>NW_016107317.1:3284785-3364420 GCF_001604975.1 Cebus imitator
CTTGGGCTTTTTTTTTTTTTTCAGTTGGTAGGCTGTTAATTACACCTCAATTTCAAAACTTGTTATTGGTCTATTCAGGGATTCTACTTCTTCCAGGTTTAGCCTTGAGGATGTATGTGTTTAGGAATTTATCCACTTCTTCTAGATTTCCTAGTTTATTTATGTAGAGGTGCTAATAGTATTCTCTTATGGCAGTTTATTCAATTGTTTTCATTTTTAAATCCCACAAAATATGAGACCATGAGATGTTTGTCTTGCCGTGTCTTCCTTATTTCACTTATCATAATCATCTCCAGTTCCATTTATGTTGTTACAAATGACGGGATATCATTCTTTTTTATGGCTGAAATATTCCATTGTGTATATATACCCCATTGTCTTTATCCATTCATCTATTGATGGATCCTTAGTTTACTTCCAAATGTTAGCTATTGTAAACAGTGCTGCAACAAACTTAGGAGTGGAGATAACTGTTCCTTGTACTGATTTCCTTTCTTTTGGGTATACACCCAAAAGTGGGATTGCTTACTCGTATGATAGCTCAGTTTTTAGTTTTTTGAGAAACCTCTGAACTGTTCTTCATAGTGGTTGTACTAATTTACATTCCCACCAAACATCATATGAGAGTTCCATTTTCTCCACATCCTTGCCAACACTTTTTATTGCCTGTCTTTGGGTATAAGCCATTTTAACTGGATGACGTGATACCTCATTACAGTTTTGATTTGCATTTCTCTAATGAATAGTGATGTTGATCACCTTTTCATATACCTGTTTGCCATTTATATGTTTAATAATCTGATCAAAAATGGGATTTGCCTGTTTTGATTAGATTATTAGATTTTTTATAGAGTTGTTGAGCTCCTTAAATATTCTGGTTATTAATTACTCATCAGATGGGTAATTTCCAAATATTTCATCCCAACCTGTGCATTGTCTCATCACTTTGTTGACTGTATCCTTTGCTGTCCAGAAGTTTTTTAACCTGACGTGATCCAATTTGTCCATTTTGGCTTTGGTGGCCTGTGCTTGTGGGGTATTGCTCAAGAAATCTTTACCCAGGCCCATGTCCTGGAGATTTTCCTCAATGTTTCCTTGTAGTATTTTCATAGTTTGAGGTTTTAGATTTAACTTCTTAATCCATGTTGATTTTTTTTCTGGTAAATGGTGAGAGATGGGGCCTAGTTTTATTCTCCTGCATAAGGACATCCAGTTTTTCCAGCACCATTTATTGAAAAGACTGTCTTTTTCCCAGTGTATGTTCATGGCACATTTGTAGAGTACACTGTAGGTGTGTGGATTTGTTCCTGTGCTCTCTATCCTGTTCCATTAGTCTATGTGTCTGTTTTTATGACAGTATCATGCTGTCTTTTTTACTATAGCTCTATAGTATACATTCAAGTCAGATAATGTGATTCCTTCAATTTTGTCCTTTTTGTGTAGGCTAGTTTTGTCTATTCTGGGTCTTTTGTGGTTCTATATAAACTTTAGGATTGTTTTTTCTGTTTCTGTGAAGAATGTCATTGTTATTTTCATAAGAATTACACTGAATGTGTAGATTGTTTTGGGTAGTATGAACATTTTAACAATATTAATTCTTTCCATCTATGAACATGGAGTATTTTTCCATTTTTATGTCCTCTTCAATTTCTTTCCCTAGTGTTTTATAGTTTTCAAGAGTGAGCTTTCACTTCTTTGGTTAATTCCTATGTATTTAATTTTATTTGTGGCTATTGTAAATAGTATTACTGTTTTATTTACTTTTCACATTGTCCATTGCGGGTACATAGAAATGCTACTGATTTTTTGTATGTTGATTTTGCATCTTACGACTTTACTGAATTCATTTATCAGTTCTAATAATTTTCTTGTAGAGTCTTTTGGTTTTTCCAAATATAAGATCATATCATCTTCAAGCAAGGATAATTTGACTTCTTCCACTCTAATTTGGATGCTTTTATATCTTTCTCTTGCCTGAATGCTCTAGCTAGGACTTCCAGTATTTTGTTGAGTAACTGCTGTGACAGTGATTATCCTTGTCTTGTTCCAGATCTTTGAGAAAATTCTTTCAGTTTTTCTCCATTTAGTATGATACTAGCTGTGGGTTTGTCACATGTCTGCTACCAGACATATTAGTGTTCCACTGAGTGTTATTTGTTTCTTTTCTCTTGCTGCTTTTAGAATCCTTTCTCTATCCTTGACTGTTGGGAGTTTGATTGCTAAATGTTTTCAGGTAGTCTTCTTTGGGTTAATGTGCTTGGCTTGGCATCCCATAATCCTCTTGCACTTGGATATTGATATATTTCTGTAGGTTTGAGAAGTTCTCTGTTATATTATCTCTCTGAATAAACTGTCTACACCTATATCTTTCTCTACCCTTATTTAAGGCCAATGACTCTTGGATTTGCTCTTTTGATGCTATTTTCTAGATACTGTAGGTATACTTCATTTTTTAAATTATTTTTTCTTTTGTCTTCTCTGACTATGTATTTTCAAATAGCCTGTCTTCAAGCTCACTGAGTCTTTCTTCTGCTTGATCCATTGTTTTATTAAAGGACTCTGATGCACTTTTCAGTATGCCAGTTACATTTTCCAGCTCCAGAATTTCTGCTTGATTCTTTTTGCTTCAATTTCCTTGTTTAATTTATCTGATAGAATTCTGAACTTTTTCTCTGTGTTATCCTGAATTTCTTTAAATTTCCTCTACACAATTATTTTGAATTCTCTTTCTGAACAGTCATATATTTCTGTTTTTCCAAGATTGGTACCTGGTGCTTTATTTATTTCACTTGGTAAGGTCATGTTTTCCTGGATGATGTTGATGCTAGCATATGTTGTTTGGCATCTGGGCATTGAAGAGTTAGATGTTCATTATAGTCTTCACTGTCTAGGTTTATTCGTAGCTGTTTCTCTTGGGAAGGCTTTCAGGATATTTAAGAGGACTTGGGTATTGATTTCTAAGCTGTATCTACTTTAGTGGTCATCCCAAGCTCAATAATGTTGGGGTTCTTTCAGACTCATAGAGCTACCACCTTGATAGTGTTGGACAAAATCTTAGAGAATTCTCTGGATTACCAGGCAGAAGCTCATGTTCTCTTCTCTTACTTTCTCCGAAACATACAGGGTCTCCATCTCTGTCTTGTGCTACCCAAAGATAGGAATAGAGTGACAGAATCACCCCTGTGGCCACCACCACAATGACTATGCTGGTTCAGACCTGAAGCCAGCACATAGCTAGGTCTCACCTAAAGCCTGCTAAAACCACTCTCTGGCTACTTCCTATGTTCACTGAAGACCCTGGGGCTCTACAATTAGCATGTGAAGAGCCAGGCAGGCCTGTGTTCTTCCCTTCAGTGTGACAAGGTCCTCCAGGCCCCAGGTGGGTTCAGAGGTGTCTGGGAGTCAGGGAGTAGAGTCAAAAATCTTAGAGGTCTACATGATGTTCTACTGTATTGTGGCTGAACTGACACTCAAACCACAAGCAGAAGTACTTCCCACTCTTTCCACCCCTTTCGAAGGTAGAGGAATCACACTCTGTAGCCACTACCACCACCTCCTGCCCCCTAACCAGGCCACAAAGAGTACTGCTAAAGAACTAACCAATGTTCTGTTAAAGACCAAGTTTTCTTAAGTCAGTTTGTTCTGAATGCTGCCTGGCCTAGGACTCACCCTTCAGGGAGCTGGGTTCCTCTCTGCGAAGGCCCAGAAATGCTGTTCAAGAGTAAATCCTGGAATCAGGGACTCCAAGAGCCCAGTTGGTGCTCTGCTTCTTTACTTTCCAAAAGTGCAAGACGAAGTTCCCTTTACCTTCCCCTCTGCTTTTCTCAAACAGAAGAAGTTTCGCCCTGTAGCCACCACAGCTTGTAATATGCTGCATCCCACCTGAAGCCAGCAAGTCTCAGAGGCTCACTCAAAGCCCTTGACATGGTACCTAGGTATTGCTGCTGATTGTTCATGCCCCAAGGGCTCTTTGGTTATACCATGATGAATGCTAGCAGGACTGGGTCCTTTTCTTCAAGGCAGTAGTTTAAATTCCCATCCAGGGTGTATCTAGAAATGTCATCTGAGAGCTAGAGCCTTGTACAGGGGCCTCGTGACTGTTTGGTGCCCTAACCTGCTATGGCTAAGCTGGTATCCAAGATGCAAGACAAAGTCCTTCCAACTTTTTTCTTTCCACTCCTCAAGTAGAAGGAAGGGGTCATGGTTCATGACTATTTTGGAACCATGAACTGTACAGCCGGGGGTTAGGGGAGGGGTGATGCCACCACTCCCTTGGCTGCCCCATTTGTGTCTCAGTATGTCACATGCCCCCACCTCCCCACACCCCTGCCAGTCTATTGTCTCTGGGTCTAGTTCAGCAGTAGTGCTCGCCTAAGATTGCAGTCTTTATGGCCTAAACTGTCTTTCAAGTTTACTTGGAGACACAGAGTGTTATAGTCTTTGCAGGCACTCAAATCCTGACCACTGGAATCCATAATTTGCAGGCTCTCAAATCCTATCCACTGGGATCCATGATTCTCCTCTGGCTAGGACTGGCTCAATGCTTCCTCTGTGGATAGGCATCAGCTGAGTTTGGTCCAGTTTACTTTTCTGCTCTAACAGGACAGCACGAGTTTAATGCCTCACAATTGCTGTGCTCTCCCTACCCTAGTGCCCAGAGATGCTCCCCTTTCCATACCATGCTGCCACTTCCAGTGGTGGAGGAGGGGTTGCACTGGTGATTCAGGACTGCGTTTTCTATGTGTTCAGCACATCTTTCAGGGATGTGAAGTGTGAACCAGGTACAATAATGCTCACCTGATTTTGGTTCTTATGAAGGTATTTTTTCTGTGTAGATAGTCGTGAACTTGGTGTCCTTGCAGGGGTTGATGATTAGTGGAGCCTTTTATTCTGCCATCTTCCTCCACCTCAGCTTGCATCTTCTTAAGTCATGCTGTCATTATGTAATTTTAAGCATAATTTTAGTAACTTTCTAGTTTATGTTTGCTTGCTTTTTTTCATTGACACATGATAACTGTACATATTTTGGAGGTACAAGATGATGTTTCAATATATGCACACATCGTGTTTCAATATATGCACTCCATTGCCCAGATCAAATCATGGTAATTAGTATACCCATTACCTTAAACATTTATCATTTGTTTGTTGTGAGAACATTCAAAATCCTCTCTTCTAGCTATTTGTAATACAAGATTGTTAGCTATAGCTACTCCACCATGTAATAAAGTACCGGAACGTATTCCTAACTATTACATTGTAATTGTTGAGCAACATCCTCCATATCCCCTTCTCCTCTATTCTCCCCAATTTCTGGTAACCAATATTCTACTCTCAACTTCTATGAGATCAATTTCCAAAAACATAGGTGAGCCTAGAGAACATTATGCTTGACTGTTTGTCTGTTTGTTATCATCTTCTTTTAGCTTTCCTCGGCTTTCTTTATGTTTGTTAATTGATAAGTTTGGATACTCGACCCTTGCAAATCTCATGTTGAAACACCTCAATTTTGGAGGTGGGGCCTGGTAGGATGTATTTGGCTTCTGGTAGTGGGTCACTCCTGTACAGCTTGGTGCCCTTCCCGAGGTAATGACTGAGCTCTCCCTCAGTTCATGCAAGAGTTGGTTGTTTTAAAAGAGTCTGACATTTCTCTTGTGCTGTCTCTCACTGTGTGACATGCCTGCTGCACCCTGACCTCTCACCATGATTGTAAGCTTCCTGGGGCCCTCACCAGAAGGGTATTTTGGCACTTTGCTTCTTGTACAGTCTGCAGAACTGTGCACCAGAATAAAACTCTTTTCTTTATAAATTACCCAGCTTCAGGTATTTATTTATAGCAACACAAAATGGACTAACATATTCACATTTAAAGTTAATCTATTTTCTAAGTTTGTGAAATACAAAACTTCAGACCAACAAATTCCGGGACATCCGTTATTTTGCACAGTTCAGTGGGTAGATGCAAATTTCATGAACAATTCAAGGAAAGCTTGACATTTAGTTATTGATCTCTCAGCATTCCTAAATATGTGTTTCTCATTGTGTGCAAGTAATGACATTTAAATTTTTTGGTTTTGTGTTGACTTACATTTTCTGTAGCAGAATTTTCCTATGTTAGTATTTTCTAAACTCCATTGCCCAGAAGCATGAAGTTACTAACTCCTTTTTAGCAGAATGTCTTTGCCACTTTCTCAGGGCCTGGCATATGTTTAAGGTTTTCTTTGAACATCTGTAAGTAGAAAAATGCTCTACTTCACATTATTATAGATCTCTACTTTTATTTTATGCCCCAGTTCCACTGCACAACTCAGTAACAGGAGGTGATTTCATGGTTTGTAAAGAACTTTGGGTATTTTGTTTATAACAATTGGAAATGTAAATCACTTGGTTTCTGCAGTTACTGATATTATATGACATGATAATTTAAAGTGAGCTTTGTTTTTCGACCATTTTAAATTTCAAAGGTCATAAGGAAGATTAAGAAGGGACACGTTATCAAAGCAAGTGAATCACTTTTTCGGTTCATCTTTCACAAGGTCTATTAATTTGTAAAACGCTAGAGTCTATAAACAAATCTTCTGTAGGTCTTTCTTAATGTTTATGTAACTTTGCTATTACCATCTGGAAAATGACCATAAGGAACACTAAGACTTTATATTTAGATAAACGAAAACAGCAGAGCTTTTAAATACCAAGAGCAGGCCAGTGTATTTAATTTAGGATCAACAGCACAACAGTAGTTGATGTGGGTCAATGGAGATCTACAAGAATTAGTGGCTCTGAGAGTTAGCAGTGAGATTCCTAGGATATCCTTTAGCTCTTCAAGGTCATTGCTGAAGGACCCTCATGGCACCAATATTTAATTGGCTTCTTACATTCAGAGTAACTTAACTCATTTTGCTTTATAATATCTCTGAATGTGTCAATAGTTGAAATTTTAAAAAATCATTTTCTTATAACAAAGTTTCTGAACATAAAATTTGTTGATATTGCTACAGTTATAAAATAGGAGATACGTGCATATTTGATTTTTGCCTATCTTATTTCAACTCTCTAAAAATAACAATATTCACACTTTCTTTCGGACTTAAATAAGTCCGACTTAACATATAATTAACACTTAATAAGTGCCTGCTGAATAAAGGAATAAATAATTGCGTGAAAGGCTTTGCCTAACTAAAGACTATGTAATAATGAAAAAACACTAAACCAAGTAAGACTGAAATACTATTGACAAAATGTTTAATAAATCATATATACACATAGAAATTTTTATGTTGGATTCTTACTTACATTTACATATTCAGATTGCTCCGTTAAGTAAGACTATGATACTTATTTTATAAACAGGTTATGCCATCATAGCTATTTAAGAGAAGCCCTCCACAGACTTATGTATGGAGACTTTTGTCTTCATTCTGATGGATGGGGAGGAGGATTTTTCCCTCCATCTGTTTCTAGAGAGCCTACTGCTGCATTCTGAAAAACCAGAAAATGAAAATCAGACTAATTCTCAGCCTTTGGATTTCTTCTTTTCAGTATCAACACTCTCCCTTAGTGATCTCAGGCAGTTTCAAAGTTTTTTTTTTTTTTTTTTTTTTTNTGGCCCGATCTCGGCTCACCGCAATCTCCGCCTCCTGGGTTCAGGCAATTCTCCTGCCCCAGCCTCCTGAGTCGCTGGGATTACAGGCACGTGCCACCATACCCAGCTAATTTTTTGTATTTTTAGTAGAGACGGGGTTTCATCATGTTGACCAGGATGGTCTCGATCTCTTGACCTTGTGATCCACCTGCCTCAGCCTCCCAAAGTGCTGGGATTACAGGCTTGAGCCACCGCGCCCGGCCTTCAAAGTTTTAAATATCATTTTAAACATTGAAGATGCCTAAATATATTACTTCAGTCCAGACCTAACCCCTCATTTACAGAATAATTTGTCTAATTCCTATTCAGCATCCTTGTTTAGATGTCTAATAAATATCTCAAAATTAACATACCCAATCTGAACTAATATTTCCTCAAAACCTGCACTACTTCTGTCTTCATTTTTTTTAAATATACTTTTTAGAAAGAGGTCTCATTTTGTAACCCATGCTGGAATGGAGTGGCAAAATCATAGCTCATTGTAGCTTCAAACTCCTGGGTTCAAGTGATCCTCCTATCTCAGCCTCTCAAGTGTTTTTCATTTTCAAATGGTGGCAAATTCATTTCTGTCTAGGCCAAAAACATGGGCGTTTTCTTTCTTTCTCTTTCTTTCTTTCTTTCCTTCCTTTCCGTCTGCCTTTCTTTTTCTTTCTTTCTTTCTTTCTTTCTTTCTTTCTTTCTTTCTTTCTTTCTTTCTTTCTTTCTTTCTTTCTTTCTTTCTTTCTTTCTTTTTCTTTTTCTTTTCTTTCTTTCTTTTCTTTCTTTTCTTTCTTTTTCTTTCCTCTCTCTCTCTCCTTCCTTCCTTCCTTTCTCTTTCTTTTTGTTTCTTCTTTCTTTCTGTTTCTTCTTTCTCTCTCTTTCTTTTTCTTTCTTTCTTCATTTCTTTCTTCATTTCTTTCTTTCTTTCTTTCTTTCTTTCTTTCTTTCTTTCTTTCTTTCTGTCTTTCTTTCTTTCTTTTTCTTTCTTTCTTCTTTCCTTCCTTTCTTTCTTCTTTCTTTCCTCCCCTTTCTTCCTCTTTCTTTCTTTTTGCCTTTATTTTTTTGATGTGTCTTTGTCTGGTTTTGGTATTAGGATAACACTGGCCTTGCAGGATGGGTTTGGAAGTATTCACTCCTTCTCTACTTTGTGGGATAGTTTTGAGAAGGATTGCTATTAGTTCCTCTTTAAGTGTTTGGTAGAATTCAGCAGTAAACCCATCAGGTCCTGGCTGTTCTTTACTGGTAAATTTTTATTATACCTTCAATCTCATTACTTGTCATTGGTGTCTCTACATTTTGGGTTTCTTTCTGGTTCAATCTTGACAAGTTGTACGTATCTAGGTATTTTTCCATTTCTTCTTGATTTTTCAATTTATTGGCATATATTTGCTCATGGTAGCAACTAATGATCCTTTGAATTTCTGTGGTACCAGTTGTAATGATTTCTGATTTGAATCTTGCCTGTTTTTTCTTAGTCTGGCTAAAGTTTTGTCAGTTTTGTTTAACTTTTCAAAAAAAAAAACTTTTTGTTTTGTTCACCTTTTGTATTTTCTATTTGTTTCAATTTCATTTATTTTTGCTCTTTCTTCTACCAATTTAGGGTTTGGTTTGGTTTGCTCTTGCATTTATAGCTCTTTAAGATGTGTCATTGTATTGTTTATTTGAAGTTTTTCCTCTTTTTCAATGTAGGCACCTATAAACTTCCCTCTTAATATTGACTTTGCTGTATCACATAGGTTTTGGTATGTTTTGTCTCCATTATCATTTGTCTGAATAATATTTTAAATTTCCTTATTAATTTCTTTATTGACCCACTGGTCATTCAGGAACACAGTGTTTAATTTCCATATATTTGTATAGTTTCCAAAATTCCTCGTTATTTATTTCTACTTTTATTTCTTTGTGGTCAGAGAAGATGCTTGATATTATTTCAATGTTTTTGAGTGTTTTAAGAATTGTTTTGTGACTTAACATATGGTCTATCCTTAAGAATTATCCATGTGTTGAGGAAAAGAATGTTTATTCTGCAGCCTTTGGATGAAATAGTTTGTAAATATCTATTAGATCTGTTTGGTCTATAATGCAGATCAACTCTGACATTTCATGGTCGACTTTCTGTCTGGAAGATCTGTCCAGTGCTGAAAATAGGATCTTGAAGCCTCCAGCTGTTATTGTATTGAACCTATCTTTCTCTTTAGTGCTAATAATATTTCCTTTTTATATCTGGGTGCTCCAGTGTTGGGTGCATATATGTTTAAAGTTGTTATATCCTCTTGTGGAATTGACCCCTTTATCATTATATAGTGATATTTGTCTCTTCCTACAGTTTTGGTCTTGAAATCTATTTTGTCTGATGTAAGTATAGCAACTCCTGTTCTATTTGTTTTCCATTGTCATGAAATATATTCTTTCATCCCTTTATTTTTAGTCTATATGTATCTTTGCAAGTGATGTGATTGGAGTCAAAATCTCATAAGTCTACCTGGTGGTCTATTGTTTTGCAGCTGAGCTGGTATACAAACCACAAGATGCAGCACTTGCCACTCTTCTCTACCCTTTCCAAAGGCAGTGGAGCCTCCACCCATAGTCACTGCCACCCTGGGTGTGAGGAGCACTGCCAGACTACTGTCTGTGTTCCTTTAAGGCCCAAGGTCTCTTAATTCAGATTGTAGTGAATATTGCCTGGCCTGGAACTCACCGTTCAGGGAAGTAGGCTCTTGTCTTGCACAGGACAGGTTCAGAAATGCCTTCCAAAGGTCAAATCTTGGAATAGAGGACCCCAAGGGCCTGCTTTGTGTTCTACCCCACTGTGGCTGTGTTGCTACCTAATATGCAAGACACAGTCCCCTTTACCTTTCCCTCTGCTTTTCTCAAGCAGAAGGAGTGTTTCCCCATAGCCACCACAGCTGGTAATGTGCCAAGTCTCACCTGAAGCTAGTAAGTCTCGGAGGATCACTAAGGCCCTCAGTGCAGTACCTGGGTATTGCTGCTGGTTATACAGAGCCCAAGGGCTCTTCAGTTAGCAGATGATAAATGCTGCTAAGACTGGGTCCTTTTCTTCAAGGTAGCAAGTCCCTTCTGACCCAGGATGTGTCTAGAAATGTCTGGGAGCTAGGGCACAGAACAGGGGCCGCACAACTGTGTTTGGTACTCTATCCTACTGTGGCCGAGGTGATATCCAAAATACAAGACAAGTCCTCCCCACTCTTCCCTCTTCTCCTCAAGCAGAAGAAAGGGGTCTCTTTTGAAGCCATGAGCTGTGCCACCATGGGTTAGGGGAGGGGTGATGCCAGCACTGCTTTAGCTGTCCCAACTGGTGTCTCGGTATGTCACATATCCCCCAGTCCACTGTCTCTGGTCCTAGTCCAACTCTATAGCTCACCTAAGAGTTCCTATCCTTATGGTCTAGACTGCCTTTCAAGTTTATGTAGAGATTGAGAGCACTGTGGCCCTTAGTGGCAAGGTTTGTGGGCACTCAGGTATAGACCACTGGTATCAGTGATTCTCCTCTGGCTAGGGCTGGTTTAAATGTTCCCTCTATGTGTGGACATCAACTGAGTTTGGTCTGGCTTTCCTTTCTGCTCTAACAGGATAGCACTGGGTTCAATGAGTCATTGCTGTCTTCTCCTTCTGTCAACACCCAGAGATGCTCTCCACACCAGGCTGCTGATGCTCAGGGTCATGTTGGGAGTTTCGGACCTGTGTTTTCTATCTCTTCAGTGTCTCTTTCAGTGATCTGAAGTGAAAACCAGGTATTATGAGAGTTCACCTGATTTTTTATTCTTATGTAGGTGTTTTTTCTGTGTAGCTAGTTGTTAACTTGGTGTCCTTGTGGTGGGGGGCAACAGGTGGAGCTTTCCATTCCACCATCTTGCTCCACCTCTCTCCTATATTGAATTCTTGCTTGGAGTTTCGTTTTGCTTCCTGGTTTTTGGTTTTCGGTTTTCTTATTTTAAAAAAATGCATTAAAATTCATGCTTTTTAGTATAAAGTTTGATGAGTTTTGAAGAAGGATAAAGTTATGTAACTGCCAAGAAAATAAAGATTTAGAATATTTTCATCACCCCAAAAGTCTCGTGTATCTTTTAAGTTAACCCTTTCATTACCCCTTGACAACCATCGGTCTGGTTTTGTTCTCCATAGTTTTGTCATTTCTAAAGTTACTCATAAATGGGTACATATAGATTGTGACTTTTTGTATCTGATGTCACTTAACATAACACATATGGAGAGTCATTTATATTCTTGCAGGTATCTGCAGCTCAGTTACTTTTATTTCTGAGTAATATTCTGTTGAATGCAGGGACTATGGTTTGTCTACCCACTTGCAATGGAAAGATTGCCTGGATTTTGAGTTATCACCCTCTTGAAAATGACTTTCCCCTATGTGTTCCTCTCCTCGATCACTCACCAACCTGTTGTTCTGCACAAGGTTCCCCAGGATCAATCATACGCAGATATTGTTACCTTGCTGTCTCCTATTTGTTGTTCCCTACAAAAAGTGGATGTGAACCTAGGGTAAAGTTTCATATCTTACCTTAGAGAACGAAACCAAAACATTAAAATAAACATCTTATATTTCAATATTTGATGGTACAATTACCATTGGCAATTATTCCACTTTACTCATTCAACCCATACTCTCTGAGTAGCTACTTATTTGCTGGAATTAAGTGCTCAGGAGAAATTGTTCAGAAAGTACCTGACATAATCCCTGCCCCTACAGAGTTCATAGTGATGAAAAAGAAAAGAAAATATCAATACTAAATAGACTAGGTGGGTTATGAAAACTTAAACTGTAGGAGTAGGCTGAGGAAGTAAAGTTCGAGCAGAAATAGGACTACATTTAGGAGAGGAACATTCCAGGCAGAGAGAACAGCAAACATCTCAGGTTGGAGAATTGTATGAATGAGCTTTGGAAGTTCAGAGACCAAAGGAGAAGGAGATATCACAAGAGATTTGAGATTCAGGTAAGGGATACATTGTATAGAGCCTATGGACCAAACTCAGAAATTCTTTTTTTTTTTTTTTTTTTTTAAGACAGATTTTCACTCTTATCACCCAGGCTGGAGTGCAATTGGCTCACTGAAACCTCCACCTCCCAGGTTCTAGCGATTCTCCTGTCTCAGCCTCCTGAGGGGCTGGGATTACAGGTGCCTAACACCATGCCCAGCTAATTTTTGTGTTTAAGTAGAGATGGGGTTTCACTATGTTGGCCAGGCTTGTCTCAAACTCCTCACATACAAGGAGATCCAAGCATGCAGTTAGCTTTGCGGGTATGAAATACAAAAGAGTGTTTTACTAAGGCTGCTGACAGGACCCTGTGGATCATCTGCATAGGTGGGATTGAAGACATGGCCAATGAGTCAATTGGCAAAGACAGGAATACAGAGGAAAACAGGGAGAGTCTAGGATTAAGTATTGAAAATTACAACATTAAATGGACAGGAAGGGGAAAATGAACGAGCAAGGGAGATACCAAAAGAACCTCTAGAGATATACACAAAAAACAGGGTTGTGTAAGGTTATGGAAAATTGGAGACAATAATGCTTGAGGAAGGAGGGATAGCAAACATAGCATATTATCCCAAGAGGTCCCTCACAGACCTTGGTGAGAGCAGTGCTCAAGAGATAATGGGAACAGAAGCCCTACAGCCCTACAGGGTGAGTTGAAGAGGAAGTAGAAGCTAAAAAATATGGAGACAGAGTATACACAACCCTTCAAAAGCTATCACTGGGAAAAGGCAGTGGCAGTGGTGAAAGATAGGGAGAAAGGAAGGTACCAGCCAGGGACAAGCAGAATCCAGTGAAGACTTCCTTTCCTTCAATTGTAAAGATATGAACAGGGTTAAAAACCCAAAGGATGGAATCCATCAAAAGGTGGAGGTTAAAAATAGCACAGAAAAGGCTGGAAGTAAAAGCTTCAGAAAATAGGTGGTGAAATTTTCCTTACATTGTTACTGAGAGAGAGAGAAAGAGAGAGAGAGAGAGAGCTCCTTGTTCTCAACAAGACAAAGGAATTGAATATGGGTTAGGATTACGTCTACTGTCAAGGAAGATTAAAAAGTTGTGCCCTCTATTTCCTCTGTGAGCTAGAAGGTGAAGGCAAAACACTGAAAATGTCTGCAGGGAAGAGGGTTGAAGGTTTGAGATGAGTAGAAAAGGCTGAAAATGGTCACTGCAGAGTGAGATAGTGAGTTAATGAAGAATGGCCATAGGTTTTACATATATTGATCCCTGATTAGATTTCACTAAAATCATAGTTTTAAGATACATTAAATGCTTACTTTATAATTTTTCCACATTATCAAATTATTAACCAAAACAAGTGATATCTCTACATATAACCCCTACTCCCAAACTGCTTCTCTTACAGATATTCACACTAAGCAATTGCATCTAGAAATGTGTGAATTTCCTGTTGTGCCTTTTCTCTTTGTCTTTTGATGAGGAGGATGTTTTAGTTTTCCCTTGGGCACTTTAATTTTCTCTAGAATTGCTGCGCCTTCTTTAAATTTTTTCCTCGAACTCCTTCTGCTAAGACAGGTAATAATACCAATCTATCAGTGGCATCCCCTAATATCTTCTGAGTACGGTCATCTTCACCCCTTCTCTCAGTTAGATTTCAGTATATCATTAGCTTTGTGATTTTAGCATAAAAATTGATTTGGTGTGATTGATTCAAAGTATGATTGTCATTGCAATGTTGCTATACCTGCTATGCTACTGTAACTGCTGAGGTACAATATCCTTAGCAGTTAAGGCAGTGGATTTTCAAAATATGCGATTAATGTTTTCATAGCTTATACACAGCATCTGAAATCACCATCACCAAATTTTTCATAATGAGATATTTGTAACTGCTTTTAAGTGGCACATCTGTAGGCACTATGTGTGACACAGAGTCGACTGTAAATGTTGCATTGCCTCTTTAATTTGAAGGGAAGTAAAGAAGGAAGGGAAGGAAGCATCAGCAGACACCATTTTCACTTAGCAAACACTATGTCTTCCTTTAGCTATAAATTACACTCAGGTTCTATTCTTGCCATTTATGCCAAGATAAAGTGAATCATCCAGTGCAGGGATGCTAATACTTTATAGTTAGCCAAAAAGCCTAGTTATGAATAAAAGCTAAGTAGATGATAGCAATGTCTGGAATATTTAGAAAAAATCTTTTAGAAATTTGTTAGTCAAGGCATTTCATATAAATAAAATATGGGATAAAATTTTATAACTTAAGGGTGTCTAATGTCTTTTATTAAAGTTTCAGAGCAATTAAATGAAATGCTAGTAATAAATAGTAATCCTTGTATATGACTGAATGAAGGTATAATATCTAAAAACATGACAATCTGCATTTCTAATGTAGGGTGTTTATCCTATAGCCTGTAATTTGTGTTCAGTGATATATATATATATATATATATATCAGTTAACTGAATAATATATATATATATCAGTGAACTGATATATATATATATATATATATCAGTGAACTGATATATATATATATTCAGTTTTATATATATATATACACACACATATATATATATATCACTTTCTATGTATGTTTCCTTATTTCTTTAAGTATATAGTTTTGTGTTATAAAACATATCTTGTGATGCAATATTATTCTTATTTGATTTTTTGAAACATGTAAGAGTCAAGTACAAAGAAGTCTCTTAATAGAAACCTTTTGGGAGGGGGGGAATGTAATGGAAAAACTCTCTTCCTGTAAAAGCATAAATGACCTTCTTTAGTGTATTTCCATTGTTTTTCAAGTGTAGCAAGAGTAATAAGTCTTGGCAGTCAGAACATGCCACTCACCTGAGAGCTGTCAATCATTCTCATTTTGAAAGACATAAAACTTATGAATTGTCAACACATCATTAAGGTGAGAAACCACTGCTCATCAAGAGAAAGAATTAAAACAAATGCTCAAATAAATAGAAAATCAGAATGCTTCCTAGTCATTTTCTTCTAAGAGGTTAATACACATAATGTACAGTTCATATGCTATAAAAATTGTAACATGTGAGATATGGGAAACAAATTGAATGGCTATTACTTTTCTAGTGGAATACAGCCTAGAGATCAATGGCTTGAATTTTTCTTTTTATTCCATATAAAGTAAATTATTTGTCACTGAGCACCCCCCATAAATACAACTATCTAATACTGAAACTGCTGACAGCCTTGTAGACTATTTCAGCAGTGGAAGCCAGGACTAAACACAATGAACTGCATTAGAGTTGGTCCCTGGAGGACAGAATTGAGCTTCATTGGCAAGGGCACCGTAAGAGTTCCATTTGACTCCTCATTAAACCTCTCACAGGGATTCTAGCTTCATCTCTGTGTCTGCTCTTGCTTTTGTATAAAAGAGATAGCTGTGAACCCCATAGTCAGAGACACATTTCTACATATTTAGGAAAAGATCACTTTTCTTAGTAAAAACCAAGACTCCTACAGATTTTAAAAAGACCTGCCAGTTTCATAATCATTAACCATTTTTTTTAATTTTCAAAGGAAGCAGAGAGCTTTATTTCAATTTGTGAGAATTTATGTTTTCAATGCTTATTTTATGGCATATAAGACATTTTACTATTTTTTATTATTTTTCTGTGTTTATTTTTCTCCAGGAAAAGTAGCATTACAGGAAAACAGTTGGTGATAACGATCTCAGCCTTCTTTACTTAACAGTGTGGTTGTCATAATGAAATCTGGACAAATATGTAGAAGCAGTTGGTGAAACATAAATTACTATATGCACTGTATGTTGCCTCTGGCTGTTTCGTTGATCTGGAGTCTTGAAAAAAGCCTAATAAGATTTATCATACTTTGGAAATATTGTATTGAGAAACCAGTCAATAGTTCAAAGAAACACAAAACATGTTCTATGAATTGAAAACCCCACACTGCTGATGACACAGCATTCACATTCTTTATGAGAGTCTCTTCTAGGACAATTCAAAGGACTGTTATGGTTTAAGCGCCATAAAAACAAATGAAAGTATTTTATCCAGCAATAGCAATGTAAAATACTTTTCTCTAGAGAGGGAATTTTCTGCGATTATAAAATAATCCTTTCAGTCTTCAGCCCATCTAACCACAATGATACTAATAAAATAACAACAGTGCCAATTACTAATGCTTTACTACTTAACTGTTTGCTGCTATTGTTCCTCCAAAGTGGTCCACATGTGCATATGCACAGACAGAAAGAGCTAAACAAATTGTGATATATGACTAACAGAAAAACAGAAAGACATAGCAAAATATGATTATTTAAAGCCTGCCTCATTGTGAAAGTTCTTGTTGCATTTACAAGATTAATGTATGATCAGAACTGCTTTCAAATGCTCCACACACATCAGGCAAGACTATATGCATGTATATACATACACATACACACACATGAATATCATCATACAGTCCCATAATTCACAGACACATTTAAAACTGATCGCTTCACCAAAGAGCAATTGTTGGCATCCTGTGAGTGTGATTGTTGCCCTTGGCCTACACATATCTTAGGTTCTAGAGGTTAGATCACTTTATAGCCACTTCTGAGGATGAGTGGAAATAAAATGCTACTTCAGGAGCATCAAAATAAAAAGAAAACATAATAAACCAAAGTTCCTGTAAGCGCAATCCCAAGGATTAAATGATCAGATAGCCCGTAAGTCTGACCCAGAGGGAGAGAGGAGCAGCTAACATTTTCTCAAAAGAAAGAAAAAGCCCGAACCAATGAAGAGTGGACCTGAGGGCGCTGAAGAGAGCATGTGATAGGAAGAAGGGGAAAACAAAAGAAGCTTCCAAACAAAGACACCATGGATAATATTCTCACATAAATTCAGACCGTGATTCTATATTTTCATCCATACGACATTAATACATATATATGTGTGTATGTGTGTGTATATATATATTTTTTCACACTTATGTAAATATACTGAATCTGAAACTTCCTTAAGACACACACATACAACCATCAAATGATTAGTGTTTGGCCACTGCTCATCCAGAAAAAGCTGAGTAAACACAGGCCTGGATCCTTTTTCGGGCCACCACTCCCTAGCTGTGTGACCAAGACAAAGTCTGTGGCTGAACAACTACGTTCTTGACCAGGGTGGCCTTTCCTGTCTCCTGGTGCCCAAGCATGACTCCGGGATAAATAAGTTCCAATACTGACAGGGCACGGTAGGGTAATTTACAGGACATTAAGAAGTGATTTCTGTCTGAGCTATGCATACCAGGGTTGATTTTGACAGACTTATTTTTCAAAAAATACACATAACAAAAAAGGAAACAGGTAGTAGATCAAGGACTCACAGCTTGAGAGTCGTTGCTTGTGATTCTAAAAAGTCTCAGGAAAATTATTCACAGATAATTGTTAAAAAAAAAAAAAACAAATAACTGCTTGTACATACCACTGACACTTGGACAACACAGGGATCCATGCCGTCGAAAATCCACATGTAACTTTGCACTTACCAAAAACTTAACTACTAATAGCCTACTCTTAACTGGAAGCCTTACTGATAGCATAATATACAGTTGATTAACACACATTTTGTGTTGTATGTATGGTATACTGTATTCTTACAATAAAGTATGCTGGAGAATAGAAAATGTTATTAAGAAAACCATAAGGAGGAGAAAATACATTTTTACATTCATTGAGTAGGAATGAATTCTCATAAAAGTTTTTAACGTCATCCTTCTCAGGTTGAGCAGGCTGAGGAGGAGGAGGAGGGTTTGGTCTTGCTGTCTCAAGCCTGACAGAGGGGAAAGAAAATCTGCATATAATTGGACCCAAGAGTTCAAAAACGTGTTGTTCAAGGGTCTTACATGTAAAATATTGTGGTTTTCTTTCCCCTTCTATATTCAACTTCAAGAGACCCGACAGACTTTGGTATCAAAAGAGAATCTGAAATGTACAAGAACGGCTGATTTCAAATGGAAAACGTACATAATTGTGCTATTTGTTCCTGGGTGAGTGTGGGACGGAGAGGATATAAACGGGATGGAGAGAAAGGAAGCAGTGGGAAAAGAGAGAAAATACCCTTCCTAACACACACACACACTCACACACACTCACACTACACACTGTTTCTACAGTCACCACCACCCAGGTGTTACTGATCCTTTATACCTGCAATTGAGTACAGATGTAGGAAGATCGAGAGGGAACTGGGATCTGGCGCCTGGATTGCTCAAGAGGGGTCAGGGAAACCCCACAGAACTCCGGAGACTCAGAGACTGTGGGAAGGGTTGAGGCGGAGTCTGCAGTGGGGGGCTGTCCAGCAGTAGCAGGCAGCGGAAGGGTTGGGAGGCTGCTGTCATTTTATGGGTAGGCAGTCAGAGTGAAAGTGTCCCTGCTGCCAGAGGACCACCGCGGGCTGGGCGCGGGGGCCCCCGCCTCTCGCTCACCACGCGTACCCTGCGCCTCCTCCGGCAGCCACGGTGGTGGCGGCGACAGAGCCTCGCCCACTCCAATCCCCACCCTCTACATCCTTAGTCATTAAAGAACAGCAGCGCCTGGCACGTTCTTGGAGGACTCCGGGCGCCGAGGAGGAAAGGGAGCAGGCGCAGGGGGACTGGAAAGGCAGCATGCGCCCGCCAGGAGCAACCTCGGCGACCACGGTCTGAGGCTGCAGCCCCAGTTCGCCATTGTGAGCCGCCGCCGGGGGAGTCCGCTAGCGCAGCCGTGCCCCCGGGTCCCCGTCCGCGCAGCGATGGGGCACCTGCCCACGGGGACACACGCCGGCCTCCGCCTCCTGCCTCTGCTCTGGCTCTTTGTGCTGTTCAAGGTAGGGGAGCTCCCCCCACCCCTCCTTCCGGGCGGTCCTGGCGGCTGCCGCGCTCAGGCGCCCTCGCTCTGCCGTGAGGAGCGGCGCGCCCAGGGCGCGATGACCCGGCCGCGGGAAGCGCCCGCCGTGCAGCCTGGGCGCACGCTTTGTTGTCCTCGCGTGTGCGTGTTCCTGGTGGTCTTGAGAGGTGGGGGTGGAAAGATAAGGGAAGTTTGCGCTCTGCAGCTTTCGCCCTTTGTGCTCTTTTACCGCCGCTGATATCCGCATCAAAGGTGGGCTTGTTGGATGGCGCTTTCTCAGGCAAAATGAGGTCACTCTCTTTTCTGGTTTCCACTGCTCCCCAACGCTGCTTAACCTTTCCGCCCTCCCTCGCACAGAATGTGTGGCTGCTTTGTCTTAATTTTCCTTACAGCTGGAATTATACACTGGGGAATGGAGCGAGACTGAGCTCCCTGGTCACAAATAGACTGCCAGGGCTGCGTTAGGGCAGAATTTTCCTTGAATAAGGAGTGTCAGGCAGAGCTTGGCAAGGATTCCTTTCCCCAACTCCTATCAACATCTTTAGGGTTCCTTTTAAAAAGTCTCTAGACTTTCTCCGCTATATTTACAGATGATACTACCCCTAGATTTAATGGTGGAAAAATATATAATAATTAACTTTTTCCTATCTTCTTAGGAATGTGCTACCCCGCGGTTTTACTTTGAGAAAAATGAAAAGGGGTTGCTTTTGAAAAATCAGTCTGACAACTATACTGTATATAAATTTTTTGAATAAATGTCAGCCAGATGTTTTCTTGGAAGGCGATGTGAAGTGAAGTGATTGTCTATCACTCATCTCTTTAGCGGATCTACTGTAGTTCTGTCATTAGTCCTTTCCCCTCTCCGCAAAGCAAACTCAAGAATGTCGACAGGTGACTCGGAGCTATCCTTTCAGGACCACAGTGAAACCTACCCTAGAAATGGATGCAAGGTTAATGGATCTAAAGTTTTTCTTATTATAGAGTCACTTCTTGCTTATATGCACCATTAATTATGAATGCCTGAAAAGAATATAGTGGAACAGGACCAATGGATAAAGAACAGCATTAAATTTAAATACTCCATACTTTCATTTGTCTTAACACAAAATAGAAAAAAATTTTTCAGGGAGAAACAGCAGCAGAATACCTAAGTAAGACCTTAAATTATATTAATATGCTTTTACGTTTTTTTAAGTGATCAATAATCATTTTATTTTAAAATATGGTAAATAATAAGCTCAGTTATATGTTTTTACTGTAGGAGGTTGTTCTTTTGTACACATCACAAATGTATTAGACTTATCAAGTTGTCTATTAGTCATTGTCTAACTATTTATCAAACTGTCACGACTATTTTACCTATGCGATAATTGTCATGAACTCAAAATGAGAAATCAAGTCACTATACATTTTACTAACAGCTAAGAGTTATGTACATGACATCTGATCCAAACCTAACCTTCAGCACAACTGCAGGTTTTTGCTTGAGTTCTTCATGAGAAAATTCCAGAAATGAGAGAATGATTTGGTTGGGAGTAGGGGTAAGGTTTTGCAATTAAATAAAATAAATGTGGCCACAGTTTGACATAGAACTCAATA
This sequence comes from Cebus imitator, assembly GCF_001604975.1. NCBI lineage: Eukaryota > Metazoa > Chordata > Mammalia > Primates > Cebidae > Cebus > Cebus imitator. Next base: position 3,305,839 of record NW_016107317.1, read on the forward strand.
TTGGAATGAGAAAATGCAGTTAGTGATGGCATAATGATAATGTTACTGATTGCCATAAAGATTCAACCTGCTTCACGTAATAGGTACCTTCCCGAACATTGCTGGTAAATGTAAATTATGGCAAACTGCATCACATAGTAAATACATTGGCAAAGTTTGCCATTTAAATAATAATTATTGTAATGGGACACAATTTTATAGGAAAACTCATTGTCTTTTAGTTTATGTGAATGTAATATTTTTGTCATCTGAATATAAAATATATCAGAGGAAAGAAGACAAAACTGTATATATTAAATATCTTCTCTGTGCCAGTTTTTCAGGTATTTTACTTTACATGTTATTTCATTTGCTCCTATTTTGTTGCAGTTGGCATGAGTTGTTCAAAGTGGTAAATTGGGCACATAAGGTAACGTCTTACATTTCGGGGATAGTATATTACATGGTACATTGGCCACATAGTATAATCTCTTTGTAATGTGGAGATATTTTTAAATTCTAGGTCCTGAATAAGTGCAGTAAAATATATCTACTCAAGCAGGTGGTGATAGGAGGATGGGAAAAGTTCCATTATTAAATACCAAACTGCTGACTGTAACTCAATAATAAAATCTAAAATGTTTCATGTGTGCCGAGTCAGAAATAAAACATTCTCTCAACTTTCCCCTGCAAAAAAAAATTCCATAGTTTTCACCACAGTTAATACATTTTTCACTACTCCATATGAATATCCTTCATATAAGAATGAAAACCCTGAAAGACCATAAGACAGAGAAATTCAAGTATGAGGCTTTATTTATAGTTTTATATTTTCCACAACTCAAATATAAGCAGCTGGATATCAATGGTGGAAAAGTATAAAAGTTTGAATGTGTATAAATGACTATAACCAGTTCCATTGAGGGAACCTAAATGTGACTGGCAAAAAAAGTCTCTGTGCCACATTCCTTATCCATGTAGTAGTGATGAGCACATAGAATAGGGCATCTCAGATTGTCTAAATCATCCACTGCACATTATGAAGCCAATAGCTGCATAATCTATCTTGCCTAAACACAATGTTGGTTATGAAAATTTTTATTTTTATATCAATATTGATGATTTATGTAAAATAGAAGCAAAAAATGGAACTCTGTTATTAAATGGAAAGCTACTAATTTCAAAGCCTTCTATGGATGAATGCAAGTGAGGTATTTATCTGGTGAGCCTGGCTGTTGTGCATCTTCCCGTAATTCCCAGTGAAAGAAATGTAACTTTCTACACTTGTCCTATCTTTACTGAAGCCCTCCTGGAAAATGTCTTCCTGTATCAGTTTACTCAGTATAAGTACTCTGACTACTAAGATGTAGATTGTGGAATATGACATCATAGGAATTTGAAGTTGGCCTTCCCTGAAATGTTGCTTTTTAGTAGTCAGCTGGAATATTTCCCTAAACTCACGGGCTTGGCATCTGTCCTTTTTTAACCCCTTCTCTCTATTTCTTTCTATTTCTGCCTTTACCAGAGATATCGTCAAAGAATATTAAATTAAAAAAGGGTCTTAATATTGTATTTTCTGAAACAGGTTCATATTTAATTCTATAATATAGAATTATATTTTAGTGTTATGATATTGGCCATTCCACTCTTATCCAGGAGAAATATCTGCTTTCCATGGCCCATCTGCCTTTCTCCCCTTTCCTATGTCTGCCCCCACCCGATACACACGCAAATAAGTTTCTCTTTTCGTGGTTGAGGTTTCATCCATATTTTGCACCGTGTTGGCAGGTGAACCATAATCCTTTCATTTTGCTAGAGCAGCTTAGACTCTTTCCATCACAATGAAGTTTGCTGCCCTTAACTCCTGTGTCATCTGAGTCCTTTAATAAATCATATTGCCATCCTTTTGGAGAAAGCTTTTTACATGTGACATCCCCAGTAGGTTGGCAAAGGCTCCTTGGGCCATGCTTCTACAGATGATCGAGTAATAATCCTTCCCACTGTGAACATATGTTTGCTTTTGTTCTTTGTTATGTGAGAGACTATTGTTGTACAAAGGAATTGAAAATTCACATTACACCTCTGCCTCATTTTGACCCAAAAGAAAATGCACATTTATATGCATAAGTGATTAGAAACAATATGAGTTGCACTTTAGTTTTAAATGTAACACTATTTCTACGATCTAAATATCCAAGTTAAAGGTATTCAAACTTATAAGCAGATTTACTTCTGAACCTTATCAATATAATTCTAACTTGAGGCTTGAGGGTTTGTGAAAGAATATTTGATGTCAGATACAGTTGATGCACGTATATAAAACATCGTAGTTGGTAGCAGTGTGGCACAATAGAAGGCTTAACAACAATGACCAAAAATATCAAGTTCTCATTTTCTCCCGAATTTAATGCCTCTCCATACACAGTTTCAGTGATGTTGCATTTTCAGAAACACAGCCCAATGCAGTGATGAGCTTTACTATAAAGTACTTAATGTTTTCATTTAATTACTCCAAATACATTGTAAATATTTTTGAAATAAAGGAATGTCTATTGTAATATATCTATCTTCCATGGTGTTAGTATGGGGCGTTAGGAATTTAATAGAAGCTTAATAAATGGGATTTAAATTTTCTGCATTACATAAAAGCTTCTGACTGAGAATTATGAAATATTACAATATTAACTTGTGAACACATCTTTAAGGTAAATGCAAGAAAATTATCGTTATGTGAGTTAAACAATCACAACTACAATGCTACAATGCACTCATTACATTAAAATAGTAAAAATTTTACCAATCACTTATATTAGGATCTTATTAAAACCATAAATCAAAATATCAATGTGTTATTTTTCCCAAAAATGTAATACTCTCAATTGCTCATTTATTTGTTAATGTTGCCTCACCTCTGTTTAATGTTATTAATTAAAAAGTAGCAAATGACATACTAGAGGAAATTGATTTTTTTTTTTTTTTTACCCTCTATGGGTGATCTACAACTTCAGCCAGTACCCAGATATACAGGTAATATTTTTGCCTCCTCTTCCACATCACTACTCCCCTATGACCACAGCCAACCAGAACTGACCAAGATTTCTCTGTTCCTAGTCTAAATCCCCCTAATGTTTTGTCAGACATTACCCTTAAGAGATGAAGTCTCTTCTACACCCTGGTCTTGGTTATACCTATGGCGGTGTTTAATCCAAGGTCATATAACCCAATTTCTTACAGAACTTTTTGATAGTCATCTTAAGGACCCATTATATCAGCTATTTTTTCTTAAATAAGTATGTAAGACTTTTTTGTGTACTGGTGTCATTGATTTGAGGAACCCAAACAAGGTTGCTACGGCCCAAGTAGAGTAAGCAAGAGTGTAAATGGGTTGGGAGGAGTGTGAATGGGTTCCTTCTCTCCTGGTGCTATTGACTCCAGCAGGTCCCAGATGGTTCCTATAAGCCAATAAGAAGAATATGTGAAAAACTTCCTTGATTAAACACCTCTCCTGTAATCTTCTATCGTCAATTACTCCTAATGTTTCCCTTTTCCAAGCTTGTTCTAGGTCTTCAGAACACCAATCCTTAGACTTTTTTTTCCTCTGCACATTGTCCCTTTGAATTTATTTCTATGAGTAGGATCATGTCTTATCCTTGTGCCAGAAAAGCATTCTCAATTTTTTCAGCATCGGATTCTCCAATGAAAGATTTCTTTCCCTAGGCATTCTTGTTACTTAAAGGCCAGCTCCTTTTTCTTCTGAATATTTTTAAACTACCAAAAAAACAGAAGATGTTTGAAACAAGGTTGTGGGGATTTCTTGATAAAAGTTTTTTTTTTTTCTTTCCTTTTTTCAAGAAAGTGAGATGAAAGGGAGAAAAGTGATGTATGCTTGGAAAAATATTTCAGAAACGGAAATAGGACTTTGAGCTTGAGAGCAGTACTGCAAATTATAAGTATGAATGGTAATTTCTGTAAGAAAATGAATATAGGGAAAATAAGAGAATGAAATGAAGAACATTGGATGAAAGCAAATTACTGCTATTCTATTTATATGCAAATAAATGTATTTTCTTATCAAATACTCTTTATTTGGTTTTTCACTCTTTATGAATAGGAATGTTGCGCAGTTCATTTTTCTAACAAGACTATTCCTATGTTAATGAAAATTTAAACAAATAAACCTGTTTTTAAAAAGCATAATTGTTGTACATTTACTAGCAAATTAGAAGAATAGGAATGCAATTAATGTACAAGTAATGGCCCAAGATCAAAATTATATCTATTAATAGTAATCTATGTGACATTTAAATGATGAATGTTTTCTTTTTTGTGTGCTATTTCACTTTATTTTTTTCAGATAATTGAGACTTTTGTTTTATTTTCCTCTTTCTGCCCACTAGGTTTTTAATATCAGTGATTTATGTACGGGTGAGGAAGAGCATCATATGACTCTACCATGCCCTCAGTACTGTTTCTTCATTATTACCCTCTGTTGACCAAATTAAGTGCAGAGGAATTTCTGATCCCGGTTCTCTCTACCCTTAACCCATGTCAGAGACCAATTATGACCCTGCTATGTTGATCTGTATCTTGTGATTCCCTCTTGGTTCCACCCATAGGAATTTGTGATTGTCATGTACAAACCAGATGTCAGAGAATTCAACAGAATCTTCAGTGCTCTTTGTGTCTTTGGTCCTATCTGACGTCTGATTCCCACCTCTCTGTACTTATTTTCTAAATCAATATTCTATTTTGATTAACTATAGCATTCCTGCTTTTGGATGCTGGCATTAATTATAATTAATCTCTCCTTGTCTTTTAGTTTCCTTGAAAGAGCATCCTGTAAACATTTTTTGGCTGACCAATCTTTCCCCAAAGCCAAAATGGCAAGATTGAGAAGCTCCTTTTCTTCTTCAATACTGTCTTTTGTATTCCAGAATGAAGACTTACTGCTCAAATCCATTTAGTTAATCAAATATCCATTAAGCATCTGATATGTGCCAGGAATTTTACCAGATATTATAGGTACAGAAGTGGATAATACCAGTTGAATCTCTGCCAATGGCATAGTGGGAACAGGGACACAGACCACGGTCATTAAAATATGGTGTTTTGTTTTAAGAAGGAAAATGTGGGCTGCTAGAAGAGAGACACTTAACTATTAAGTGGTTTGGGAAATGATTTCTTTTAAGATGATTCTTGAGCTGAGTCCTGAAGCACATATATGAGTTAGGGTAAAAAATATAGACACATTGGCAGAGAAAACTGGATGAGCAAAGGCCCAGTGTTGTGAAACGCATGGCAGAGTTTAGGAAAATGCAGATGTACATCAAAGGCAATGAAGCGACGGGAGCCAGATCAGGGAGACTTCTATATGTTGAGCTAGGAAGTAGGATCTCTGTATTCTCTAGGCCTTATTGAAGGGTTTAATCAAAACATTAGTGAGGTAAGAGCTGCATTTCAGATAGAGCTTTTTGCCTGCAAGAAAGGCTATCCCAAAGGTAGAGCAAGCCTCGAAGAATTAAACTAGTAGCAGGTTATTGTAATTATCCAATTAAGAGATGACAAACACTGGCCTTAGGGTGACAGACAGTAAAAGAGAGGCAATGTTGAAAACAGCTAAATTGGCAAGACTGATTAGACGTGGGAAATTGGGGAGAGCAGGATATAGGGTAATTTATTGGTAACCAACCCTCTTTCCTGGGAGAGCAGTGGTCTCAAGATAGCATGTGTGATGGATAGTCTATCATCGAGATCAACTTGCCCCTCCACTGTGCCCCATGCCAGAAAGCTTCCCTCTATGGACCATTTCTTCCTGTTCCCTTGCCCTTTAGCTCCTAGTGAGTTTGGCCAATAGAAAGCACTAGCAGAAGATTACTGCTAGAAGGAGGGAGAAATCAAATCATTTATTCTCCCAGTTTCCACCCTGGCCAGCCCCCACTAGGCTGTGGTCTCGTTATCTCTTCCAGTTCTATAGTCAGCCCCTCTTATAAGGCTGATGTTCTGTCCAAATTCCTGAAACAGTTCTCTGTCCTTATCCCTTGAGGGCAATAACTTCTCTCTGCTTCTAGGCCCTAAATATTTTTTCTTCATGCTTAGCACATTACTTCTGCTCCAGACCTTGATCAATAGTCCATCACTTTGTTACATTCTCTTGGATTTCCTTTTTGAGCGTCCTGCTGGGACCCTGACTGATATAAGACATGATGGGTTAGTGGTAGACCTTTGAGTTTGAATAGGTTGAAAACAGAGAAACAAACAAAACAGGTACTTTATTATGAACCTGAAGGGTAGAGGAGATGGAAGGCCTGGAGATGTGAGTGGGACCTGGCAGAGAGAAAGGGAGAGAAGGGCAGTGGGCCAGAATGGGGTCTTGAAAGGCACCAATTTTTAATGTCAGGGAAATAAGGAATCTAAGAAGATGAAGGCACAGCCAGAGAGGTACAGGAGGAAAGCAAAATTAAGGAAGCCCAAGATCTAGGAAATTTCAAGTGGAGAACTTGTTGGCAAACATCAACCAATGCAGCAGAGAGGTCCTGTAAGCTAAGGTCTGGAAAATATCTTTGAATTAAGAAATAGGTAGGCTATTGGACACTATGGAGACTGGGAAGTATAAATGCTTCTGGGAATTGAAGAATCAAAAGCATCCCCTTATTTGATAAGTGCATAGGTGCCAGGACAGACTAGAGATACCTGAGGTCAATATCAATTCTTCAGCTGTGCTATTTACTGGCAGTAGGATATTGGGAAAGTTACTTCACCTCTCTGGATTCCCTTTTGGTCATCTCTAGTACATATGTCTTAGAATTATCATCAGGGATAGATGGGAAAATGAAGTGAAGTCCTGGGAACAGTGCCTAGAATATAGTAACACTCAATTAATATTATGTACAACAATAAACTGAAGGGTGAAATAGTAAAAATAGGCAAAGTCAAAGAGGTAGGGCAGTAAAAAAGTGTACAACGCAGCAATTCCCAAAATGTGCTCCATAGTGTATTAGAGAGGCTGGCAATATTCTTGAACTGAATGTTACTAAAAATGAATACCTTTGTGGTAACATGAATTTGGGAGATTATTAGTTTAAGTTTGTTTAAAGTAGTAGTAACTTATTTTTATGTGCGAAGATATCTTAGAACTTTTAATATACTAACATATATTGTGTCTTCCAAAGGAGAAATATAGTGTATATATTTTCAAAGTTGTTTGATTGTAGTATTTTTTTTTTTTTTGAGATGGAGTCTTGCACTGTAACCCAGCTGAAATGCAGTGGCATAATCTCGGCTCGTTACAACCTCTGCCTCCCGGTTAAAGCAATTCTCCTGCCTCAGCCTCCCAATTAGCTGGGTTTACAGGCATGCAACACCATGTTTGGCTGATTTTTGTATTATCAGTAGAGTTGTGGTTTCACCATGTTGGCCAGGCTGGTCTTGAACTCCTGACCTCAGGAGAATAATGAATATGCTCTAAGAAACAATATTTACGCTCATATGCTAGATGCTTTATCTTTCTCTTTGTTTAAAAAATTATAACTGTACCTTTAAGGATAAAGAAAACGTAGCATCAAGATCAACTTTAATTTAAATCTCAGAATCAGGATAATTTGTTTGGAAAGCAATTATCTCAACTTTATTATAAAACACTGATGTTCAGGAAAATGATTCTGGAGGAAAATATCCTCTTTATTTTATGGATTGTACTAACTCTGTTTTCAGTAATTGTATATATAAAATGTTTCCTTGAATTTTGAATGAAAAAATGAAACATACATTTTAATATTGTTTTCCAATGTGATGATCTTAATATATAGCTTAACAGACCAATCATGTTTGTTCAGTATATGCCATTGAATCATAAAGGCATATTTTTTCAAAACCATCTAGTTCAAAATTTAAGCTGATGTTTAGATCTTGTCTCTAATATCACTGCCAATTAGCCACAAATGGTGAAATTGCCAAGAGGTGTAAAATAACCGTTCCACCTTTAGACAACAGTTTCGTTGTTTTGTTGTTGCTGTGTTTTGGTTTGATTTGGTTTGATCTTGAGATTAACTATTTCTGGTTGTAGCTTTCACGTGTTACTTCTATCTCTGTTTGAGTTTAGTAAAGCACTATATAGTAACTGCTCTTGCTCTAATGCATGTTATGAATTCACTGCTTTGCCAACAGACCTGATGGCTTATAAAGATAAAATATGAGAAGCTTGTCCTCTCACTGTTCTGTCCTCATCCTCCATCACACCAGTTTAAGCTATTTACACCAGCCCCAATTTTTCTGCCTATTGCCATTTTTTTCTTTTTTTATAGTCACAATAACAAATGGAGAGGAAGGCAGTTTTTATTCTTCCTGAGGGGGTGCCATGATGAACCATGGTAAGGAGTTGGGAATGCTAGTGTGAGAAAAATGCGTGGCACATAGTAAGTATTCTATACATGCAGATTCTATGTTATTCCAATCTCTGCTCAAAAAACGTTTTTACTCAGTTCGTCTTTCTGAACAGCCAATCTAAAATCGTTCCTATCACTCTAATATTTTACCACTCTTACCTAAGCATCTTTTTCTCCAGAGAAAGCGTCACTCACTACATGACATCACATTCTGTTTTTACTGATAACTTGGCTCCTCCACTGGAATACTTATAGGTTTCTTTCATGAGAGCAAGGACTTTGTCTATTATGTTCATTGTTGTATTCTCAGCTCCTGGTAGAGTGCCTGGCCTGTAGCAATGTCCAGTGAAGATTTGTGAATGAATGAATGAATAAGTGTTGAATAAATAAATGGAGTGAGGGAGGTCAAACAGAAGGTATGGGACAGACTCGAGACAGAGGAAGAGCAGGATGCAGATGTACAAGCACAGGCAGTAGAGAAGCTGCACAGTGAGGTGAGCTGGAAGGGAGAGTCTATCAGGCAGGCACTGCTGAGTCGAGCTGGGGAGGCAGAGGCATCAGGGTAGAAGATGACCTGGAGAGGCCATTTTGCTCTTGTGGAGAGAACAGAGGTTTTATTACCACAAGTAAAAATGAACTCCTTTAGACATCAAGATAATGCTCCTCATACTATTTTTTTCTCTTTATTTTACTCCGTCAGAGTAAGCCATTGAGGACAAATTATGGGTGCCCAAGTCATAAATAGGTTCGCTTGTGTAAAGAGGCAAAAAAAATAGCTTTTCTGATCTTTTATTCTCCATCTTATTCATTGACTGTGCCTGTAATTTACTTACTTACGAGAAAGGTTTTCTGAGTTTTTAAAATGTAAAACTTTGTTTTTATCTTAGCCCTACAGTTTGAAAATGCCAAATTGAAAATTAAATTGTAAATCTTTTTTTCTCTAGCCATGCATGTCAATATAACCAGATTGGCTCTTGACCTCAAAAAGCATTTCTTAAAACTCACTCAACCAATTGAAGCTCAGATGATAAATTATTGTTTTGTTTTTTTTTTAACAAAACCTAAAAGTTTTGTGACTTCCTTTATTTTGAAAATTGTATTTTTATTTTTTACGTGCATATGGGCACCTCACGGAAATTTTTAAATGACTTTTCTAAAATGTCTTTTCCTGGATAAGATTCCATTGGGTAACTTTGTACAGAAACAACTGGTATTTTTTATATTCAGTTGAAATACAAAGTGATAAATATTTATTATGCAACATAGACAGTGAGTTAAACATGCTGATTAAATGAGTGCTACATACATTAAAGTGTTAGTATATACATACCAAAAACCTGGATTGTAAAGATTTTCAAGTGACTAACATACATAATATATGCTTAAGATAAATACTATAACTTAAATAATTCAATATTTCTCTGGTAAGTTGAAAAGTATGGCATAATCTTGTAATGCACTGACCTGTCTATTAACTGTACTGAAAAAGTACTGAAGTTTGAGTTAGCTGTAATTTTTATTCTACGGCTTTAATTTTGTTTATGTTTGTTGGCAAATCAATATATTCTCCAAAGCCAAAAATAGAAGGAAAATTGTGATCAAATTATTTACACTCTCACACATATGACTGAAAGGAGTTTTTGCCCCTGACTTCATAAATTTCTGATCAGGAGAATCACTTCTGGAGAGTATAAAAATAACATTAATAATTCTTTGCTTAATGAATGGTTTTTCTTAAAATTAATAATCTTTAATATCAAATCAACATTTCTGGAAACATTTGAGAACACATTTACACAAGTCTCTTTCTGACTCTAGAGTGGCTACACTAGAATTAAGCTAATCATCCTTTCTCTGAGATAAGCCAGGAATTTCCAATTTAAGTCAAGTTGGTGATCCATAAAATAGATATCCTAGTAAAATTACTATGGGCTTCTATTTACTTGGATATTGTGCTGATAACTGAAGTGTAATTATAAAAATTGGTATTGCCAAATACCAAAAACTATAAGCATCACATTTATAGTAATAAACACTGACACCATCACCATAAGAAATACCTTATTATTTGGAGGTACTTAAAATTCTTAGATTTTTATCTGGGAAAAAAATTGACTTCTAAAGTTTGTGAATGTTAAGTTGATTAATAAGGCAAATAGTAAAAGACCAAGGGAATGGTATATTGTCTGCACATATTATTAAACATTGAGTCATGTGGCCCTCCCTCAAAGGATTATAGAAAAAAAGGTTATTATGAAATACATTGGTGTTATAGCCTTATTTACATATAAACATAGTGATGAGATGTGGCCAAGTTTACTCTGCATTGTCATGGGGGAATTTTCTCTGCAATTTTCCCTAACTAAATTATACTTTTTAATTAGACTTTTAGAAATGACTATAGGCCTTGTTCAAAGTGGTTAGATACTTGAGACTTGTAATATGGAAATTCTGGTGTTGACAAAGCTTTACTAAAATAATCGCAAGGACTTAGAACTAAATACTTTGGACTTCATTCTAAAAACTTAGTTTATGAGGTTTTGTTTTGTTTTTCAATTAACAAAACTTGCTAAAACTGAGCCACCCTTATGATGTGTCCCAGGTTGCTTCCTTGGATTTACATTTTGTTGATTTGCAACAAATAAAATACAGTTGCCTCTTTAAAGCCTTTTTAAAAAATCTCTATGCTACTACCTTGGTTTATTTCTACTGCTAGATTGATAGAACATGTTTCTTTTCTGAAGGATAATTGAGAAACTAATGAGACTCTTTCCACTGAAATTCTTGTTGCTACACCAAGGCCTTCAATCAGCCTCTTTACTCGATGGTTGCTTATATTTCTGAAGTAAGGCATTTTTAATTTGAAATCTTTAAGCCTGAATCAGGTGTGCATCATCATGCACAAGAATTTCGTTATAACATACAAAGAACTGGAAAACTCATAGATGTTCACAGTGGAAATGTATAAAATACAACAGGCAGTAAAAGAATATCATCATTCCTAGACACTGCATTTCAAAATAGCTACCATCTGGAGACATATCTTTCCAACTCTTTTCCTATGTCTGTGCATTTGAGTATATATGTTTTTTAAAAAAGTATAAAACTTCCCTGTGATACATACTTTTTTCACCTAAAGTTATTGTGATAATTTTTTCAAGACCTGAACATTTTCACTCTTCTGCAATTTAGGACATTAAGTCATACGTCCAGGTCAATTGCATGCAATCCCCAAGCGTATTGGCATTGTTAAGGACTCAGGTGATCATAGATATTGACTATAACCATGACATGGAGAACAGAAAGTTGTTGAGTAAGGGGATTGTTGTCTATGTGTGTGCCCACCGTTAGTGTAATTACTTAAGAACTACACACACAGAACAACTTCAGGTGCTATATTGGCAGGCATTTATCTTCTATTTTCTCACAGCTAAATACTGTGCATAAAGAACTTAAGAAAATAGTCTGACTAGTAAAAAAAAAAAGATATAGAGTTGAATTCTGGCTGTATTCTTTACTAGCTATGGCATTTGGCAGTGTACTGATCTCTTCATAGAAGACACATCACAGTGGCTGCCCAGATCACTATTCCTCCAGCAGCCCAGTCTTGCATCCCACCTGGTCAGCCTGACTCACCCCCAACCTTGCTAATATCTTGCTAATCTTGGAGGAAAATTTCTTCTCTTCTTTGATCTACATAGTCTGAAGGCGGGATACCAGTCTCCTACTTGACCTCAGTGCTCTGGGCAGAGCGAACAACTAAGAGGTGAACATCTGACCTAAGCCCATGTGGGGAGTGCACCTCGCTGACCACTGTCTTCGAAACTGTCACGTGATCTAAGCCAGAACAATCAGAACCTAGTCCTGCAATTGTTTTCAAACCAGCAATGGCAGTGGAGGTGAAAGAATATTTTCCTCTCCAGTTGTGGAGCTAAGACATGAGCTTGGACAGTGTCCTCAACCATGAAACTGACTCAGGAAGAAACATTTTGTAGGAAAACACATTTTGTAGCAGAAAAGAAGCCAGCAGGAATAGTAGAGACTTCAGCAAGACTATCATTCATTGCAGGAAGATGATCTTGTTCCTCAGACTCCAGTGAGTCACTCCAAAGGGACTTAGAAAAATTACAAATTTACTAAAATTCAATTCCATCAGAAGCAAGCAGGCATAATAGTGATCCTTGGAATCCTTACATAAACTGAATCAGAGTAATTATATAATTTATCATGCCAACCAGAACACCAACCAGAGTGAAGGGATCCTTATGCCACAAATTGGTCTATTCTGGGAAAACCAGGATGAATGGTGACCTCTTCCTGAAAACACAAACAAACACATTTTGTACAGTATGCAGTCACTAGTTCCTTGCCTATCTCACTCATCCCTGAAAATCTCTGCTCTAATTAAAATAAACTAACCATAGAAGAGGAATTGCAATTATCTTAATCAAATACTAAAACCTCTACACCTCCAACGTATTCATAGAAACTTCATACTAGCCCAAAACTGAGATTAACAAAAGCGTCCTTCAATAAGTAAAAAGTTTAAAAACTGTAGTGCATGTATACCGTGTAATATTATTCAGCAATGAAAAGGAATGAACCATTGATACACATAGCCACTTAAATGAACTTCAAGAAAATTATGCTGAGTGGAAAAAGACCATCTCAAAAGCCCCCATTCTGTATGATTCTATTATACAACATTATGATGAAGAAAAGATTCATGGTTGCCAAGGGATTAGGGTAATGAGGAATAGATGCAGGTGGCTAAAAGGGGGTAACTTGAGGAAGCCTTGTAATAATGAAACAGTTATGCATCTTGATTGTGATGGGGTAATTACATAAAGTTATACATGTGATAAAATGGTAAGATCTAGACATATACTCATAAATAAGCACATATGTAGCTGGTGAAATCTGTATATGCCCTAATGTCAGTTAGGGATGTACTAATGTCAGTTTCACAGTTTGGATTTTTCTTGTTTTAATATGTAAAATATCAACATTGGGGGAGGCAGGGTCAAGGATACCTGGAACTTTTCTGTATATTTCTTTGCAACTTCCTATAAATCTATAGTTATCTCCAGGAAAAAGTTTTTTAAAAACTTTATTAGAGTTTTCAAATCTTGCTTTGTTTTTTTTTTGTGTGTGTGTGTGTGCGTATGGCACTGTACTACATATTTCAATAGTTGATAGATACAGTCTTTGCCCTATAGGGACTGTCTCAGAAAAACAATAACTACAACGGCAAGGAAAGTAAGTTATTGAAGCAAATGTGAAGCAATTTAGGAACATACACAAAATACACAACGACTTCAAAAAAACACCATTAGCTGCAAACTCAAATTCATTATGAAGCAGGCTGTATATTGGACTATATTCTTACAAGGTTTATCTAGAAGTTCTTGAAAGGACCAAGTGTTAAGGCATTCCCATTCATAATTCCCACAACACTATTAATGGCAATATTTTAATGACTCTTCAGAGAATCAGATAAAAATGGAAATTAGAGTTTAAATAGTTAGAGTTGGTTAAGGAAAACATTTCATATTGAAGAAACAGAGAATAGAAGTAGAAACACGAGAAAATGTAAGTCATATTTAGGAGGCTTGAATGAAACAGTGGGGATGGATTCAGGTCCTGAGGAGGATGAGAAGTTGGAAATGAGGTTGAAAAGGTGGTTTTGCCCAGCCATGAACTTCTATTCATAATAATCTATTCAATAATGCTACGAAGGCAAACATTAAAATGAGCTTTAGTTCAGCAGTGATGTGCAGAAAAAAAAATTATCATACCTCATTTTAGCTTTAATTGCTTTTATAATTCTGAATTTGCTGTTAAATGCAAATGCTTAATTCTAAATACGTGTGCTTTGTCTTAATTAGATAAAATAATCCTCTGTTGCTTGGGTAGTTCAGTAAATTAGTCTCTAGACTTAAACTCCCCTAGATCATATTGTTTATGCATTAATCGGCATGCACTCTTAGAGATAAATGAAAAATAAATGGATTTTTTTTCAGAGACAAGTTGTAACTGTCAGCATACTTTCAAATTTATATCCTCTGCATGTGACTAAAAATTTGCCATTGTTTACTTTAGTAATTGCAATTCATATATATGCCCCTATACTTGAAGAATTTCTTCTACATATTTATATATGTCGCTAGCCAAAGCTAAGTAGAGAATCTAAACCTCACTGTTATGTACATAAGCATACCACCAACTCAACAATCGAGGTTCTATCAATAGTGCCTCATTTGTATATAAGATATGTCCCAAAGGAACTAATCAATACAGGTAACACAAGCAGAAATTAGATGGTTTAGTTCTTTCAAGCCTCACTGCCTTATTGATAATGATGGAGATGCTACTGATTATCACTACCATTTATTGAGTGACTGCTGTTTATTGGGAACTCTCCCAGGAACTTAACAGACATTATTTCATCGAATCCTTATATACTCCTATATATCATTATCATCATTTCAGTAATGAGGAAACTGAGTTTCAGAGAGGAACTAAAGGAGTTAGGAGTGAAAGTTTGGTCCATTTGACCATTGAACTCTACACACACTACTGCATACCATGCTGCTCTGTGTGAAAAATCTGACATGGCTTATATTTCCCTATTCATGGGTTTACCACTTCTCCCTCTTCTACTTACTATAGAAATATCTTGAGATGTAGGTGACTGAATCAGCTTCTAAGTCCTTGGTTGGGACTGCTTTTTGGACAGAAATGGGGTAGAGATTGCTCCTGGAGACAGCTGACTCATGCCCATCCAAAATCATTCTTGCAGTTTCTTCTTTCTGTCCATCAGTCTGTCAGGTACATGTTCCCAGAAAAAAAAAAAAAGCCTGCTATCAGGGGATTCCTATATATTCATAAATCTCAGGCTTATTTTTTGTTTTTCATCTTCTTCATTGTAATAGATTTGATGCTTCTATACTTGTAAGATAATTACACAGAGCTGAATGTAACATTATATGCTAATGGGGAGAATTGGTGTTTTAAATTCTTTTAAACTGGGGGCTCTTATGGTGAATGACAGAAGCACCATGGCAGACTTACGCCTTGGCTTTAGAAGCCTACATGAGATTTTGTGGCTTGTTGGCTTTATGAGACTTTTACATCACAGATCAGCCTTTCCCTCCAAGAAAGATACCACCAGACAACAACAATTTTAACACTAATGTCTTCCTTTTGATTACATTAGATTTGCAAATTAAACAGATTAATAGTAGTGTTCTGTGTTCCTCTCGGCTCTTCTGTTTAATACTCTTATCTGACAAAGTGTAAATAGAAGACACAATTAATTACTCATGACTTGCATGTCAAGTTGCATAAAAAATTACATCCCCAGGAGGCCCATTATTACATATCTGACTGTTCAGCGAAATTAGTTTTGCAAAGAAAGAGCATACCTTAAGATAAGCGTTTTGTTTTTCTTTTCCTTTTATTTAATTTATTAGAGTATCTGCAAAAAAATGTGGAAGAACATTAGCTCTTAATACAAAATTAAAGAGCTTAATTCATTTGCCCCAGGATACATTATTTTTCCTTTTATTTTTTAGTTTGTCCATGAGATATTATTTTGCATATGAAAGTTATAAGGTGATGATGCTTCTATAGAAGGAAGACCCCAGAATATGCCTGTTGTCTCTTTGGTATATATACTGCAGAGAAAGTTATTAGTCAAGCAAGCTATGCCATACCCTCTCCTCTGTAAATTGTCTCAACCTTGAGCTGGGAAGTGTACTGCCATGACTGAAAAAAATATAGCATAATTTTCCAGCCATTTCTTGTCTTATCTGTCTAGAGTTGATCTGAATGAAATGAGGTCTCCGCTTCAACTGGAGAGCTCAGCATTTCATATTTAGCTCTCAATCTGTTTCATGATAATTTTTGAAGGAACAGACTGCTTATGACAAAATGTGCTGTACTATTATTAAAGGCATACTGCCTTTGTAGAGTTCATCACTTGAAACAAAGCGATGGCTGGGAAGAATTCTTCAATGTGCATATCTTCTGAGGTTTTTTAACAGCTATTAAATAAAATATAGTATGTGCCTCAGGTAAGAGAAAACCACGTACCTGATTATATATATAAAAAAAGATGGTAGCATTGCGAATGGAGCAAAACAGCGTAAAGCAAAGATTACTTGCCTGCGATCACTTAGTCACTTCACCTCCCTGTAAAAATGAGTCATAATCACTTCTACCTCGCGGGATTACTGTGAGGTCTAAATGAGCTAATCTGTGAAAGCACTTTGTAAACTGTAAAGCACAATTTTAATACATATTATCTTATTAAAAATGTCTGCATCACTTGTTTCATTGACTCTGGGACAGAGATGTTTTCTTTTCCACATTTATTTGTATCTGTGCATGTGTGTAGTGTTTCATAGAAGGCTATAATTAACACTGTAGTGCTTTCTTTTTCTTTTTAAAAAGTAAAGTTTTCCATACCCAAGTGCACTTTCTGTCACCTGAACTCACAGCTTAATTATGTGACTGGAATGATTTAACATATAAGTCATAAAAGATTTCTGTCTAATGGCAAATATTTTCATGTCAGCTCCATCTTTTATATACTGACCAGATCATTCTCATTAAAAATTGTTGTTCAACTAACTTCATACCTATACCATCAAGCATTTGTACAGTGTTTTATGTCTATGGTCACCAATCATCTTTCTTATGTAATATTGGACCATAATTTATGCATTTCTTTCTATGAACATTTATAGAGCATCAATTGTATGACAAACACTGTGCTAATCATTCACTGCCTCTTCAGATTTCACTTATTTGGAGGTAAAAATTGTTACATTATAATAATAACTCCAGTTATAGTGCAGTCGGCTCCACCAGTACACTCCCAACATCAGCCTTTTTCCTGTGAAGAGTCCTCATAGGTTTTGCTCAGTGCCCAGTGGGGCTTTGCTGTGGAACCCTAGTTTTTCTGGGCACTGCCTCTGCCCTTCCAGCCTTGAAGTTTCCCTGTTAGACATCTGCCCTGCTCCACCAGGTGCTACCACTGTCAACCTCAGCACCTTCCTTGATGTACCCAAATCTTCCCATCCCTTGAAAAAATGAAGACTTTCTTAGTGTGTCAAGCTGTTGCTTTGGTTTTTTTGTTTGTTTTTCCCCTTGTTGTGCGACAATAGGTTTCTGGAATTTCAGTCCCACTAATTATTCGGTATGTGTACCTGAATAATTGTGTGTGAAGGTGTGTGAAGTCCATTTAGTTGGGATCTCCACTCTTGACCCCATCACATTAAGAATAGCAAAAATCCCTCCCCTTGCCCCACCCCCATGTATACCTATGTAACAAACCTGCACATTCTGCACATGTACCCCAAAACTTGAAGTTGTAATTTTAAAAAGGAACAAGAGCAAATATTGCTTACTTAATTTTATCTTCCTCTCATTCGCCTTGTCCATCTTCTAGTGGAGTTGAATAAAGTTGTCCATCTTCTAGTGGAGTTGCCTTGTCCATCTTCTAGTGGACAGTGAAATAATCAAATGCAGGATACCATACAGGAAGATGAAAAAACATAAATACAATCTAAATTTTTAAAGCCTGTTTTAAATTTATTCTGTTTGTAAAAGTTTTGACATCTTAAATGAATGTGAAAATAGATACAAGGTAAAAAGTTCAGTTTTGTTTAATACTGGGCACCATGTATTTATTTCAAAATTCCACAGTGGTTGAGATATTACAAATTATTGAAAGTCCTAATTATCTCAAACATATTTGCATTTGATGTTAAATGTCCTAAATATGCAACCATTTAACATGAATTTAAAATTAAAATTTAAACGCTGGATGAGGTAGTTCATGTCTGTAATCACAGCACTTTGGGAGGCCAAGGCAGGAGGATCACTTAAGCCCAGATGTTCCACGTAAGCCCAGGAGTTTCAGAATAGTCTGGGCAATATGGTTAGACCCCCATTTCTACAAAAAATTTCAAAATTATCTGGGCCTGGTGGAATGTGCCTGTAGTCTCAGTTGCTTGAGAGGCTGAGATGGGAGAATTGCTTGAGCATGGGAAGACGAGGTTGCAGTGAGCATGATTATGCAAGTGCACCCAGACTGGGTGACAGAGCAAGACCCTGTCTCAAAAATAAATAAAGAATTTTTTTAAGAAAAATTGTATTCTTTATGGAAACATATCCTACATTGAAGGAGTGTTTTAATGTGAGTCTATCTAGTCATCATCAAGTTCTAGCTAAAAAGAAGGCAAATATAAAAACCAGGCTTTGGCCAGGTGCAGTGGCTCATACCTGTAACCCCAACACTTTGAGAGGCTGAGGCATGTGGATCACAAAGTCACGAGTTCGAGACAAGCCTGGCCAATATGGTGAAACACCGTCTCTACTAAAAAAAAAAAAAAAAAAAAGAATACAAAACTTAGTCAGACATGGTGGCACATGCCTGTAGTTTCAGCTACTTTGGAGGCTGAGGCAGAAGAATTGCTTGAACCAGGGAGGCAGAGGTTGCCGTGAGCTGAGATCACACCACTGCATTCCAGTCTGGGTGACAGTGAGATTACATCTAAGAAAAAAAACAACGGGCTTTATGACTTGAAGAACACAAAAAATAATAATGAGAACTATGCAACATTTCAAACTCTCACATTTGAACATTGTTAATGTTGAAGCCCCAGGGTTATGGAAACATTGGAAATATGCCATGCTGTGATCACATCCATTTTTAGAATTAATAGTAGGTATTATTCAAATGGTTCTAAGATACATTTTTTTAAATGTAAAATGTCTTTCACAAATATGGCCATGACTCTTCAGAGCACTCTTTTGCAAAGAAATAATTCTGGATAGCCAAATTCTACTAGACCTCCATATACAGAAATCTCATAAAACTCGTGTAAATGCAAATAGGTCAATGAAAAGAATAGCTCTATCTTCCTCTTAACTCAGCCACTTAAGATTAATATTACCCCTATTAAGCAGGTGAAAGCAGATACGGTATACATTACAGATATTGCTTCACATTGAAAGTTAAAACTTTTATACATGATCTCTTAGATTATATAAAACTCATAAAATTTACTTAATGAAGTTTTCAAAATAGTACACGGAAAAAAGGGTAAGTTTGTGATTGCATGGCTTTTTTCATATGCTGATCTCAATTCAATATCGTCTCTCTCTTTTCACAAACCATCTGGGAGATTGACAAGTTGCATCTCACCAGATGGCCTAGCATACCAAACTCGCACTTCCGTGGCACCATCCCTCCATGATAAATCCTGGAATGCTTTAATACAATGTTTCTGCTCAGGAAGAACTCCACAGCTCATGCCTTAAGAACCACTTCGGCCAGGCATGGTGGCTCACGCCTGTAATCCCAGCACTTTGGGAGGCCGAGGCAGGTGGATCATGAGGTCAAGAGATCGAGACCACCCTGGCCAACATGGTGAAACCCTGTCTCTACAAAAAATACAAAAAAATTAGCTGGGCATGGTGGCGTGCACCTGCAGTCCCAGCTACTCGGGAGGCTGAGGCAGGAGAATTGCTTGAACCCTAGAGGCGGAGGTTTCAGTGAGCCAAGATCGTGCCACTGCACTCCAGCCTGGCGCCTGGGGACAGAGCAAGGCTGTTTCAAAAAAGAAAGAAAGAAAGAAAGAAGAAAGAAAGAAAGAAAGAAAGAAAGAAAGAAAGAAAGAAAGAAAGAAAGAAAGAAAGAAANGAAAAAAGAACCACTTCATCGTGGCCACTTCATTTACCAAGGTTGAAATGGGATATGATTTCCACTGGGTGCTAAATTATTCTATGGCTCAGAGGAATTAAGTGATTCCAGCTGAATACACCACCAAGCTCCTATCGTCCTATCTTTCTACAATCTCTTTTCTTATTCTCTGTTTCCCTTACTACTCCCTGGCCTATACTTTTATAATTTATACTTTACAGAGAGATTCCATTCTTTTTCCCTCTCCTCCTCCACATACATAAATCATTGGAATAATGTATACTTTAAAGTGTCAGAAAGCATGACAGTTTTAAGCTGTGGTTCATGTCTTCCTGAACCTAGCAAGCAGATAGTTGAAATTGCACAATACAAAACTGAATTGTCTGTCAATTATTTTATAGTATCACTACATATTTAAAAGATACTGCCTGGGAACATTCTTAAAACCCTTCCTTCTTCCTTTTGCCTTAACAAATATCAGGGAGTCACTGAAGAACAAACTGTGAAGGACAAAGATCTGAAGGAAGATCTTTTTTCTCCTAGTTTCCAGATCACATCTGACTTCAGTATCTTCCCCCATTCCCGCCCCTACTTTTCCCCTCTAAGCCTCTCATAAGTTTTATAAATTCTTCCAGCCATTTCGTTTTCAAGATTAGAGTCCAAATTAGAAACTTTGATGAATATGATAGGTCTCATTTCTCTGGTTCCTTGATCATCTTTCTTTCAATACGGTGAATTTTAGCATCCAAGTTATTTTTTTCTTCTCTCATTCTTGACTTTTAGACTTTACTGTATCTGCATTCTCTAACAAACATATAAACTGCTTATATCTTCACCTTCATGTTTTGAATATCAAGCCCAACTATCTGCTAAATCTTTCTATTCATTTATCAATAACTGACTACCGTAAATGTACTATAACTATAAGAACAAATCATGCCATAGAGAACTTTGCCTCCAGGTTAAATCTTTTTACTTAAGTTTTCAAAATGCTACTCTATATGTTATTTTATTTCTCCCATTACATCTCCAGGTTGGGTCAGATGACAATATGCCTGCATCATCTTTATACATGGATAACAGCTTGTATTTCCTATTCTCCCAGATGCAGAGCTGCAGGAAGTTGTCTTTAGCTTGCAAGGCACATATAGATCTTTATGGAACAGCCTCTGCTCAATCCAATGTAATACTGACCTCAGAGAAATTTGGTGCTTTCCTTGAGAGTGACTTTGTCGACTAGGAGATTAGCCAGTGTTTCTCAAGAATACTAAATTGTCTATTTGGTGTAGATAAAAAGAGAAATTGTGATGATTAATGAAAGAGGATTTTCTTGATATGGAAAGAATAGATTAGTTCTGTCATGAGGATAGGGAGACCAACAGCTAATTCAGTTAGTTAAAGGATAATGGAATAGAGTAAGATGAAAATCTGTCATCTTACTTCCATGTTTAAAACATACAAATAGTTTTTCATGGTTCTTCAGTTAATGCCCACACTTCTTCAGGGGCTTAAAGCCTTTCATGATCTGATTTGTTATCACTTTCTTCATATCATCTCTTGTCCATTCCTCACTTTTTATGCTGTATTCATTCTGAAGTTTTCTCAGTTCCCCAAACTTGATACTCATTCTCAGCATCCTCTAATCCTTTGCATATACCATTTTCTCTGCCAGGAAAATCCTAACCCTACACTCTCCCCTGAACCCAACAAGTGCCTCCTCATCCTCCAGGTCTCAGCTAAGATGACATGTTATTCACAAATGCACTGCTGACCTCCTCTCCTTTCAAACTGGGAGAAGTGCTTAAGTTTTTCCTCTTCTCTAGAACCCTTCCCCACTCCATCCTTAATTGTCTATCTGTGAAAGTCCTATTTATTTATCAAGACACAACTTTAAAATTTTCTATTCTCTGAAGCCATCCCAGCCCACTCCAAGCGCAGTTGATTATTTTCCTTCTTCATGAATCACCATAACTTGAAGATATGTCTATTATTGATTAAATTACACTGCCATGACAAGATTTCCCTGTGTATTTATATTCCCAGCCAGGCAATAATATGATCTCCTTAAAGAAAGAGACTGTCTTATATTTACTGTTACCCTTTTATCCCCAAATATACTCTTTCCTCACCTATTGGTCTTACACATCTAATTAATTTTTAGTTACCTATCTCTCTGTTACTCTGTAAGCCTTCTAAGGGAGGGACCATGTTTAAATCACCACTCTTTACCTACCATGTTTCACAAAGCTTGGCACATATAGACACTCAGATACTTTTAGAATGAATATATGAGCTTGTATTTGTATACAAAAGATAAATTTTTCTGCAAGCATTAACAAAAAAGGGCTGAACCAGAGACTCTGGGTAGTTTTCTGTAGCATTTACTAATGTTGATAATGTATAATAAACTGGAGATCATAGAAAATTAATCAGGTCTATTTAGTTATAATTCATTTGCATGGTCCAATGCAGGGCAGAGATCTAGAAAAAATAACACTTATGAAAAGTTACAACAAATAAATCAGATAAGAATACCAGATTATCCAATTTGCCTATAGCCCTAAAAATGGTCAGACATACTCAATATCCTCTGCATACTTTATTTTTTTCAACAAGCATTGTTTAGAGGTCATCTAAAATATGCTAGGCTCTGTTGAAAGGAAAAATAATGCACCCCAAAAGATGTCCATACCCTAACCCTAACACCAACTGTGAAACCTGTAAATGTGTTTCCTTACATGACAAAAGAGACTTTGCAGATGGAATTAAAACTAAGGCACTTACAACAGCAAGATTATTCTGGAATTTCTAGCTGGGCTTTCCAATCATGTAAGTCCTTAAAACTAGAAAAGGAAGGTAAAAGAGTAGGTTGGGAAATGCCCGCAGAGAGACTCCACCTACCATTGCTGGCTTTGAAGATGCAGGAGGAAGGTCATGAGCCAAGGTATGCAGGCCATCTCTAGAATCTGGGAGCAGTCCTCAGGTGACCACCAGCAAGGAAATGGCAACCTCAATCCTTACAACAGGAAGAAACTAAATTTCGCCAACAACAATAAATGAGTTAAAAAAAAATTCTAGGGACCCCAGAAAGAAACAAAACTCTTCTTCTGACACCTTGATTTTATCCCACTGAGACCCATGCCAGACTTCTGACCTATTGAACTCTAGGATAATACATCTGTTTTGAGTCATTACATTTGTTATGGCAGCAATAGAAAACTAATGCAGCACTGGTCTAAATGCTTGGGAGAGAACAATAAAGAGATACTCTTAATTACTGTCTCTTTCTTCTGGCATTTTTAAAGACCCTGAATAGCCTGGCCTGAAAACAGATTTATGGAAAAAATAATACTAGTATATCATAATAAAACTTATAGTAGATGTATGTAAGTTTTATACTTCAAGAAACAGTGATGGAATTAAAGAAGGTATCAAATCTATTTGGAGTCGGATCAGGGAAAATTTCAGAGAACAAAACATTTTAAGATGAGTCCTTAAGTGACAAATACCAGTTTTCCAATTGCATAGATGGGGGTTACCAACACCCCCATTTAGTACAATGTTAGGCTACGAAGGAGTGCAATTGGAAATGAGTGAGTGATAGATGAATGAGTGACGTGAGAACTTGTTTGTCATACAAAATATATTTGGATGTACAATGTGGAAGAATTCGCAATCTAGAAAGTTTGCTCCAGCTGCAATATGGGGAGAATAGAAAAGGGGTAGCACTGTTAGCAGAGACTGCTATCATAGGCTAAGTAAGAAAGGATGAGATCTCTGCCTCATAGTAGCCACCATTTATTGGAGCTTGGCCATGTGTCAGCAACTATAGCAACATTTTACATATATAATCCCATTTAGTCTCTATCAGTTACTTCTGCAAAGTGGATGTCATTTCCATTTCACAGATTAAGAAATTTTATACAGATGGTCCTATTAAAAAAGAAATACTCCACGAAAGCTAACAAAAGTGGATTCAAGCCCAGGTGTTAATCACATGAAAGCCTACGCTTTAATGCACTCTACCATGGCAGGAACAGGGAATCAATATCCGAAGATAGAAAGAGAGAGATTTCATAGATAAAGTTAGCTAAGCTTATTACTGATTACACATAGGACAAGGGAAAGAGAGGAATTGTGGCTTACTGACAGTTTTCAGATTTGAGTTATAGGGGAAAGGAGTTGCAGCTAAGATAGGGACCAAAGTAAGACATTTTCTGAGTCAGGGACAGTGTGGGATAAAAGTTAAGCTTTGGATGAATTTAAGGTGTGTATTGGATAGCCAGGTAGAGATGCCCAGAAGCCAGTCTGGAATTTAGAACTGGGACATGGACTGAAGAGAAGGATCTGAAAATCATCTACCTGTGGTAACTTTCGTGGCCTGGAACCCTTCCTATAAAAATGTTGGAGAAATCTCCTGTTCTAATGAATAGTGAAAGAAGCTATCCTCATCTGTGCTCTGAAAGAAACTCTCATCTGAGACTCCCTGAGAAGATGGCTCATCCTAACACCAACGCTGACTGCCAGACTGCGGGTGCTGGCAAAATGGCAAACTAGGGTGCCAAGGGCTTTGCCTGTGTCCTGCTTCATGAGGTCAGAACCTTGTTCTTACGCAAGACCCACTATGTCATACAGCTCTGCTGTGTCAGCAGCCAGTCTGAAGATAAATACTGTGCTACAGACACTATTGTTAACCTCTTAATGAGCATACTGACTTCCCACCCTAGCCCCAATTAGCTGCATATCAATCAGTCAATTAGCAGATTGACAGCTCAGCTAAGGAACAGTGAAGGCTGGTGTTGCAACTGATAGTTAAACCTGTCTTGAATTTACTATTGGAAAATGAGAGAAGTTGGAGGCAAATACTGCTCCCTGTACCCCTGGCCGAAATCTTTTAGACAAAATATTTGTCATAAAATATTCTGATATAGGAATAATTGAAACTGCCTGGTTACTTTACTAGAGAGGGAAGCAGCCAGTAACTGCAAAAGACTACCTCTGTTGTACCAGACGCACAAGAAGAGATTTTCACCATTGCAGAGCTATTTATACACAGCCAGCTTCTGTCCTCAGTTCACATATACACACAACTCCCATTGATATCAATGGAAGCTGCGGACATGTGGCTGAGAACAGAATTTGGCCCACTGAGCTGCAAGGCTTGGCATTCTTTTACTCACTATGACAACTTCAGAACTGGATCTCTTAGCACATGTGCTTTCAGAAGAAGAGTTCTTGATTTATTTTCTTTCTTTCTCCCCTCTTTATCTTGATCTTAAAAAACAAAACGGAAACTTGAGAAACTACTGGCAGCAATGGGTTTCTTGCATAGAATCAACTGCGTGGGGGACTTAGAGAAACAGAGACCATACAAGTTTCTTGATTCAAAAACTTGACAAAATAGTTTTACGTAAGTGTGCTACAGTTCCCAGGATGCAAACTAACAGCTTGGCTTCACAGTCATCCTTGAAATAAAAGCAAAAGATGCCATGAAACAACTTTTAAACACATGAAATTATCAAGTCCAATATTTAATTTACAGATTACATATTCCAGAGAATATTTGAAACCTGTCATTAATGTATACTCTTAATCTTCTTATAGTAATTGCCCGTTCTCTAGTTCAAATGATTTTGGTGGGGCTGTCAGCAAGACTCCTGCCTCATTGTAATTGTACATGTCAGGCTAGGCAATCAGTGTATCCAGTTCTCTTGAACACAAAAGTCCTACAAACCAGGGAAAGACAATCAGCATAAGATATTTCAAAGATTTTATGGAACAGGGAAACAGGCTCTCCTTCTGAGGTCAGGAGATGAAAGGATACAAAATCTTTTAGCTTTGGGGGGCCAGTTTTGTACCACTCAGGGAAAAATGGCAGGTAATGAAGCCAACAGGGAGGAAACTAAAGACATAAAGAAGACAAAATGTTTTTATAGTATTTAAATCCCTGGATATTCCCGCTATGAAAAAATTAACCCCTTTTATTCTTAAAATGGTTTGAGTTGAATCTCTAGTAACTTAAAACCTATAGAGATTTAACAAAAACATCACTCCTTCATTCACTCTGGAAATTTTCTCTGCCAAAATATATTTTTTCTATTACATGCAAACACTCAGATTTCACCGTCTCTGTATATACTGAAACTTTCCTAAATAAATAATTTCAGGAAACACATGTGATTTGCAGGTTAAGGTGGATGCTCTGCACACTAATCAGATAAATAGGAAGATTATATTAGAGAATGCAAAGCACACAATGTCTCCATGTCTCTGCTCTGTTGGAAAAGAGGAAGCCACTAGAGGACCCTCTTTGTGGATGCACTTTGAGGAAGCATCCCATTATTTTGACTTTTGGCTGTTGCCCAATGTGGTGCCCTGATGAGTCTAAGCCCAGCATGTAGCTCTGGTAATGGAGCTAGTGACAGGTAGACGGTTACAAGGTTCATTACGCTTGACCAGCCATCATTACATCGGTTCTCCCCAGATTATTTGATTGACATTTTTAGAGAAAGTTAGGAACTGTTCATGACTGGTAGCCAGGATGCCACTGTTTTCAGATAAGTGAATGCCAAGAATGGAGGTGTAAAGGAAGACGCTTTCAGAAATGGGAAGTTTCTAGGGAAATGGGTCTTCTGCCATTGTGAAGTTTGGATTTCACAATTTAGGACATCTGGGCCATCCTAAAATTAGGAGAATGTGATTCAGCCTTGATACAAATGAATTGGAAGAATAGCTTACATAAATGGTCTTAGTTATGTCTATTTGGCACAGCAATGAATCTATGCAAAACCTTAATAGTTTGTTGTGCAGTAGATTCCCATCAATTACCTAGAAAATATAGGTCTTATATGTCAATATATTGTGCAATAGATTCCCATTAATCATCCAGAAAATATGTCTTAGGAGTAAGTTATCTACTGCCTGAGGAATTTCATTTAATTGTTGAAGAAATTGTTTGCCTTCAGCATGGTCTGATTTCTTGCATCATTATCAGTGGTTGTTTCCTCACATATAACTGATTTTCCAGACATTCACCTTAATACTCCCATTTATGTGCAGGTTACAGTATCCATTAGACATAGACGTTTCACTTACCACACATGAAAAAACATTCACCCACCCACTCACCCACCCCACCCTACCTACCACACACACATGAGAAGACTTCAAAAAGTTCAAGGGCAAATGGAATTAAAAGATAAAATTAAAAACATGAACTTTATTTCTCAACATAAGTGTCATCAAGTTCTGTAGAGATGTCATCAAGTTCTTAGTTCTTTAGGTGCCTAAGAACTTTGTTCTAAAGAACTAAGGTGCCTAAGAATTTAACCATGTTGATGCAGTCTTTTTCACATTATTAAGTGAGGAAAAATGGGTACCCTTTACAGATTTTATTAATATTAAGAACAAAAAGATGTCAGAATGAGCCAAATCAGGACTATAAGGTGGATGTCTAATGAATTCCCATCAATATCCTCACAATATTGCCCTTGTTTGATGAGAGCCATGAGCAGAAGCATTGTTATGGTGGAGAAGCACTGTCATGATGAAGCTTTTCTGGGCATTTTTCCTCAAAGGCTTTGGTTAACTCTCTCAAAACACTCATTATAGGCAAATACTATTGTTCTTTGGCCATCGGTATGTCAACAAGCAAAATTGCCCTGAGCATTCCAAAAAATATTTGCTATGACCATTGCCTTTGACCAGTCCACTTTTGCTTTGATTGTACCATTTCCACCTCTTGGTAAACCATTATTTTGATTCTGCTTTGTTTTCAGGATCATACTAGTAAAGCCATGTTTCATTTCCGGTGACGGTTCTTCCAAGGAATTGTTCACAGTCTTGATCTCACTCATTTGAAGTTTCCATAAAAGCTCCCCTCTTGGCTGCAGCTGATCTGGGCACAATGGTCTTGGCAACCATCAAGTGGAAAGTTTGCTCAGTTTGTTTCAGTCAGAGCTGTGTAAGCTGAACAAACTCAGATATCTATGGTGTTGACTATTGTTTTTGCTGTTGACTGTTGGTCCTCCTCAAATAGAGCACTAAATTAAAAAAAAAAACAAGTAGGGCACTAACAAGATTAAATTTTTCTGCACAAATTGATATGGATGGTCTGCCACTGTGGGCTGAATCTTCAACATTGTCTCATTCCTTCTTAAAATGACTGATCCATATGTAAACTGATTTCTTTGTGGCATTGTCTCCATAAACTTTTCATAAAGCATCAATAATTTCACAATTCTTCCACTCAAGCGTCACAGTAAATTTGATGTTTGTTCTTGCCTTAATTTTAGCAGAATTCATGTTGCTTTCACAGGGGGTCTTTTCAAATGGATGCCTTATCTTTCTTAGAGCTTCAAGCTAGATTGTGATTATACACATTATAATAAGTTAGTAAGAGTTTATTTTGGTACAAAAATATTTTCAAATTCATCTATAGTTTTTTTTATACATGCATTTTCCATGAACTTTTTAAAGACCTCTTTTCCATCATAAATCTAAAAAATGTTAAGATTTAAGTAGCTTCACTCCAGCTAAGAGAACCACTAAGGATTTATTTGACTGCTTGTTTTTCATCTACTTTAAGGTGTGCCTTTGTTTCTTACTGTGTATGATAAAAAGAACCATATAAAAAAGTTGTGTTATATGGTATAATAAGCACATTATATACATTTTCTTTCTGGATACTCACAACAGCTCAATGAGACAAAGACATGAAATGCCCAGCTAATGAGTTTGATTCAATGCTCATTCTAGCCACTAAGTAAATGTCAGTGCATTGTTGTATATTTTTACTGAATTTTATAAAAGGTCTCTAAAAACCAAATTCTCTGTGCATTTAGTTATAAGCACCATTCTGCATATTCCCCCAATACATTTTCCTCTGGTCTATACCTATCTTTTTTGTTCTATTATTTCTGAAATTTTGAGTAGTAAAGGAATTTGGGAGAGGGAGAATGAAGAGAGAGAGAAAGGAAGACAGAATCATATCGATTAAAATGAATTTAGGAATTAAGACAACTATGGCTCACGTTGGTGGCATTTCCCTGTGTGTCTTTGCAATGATCTTAACTGAGATGAGCCTTTAAAGGTTGTGTTGAACATCTGTTCCTCAGTTCTTGCTCTTTCACTCCCCAAAACCTTCCCCTAAAAAAGACTGAATGCCTGTTTTACTAATATGATCCTGAAAACAAACTGAAAATAATGACCAGAAATAGTCCTAGTTTTGTTTGGGATTTCATGTAATAAACTATAGTAGGGGCACTCTCTGCCACTGATTACCATGTTCATTTCACGGCCTTAGTCAGGTGCCTGGGCTACAGATTTTCCCTCTTTGCACTGAAAAACCCAGTCTGGCTGAGTTCCCACTATGAAGAAAACCCTCCCAGCATGTAAATGTAACACTTGGTGAGGACTTTCCTGAAAAGCAGTGTTGCCTTCACATATAGATGAGAGATGTGGAGATTAACTTTCATGTCTACTCTGTTGCAAAGGTAAAATTAAACTATATTTCTTTCTCCTCATCTGAAATTTTTAAAAACTGCTTGAAATTTTGCTCCCAAAATTAAAGCATTTTGATCAAACCATTTTAAAGTGATATTCATGTCTTCATTAAGTTTTCAGAGAGTTTTAATGTTTACTGAACTAAATTAATAGGGTTAAACCTCTTTGTAAGTATAAACTAAAGTTTTTATGGCTATTTCTATTATTATATAAAAGAAAAATAACAAAAAAGTATCTTTATTCGTTCGAGGAGGTAGCTGGTATTTGCCAGCAAAGGAGAACTGCCATGTAATTAACTGTGTCAAAATGTTTTCTTTGTTCACAGTTAATCTAACTGCAGCTGCTAGGAGGCAGAATGCATAAATATGACTGTGTACTTTTAATTACAGAAAATGACAGGCGTAAGTTGTGACTGGAGCCTTGCCTGAGATTGTTATGGGCAAAAATGTTGCTCAGAGACTCATTGAATTAATAAGTAGTCTTTTGTTTTTTTTTTTTTTTTTTTGTCCAAATTGTATAGACGCTAATAGCAACTAAAATAAAATTAAAATTCAGAATTTTGATCAGGCAAAGGAAATTTAAATATAATGCTGTAACATATTTAGAGAAATCATGCACATAATAACCTTTTGATACTGAACATTATATACAATAATACTTCATACATGTGATTTTGTCTTGGAGCCAGAAATGTTTAACGTAAGTGACTTTTCTAGAGATACCTTTAAGAATTAAATTCTTTCTCCCAATTTTCCTCTCCACTCTATGCAAAGAAGTCACTCCCAATTCTATTTTTTTTCCCTAGGTGCTCTAACAATAATGAAGACAAAATATCTCATACTTGCTGATTTTTCTGTTTTGATAATACAAAGTAATGCCTGTAAATGGAGGGGTGGGTATCCCTGGGCTCTGGGGTTCATTGCCCTCTAAATGTTGATACTTATGAGATAGTATGAAAGAGAAATGAAGCAGCACTTCATTATTTGGGACATTATTCTCTTCTTCCCCTTTCTCTTCTACCTTTAATGGTTGACTCGTATAGCAGAATTTTCATTGTGCTTTACATCAAACTTATTTTATACTCATTGTAACTCTGAGCAAAGAACTTAACCTCCCTGAAAATCAATTCATTTTTTTATATGGCTGAAACAGGATAATCATGTTTAAATCTTAAATGTAGTGATTGCTCACTATCTTTTTCTTCTTTTTTATTTTTCTTTTTTGTAATTATTTGTTAATCACCTTTTTTATTATACATCTTTTCTCCTTTCTGTGCTATGGTAGACAGGTAGTGGGTGTGTTATTGGCAAGGGAGGCTTAAGGGGTCACAGTCAATGCTGTAAATAATTGCTGTTTTCAGCTGCCTTGTCGCCTTCATTCTGTTGTTTATCCCTGCACACAGCCACTGTGGGGGTGGCTGTCACCTGGGTGACAGCAGTTTTGTGCCATGCATGTGGTGTGAACCCTGGACATGGGGGTATAAACAGGTCCTGCTGCCTCAAGTAATTCAGTGTAAGCAGACAGACTATTGCCTTTGTTCTCTTAGCAGCTCTGCTGCTGAAATAACTAATAATAGAACATGTTAGTTGAAATTATGCCTCCCCATCTCTAATTACTGCATGCCAAAGTATTCTGACTGCTACTGTCATTTCCCAACAACTGATGGCTGCAGGTGATTCTTTCAGATTGTGCTCAAGGGACTTCTACTCATTCTCCGTTTGCCCCGCTATATCATGTGTTCAATAACGTGACTGATTTATTTCAGTATGCTGAGTGGTTTGAATGAAATAGAAATGAACATTAAAAAAATATTTTCAAATCAGCAGATGTTCATCATGGGTTTGCTCTGTGTAAAGGAAAATGGAACAGTCATAGAAATTGTTTAGTTAAGATGATCTATGCATTCTGGAGCCCAACTTCTCTGATTTTGGTGAAGACAGCTATTAAATTCCATCCCTACTCCTACCTAACTCCCCCACATATCCATGCATTTCAAACAATCTTTGACCATGACCTGATATCCTTCCTGCTGCAGACAGCCAGCTCTGTTCAGTCAGGCATTGGGTCCTAGAGACTCTCTAATCTAGTTCCTAAGTTTTACAGACGAAGAAATTCTGTGCTACATAAACTGTCCAAGATCTCACAGTAGTTTAAGCAAAGACAGCACACAAACCCAGCATTCCCAACTGTTGATATTGTATACTCTGGCCTCATTTAATTGTATCTTTTACATGTTATTTAATCTGACAGATGTTTCTGATAAAATGTGAACAGAAGTTGTCAGTGGCAGGTACAAATCCTAGGCCAACATGGAAAGTTCGTCACTGCCAGGACTTCTGTTCAGTTTAGTTACATCTGCTAAGGATTCTAAGCACAGTGTACCTGAATCTTCCAAAAGATCCTTGGCATTTTTACATCACTTTTGTTTCCTCCTGCTCTTTGTGTTTTATGGAGTGAGGCCAAAATGATCAAAGCATGCACAGTTTACATTGTGCACTCAAACTTGAATTTTACATGCACCTAGAATTTGGTCTAATTCTGTAAAATAAACCCTCAGTTGGAACTGGGCTATGCTGAAAAGCAAGTTTGATATAAATGACAGACAAGAGCATCATGTATTTTCCAGATCACCAGACCTGCTGTTTCTAAAAAAAGAACACTACTTTGTAGAACACTAAATGCAAATTGTATTTTAAACTATAGATTGGTGGATGAGGGGTAATTAACAGTTATAATAAATTGATTCTTACCCATGTATGGGGTACAGATGATATTTTAATTTATTCAGGCATTCTTTTAGATCTATCATTTTTGTTTTATTGATTTTTAATGCCCTTATTAGATTCATTCTCGGATATTATAAAGGTTTGGTTACTCTTGTAAATTGATCATTGATCTACTTTTATTTTTTTGAGATGGAGTCTCGCTCTGTCTGCCAGGCTGGGGTGCAGTGGTGCGATCTTCTGGGATTAAGTGATACTCCTGCCTCTGCCTCCTGAATAGCTGGGATTGCAGGAACCTGCCACCACACCCAGCTAATTTTGTGTGTGTGTGTGTGCTTTCAGTAAAGACGCAGCTTCACCATGTGGACCTGGCTGGCCTTGAGCAAATTCTTGTGTGCAGATCAAGTGATCCGCCCACCTGGGCCTTCCAAGGTAGTGGAATGACAGGCATGAGCCACCACACCTGGCCATTGGATCCACTTCTCTGTCGTGTTTTCCAAGTTTGTTTTTGTTGACTCACTAAAGAAAAATTGATTTTTTAATGTTGATTCCGTGTTCAATATCTCTCTAGGAATTTCTTCTTAGTTCATGTAGTTTATCTTTCTCTTTCTAATCTTATCTTGAACAGCCCCCCCAAGCTTTGTTCCAATGATACAAACCTTCAAATATTTCCTAGAATTCCCCAAGCGTTTTCCTCATCCAGAGCCTTTGCTTTTCCTATGTGTCAAATGTTCTTCAGCCCAAGTGGTTAGCTCCATTCTCTTTATCTTCCAAGCCTCCATTTAAAAATCAATTATTCCAGAGACTGTTCCTTAATTATACCGTCTGGTGTGGACCCTTCCCTCTATTGTGCTTTTTCAAAATCCCCAGCATCACCTTTATATCCTTCTTAAAATGTATCACAAGCTGGAATCATTTTATTTACATTCATTTTTACATGAAAATATGAGTTTCATCAGGGAAGGAGCTTATCAGTGTGACTCACTGTTACCTTCTTAGCACCTAAAGCTGTGTCTGACAAATTGTAGGTGATCAGAAAATCTAAGAATACAAGAAGAGTGACCTGAGACTAATGATTTAACATCTCTGACTATAAGTAGAAAATACATTTTAAACATATAGTGATACATTCTGTCTCCATTTTAAAAGAACAAAAATAAACTATAATCATAATGAATATCCATGACAATGAAACATTTGAAATTTTCTGGTCCAAGTCCTAACCCTAAGTGCCGTAAGTGCCATGTGGGAACAACAACAAAAAGCCAAGAATCATGCATAGGGACTCAACCCCCAAGTATGGTATGAGCCTCCTGAATTTAAGGAGTTTATGATTGATTTAGTCACTCTCTCTCTCTCTCTCTCTCTCTCTCCATATATATATATATATGTGTGTGTGTGTGTGTGTGTGTGTGTGTGTGTACACACACATACACATATATATGTTTAGGTATATGTTGAAACATACACCAATATAAGAGAAAATATAGTAAATATTTAACAAATAGCTCAAGAATCACTTGCTGCAGAAATTCACAACATGGGCCAGGTGCAGTGGCTCACACCTGTAATCCTAGCACTTTGGGAGGCCAAGGCAGGCGGAGTCTCTACTAAAAATACCAAACAAATTAGCCAGGTATAGTGGTGTGTACCTGTAGTCCCAGCTACTCAAGAGGCTGAGGCAGGAGAATCGTTTGAACCCAGGAGGTGGAGGTTGCAGTGAGCCAAGATTGCGCCACTGCACTCCATCCTGGGGACAGAGCAAGACTCCATCAAAAGAAAGAAAGAGAGAAAGAAAGAGAGAGAGAAGGAAGGAAGGAAGGAAGGAAGGAAGGAAGGAAGGAAGGAAGGAAGGAGAAAGAAAGAGAGAAAGAAAAAAGAAAGAAAAAAGAAAGAAAGAAAGAAGAAAGAAAGAAAGAAAGAAAGAAAAGAAAAGAAATTCAGAAGATGTATCCAACACCTAGCGTGTCAATAGAAGAATAGGGCTTATTTAATCAAGGATCATTACCAGTGTTCTGTTAATAAACCTTGAATTGGCCACAGAAAATGATGTTTTGATCTGTCAAGTAAATTTTACCAAGTACTTACTACATTCAGCAGTGCATTTAGTTTGTTGAAGAGCAGAATGACTAAATGAATGAATGAATTTTAAAATTGAGTTAGTTACATGGTTTAGGAAATGTAAAAGAGAATCAGCAAAGTTTTATCACTATGTAGATGTTATGCTGCATTTTAATTTCTATTTAGCCTCTAATGTGCAACATTAATCAAACTATTGTGTACAAGAAGCTTAAAGTTCATTTAAGGTGATTTTTAATTCATTTTATAAATTAAATTATTTGCAATGGAAATGGAGAAATGTCTTACATCTTAGTTTAGACTGGTCATCTTTCCAGGCTAATTTTGTGCACAGTACTACTAACTGTAGACAGATACTGTGCATGAATTACAGTGTCTAAATCATAGATCAGACCTACAATAAACTTCTGTGTGGAGGAGAACAAATTCTCCTCCTTCTCTTCATTCTCATATCAAGCTCCTCTCGTACCACATAGCTGGTTAGCACAAACTATCCCATAAACGCCATTTAATGGGATGTTGCTATTGCTGAAACACATACTGCCATTGCATCCCATTCTTCAGGCTTCTGATGCATCACTGAAAGTCATTCAGGACTCTGAATTCACCAGGAACTATGAAAGCCAGCAGCTACTACTGAGAAGGCAATGCAATTCAAGTGTAACCCTGGTTGGAAAGTAAATAGGGAATTGGATGTTGAGTCCCTATGCATTATTCTTGGCCAAATACGTCAGAGATTCATGTCAGGTTTTGTCCAAATGTGTTGTATTTGCTTTTATTTTCACAAGTTCAATATAATTCCATTACTACAAGTTCATCTATTTCTTAATGTTTTAAATATATTTTATCTAAATAATGTTTTGTGTTAGATTTACTCTGAATATGAGAGCCTTTTATAGAGAAAATTCTAAATAGGAAATATGATTCAATATTTACAGAAAATATTCGCCAGTTACGGTATCTATTATTATATGCTCTTCCTTATATGGTAGCGTTTATAAAGTTATTGAGTTCATTAGAAAGTGAATTAAGAACATGAAATAAGTCCAGTAAAATATGAACCCATATATCAAAACAAAGATCTAATCTCCAAGTGGCTTGAAGTATAGTATAAATCCAATATAGCTCCAACATAAAGAAAAGAAAAAGATTTTATGGTATGCATATTCAAATGTATTAATAAAATTGTGTGAAACATTTTTTAAAAGAAATGTAAATCTGAGTTAAATGTTCTTGCTGTTACAGACTAAAACATACACAACTTTCTAATTTCAGATTTGAAAAGCTAAACTTGTACACCAAAATATTTTCAGCTGAAATATTTTTAAACACTATATTTTTTCTATTATTACTTGAGCTTTTTAAACTTAGTAATTTAAACTAATCTTGGAACACTTGTAAAATGTGGTTGAAATGAAGAAGAAATAAGATATAAATTCAAGATGGGCTGAAGTTTAATTTCTGTGCCGACCTTGAGTATGTCTAGGGAGGAAAATTGGCACTCTCTTAACAAAACAAACCAGAGCTTAGTTTCTACATAGAACAAGGCTTGAAATGAATATGGAATGAAAGTAAATATTTAGAAGATTAATTCCTTGAGCTTCCTCAATACCTTAGTTTTGCAAGACTTTAAAACCATCTTCTCCAGGGACAAAAGAAAGTAATTACCTCTCCTCCACATGATGTTTAATCATGCTCTATTTTTCGAAGAACAGCTGTGCAGCACTGGCTGGGCTACAAATTAAACACACCTCCTTCAGCTTGCTTAGATTTAAAAGATAATGAATATGTTGGGTGACAGAATCTGAATTCAAAAGACTTTAATAGACCCGAGCTATAAGCTGAAAACAAGATGAAAGTAATCGAGGATAAATGTAAGGTCCTATACTTGGGTCCAAGAAACCCAGTGAGCAAATACAGGGTGGGGAAGATATGACTGAATGGCAACAGAATGAATTAAGCACCACAGAATTTAGAAGCTGTGTTTGACAAGAAGTTAAATATGAGTTGGTGGTTTCATCTGATTTAAAAAAAAATAGAATGTAGCACATGCTAGGTAAGTAAAAGCATTCATCATTGAAGACCTAACCTAGTTTGACACAACGTAATATAATTTTGAGGGACTTACAGCTCTTTGCAAACAAACCCTATCACTATTATGTTAATGTTTGTTCAAGCAGAGATCAAAGGAGCTACACTGACAAAATCTCCCTTTTACTAGTTGTACTAAAACTCCAAGAGTTCCTGTTGTTGTAAAATTTGTAAATGCTTAGATACTGGGTAGCATCAGAATATTATGTATATTAGAAATTACCATATACACCACACATGAATGAGTGAAACAAGGTGTAGCCTAATGAAATTATGTTGTAGAACTATTCATTTAACTTATGTCACATTTGTTAAATCTAGATTACTTTCATAATTCTGGAAAAGGTTGACAACTGACCATTTTGTAATAGAGAAACAAAATATGACCTATGTAAAAAGTTACAGATCTAGGAATATGATGTATAAAATATTTGGAGGCTTCAGTCAAGGAATATGTTGTATGAGACATTTTGAGGCTTCAGTTCAAAGCATAAAGAGTAAAACATGATACATTTACCAGAAAATAACTAAACTTCTAAACACATGTAAAAGAGAGAGGTCATTATTATCTTTATGAATATTCACTACTATAGAATTGGTAAATTTCCCAGGTAGAAAAAATGTTTTCTTGGCTTCTTTCTCTACAAATAAATCACTGTAGTAAAAACTCTCACAGGACTGTCAGGTGGGTTTTCTGGAAATATTTACCATAATTGATTTTTGTGGGTTCCTAAATGCTGTAATCCAAAACCTCATTTATCAACTTTCTGTCTGTTTTATTGGAATTGCAGTTTTCTATTACTTTATCATGACGGGTCAGAACAGTGCTGTGACAAGGAGCCTCTGCATTAGGAAAGATGCACTTTCCACACAGCAGCCCAGCAATCCAGATTATTGACTGTAATTAAACTCACAGGGAGTTATACTTGTTTGACAAGAAAGGGAGGTGGGATGATTTGCAGGATTTAATAAGTCTTAGCAACAACGCCACATGCCTGCCCCAAAACTTTCTCTGAATTTTTGCAGGGCCTGTACACATTTGGATAAATAAGAAAAGATCAGATAATTTTGTTCTGCAAGAGAGTAGTACATATTTATAAAGCACTGAATCCTGGAATCATTGGTCCCATTAATTGAACAACAGAAGCATGTTTCTTAAAGAAATTGATATACCAAATTTTTTATTCTAATATTAGTTCATGGCTGTCAGAACTTCTGGCCTGGACCCAGAAACAAGGCCATTTTTAAAGGATTGATTGCTAAATCTCTTGCTTTCGGTACTTTGATCCATTCTTTATCGTTTATGCTTCTGATTTTGACTCATTTTTCTTTTCACAATTAGGCTTTGTCCCCCTTCTGCATGACTTCTCCAGCTTTGACCATTTTCTTCTATCTTTTGCCAAGAATTTGGAATCTAATTTTCATGACACTGATTTTACTATGCTGGACATATCCCCTGAGCATTCAGTGGAGGTCCTTAGGAACCTACATTCTGGGTGTCCTGGTCTCTTCCCACTTCTTCCATTGACCTTCCTATCTCCTTCTCCCATATCTGGGCAGTCCACATGATCATCCAATGTATGTAAGTGAGATTCAAACAAAAACACGGAAAACTTTGTTTTCAAAAAGTGAAATCCATTCAGTCTTTTGAATATTACTGTTTGAAATGTGTTTAGGTCCTTTGTGGGAATGGCTATATATATACATACATACATACATATATATACATATATATGTGTGTGTATATATATATATATGAGTGTGTGTGTGTGTGTGTGTATGTGTGTATATATATATATGTTTCTGTGTATGTATATTGTGTTATGGCTTTACGTATGGTTAAATATGTATACGTGTGTACATGTATATATATTGAACTAGTTTTCAGTGAGTGTGTGTGTGGTGTATATGTTCTGAAAAAGTAATATATTACCTTAGGTAAACGAGAGCAGATGGAAGTTGTATTTTATCTAAATAATACATTTACATTAAAGAGAAAGGAGGCTCAAGGAAAATTCATGAAGGTGAACTAAATATAAACCAAAATAGCTTTTAGTAGCTGAGAAAATTCTTAGATGGTGAGATTTGCTTCAGGCTTATCCTTACAGGCCCAAGTTTCACTAGAGGAGACCACACAGCTCCACTTGGTAACTAGTATTCCACTTGGTAATTAGTATTCCATTTGGAACTAGTATTCCCCATTCTTTCTAGTCTCTGCAGCACAGTTATAAAAAGTAAAACACCCTCTCTATAGGAAATGGCAAGGCTGACCTTGCTACCAAATTCTGCTTCTAGTTATTGGGTATATCATGCTGATTGCTAATTTTTGTTCTTATGAAAAAGGAAATGGGAAGATTCCAGCTTAGGGAACGAGTCTGAGAAGACACAAGTCCAGAAATTGCAAGAAGAGAGGTAAGATTCCAGGGTAAGACTTAGGAGGAACTAGACTTTTGATGCCTTTGCTATCTGTCTGTGTTTGATTCCTGTGTTGCTTACAATAATTCTACTTTCTGGACTTTTTCATCTCCTCTTTACAATTTCTTATGTTTTCTTTATTCTACCACAGCAGGTACCTTTTCAACTCCCAAATTTGACCCTTATTTTTATCCTCACTGTGTGGAGATACAAATTAAGGAACAGGGAAGCAAAGTAACCCAGTTAACAAGTGCTGGAGCAGACTACTTAACCAGTAAGCTATACTGCGTCTAAAGAAATCTAAAGGTCATAATCTAAACGTATTCCACAGTGGTAGCAAACAAAATCAATGAAGTGTATTTTTTATGACTCCCTTTTACTACAGGATAAGACCAATAAACATTAGAGGCATTTAAACCTCCAACAAAGACATTAAAATAATTGTTTTATATAGGTCCAGTCTCTATTCTCTGACTTTTTCCTCAGCTATAGAAACTTTACTGCATACCAGATATGGATATAGATAACCTTCTCTGGATATATAAAACATCTTTTTATTTATCTGATGTTTCTTATTTAGAAACTAGTTCTTTTTTATTCTGTCTACAAGGAAAACCCTTTTCATTCCCCATTAGTTTTCTCGCAAGTGCATGCCTGTGATAAAAGAAAGGCAGAATCAGAGTCTAAAGATGGGTCATGAACATCTATCCCTGCACTGAAGGGCTATGAAGGGCAGTGCTTGCTGTTATTAGGTAGGCAATATTAAAAATATCTAAGGAATAATATTAATTCTGAATCCCGACCCATTAGATATTGAAGCAACCATTGCTAGCAAACACAGTTTCTACCTTCACGTAATTCACAGCTAATTGACAGAGTGTAGAACATTGCAATTACGTACATCAGAAAAACGACTTTAGTAACTTGGCAGGACCAAAACCAGCCAGGTGCAATATAATGCAAGGTAATAATGAGTAGGTCATGCTCATCCTCAAAGCGAAAGTCACAGTT
Source organism: Cebus imitator (assembly GCF_001604975.1). Lineage (NCBI taxonomy): Eukaryota > Metazoa > Chordata > Mammalia > Primates > Cebidae > Cebus > Cebus imitator. The sequence goes on from NW_016107317.1 coordinate 3,345,738, forward strand.
TCTAGGTGACAAGTATCACATAAAACTTATGCATGTATTCTGTTTTGTTCCTTGTGATATTTCCATGTGGTATCCCTGAAGATAAGCTATATCTAATTAGAGCTTAGAAATACCTTGAGGGGCTAGTCCTTAGCCTAATCTTTACTATAGAAGCTATTGTTTGTCTTTTTCTGCGCTTTTAGAATGACATTTAATCGGTAAGTTACCTATGGATACGGTGCCCTAACTGAGGGGTGGGAATTGAAATGACAAATTCTAAGTTAAGATTTTGATTCATTATATTTCAACTTTGACATATTTTAACAATAAATTCTAAATTTAAAGTTTTGATTCTTTTTGAAAGGAATAGTTCAAATGTGTAAATTCCATTAAATACCTATAGGAATTTCAATGAAGATTTTAATTAGACAAAAGCTGTAAATAAAGATTGTTAAAAAGAACTGGCTAATACAGTTGAGATAATATCTAATCCATGTTAACACTTATTTTTGAGCTTGAGGTGTACTTGTTTTTATTAATACTTAGAGAAAAAATTATTGTTTGTTGGCTGAACTGTTTCATCTTCACCTGTTGGAATGTGTGTTTGTGTGTAAGTTCTGTAAATAACTATTCAGTGACCAATTAGCTGATGAAGGAGATGGTATAAATGAATAAATGTCAAGTCTAGGTCAGGTATAAGACTACATACTGAATTCAGGTAGTGCCATTTGACTATTTTAATTAATCAATTAACCATTTATTTCAAGTCAACCAAGGATTTTGCAATTAAAATATAAAGGAGATCAAGGGTAAAAAATGAAAGGTTACTCATTAGTAACAAAATTTAATGAAGAACATAAAGAAAAAACTCCACTTTAGAATACAAACAAGGTAAACACAATTACAGTAAGCAGAAGGAAGTTATGATAATTTATTTATTAAAAAAAAGCACAATGTCATCACCGCTAAAGTTAATACATATTTTTGAGCATCTACTTTAGGCAAAGCAATGCTCCAAGCTCCTGAAAGATGAAAATATGTACAATCTTTAGTCCTGTCCTTCAAAGTACGAAAATTTATAGACAAACATATATAAAGCAAGAATCAAATAGCAATGCAAGATAATAAGAAGCACTGCAAAAAGGCACTAACAAATCCCTAGTCTAAGATGACTGAGGGAAACCTTACATAAAGGAAGGAGTTTAAAAGTTGGCATGAGCCTGAAGAATGGAAAAAAGAGGAAAGAAGATTTCAGAACAATGTGAGCAAAATTTCAGATGCAGCAAAATAGAATCTTGCAAAGAATGGATAAAGCAAATTAACTAGTAGAGTCATGGACTTTACCTAAGTCTAAAGTAGGACCACAGTAAGGGAAATATCTATTTTCTCAGGCTCCTAAATTAATATCTTCAGCCTGAGCTTCCCAAGGAACTCCAGATTCACATATGCAACTATATACTTATATTCTCCACTTAAATGTCTAATAGATGTCTCAAATGTAACAGGGGTGAAATTGGGCTTCTCATATTCTCTCACCAAGCCTATTCTCTTGTAGTCTTCCTCATCTCAGCTAGTAACAACTCCACCCTCCCAGTTGGTGAGGTCAAAAAGCATGAATTATCTTTGACATCATTCTTTCTGTCACACCCCACAATGACTACCCTAAATGAGATGAAGTGGACAGAAAGCTCCATGGACCTGACGGCTGTGGTTGGAATAACCACCATGCTCATAACCTTCATCCTGCACTGAGCCCGACCTGGAGTTAAGAGAGTCATAGCTCTAGAAGAAAACCTAGGCAAACCCATATACAACATAGGCATAGGCAAGGACTTCATGACTAAAACACCAAAAGCAATGGCAACGAAAGCCAAGATAGACAAATGGGATCTAATTAAACTTAAAAGCTTCTGTACAGCAAAAAAAAAACAGTCATTAGAGTGAACCAGCAACCAACAAAATGGGAAAAATTTTTGCAATCTACCCATTTGATAAAGGGCTAATATCCAGAATCTACAAAGAACTGAAACAGATTTACAAGAAAAAACAAACATACCCACTCAAAAGTGGGTGAAGGATATGAAGAGACACTTCTCAAAAGAAGACATATATGAGGCCAACAAACATGAAAAAAATGCTCATCATCACTGGTCATTAGAGAAATGCAAATAAAAACCGCATTGAGGTATCCTCTCATGCCAGTTAGAATGAAAATCATTAAAAAATCTGGAGACAACAGATGCTGGAGAGGATGTGGAGAAATAGGAATGCTTTTACACTGTTGGTGGGAGTGTAAATTAGTTCTACCATTGTGGAAGACAATGTGGCGATTCCTCAAGGACCTAGAAATAGAAATTCCATTTGACCCAGCAATCCCATTACTAGGTATATACCCAAAGGACTACAAAACGTTCTATTATAAAGACACATGCACATGTATGTTCATTGCAGCACTGTTTACAATAGCAAAGACCTGGAACCAACCCAAATGCCCATCAATGATAGACTGGACAAAGAAAATGTGGCACATATACACCATGGAATACTACACAGCCATAAAAAATCATGAGTTCATGCCCTTTGAAGGGACTAGGATGAATCTGGAAAGCATCATTCTCAGCAAACTGACACAAGAACGGAAAACCAAACACCACATGTTCTCACTCGTAAGTGGATGTTGAACAATGAGAACACGTGGACTCAGGGAGAGGAGCATCACATACTGGGGGCAGTTGGGGAGTGCTAGGGGAGGAACAGTGGGGGGTGGGGAGGGTGGGGAGGGATAACATGGGGAGAAATGCCAGATATAGATGAAGGGGTAATAGAGGCAGCAAACCACCTGGTTATGTGTGCGCCTATGCAAAAACCCTGCATGACCTGCACATGTACCCCAGAACCTAAAGTAAAATTTAAAAAAAACAGAGAGTCATAGCTCTACTCTGCCCTGAGCAGTAGTGCCTGCTCTTCATGTCTTTCTGGGTCTCAGGGTGACTAAAGAGGCCATAAACAAGGCCACTTACTTTACTCATTTAATCAATTCATGGATCCATCATCTGAACATTTCTCATTAAAACCCTTAGCTTCACTTCCCATTCAGAGGAAAAGTCATTACAATAAGCTGCAAAACTCACCAGAGTCTGGACTCTTCTGTGTTCTCCTACTTGACACCTGTTTCACTTCCTTCCTGCCAATCCATTTGCTGTTCCCCCAACATGCCAGGCTTCCTCCGGCCCATGGCTTTGCCCTGGCTCTTCCCTCTATCTAGCACTCCCACCCTCACCACCACCACACTATGCCTCATATTATTTCCTTTCCACATTTGGCTATTGACTTAAATTCAATCTTAGGGAGCCTTGTGTAGCCACTTTATGTAAAGGTGTAATTAAGCCATCTCCATATCACCTGCAGCACCTTCTAGCACCATTCCTTTGTTTATTTTCCTTGTTAGCACTTTTGCCACTAATTGATTGATTGATTGATCTTTATTGATTGTCGTCCTTTATGCAAGGTAGGCAAGGGTTTTTTCCTGTTCCCAGAATGGCTACAACCACAGCAGCTAGAACAGCAGTGCAAACACAGTCCAGAGTAAAACTCAAAAAACAGAGTTGAATGAATGTGGCATTTGAAAGGAATGAATATTTGTTAAGAATATAGATAAATAGGAAGTTTATTCATTTATCCTCTAGATAATTTTCTCCAAAGTGTTTATCATCTGGCCATCATATTTGTTTCTTTTCAAATATATCTCCTTGTTACATTAGGTTACACATTAAGAATGTTTTATCACATAATTCATGTTTACTGCTGAACTTTTAATTCTTAGACATGCTTAAGTAGACCTGTTATATTTTTAAGATGACATAAAGGGTTGTCCCTTTGTTGAAAATAAAGGATATTTGCTGCAGGGGGTGGAAAGAGAACAGAGATAACAACCTCTCATTCTACGAGCAACTCCCATGGGGGCTGTGAAATCTTAGGGCAGAGAACCACTGAGGTGGCAAATCCTACTTTCACTAAGGAAGACTGTCAGATGGATGGCACTTAGTTTGCCAATGTGCTGCTTCATTAATTCTCCAACCACCGTGAGGGTGTGAGGGAGACTGCTGAATGTTTTGAAAGGAGTTTTAATTGGGCTTTCAGTCAATACAGATTTCTAAAACTAAAATTAACAGGAAGCTGCCCCAGTGGGTAGGGTGACTGACATATAATCTGAAATAAGAAGGAATGATTTCTTTGAGTTAGTATGCATAGCGGAACACACCTATGATTAAAAGCAATTTTTAACTGAAAAGTTGAGGCAGGAAAGGAAAGCAGCCATTTTTTCTCTTGACTTTAGGGTCTTCAACTACAGTTTCTCATTCACCTGTTCTTAGAGATGCATCAACAATCAAAGGTACAGAGCTCAGTCTGAACCTAGCAGGTAGGATGTGAAACCTTCTTAGACATATCCTCATGGTTTATTTCAACTAAACAATCAATCCAATTTTGCCTTCTTTGTAAGCCTTCCTAAATTCAAAATAAATGATGGATCTTTAATTAAAATAGCAATTGGAATTACTAGATTCTCAATTTGATACCTAATATAAACTATAAGCTTTGTAATTGTATTAACTCATGTCTTTTTCCTAATGAGACATAGCTTACTGGTTATGCCTGAGTTTTTTATGGAACTACAAATGATTTTCAGCTTCTAAAGTTTTCTTTCATAAATATTGATTGTATATCCTAGAATACAGAAAATTTTTACAAACGAAAACTGAGGTATATAAATCAACAATAAAAAATGTATTTCTGGCCTGGCTTAGTGGCTCATGCCTGTAATCCTAGCACTTCGGGAGGCCAAGGCGGGTGGATCACCTGAGGCCAAGAGTTCGAGACCAGCCTGACCAACAGTGAAACCCTGTCTCTACTAAAAATACAAAACTTAGCTGGGCGTGGTGGCAGGTGCCTGCAGTCCCGTCTACTCATGAGGCTGAGACAGGAGAATTGCTTGAACGTGGGACGCGGAGGTTGCAGTGAGCCAAGATCACACCACTGCACTCCAGTCTGGGCAAGGGAACAAGACTCTATCTCAAATATATATATATACACACACACACACACACACACACACACATATATATATATATATATATATATTTCCTCTTCAAGGAAGTATATGTTGTCTCAATTACATGACACATATTTTAACAGAAGGTCTTTGAGTAAACTTCTTGCAGACAGATAGCCTTTGCATGAATTCTGGATATTCACAGAAACTAGTATGAGCCTTTAGTATGTTTTAAAGAAAAAAAATGCTTTCCTTCCTGTTGCTCTGCATTCTTAAAATCCCAGCCTCCTTTACGTCTGAATTCATCAGTGAAATATACAAAAAAGTAGTAAATACAGCTCTTAATACCAACTTCACATCTGTCATAACCAATTCAGTGAAAACAAATCTGTAACCCCAAAATAAATTCCAAAGTGATTAAAGTCATAATTGCAAATTAAAACTGTAAAATAATTAAAAGGAACTACGTGTGAATATTAGTTTAATTATAGCATATAGAAAACGTCTCAAAGCATAAGTCTAAAGGCATAGAATTTTAATCTTCTGTATGTCAAATTTCATTATAAATATCTAGGAAGGCCAAAACACTTCAGGCAAAAGGACAATGGTAATATATGTATGAGAGTTGTCATAATTTTTATATTGTTGATATTCTTAATCCATAAAGAATTTTTGCAAATCAGTACAGAAGAGGAATATTTCAACAACAACAAAAAAATGAAAAAATGTTAAAAATCAAAAGCCTTGAAAATATGCATATATTTAATCTAATAATTCCACTTAGGCATCTAACCTGAAGAACTAATCAAGATAGTACAAAGATTTTATTAAAAACAAATGCAATTGTACCCATGAAAAATGTTCATTGAAACACTACTTAGAATATCAAAAAACTAAAACAGCTTACATTTCCAACAATCAGAGACTCTAAGTCATGGCATATACATACTCTGCAAACTGGAACAGTAATGCTGCATAAAATATCCAATGTACATGATGTTTCTTTGTTTTGCTAAACAAAAAAAATGGATTATATAATTCAATAATGCAAGTTGTAATCTGGATCTTCAGCAAACTATTCACGTCAGCTTTTTCTAGTTTGTGAGATCATGATTTTCCAAATTTTCTGCAATAAGCAAATATTAAAAAGATGGTATCTTGTAAAAGTTGTAGTATTTTATAACCAGCAAATAATATTCTAATGTTAAATAAGGAACACAACCTCAAGCTCACATTTGTTTTGTTTTGTTTTGGTTTTGAGATGGAGCCTCACTCTGTTGCCCAGGCTGCAGTGCAGTAGTATGATTTTGGCTTACTGCAACCTCCACATCCCTCCCAGGTTTAAGCAATTCTCTGCCTTAGCTTTCTGAGTAGCTGAGATTGCAGGTGCCCACCACCACACCTGGCAAATATTTTGTATTTTTCGTAGAGTCAGGGTTTCACGGTCTTGGCCAGGTTGGTCTTGAACTCCAGACCTCGTGATCCACCTGCCTCAGCCTCCCAAAGTACTGGGATTACAGGCATGAACCACCCTGCGCTGCAAGCTCGCATTTTTATTTTAAGCATTGATTACAATAAAATGATCATACCTAGGCATTTGCTAAAGCTGACAGAATATTGTATGTGTGTGTTTGTGACTTTATAATGTATACCTACAATCTTTTTTATTTCTTACTGATATAATTAGGCTTTGTTTCCCACCCAAATCTCATCTTGAATTGTAATCCCCATAGTCTTGTTAAGGAAGAGACCAGGTGGAGGTAATTAAATCATGGGAGCAGTTTCCCTGCTGCCGTTCTGATAGTGAGTGAGTTCTCGAGAGATCTGCTGGTTTTATAAGGGGCCCTTCCCCCTTCACTCAGCACTTCTCCTCCTGGCCACCTTGTGAAGAAGGTGCCTTGCTTCTGCTTCACCTTCTGCCATGATTCTAAGTTTCCTGAGGCTTCTTCAGTCATGCTGAACTGTGAGTCAACTAAACCTCTTTCCTTTATAAAATGCCCTGTCTCAGGCAGTTATTTGTAGCAGTATGAAACCAAACTAATACTTACATTTTACAAATTGAAATTGTCTTTGAAGGCAATTTTACTTTGCAAAATTCTTTAAATTGTAAACTCTTCTAAAAGAAAATTCTGTTCACTAAATGTGGGTCAAGAATTCTTATATGTACCTAGTGTTTGTGGAATATTAGTGATTGTATTTGTCCCTAATGAGTTACTTAAATACTCTGAGAATATTTTCTGCCCTCTTAGCATGTTGGGGTGCAGTTCAAAACTTGAGATATTTGATTAACATGAATCTTGGTGCCTGAGAAGAATAAGCTAGAAAGAGCTTTCCTCTTTACTGTCTATAGCAGAAACCACTTATACAATATCTCTAATTCCTTAATTTCTTTCATCGAAAAGACCCCTATAGTCTATTATGAAGCTGATTAGGAGACTCACTTATTTTTAAAACCCAGTCCCTCTTGTTTGACCACAGCTACTATGTGGCTGTGAAAATGCAATTTGATAGTTTCTTGTTTCAGAAAGGAGTGAAAGAATAGCTTATCTAATTGAAACCATTATGATTTTGTGGGATTTTACTTTTCTTTAAGTGGGAGGACAGTGTAATTACATGGATTGGAAAGAAGCCAAAACAATAAAGTTAACTGCCTGAAAGTGAAACACCATGCACGATATTGCCTATACTAGTAAATTTTTGAGGCCTGGGTGGAGGTACATGAGGATACACAGGACACTCTCTATTGGCCTGCGAATTGAACCTACCACTAAAAATAAAATAAATTATTATTATGAAATGTGATAATCATACTCAGTTTCCCTCCCTAGTAGACTGTGAATAAATAGACTGTCTTAGTCAGTGTCCATAATATATATAGGCAGTGCTGTAGCAGATATTATTTTGTGCTGGATTCAGAGTAATACTGGTGTAGGCAGGTGGACCATCTATTTTTGTCAGTTGATTAATTGGAAGTTGCTTCTGAGTCAGTTAATGGCATGACTGTCACAAGGGCAAATTGGAGTGTAAGTTTATAGGACAGGCAGTAATTAGTGTTTCCAGACGTTTTACATGGAATCAAGTGAAAATACATGGAAAAAATAAAGTATAAGTAATTAGAATACCAATAAGATGCTGTTACCATATTCAGATCCGTAACTGAAATGCTAAGTAAAATGGTATAGTGGCTTTATAGAAACAAGCATAAATGTGAGATTACGAAGTTGAATGTATGCTTTGCTGCTCTGTACAATTAATGCTTGCATGGTGACAGCAAATTGTCTTGTGAGCAGCATACCACAGGAGAGGAGAATAAAGCAGTTTGGGTGCTGAGATTGCCATCACAACTGAGGGCTCTGAGAACAAATCTTCATCAGTTGTTTCATATAGTTTCATCCTGAAGGATTTTTTGAAGAAGCAGATCTCAGGTGTAGTGGAAATAGAGAGACTTCTTAAGTTTCTAAAAGTCTACATGAATCTATTACTAATTTAACCAGTGCTTGTTCATTTTTTCTCCCCACCCACTCTGCTTTTTCTTGAATGTAAGATATTATCAAGCTATTCTAGTTTTTTTATGGAGGGCAATGTTTAACTGACAAAAGCCAAGGAAACAGGAAGGCTGAAGGCATATATTTAGACTAGTATTTATTCAAAATATTAAACACCTACTATGTGCAAATCATTTTATATAACATAGAATTGACTCGATAAATATTGACTTTATTCTTCTTCTTTATAAGCAAGGATATATTTTCTAAGATACAAAAATGGTAGAATGCGTAAGAACAAAGATTATAAAGAAAAGGTAGTACAAAATTCTAAGACAGGAATTCATAATATGTGTTCCAGAGAAATGTTTGGGATTTGAGCCTATGACACTATTTAAAATGTGTCATTTTGTACACCCAAGTGTATATTTTGAAGGGTATGGGTCTCTATCTTGGAGGTGAGTTCGTCATATTTTTTCAGGACTCTATCACCTCAAAAATTCAAAGAACAATTGGTTGAAGAAAAGGAATGAGCATGCCTGTTAAGTAGAGAACATGCAAATTAGTTCAGACATTTGCTAATAACTGCTTTGAAAATGTTTAAACACAATATATTTATTACCTAGTTTTAGAATGGCACAGAACAATTTTAAGCCAGGAGTAATATCTATAGGAAAAACTTACTTCTCTGAAATGGAAACTGGGTCACTGAAATACTGGGAGGGAAGGAAGGAAGATAAAAATAACAGTTAAGTTTTAGTCAGGGGCTTGAAACTTCTGAGACTTCGGAGAGGATTTCCATAAATCCACTTCTTCATGAAAACACTGAAAAAATTTTCCAAATCAACTGTTTCTGAACTCTGAAAATTAGCCAAATACATGTAACAATTTGAAGAGTGTTTATTTAAAAAACTGCTAAACTTGAGTAAGAACAAGAAAGTTTATGGCTTTTTAAGTTTATGGCTGTTTAACATGACCTAAACCCTTGCCCCTCTTCCCAGTTTTGAGTAGCCTTAAAAACCAACAGTCTTGGAGCACTGGAGGGGGCAGTCCCATTTTGGAACTCCTCAAATTGTAGCACCCCCAGAGTATCACCACTATGTAATCTGTCTCGAAGCTCTCTGAAAGAGCTGTGTCCACCAGGGCGTTGTCATTATTTGACCTGATTCAGAAACCAAAAGCCCTATCTGCAGGGCAGTGCTGAAAACAATTACAACAGCAATTGTTCAACATCCCTGATGATTCAATACCAGTTGGGCTGAACAAGAGCCTGAACAAAAACATAAAATGAAGACCTGTGCCAGTGAGATATCCATAGGGGTCTTTGTAAAGCTCTGACATATTGTGAGGGATTTAGAAGCCACATGTATAAGCAGGGCTGTGTGCATGCTGAGGAAAGACCAAAGAGTGCCCCAGTCTCTCATCTCTGACTGATACTGAGCTTCTGTATCAGGAGGAAGTGAAGGCAAAAGCAGAATTTAAAACTGAGCATTGCTGGAGTGCCCCAACACACACAAAGCTTTTTGGCAAAGGGTTGACTTACTGGTTCAAGGTATTCTAAAAAACATTTGAGCAACCACTAGCTGACCACTTAGCTAATCAGAGACTTCAGTGATTTTTCTAGGGCGAACCCTAGAAAATCTCTAAACAACAGACAGCAACAATAACAAAAATCAATAAGAAACCCTGGGAAAAATATCTGACTTTCAGATTTGCCACATTTTATGATTTGCAATGCCCAATTTTTAAGAGAAAAATTATGGTGCATACACAGGGAAATAAGGGTTGTCAACAGAAAATGTGGTCCTGAGGGGATTCAAACTTTAGACTTACTAGACAGACTTTAAATAAGCTATTATAAATGTGTTTAAAGAACTAACAAGAATTCTATTCAAAGAATTAAAGAACAGTATGATAATAATTCACCAAATAAAGAATATCGGTAAAGAAAAAGGCAAATGATGGCAGAAAAGATTTTCAAAGTGATTCAACTATATATTGTCTGCAAGAGACACACTAAGAGTCAAACAAATAAATAGGTTGAAAGTAAATGGATGAAAATATATACTATACAAACAGTAACCAAAATTAAAGACTGAGAGAATTGAAGGAAAGATATAAATAATTTAAAAATTATAGTTGTAGAATTTAATATCTCACCATCAGAAATGGATAGAACACATAAGCAAAAGGTCAGTAAGGAACTAGAAAACTTGAACAACACTATATACTAACTAGACTTAAACATCTATAGGATACTCCCTTCAGTGACAGCAGAATATACATTTTTTCTCAAGTATACACAGACTATTTTATACGAGAGACAATATGCTAAGTCATTAAACAAGCCTCAGTAAATTTAAAAGAATTTAAATCATATGAAATATGTTCTCTGAGCACAAGAAAATAAAATTGGAAACCAATAACAGAGGGAAGTTTGGGGAATTCACAAATATATGAAAATTAAAAAATTAAAATTTATCCAATGAGTCAAAGGATAAATAACAAGTGAAATTTTAAAATACTTTGAAATGAATGAAAACAAGAATGTAACATACTAAAACTTATGATATGCAGCTAAAATACTGCTTAGAAATTTACATCTGTGAATGTCTACATTACAAAACAAAAAAGATTGTACATCAATACCTAATCTTTCACCTTAAGAACCTAAAAAAAAGAGAGCAAACTAAACCTAAAGGAAGCAAAAAGAAGGAAATAATTTCAAAAATTAGAGTAAATATAAAGGAAATTAAGAATTAATAAAATAGACAAAAATCAAAGAAACCAAATTTGGTTTTTTGAAAAGATCAACAAAATGTATAAACTTTAGCTAGACTGACCAAGAAATAGAGCACACTCAGATTACTGAAATCAGGAATGAAAAAGGAGACCGCCCTATTGTCCTTATAAAGGCAAGGATAAAACAGCTGATAAGAGAATATACTATTAACAACCACATGCCAATAAAGTGGCCAACTTAGATGAAACTGATAAATTTCCAGAAAAACACAAAATTCCAAAGGTAACTAAACAGTAATGGAAACTTAACAGACCTATAAAAAGTAAAGAAATTAAATTGGTAATTTAACATATTCCAGTAATTGAAAAATTCCAGGCCCAGCGGCTTTATGATGAATTTTACCAAGCATTTATGGAAGAAATACAACCAGTTCTACACCCTTTTTACACACATACTTCTGAAAAATAGAAGCTAAGGAAACACTTTCTAAATCATTCCAAGAAGCCAGTAGTACCCTGATTTCAAAACAGGATAAAGATATTACAAGAGTAAAAAGCTACAGAATAGGAGAAAATACGCACAAGTCGTATATCTGAGAAAGAATTTATATCCTGAATATGTTAAAGACTTAATGACCCAGTAATAAAAAGACAACACAGTGCAAAGTAGACAATGGATTTGGATAGACATTTTTTCAAAAGAAGATATAAAATGACTAATAAGCACATAAAAAGATACTCAAAATCATTTGTCATTGGAGAAATGCAAATCAAAATCACAATTAGATACCACATTATACCCACTGGGGATGGCTACGATAAAGAAAAATAGACAATTAAAAGCTCTGGTAATAAAGTGGAGAATTTAAAACCCTCATACATTGTGGTGAGAATGTAAAATAGTATGGCCACTTCAGAAAAGAGTTTACCTCTGAAGGCATTACCTCTGTTCAAAAGATATAAAATAGTATGATTCACACAAAAATCGTACAGAATATTCACAGCATATTTCCAAAATGGTCAAAATCAGGATCAACCAAAGATGAATGGAGAGGACCAGGCATGGTGGCTCACGCCTATAATCCCAGCACTTTGAGAGGCCGAGGTGGGTGGATCACCTTAGGTAAGGAATTCGAGACCAGCCTGGCCAACACGGTGAAACCCGGTCTCTACTAAAAATACAAAAAAAAATTAGCCAGGCTTGGTGGCACGTGGCTGCAATTCCAGCTACTAGGGAATCTGAGGCAGGAGAATGGCTTGAACATGGGAGGTGGAGGTTGCCATGAGCCCAGATCATGCCATTGCACTCCAGCCTGGGTGACAGAGGAAAAACTCTGTCTCAAAAAAAAAAAAAAAAGGTAAATGAAGAAACAAATTTGGTATATATAATAGAATATTATTTGGTACATATAATAGAATATTATTTGGTGTATGTAATAGAATATTATTTGTACATAGAATAATATAATGAATTACTGATACATGCTCAAGATGTATCGACTTTGAAAATACACCTCAGTAAAGGAAGCCAATCACAAAAGTATACATATATGATTCAATTTATATGAAACAGGCAAATTTATACAGACTAAAATAATTAATGGTTGCCTAGATCTGAGAGGCTGAAAGAAATGGGGCATGACTGGTAATGTAGGTAAGGTTTCTTTTTGGGGTGATGAAAATATTCTACAATTAGGTTGTAGCAATGGTTACACAGCCCAGTTAATATACTAAAAACCACTTTAGTATATCATTTAAAGTGATTGTACACTTTAAATGAATAAATTTAATGTAATAGGAATTATATCTTGAAACAACTATTTTTTTTAAGCCAAAGAAGAAATGAAGTGCTAGTTTATATGTTTATTGCTTTCTTGAGAATATTTTCTTCTAGATAACATGTAATGTATTGCACATCAAACTCCAGCATATCACCTAATAATCGCTTGACCTTAAACAAGTTACTTGAATGTTCCAAGATCCTGATATTTCCACTTAAAAATGGAGGAAATAATACATCACAGGGATTTTGAGAAAATATATTAAGTAATGGCACACTTTAGATTCCTAATGAATATTAATTCCTTTCTTCCTCCCATTAGGGGCCATGGGCTTAAGAGAAAAATAATAGCCATGGACAATTCTTAAATTCCAAATAGGGAATTCAATAAATCCAACAAATCACAGGTTACATGTAAATTTTCTTTTTGCCAATGGAGGGGAAAGATAACTAAATGAGGCAAGGAGAGGAAAAAAGGTGGATAGGGAAACCTGCACACAAAAAGAGAGAGAGAGAAGTCAGATGAACAAGCACAATGAAGTAAACTTAAAGAATCAGCAACTTATGTATATTTTTAAAGACATATTGGGTCAAATTAAATGGGATTTGGATCATTCTAATTAAAATTAAAACGATGCTGCATTTGCTTTTGCAGAAAAATTCATCTAAAGGTGAAATTTGGCAGATGGCCCACAGGGCTTTATATCTCAATTTGGTTTGGAATCTGATGAGTTAAGTAGAAAAATCGTAGAAACATAAATTTCACCAATATAACTAAGCAAATAAGTGACCTTTACTGCACTTTCAAATTTTTTCTTGCACTAAAAATTTAAAGTTTTTTTTTATTGACTTTTCAATTGTATTAATTGTATTCTAAAGAAGCTTAGACCAAAATATATAAGACTTTCATTTGAGTGCGTTTCAATCACTGGTCTTAGAACATTCAATAATATTTGATAGGATTTTACTTCTGTGAATTGATTCTTTAAAGAAGGAGACATACTATATAGAATAACAGTATAAAAGAATATAATTATTGAAAGACTAATTTGTAGTTCTAAAGATATAGCATAATAAAATCTTTACAATATAATAACCTAAAGATAGTACATCATAGGCTGAATATTGTGCTTTCATGAGATTTGTCTTTGAGAATAAAAGTTATCTAATTTCTACAATTGATTAATGGTGTATCCTTATAGTTTATATTAACTAAATACTCTCAAGAACATAATTTTTAAGATTCTTATTGTATCTACATCACAAAGTTTATTCTTCAGTTTTTGCATTTTCCATTGCATTAATATTATTTAAATGTTGGATAGATAGGAATTTTTTTTTCTTGCTATTAAGCATTGATATTGGGGATTAATAATGGTTTTCTCTCAATGTTCTGCTCAGAGCAATTTGAGTCACATAATCCCTACCAAAAGCGCATCTCCATGGTTGTTTTCTATATTCCTAGTACAACAGTGATAAAGCCATGAATGCTGAATGTGCTGTATTTCTTCAACAAACAATGGGCAAATGACATTTCTAAGGCTATGTATCAGTTCCTACTTCTCATCATTAATCCCCTGTCCCTTCCAAATCTCAATTGTTGCTTTACAAATAATTAAAAAGGCAACAGCAACCTCTTAATGACACCCTGCAGCAGCTTTACGGTGGAAAGGGAAAGGGATCATGTTTATTGGCACATATTTTCCCTGGATATTTTCTCCTTTTCTCAGCTCCCATGGAAAATTTGCTAACATACTTGCTTTTGTTAGTGGCAATAATAGATTTGATGTGTTTAATTCCCTTCTCCCTTTTCTTCCTCTAAATGGAAAAGACTTCTCAACAGTGTTTTATATTTCAGCTTCAAAGTTTGAGTTGAAAATGTTTTTCCACGTTTAATGAAAGTTTGGTGAGCTTCTAAACGTAAGCAATTTTTAAACTCTGACTTTGAAATTTCCCCATCTCTAAAATAGAGATATACCTAATAATGATAGCCTTTTGTGCAAGATCAACTGAGCAAAATAAATTAGAAACATCTAACAGTATTTCTTCCTATTTTTACAGTCTTCATTCTAAGCCCAGATTCTCTAGCAAACAGAGCCCAAGATTAAAGCTCATTGGCCATTATTTCATTCAAGAGTGTAATTTCAGGGAAATGGGAGGAAGGAAAAAGAGAGTTGGCATTGAAAAAGTGAGAACAATATATATATGGGATTGCAAAGCCTGCCACATCTTGGTACCAAGCAAACTGCATACATTTTTGACAATCTTTCTAAAGCCTGGATGAATCACTGCAGCTCAGAGCAATCCATTTGGGGAAATAAACAGAAAAGGATTGATCTGCTAGTTCCCATCTCCTTATGTTCTAAGATCCACCTTGAGGGACATTAACTTCCCCACACTTCCAGGTGGCAAGTGCCTGGGTTCTGAGGAGATCCCTGGAATCTGACATCTTAATACCAACAGGGAGGCCCTAGGACAGGAGGGAAGAATTTCAAATCACAGGCTGTGGAGACAGAAGTTCTGTAAGCCTGGTCCATCCTGACCTCTCAGAGCCTGTGCAGAGCTGGTCACACCACAGTAACAGGGCCCTCCAAGACAGGTGAGGCTAAGGGAAATGGGGCGGGTGCAGAAGTATCTGGTTCACTCTTCTTCAAAACAAAGTCTTGTAGGCAGTATATTCATTTGTCAAGTGACAGAAAGCCTTTTCAATCAATATATTATTGTTCTATTTTAGAATAAAAGATAGTATTAAAAAGCTTGATTATAATCACCTACAAAAACCTATAAAAACCAGATTTTTTTTAAGACATTGCGGCTAAGTACAACTTCTGGCTTTTAATATAAATCTTTTTAGAATTTTATTTTTAATTGACAAATAATTGTATATATTTATGGGTACAATGTTATGGGTTGATACACACATACATTGTTGAATAGTCAAATCAGACTAGTTAATGCATTCATCACTGTACATATCATTTCTTTGTAGTGAGAACATTAAAATTCACTCTTTTATTTAGCAATTTTAAAACACAGAATGCATTATTAACAATAATCACCATGCTGTGCAATAGATCAGCAGATCTTATTCCTCCTGCCTAACTGAAGCTCGGTACTCTTTGACCAACATCTCCCCTTTCCTTGTCCAGCCCAACCCTGCCCCACAGCACCTGATAACCACTATTCTACTCTACTTCTGAGTTTGACTTCTTTTTGATTCCACATGTAAGTGATTCCACTGGCTTACTTCAGAAAAAATAATGTCCTCCATATCTATCCATGTTGTCACGAATGGCAGGATTTTCTTCTCTTTTAAGATCTAATAGTATTCCATTGCATATATATATATATATATATACACCACATTTTTAAAAACCTATTTATCTATTGAACATTAACTAATGACTTAATGTTGATGATAAAAAGCAGTACTGCAACCTTATATTTGAAAGGTTGATTCTGAGCCAAATCAGGGCTTATGATACAGTCCCAGGAGAGCCTGAGAACATGTGCCCAAGGTGATTGGGTTCCAGCTTAATTTTATACATGTTTGGGGCACAGAAGCTACAGGCAAAGACATAAACCAACACATGTAAAACATACATTGTTTGGACATCTCGAATCAAGAGCTTCCAGGTCATAGGTGGATTCAAAGATTTTCTGAGTGACAATTAATTCAAAGAGTCAAGGTTTGCTGGTAAATATCTTTTATTAGATCTTAAAAGATGTCAGAATCTCTGGAAAAGGCCTAGTAAGGGAAAGAGATACTCTATAGAATGCAAATACCCCCCCTCCAGAGATGGCTTTGCAAAACCACTTCAGAATATGTCAAAGAAATCTATTTTGGGGTAAAACACTTTGATTTCCTTCAGGGTCTGCTGTCTGTCATGTGATGTAATGCCAGAGTCAAGTTAGAGTTGGGTATCTTAGTGCTACAAAGAGTCTATTTTTCAGTCTTATGATCTCTGTTTTAATATTAATGCTAGTCAGTTGTGCCTAAATGCCAAAGATAGGAGAGTATAATAAAGGCATGTCAGACTTCCCTTCCAGCCATGGCCTGAATTAGGTTTTAAGTTTTCTTTGGGATCCCCTTGGCCAAGAAGGAGGTCCCTTCAGTTGGTTGGGGGCCAGGGGGCTTAGAATTTTATTTTTGATTTACAATACTGATTTCAATTCCTTTGGATATGTACCTAGTGGTTGGATTGCTGGATCATTATAAATCTTTATATGTATTATAATTTTGTTAAATAGGTCTTAGTCAGTTTGAACTGCCGTAAAAAAATACCATACAATAGACTGGGTGGCTTAACAATAGAAATTTGTTTTCTCATAGTTCTGAAGGATGGAAAGTCTAAGACCGAGGTTCTGGCTGATTTGGTTGCTAGACAGAGCTCTCCGCCTACCTTGTACTCACACCTTCTCTTTGTATCATCACGTGGCGAGATGGAGACTTCTCTCTCTCTTCTTCTTCTTCTAAGACCAATTTAATCAAATTAGGGCCTCCCACCCCCACTTTATGACCACCTTTAACCTTAATTACCTCTCAGAAGTCCTATCTCCAAATGCAGTCACATTGGGAGTTAGGGCTTCAACATATGAATTTTAGAGGAACACAATTCAGTCTACAACACTTGCATATCACAGAAAACAAATCCATAGAAATGTTAATACAATAAAGAATTTGAGTAGTTCAAAACCGTTTTATTTTTGTGAATGCTACAATTAAAATATTTCTGCGTGCAAATAATTGTGGATTTTTCTTATATAAAGTTTTCTAATCTTAAAGACATGACCTAAAACAAAGAGAAAATATTACTGGACTCTGAAAGCATTGTGACCTTGTCATTTTCAGATAAGAAAATTGTAGTTAGTGATACTTTTCTAAAATTGTTCCATTTATGAACTAGAAAATATATCTACAGAGGATTATCTGAGCCTAACCATAGTATCATAACCTTAAATTGAATAAGTTTGATTAAGTTATTTTTGCCAGAAAATTCATGGCTGATTTCCATATAATAATCCATTTAGTCAATTCAACAATTTATAGGACTCAAAATATTAATTGTAACTTGAAATCCACTTTATTTCAAGCAATACGGCAGATTAAATCGCCAAGAATCTTCCAGATAGAAAGTGTTTTAAATGTAACCTTTAACATGAATGAATGAGCTGAAGAAAGGAAAATCCAGGGAGCAGAGGAATAGGCAAGAGCAGAGTACCAAGGAGAAGCACAATGTTGATGCTTCCTTACAACTTGTGAGCAACTATGGATTCAGGGACCTAGAGTTTGATAACAACACAAGGCAGGAAACCAGACTGGAGGCCAGGTCATGCATAGCTGGGATCCAGAAAGGTCTCTACCTGGCCGTGGAGAGGTAGGAGGTTAGGAGAGAGTGACTTACAAGAAAACTTGACCAGCAGTGATAAAGAATGTAGAAGGATAGATGTGGCTGGGTGCAGTGGCTCACTTCTGTAATCCCACCTCTTCGGGAGGCCAAGGCGGGTGAATCACGAGCTCAGGATATCAAGATCATCCTGGCTAACATGGTGAAACCCCATCTCTACTAAAAATACAAAAAATTAGCCAGGCATTGCGGTGCGTGCCTGTAATCCCAGCTATTTGGGGGACTGAGGCAGGAGGATC
>NW_016107317.1:3364460-3391702 GCF_001604975.1 Cebus imitator
AAAAAAAAAAAAAAAAAAAAAAAAAAAAAAAAAAAAAAAAAAAAAAAAAAAAAAAAGGATAGATGCTAGATAGATAGAAAAAAAAGGGTTATAGAGATAAAGGTATGTTTCTCTTAGCCTTGGCTCTGGGTGGAGGTTTAAAAATAATATTTCCTTGAGATTTTATAAAATGCAAACTAAATCATATTTAGGGTTATGGAGCCAGAAATCACACTAACTGTAGAGCTCACAAAACTGCAGATAATATTTTGTTCGTAATGGATCTAGATCTTTCAAGCACCTGAAGAAATATATCCCTCACTCAAACCTCCCAGAACTCACAAATACGAACTCAAGCTCAAAGGCACAAAAAACATAAGGAAGCAAGTGCTAGATTCTCAGAAACAACAAGAAACACAACCAGTTTCATGAGATTTCAGATATTTGCCTTGTCAGATACAGAATTAAAATAAGAATAAATGAATAGATGTTGTATTTAAATAAAGAAGAAATAAAGAGACTATCAAAACTGATCCCTTGTATTTGAAAAAGAACAAAAAGTAATTTCTGTTTCTGAGAAATTTAATGAATAATATTAAATGGAGCTGTTAACTAGTGGAATACAACTGACAAAAAGACTATGAAATAAATATAAACAAATATACGTATACATATATATGTATCTCTGATAACCTGAAATGTTATCAGGTTATGTATATTACCTTATATGTGTGCATGTGTGTATCATGTTGAACTATATGAAATTGCCACGTTGTATGGCAAAAACAGTCACATATAGGCAATTTCATATGGTTACACCTATATATGCATATTGGATTGAAGATGCATGATATAATATAGGTTTTCCATATAATGGTGAAAAAACATTCTTTTGCTCTAAGAGTTCCCAGAGTTCTGTCTCACAGTGAATAGTCTACATGACAGTAACTTTTTTTACTCACAGTTGTGGAATTCACACACAGGTCATATGCTTAGTTCTGCTTATGATGATGATGATGCTCAACAGTTAATGGGCTTTTTCAGACACTTGCCTGTATCTCCCCACCTTCCTCTCCAACCATCAAGTTTCTAGACCCAAGGCTCTTGTTTCTCCAAAACCTGCTTGCAGAGATAGCTATGCCTTCTTTGCCGTTTATTTTAGGCCACCATTTATTAGTGACACCTGATATTAGATTATTGTAAGATGAAGATTGAAAACTGGCTTGAAGTATCTGTCAGGAAGCTTTTCTATTTTCAGATTATATTGCATACAAAAACTCTCGCAAGCCAAATCTGTCTCAGAATTAAAATAACATGAGCAACCTAAAGAAAAAGTATTCCATGTATGCACGCATATCAGGAAAAACATTGCTCTCATCATGCCACCCCAGTTCATTGCTTGCAGGGTATCCTTGAAATTCATTCACTCAGTGTTCAGAATCTTCTGAAAGCTGCCTCCAGACCTCAATTCCAAACATACAACCTGACCTCCAAAACCAATTTGGTCTTTAGACTCCTCCAGTAAAAAGAGTTGTTGCTAAAAGTCCAAAGTCTTTAACATGTTATTTTCTGAAAGCCCAGGGAGGAGTGGGGAAAGGATCTCCTTAGGCCACAGAACTTCTAATTTCCTAATCAGTTGTTCAAGAACACAATGCCATTCCTCGTGCTTTCTTTGCCTATAAGCTGTTCTCACCCACCTGGTAAAATCTACTTCCCTCTTCATATGTCAACCTGAGGAAAGGTGTTCTCTTCCTGGGTCCAAAAGGGAGCGTAGTTTTAAGGGCAAGAATTTCCCAGCACCATGCCCCCCTCGCATATCTCTCCATCCTGGAGATTTAACAGTTTATGTTTAATTTCATGGGCGCGGGAAGAAACTAAGAGTCAATCACTCCAGTGGAAGTTCTAAGGAACTCCCTTCATTGGCCAGGGGGCTTAGAGAAGGTGGGAGTTCCTCCCAGGTTAAAAGTCCCCTTCTTCCACACCCCTTTGGACTCCATGTTTTGGTCCCCTTCCACAAACACTCTCGTGGAAGCCATCTTTCTCTCTTCTGGATTTCCCCTCTGGAGTCCCCTTCCACACTCTCATGGAAGGCTGTCTTCTCCTCCTAAACTCCATCTCTCTCTATTCCCTTCCTTGGTGTGGAAGCTGCTTTCCTCTCCTGGATTCCATCTTTCTGGATTCTCTTACTCAGTGTGAGCGTTATCTGTTTCTTTCTCTCTCCCTCTTCTGTTTCTCTCTCTAAATAAATCACTTTCTACAAACACTTTTTAGTCCGGCATTTACTGTGCACTGAGCCATGGTCCCCTCTCTCATTCTTGAGAGGGCAGGAGATGAAGAACCTGGAGAAACGTCCCCTCGGGGGAGCTGAGGGAACCCTGAACCCCAATATTATGAACCCCAATATTACAAACCCCTCAGTTAAGTCCTCCTTGATGTCTCTGGCAGCATTTAATGGTTTTTCCTCTATGTCCCCTAAGTACTTTATTCACGTCTCTACTTGCCTCTCCCACCAGACTGTAAATTCACTTTTGTTAGGACCATGCTATCTGAGTACACCAGTGTTTAAAGCATAACTTGACACTATATGTTTCTGCTGAATGAATGAATTAATAAACAAATGCATGCAAGTTATTTAAGAGAAATCATGATAGAAATACTAATATTTTACTGCATAACAAACCAGAGAATGACTAAAAGATTGATCTTCACACTCAAAAGTGTATCTTCCTGATGACACCAGCCTTAGAAGAACAGTTTCTGTATTACTATTATCATACTGGGATTCAAAGGGTTTTTCTTGGTTCTTATAGAGACTGCAGCTGTATAACTACAAGGCTAATTATTCTTCTGATCTCATAGTTTGATTTATGTGAATTGTGACACCCTATAAGGAAAGTAAAAAGAGATCCACTTAGTTATAAGCAATTCTCATTATAGAACAACCTGCAGCCAGGCCATTGCAGAAGGCCTCAGGGAATACTAAAAAAAAAAAAAAATAGTGGATTTTTTTTCCTTCCAAGCACAAATTATTTTTTAACTGTAAAAAGCAATGTGCAGTTTTGTCATCCTGGTGAAAGGATAATTAATTTCTATCATGTTAGAATATAACATATGGATTACCCGAGAAAGCTTTAAATTTTACCAAAAATTCAAGGAAAAAATGTAAATTTAAGAATAACTATTGCATATAAATTTTATATACTTCTTTTAGATAATATAGAAGAGATAGCCACCCACCCACCCTGAGTTTTATTGTACAATTCTGTTTTTTTAATTGAAACCATATTGAAGCTTTTTTCTTCCCATGTTTTAAACTATTCTGAAATTAGAAGATTTGAAAAGGCTTTGTTAACAGCCGGAAAGTCCTGTCATTACCGAATGCCAAGAGAATAATGAAACACCTAAAATGATAAGGTGCTAGTGTCTGAGCAGAATAGACCTTTAATTAGAAAAAGTTCATGCATTAATATTCAACATTAAGCAGTGATTAATAGATACACCATGTGGGGTTTTTTTTTAGGAGGATAGATAACAGCATGTCCAATTTTAATGTAAATCTAGTGGCAATTTTAGTATGTTACTCTAAAATGCTCTATCTGATTAGTTTCGGAGGCGTAAAAAGAAAATCTTTTCTAGTAAGCACATCCTCTGTAAGTGTTAAAAGCAAAGCTGCTTAAAATAATTTTATTCTCTGAAATTCTTGCCAGAGCTAGCTGGAAGATTTTCATGTTTAATAACCTCATGCCATATCTGTTTTTTTTTAAATGAAATCCACATAAGGTGTTCATTATTTTCCCCATTCTAGAAAAGACATCTACTCTTATTGACCTCTTTCCTTACTCTCACTGACTGATCAAGCAAAAGGATTTTAGTTTTTCTGTCTTTTTATCTATTTTGACAGTATTTTTTTCCCCCAGGGAAATCTTTAAATAGCCAGGTGATAAGAATTCTCAGAGTGAGTAGTATACTGAATGCAAAAGTGAAGAATGACACACAGGGTAACTTTTCTCTCTTCATATTCAGCGGGGGCTCAGTCTATTAATAAAGAGGTTTTGTCTATGTTCTCCAAATATTGCTGTCAATAGGGTAAATTGTTCTTATGCATTTAATGTGTTAAACTCATTGTTTCTCACAGCTTCATCTATCACACAATCCCATCCTTTCACCTTAAATCTAGGTTTTTAACGCCAAACACCTTCTGCATAAAATTTGTGTTCAATTCCACGTCTGAGGTTAAAATTTAATCTACCCAACTGATGTAGCTCTTCTTTCGACATTGCTTATTTCTCGTTAACACAACCACTTAGTTTCCCTGGCTCAAGAAATTGACAGGAAAATTGGACTTAGCTGCTTCTTCAGTTCATGTTTCTAGAGTCTCCAAATGAAAGTTTCTTTCAAAAGCTTTTTCAAGCTCTGTTTTAATCTAGATTCCACCACAAAGCAGAACCAGTGACCAAAGTTTATATAAAAGTAGTTTACTTTATTTGAGAACATAATTGTAGAGAATATGCATGAGAGGCAGCAGCTTTGACCAGGGAAGGAGAAAAAAAACTGCTGTTGATGAGCTTCCCCAAGAGCAAATGTTGGTCAATCTCACAGGATTTTCTGGGGAGCCTTATGAAATAAGTTTGAGAACTGATAGCTGAGGGGCAACAGGGGAAAGCATTTATCCATTAGTCCCCATCCCCATTACTTAAGGTTGGAATTTAAGTAATGCACTTCTGCTTGTGCATGAATGAAGGCCAAATGTGGTCCCATAGTGTATTAGTCCACTTTCATGCTGCTGATACAGACATACCCGATACTGGGTAATCTATAAGGAAAAAGAGATTTAACAGACTCACAGTTCTATGTGGCTGGGAGGGCTTCACAATCATGGCAGAAGGTGAAAGGCACATCTCAAATGGCATCAGACAAGAGAAGAGAACTTGTGCAGGGAAAGTCCCCTTTATAAAACCGTCAGATCTCATGAGACTTACTCACTGTCATGAGAATAGAATGGGAAAGACCTGCCCCCATGATTCAGTCACCTCCCAGTGGGTCCCTCCCACAACACGAGGGAATTATGGGAACTACAATTCAAGATGAGATTTGGATGGGGACACAGCCAAACCACATCACATAGGTATCCCACACAATGGTGCTAGAGAAGTCTCATGGCAGAAAATAAGAATTACATGGTCTAGGCCCAAAGTGAGATACATAAGCCTGGACTGGGGCAAAGCTGATTGAAGCATTTACTGGAACTTGTTAGCACAGCTGTGGCTGGGTAAGAGGTAGTCTGAGAGGATATGAAATGGCCAATATTCCATGTATCAGTCTACTCAGGCTGCTATAACAAAATAGCGTAGACTGAGTGACTTAAATGTCAGCAATATATTTCTCACATGCATGAAGTCTGAAAAGTCCAAGGTCAAGGTGCCAGACCATTCAGTTCCTGGTAAGGGTCCTTTTGATCATTTTCAGACAGCACCCTCCTTGCTGTATCCTCACATGGTGGTAGAAAATGAGGTGAAGCTCTCTCTGTTCTCTTCTTATAAGGACACTAATCCCATAAAAAAAAAAATCCTCATGACCTTATGTAAAGTACCTTCTAAAGGCCCTACCTTCAATACCATTACATTAGGGGCTAGAGTTCAACATGGAATTTTGGAGCATGTAAGCATTCAGTCTATGACAAAGCCTATCCCTTGCACTATTCAGATCCCAATGCCTTTTATAAAGTTCAAGCCATCACTGAATTCCCCTTCAAGGTCATTTTAAGTCACAATCTCTGAAAAGGTTTAGTACGAGTTATTATTGGAACAAATTCCAGTCTTCACTATTGCAGCCAATTCCAAGATCATAATTCATATTATAATCTCCCCCGGGTTTTTTTTTTTTTTTTTTTACTATTTATCCTATTCATTTCCCTCACCATTTGTAACACTTTGGCTGGCCTAGAGTTCTTTGCTAGTTGGACCCAGACTTTTATACATGAGAGATCTGAGCCCTTAGTTAAGCTGTGTTTACTGTACTTGTCAACTCACATTTTCCCTAGACCTGGAAACATGTATATTCACCCCTCATGAACACTGTGGTTCCACACACACTCCTTCATATCACCAACCATAGCACTTCATAGAAGTTAGGGTCAGTCCCTCCCTTAGAATAGTAATTACTCACCTCGGCTACTGCAATGGCATGAGCAGCCCAAAGTGACCAGGTGGTAGCTGTAGTTTCAACTTAAAGTGAGACAGAGTAAAGGCTCTACTTTGCCTTGTGGTCAAAACAATCCTTTTCCAGAAATTAGCATTATGAGTCCCGCAAAACCTGTTTATGGGGATGGGGAGCACAGAATTCACAAGTGGGTCACTGGGAATGATAGTGACAGGAGCCAATTCTACTTTTGCCCCTTGGTTCTCGGACCCATGTATTTTAGCTACCAGATAGCAGCATACAACAGCCGTCGATTTAGTGCATGTACCACATCCCAGAGAACAGCAACCCAACCCATACAGTATTAGACCCAACTTTGTGTCTTCACTGGGCCTCTAATAACCATTCAATTTTTCTGGTTCTAAGTGATGAGATATAGTCAGACAAGTGGGATGTGTGTTTATATGCCCATTCTTCAACCTTCTGTACCACAAAACTAGTCTCCTAGACTGAGAAAATTTAGTGTAAGAAACCATACAAATATATGTCAGATGTTGTATAAGCCCTAGGACAATAATGGTATTGGTAGTGACCCTTGAAGAAGAAAAGGCAAATCCATATGAGAAGGTGTCTATTCATAAGAGGATTAACTTCTGCTCCTCCAGGGAAACTAAGTCTAATATAATCAACCTACCACCAAACTGGCTATAGCCATATTCTCAAAGAATGGTGTTACAATGTGGGCTTAGCATCATTTTGTGTGCTGGCTCGTTGGCGGTAGTTAGATAAGCTTTAAAAAAAGGGAGCTCAGGTCGGGCGTGGTGGCTCATGCTTGTAATGCCAGCACTTTGGAAGGCCAAGGTGGGTGGATCATTTGAGGTCAAGAGTTTGAGATCAGCCTGGCCAATATGATGAAAACACATCTCTACTAAAAATACAAAAATGAGTCAGGAATAGTGGTGCACACCTGCAGTCCAGCTACTTGGGAGGCTGAGGTCGGAGAATCGCTTGAATCTGGGAGGCGGAGGTTGCAGTGAGATGAGATGGAGCCACTGCACTCCAGCTTGCATAACAGTGAGACCCTGTGTCAAGAAGAAAAGAAAGGAAGGAAGAAAGGAAGGGAGGGAGGAGAGAGGGAGTAAATAAAGAAGGAAAGAAAGAGCAAGAAGGAAGGCAGAAGGCAGGAAGGAAGGAAGGGAGAGAGAAGAATGAATGAACTAATGAAAAAGCAAGGAAGGAGGGAAAGAAGGGAGAGAGAAGAATGAATGAACGAAAAAGGAAGGAAGGAAGGGAGGGAGGGAGGGAGCCCTCCTGTGGAACCAGCATAGATAGAGCCCTATTATTGTTCACTCTGTTCATGGTCCCATCCTGCTAGCACTGGGGTTGTTAAAGGAAGAGGCTTGCTGACATCCTATGTACTTGGTTACTGAGTACCTATTCTGAGGTAGATGCTCCTTGATGAGCATTAAAATGAGACACAAATGCACACTTTGTGGCCACTTTCATAGATCCAGTTGCATGTATCATTCTATGGTTTTGTTGTTTATTTCTAGTTGTGTTTCTTTGGAGCCTTGACCAACTAGCCAAAGCATTAACTGCCCAGAAGCCCAAAACTCAGATCACGTTTTCTTCCATGCAAAGTGAACTCCCTATTGTTATCTTTAAAGATCTGCCTTCAGAATGTTTTCATAGAGCCAACCTTGGATGAACCTGTAGTGTAATGATTATCCAGTAAAAACTAACATAAAAAAAAATCACACCAACATATCTAAGAATCAGGCTCAAATTTCTGACTCGTTTGCCATGTAGTCACAGGGAAGCCCATGATGTCATAGTTATGAGTGGTGGGAAAGGGACCGGTACCTCATAGATACCTTAGGAGTTTTCTCACCTGTTTATATAATTTACTATGTCTCCTGGAACTTCTCATGTCCATTATTAAATAGTATATTCATAATGGATCATTGCTCTTCCTGCTCAACTTTATGACAGAGTAGATTTGATAATATCCAGCTCAGTCTCATAGTTAATTTGTGTTTCAAGATTGTATATTCAGCCTCTACTAGGATTCAGTATCATATCAGGTCAGTAATTATTTTTCACATGTTCCATAATTCTCTGTCATTAAAGAAATGGCCTTGCTCTGGTACACTAGGATTTTTTTTTTTTGCTGGGAGTCTTCTGTTTAAGTTTGTCTTCCGCAACACATAGGCAACTTGCCAGGACATCTAAAATCCTAGGCAGTTCTTGCTAATCATATTAAATTAATATTTATGTCACTGTCTTAGTCAGCTTTCTGTTGCTATGACTGAATACCTGGGACTGGGTAATATACAAAAAAATCTATTTCTTACAATTTTGGAAGCTAGGAAATCCAATATCAAGATATCCCATCCTGGGAAGAAGGCCTTCTTGCTGGTGAAGTGGGACTCTACAGATCCTGGAGGCTATGCAGGGCATCACATGGCAAGTGGGATTATGAAAGAAGTTCAGTCTGGCTTTTTATAACAGACCCACTCTTGTGACAGCAAACCAGCTCCTGTGATAGCCCATTGATCTATTAATTCATTAATATGTTAAGCCATGAATTGACTAAATCCATTTATGAGGACAGAGCCCTCAGGACCCAATAATCTCTTAAAAGCCCCACCTCCCAGAACTGTTACATTGGAGAGTACATTTCAACATGAATTTCAGAGAGCACAAACATTCAAACCATAACCAATAGAGT
Organism: Cebus imitator; assembly: GCF_001604975.1. Taxonomy (NCBI): domain Eukaryota; kingdom Metazoa; phylum Chordata; class Mammalia; order Primates; family Cebidae; genus Cebus; species Cebus imitator. Next base: position 3,373,309 of record NW_016107317.1, read on the forward strand.
GAGCCAACATGATATGTTTCAGAATATTAAAATGATCAAAGTCCTGAAGACTATATAGTGACAGAGATCAGGAGATTTAACATAGCTCTGAGATAAAGCAATAAATGTAAATTATTGTCCATCTGTGTAAGAATGATCTGCTTTTTTATTTCTCCTACTGAGAGGGACTGAAGGGATCACATCCACCAAACCAGCAGTACCAAGCAGCAGCATACCAAGTGCCAGGGGCTGAGTTAATCGATTCTCGAAAAGATACTACCTTCAACTTGTAATTTAGATTATCATTTAGCTACTTTTTAGAGTTCATTGCTATATGCCCCGACCTATTGGGTTTATTCATATGCTGAACAAGAATTAATTAGTGTTATGAGGGGACTTATAACTTAGGCAACACTCACGTCTTTAATACTTGTGTTAACCTCTGAAATTCCTTTTGCCATGTAGTGCAATTTCTGATTACTATCTTTGCTGGAATGGGACAGGGTGGGGATGCAGTTTAAGGAGATTTTACTTGGCCTTTCCAGCTATAATGGCTGCTACTTCTTAATCAGGTAGTCAGTGTAAGATTCTTCCATCTATAGAGTATATCTATCCAAATTATACATTTAGGTGCCTAGGAAAATAGCTACAGGGCTTGTCTATGTTCCTGTTAGATTTATTTGGGATAGACTTCAGCCCAAACTCTACTATCAACTGAAGATGTCACAGGAATGGAAGAAATCACACCTACTAGAACAGAAGAGAACTCTGGGAACTCTACTATTTAAAAAGGAGGCAAAGGAAAAACACTCAGTAAAAGGGAGAAAAACATTCATTTTGGGACAGAGGAAGAGAGATCAGAACAAAGAATGAGAGCAATATACAGCAAACCTAGGAAAGAAAATATTTTAAGGAGAAAGAAGTGGTCACCAATGTGAAATATCACTGAAATGAGGCAAATAGATGTGGAAAACAGGAAGACATTATTTCCTTTTGCTAGGGCAGAATAGCAGGAGCAGATGTAGTATCACGGCAGGATGAGTGTCTGGAAACAGGAAATGCAGGCAATCGATTTCAGTAAGTTGGCCCTTGGAAAGATGAGGGGTGAAGGGATGATGGCTTGAAGAGGAGGAAGAAACAGAGTAAGGTTGTTGTGGTTGTTCCTGCTGCTGTTGTTTAGGATTGGAATGGTATTAATATGTCTTAATCAGATCACAAATAGAAATCAAAATATAAGAGAGTTCAGATACTCTTTTTTATCCCAAAAGCCTCCATTCTTCTAATTCCAATGTTAATGATAAATATATCTATATACATCTATATATATCTATATCTATATATATATATATATACATATATCATCCTATAGCCTCCCTCTTGGATTGGAATCACTGGTCTCTGATATTGGCTGATTTTATGTCCTACATTTTAATTTTATTTATTGCTGATGACTTCATGTAGTAAAATTTGCAAAACTATTCAATTATAGACTACAGCATGAGAGAAGAAAGGAATAGTTCCACAATTACTTGGCCTAAGTTGAAGCTGTTCAAATTTGAACTACTGTTGTTTTTGAGGAGACAGCAACCTATTTCAGTTTATCGCTCCTTAATATATGAAAGCACTGGACAATTAAAGATCACACACACGCACACACACTGATGATGAAAACTCTTGTATTGCAAAATGGGATATTCTTGTGTGCCAGAAAAGATTGATTAAGCAATGAACCACAGACAAAGTGTATGGTTGTTTCCAAATAATCAGGCCTTTGGGATTATTAAGGTTATAAATGAAAGCAGGTGTCTAATTTCTGATGAATGCGTTTACCACTGAGAACACAGATCACCAGTGTGCACACACATGCATCTCTGTGTTTAGTACGTTGTTTTAGAAGATCCCATATTCTATAGAAGTTAATTTCCTTTATTGCTTTTTATTCATAGAGTGACTCTTTGAATATGTTCTCATAGAAATAAATCTGAATATATGTGATGTGTGTTGAGAAGATGTGTGTGAATTTGTATAGAAATACATGAGCTCATGTATGTAAATGTACATATTTGGTCAAATATATTTGCATTTGCATATGAAAATTAAGGCTTAACGACAGGTGCGGAACTCAATTGAATCATACTTGTGTCTTTAGATATTATAAAACTTTTTCTTTAAAATGTTAGAAAATAACTAGTAGGCATGTATAATTAACTGATAAAAAGCATAGATTTCTTAAGAAATACTATAGCCTTAAATTTTACTAAATTACAAAAAAATTAAATTGGAGCTACTGGAAAAAAATTGCTCTAACTCAGCATTCTTTTTATAGTAAAGAATTAACTATAAAACATGTGAATTCAAAATATTATTCTTAAAATGTTGTGATAATGTATGTTTAGGAAAAATCCAAAGGGAATTATTCATTAAACGATGAATCTAGCGACAGCAATTCATAGAGCCAGATCAAGTACCTACAGGCTCACTCTCTATTAAATTTTTCATCTAACATAGGCTCGCTCTTCAACACTGTATGGACTTTTATGATTCTATAGAGGAAGAAAATAAAATGGAAGTCAAGGAAGCATTTTTATTAGGCCATTTACTCCGCTTAACATAGTCTTTCCCTTTGAGCATTTACAATAAAAATGGACTTAATCTTTTGCCTTCCCATGGGAAGTCTAACAAAAGAAAAATGGAATTGTAGAAAGACCACACATATCACAGACAAGTATTTTTAGAAACTGCTCTCTCAGGAAGTGGTTAAGTTCTATGGCTGATATAATTAAGTCAATCTCAGGGAGCTTTACCATTTTTTGATATGCAGAAGCTTTGCTTCAGCATGAGTTGGAATTTTTTTTCTTATAATGCATCACTAAATTCTAAGACCATTCAATAATTGTCCTCAGTATAAAGTTCCTGTAATACACTGAAATAATATAATATTTTAGCCACTGGCATATCATAAAAATTTATAACCTAAAGACTACATTTATTTTTAATTATATTTGCTTTCCTTAGCCACCAAGATCTAAGTAACAGGTAATATTTCTATTTCTAACAGCTGTGCTTTATTTATGCAAGTAAAGAACAGAAATAAGCTTTCATTAAGAAGCAACTATGTGCCTGTCACTGTGAAATATGCTTTCACATGTATTGCTGACTCCTTGCAATAACTCCAAAAGATTAATATCATTAACCCATTTTATAGACAATACAACCAAGAACTTAGATTCAGAGCCAGATCCTTCTGACTGAAAAGCTCCTACTTTGAACTGACAGAGAGAATGAGGACTTACTTTAGTTTGATTGTCTTGAATGGGCTTCAGTTATTCAGTGTTCTCCAAGCCAGCCACACTTGCCTGAAATTGGATTTCACAAGTTCATTTCACCTCCAACTAAGTGAGACTATGGACATCCACAACCCTCAGTGCTGGCCCTTGGAAGTCTCAGTGGCTCACAAGGTATAGGGTTTGTGGCTTTTGTCTTGATTCATGTATCCATCAACCAACCATTATTGAGTGCTTATGTCCATCTGGTATTTTAGGGGCTAGGAAAAAAACATAAAAAGTTTCAGCCTTTGTGAATCTTGCATGCTATCAGTTCTGTGTGGTTAATTGTAGGGAGATGCAGATAAATGGATAAATAAGTTTCTGAATACTGTTTGACCAATATCACCAAAAACATACTTCCTTAAGGACTTAGATCTTTCTAAGGTAGGCCTTATGGATGTTAGGGATATGCACTATTATAGCAATGGATTACCATCTGCCTTGACCCACCCCAGTTCACAGTTGCCCTGAAAAATTATTAAGAGTAAAAAAATAAATCCCAAGTCAAAACCAGTATCCACAAAACAAGATGATGAGGCAAGGCAAGGGTTAACTGTTGCTGCCAACATAGTGTGGCTCCCATCTTTATGTGAAGATTAATGTAAGAGCAAAAGGGAGAAATCTAAAGTGGTCATGATGGGTCTGATTTAAGTGAATGGGGGCCACTTTAAATGCTAACAGCATCATTAGGGGCATATAAATAGGCTGCTTATTGTGTTAGTGAGAGCGGTTGTTCACAGCAGCACAATATTGTTTAAATGTTCAGAAACAATCTCTTAATATAACCCCCCACCAATTTTTGTTTTGGTTTACTGTTTTAAAATAATGGTTCTTTGGCACCCTGAAGTCAAGTCTTGCTCCCATGTGCATTTTTACTTTCGCTAGTTACGTTTTGTCATTGACCCTCTGAGCACAGTAGAGAAAACAGACGTGTTCCAATTACAGCGCTGCTATTTATATACTAGCTATAGCTTTTTTTTTTTTTTTTTTTTTTTTTTTTTTTTTTTTCAGAAAAAATAACTCTCAGAATCTTGGCTTTTAGGAAGTTTATTTTTACTATAGGAACAATAATGCCTACCGTACAGTGTTTTGAGAATCAAATGAAACTAACTTGCCTAAATGCCTAAGTCGGCATTTGGTAAATTTAGCTAAATCCCAGGAATATCTCTTCAGTTTTAACACCGTATAAATTTAATATTTTACAGAAACTATTTTTTTTTAATTTTGTGCCTGATTCAAGTAGATCTTCAATGAATACTTGTGAATTAAATGTATACATTTTACATTTCAAATATTTTCAACATAATGCATATAATGAAAGTAGCTATGTACAACTTGATGGTTGTCATATTTGCGGCATATCAAGTAATTGTTCCATGAGTGTATTAATTTGGGATAAAAAACAAGTTTTCCTAGTATTTTTTCCCTTTAGACTGTGGCTCAAACCTAGAAGAGCTCTTTAACCATTACAGCTGCTCCACAATGGAATTACTTGGATTGTTCAGGTGTAAACTCCACATTTCTACAAACATTAGCAAAAAGGCTGAATGAACACCAAACAAGAAGGTAGTCAGAGAGGATTTTAAAGTTGGTTGAAAGTGGCCCCAAATGACTTCCAAGTTGTCTCCTCTCAATGATCTCATAATGCTAAATATAAAGTGTTTTTTTATTCAGAAGCAAGTAAGAAAAAAAGATGCTTTGATTTCCTATTGCATATTTCACAGGGGTACTTTGAGCATTACTCCATTCCAAATTCCCTTTATAGAAAATACTAACTACCCACAATAAAATTGCCCTGCCAAGGCACTATTCTGAGTTTTTTACATATGTTAATGTATGTAGTTCTCACAAAAAGCCAATGAAGTATGTACTAGTGGTACCCAAAGAAAGCGAGGCACAGAAAAGCTAAGTGACTTGCCCCAAATAAAGTAAGAAAGTAAATGTTGGAGCTAGGACTTAAGTCCAGGCAGTCCAGCTCTGAAGCCTACTAGCATGTGGTACCAAGGGCTTCGCATCATGCAATCTGGTTTCTCATAGATCCAGACTTTGTCCCACTAATCTAGAAGCACTTTGAAGGCAGAAGCCATTTCTGTTTTCATTCACCAACGTACCTACTGTACCTGACATATAATAGTTAATTAGTAAATAATTTTGTTTCACATATAAAGATTATCAGCCCGTATTTTTCATATCTTGTATCATAGAAAAACATAGCTTTCATACCAAGGTTATTATTTACTATTTAGAGGTAAGAAGTGGTACAAAAATATTTGTACTACATTTCAAATCAAAAGACCTTTGGCCAGGTGTGGCGGCTCATGCCTGTAATCCCAACACTTTGGGAGGCAGAGGCAGGCAGATCACTTGAGGACTTGAGGTCAGGAATTGGAGACCAGCCTGCCCAGCATGGCGAAACCCTGTCTCTACTAAAAATACAAAACTTAGATGGGCATGGTGGTGAGCACCTGTAATCCCAGTTACTCAGGAGGCTGAAACAGGAGAATCACTTGAACCCATGAGGTGGAAGTTGCAATGAGCCTAGATGGCACCAACACACTCCAGCCTGGGGGACAAAGACTGTCTCAAAAAAAGGAATCTGCAGGGCTTGGTGGCTCACACCTGTAATTCCAACACACTTTGGGAAGCCGAGGCAGGTGGATTACCTGAGTTCAGGAGTTCAAGACCAGCCTGGCCAAAATGGTGACACACCCTCGTCTCTACTGAAAAAAAAAAAAAAAAATACAAAGTTAGCCGAGCACAGTGGCGCATGCCTATAATTTCAGCTACTTGGGAGGTTGAGGCAGGAGAACTACTTGAACCCAGAAGGCGGAGGTTGCAGTGAGATGAGATGAGATCCCACCACTGCACATCAGCCTGTACAACAAGAGCTAAACCTGGTCTCAAAAAAAAAAAAAGAAAAGAAAAGAAATCAAAAGATGTTTATGATGACACAACATGAATCCATAAACATGGTAGAATAACCTAAATTAGAAGTAGGTAAGAACAAAAAGCAAAACCATGACAGAAATATATCTTGGATATGGGTTGATATAAATACACCTGCTATCCTATACAGTTACTTCAAGTGGGTCACACATTTGTCATTAGCTTTTTAGCAGTTACAAAGGAAAAAGAAAATTGATCTATTTCTGATTTTACCTGCTCATAAAATATAAAAAGAATATTTCTTGGGAGAAACAAGTCTATTCTTAGGATCAAACTAGGAAGAAACTTCTTCCAAAGGTTTACTAAACAAGCCAGTAAACAACGTCTTCTACAACATTCTGTGTGCATTATCTTTATGCTGTCTATAAATATGAGACTAAGGCATCATACCAAGTGTCGGTAGTAGGGGAGTGGTGCAGTTAACAGGTTCTCCTTCTGTAACAAGTCAGTGTTTAAGCCAGAAAGTCAAGGCAAATTGCTAAACTCCAAATCACTGTGTATAATTCTGAGTTAGAGGTAGCAGTGAATTGATGGAATACCCTGTCTAACCTTTTAAAATCTTCCCAGTCTTTTTTTCCTCAGAGCAACCTGAGTATAACTTTTAGTTCCTTCGATGTGCCCCCCGTCTTTTTTTTTTTTACACAGAGTTTTGCTCTTTTTATCCAGGCTGCCATCTCAGCTCAATGCAATCTCCGCCTTCCAGGTTCCAGTGATTCTCCTGCCTCAGCCTCCCAAGTAGCTGGGATTATAGGCACACACCACAATGCCAGGCTAATTTTGTATTTTTTGTAGAGACAGGGTTTCACCATGTTGGCCAGGCTGTTCTCAAACACCTGACCTCAGGTGATCCTCTGGCCTTGTCCTCCCAAAGCGCTGGGATTACACGGTGGCGTGAGCCACCGTGCCAATGTGCCCCATTTTCTTAGGCTAAAACCTGAAGTCCTAAACAAGACCTACAAAATCCTGTGTGATGAAACCCCCAGTGGCCTCGCCTGCTGCGCCTTGTACCACTGTGCCTATTGTTACCAGCCTTTAGCCTATCTCACCATCATTTCCTCTTCATGCCAGTGTCATTCCCATGTCAGTGGCTCTGTGCATGCTATCCCATTGGCTTAGAACATGCTCTCCTTTCCCTGACTGCCATCCTTACCTAGTTCATTCCTACTCCCCAAAAGCTACTCTCTGACAAAGACATAGTCTCTAACTCCTCCAACTGGGACACCATGAATCATGACAGGCTTTCATTACACTCTATATATTTCCATTGTGCAAAGTACCAATATTTTAATTAGCTTATTCAGTTTCTTAATCATTTGTTCCACAGATACTTGTAGATGGACACGTGTTTTACACTGGGTGCTTTTCTATTCCCAAAATATATCCATGAAAAAAAAATACCAAAACTCCTACCTTCATGTGTTTTTCATTCTAGTGAGTAACACTAAGTATCCTCACTAAAATGTAAGTTACATACAGCCTCTGACTATTTCTGTCTTGTTCACTGATGTATCCCCTAGCACCTAGAACAAATTGTTGTTTATGATAGATTTCAGTAAAAATAGCTTGGGTAATGATATGAAAACAAAGAACCTTAACATTTTAGTGGCTTAAAGCAATGCAAGGGTTTGGGTTTTTTTTTTTTTTTTTTTTAAGTCATTCTATATGCCCATCAGGTGGACTGGGAATGTTTCCTAACTTGCCACAGTCATTCAGAAACATGGGCTAGTGGAACGGACATTATCTCAAATATTGCCTATTGTTATGACAGAAGAGAGAGAAAACTATTCAAGGATTTAACCAGTAGTTAACTGACTCCCCAGAGTTTTAGCCAGAACTTAAATACTCCAGCTCAAACATGCACAAGATGTTTCCACTTATGAATCACTGCTCAAAACTAGTCATCTCCCATATCCAACTATAAGTGACCAAAAGGAAAAGCAATATTCTAATCAGCAGCTGTACCACTGGCTATCTCAGATGAAAAACAATAAATATTTGAGGAAAAGGTGCCTGAATCACAATGAACAGTAGTTGTGACACAGATAAGAGCCTTACCTCTTTCTCTGTGAAATACTATCTGTTATAGGATGTGCATAGCATGTGTAGATTAGGCTAATGACAAAATGAGTTTGCATTCTTTCAGCTTACAAAGTCTACTGATAGTTTGATTAAACACAACCAGGAATGACAAATTTGCTATCCACAACATAGGGAGTAGAGATCCTACAGACAAATAACTGAGAATTCACTGTATATTAAAAATTGCTTCTTCATATGAACTATAACATATTTCATAGGTCAATTTCATTAGACTGGCTCACATGGCTGCTGTGGCTTAGACACAGTCCACAGAGCTGATTAAAAAGTAAGATTGATTGCACATCCTGGTCTTCTCGCTGACTGTAATTTTGTATTTTGCCTGAACATTCAATTTTCTATATTTAATTTAAAATTAATTAAAATTTGTTAGAGTATAAATTGCATCTCATCATTTCATTGAATCCTAACTATGGGTCATGCCTCTTAAACACAGAAATGGTCTAGCATTTTATTTCAACATGAAGTAGAAGAATTGTCAGGATTATTTTGGGGCCCAGATGGGGATTTGGTATTTGTTTAACTAAATTCTCTCTTTAATTTAGGGCATGAAAGGAGGCTTAGTGACTTAATTTAGAAGGCTTATCCAGAGTGATAAGAAAATCCAATAGGAGGCTGGGTGCGGTGGCTCATGCCTGTAATCCCAGCACTTTGAGAGGCCAAGGCAGGTGGATCATGATATCAGGAGATTGAGACCACCCTGGCCAACATAGTGAAACCCATCTAGAATAAAAATACAAAGGATAGCTGGGCGTGGTGGTGCATGCCTGTAGTCCCAGCTACTTAAGAGGCTGAGGCAGGAGAACCACTTGAACCCCGGAGACGGGTATTGCAGTGAGCTCAGATCACACCACTGCACTCCAGCCTGGTGACAGAGTGAGACTCCATCTCAAAAAGCAAATATATATATATATATATATATATATATATGAATTCCTCTTCAAGGTATACAATTTTTGTGAAATCTGTTTGCTTCTGCTTAGTGGAATCTTCAACTACAAAATTATAAGCCCCTCTGAAAGAACAATCCACAATATTATGTCTTAGATCAGTGCTTCTCATCTGGGCTCCATAGACATATACTCAGGAGCCTAAGAATTCTCTATGTAAATTGTTAAATGTTATGTTTCTATTTGACAACAATATACATATTGTTCAAAATTTATATATTCTACGTAATCAGGGTGAAAAATGTTGGCATTTGCTTTTACGTTTGTTATTTCACTGACACCAAACATCGCTATACACTTTATTCTAACCATTTAATATGTAGAGAATAATGAGAGAATAGTGGATTCAAGCCAAGTATCACATAAACAATAAGCTAAGTAAAGGATAGTTTTAAAATAAGAAGATTAATGTCAACATAACTAAATGTAACTAAAAAGACCCTGCATTGTCACAGTCAGTACTAACTATACCCACCAAATTCAGTGTAGTTACAACAAAGATCATCTGCCACGTTAAGGCAATGTTGACAATTTAAATCCTAAGTCTTTTAGTTTTATTTGATTGGTAAATTGTGTTATATTCTATATGTACCATAAACATTTGATTTCTTATTCATCTGAAAGTTTATATCTGATTTGACTTCACTAAGAATAAAATTCAAACCCCTTACTATGATATGTAAGTCCCTAAATGATGTGGCCTCTTCCCACGTGGTTTGTTGTCACCTTGCCACACTACCCTTTGACCATCACACTCCAACACCATGCGCCTTTCTGGTGGTTCTTTTTGTACTGGTGTGTCTTCTGCCTGGACAACTCTACGGACTCTTAATAGAAGTACTTCTCAGCCGGGTGCGATGGCTCACCCCTGTAATCCCAGCACTGTGGGAGTCTGAGACGGGTAGATCACCTGAGGTTTGGAGTTCGAGACTAGTCTGGCTGAAATGGCAAAACTCTTTGTCTACTAAAAATGCAAAAATCAGCCATGCGTGGTGGCACACGCCTGTAGTCCTAGCTACTCAGGAATCTGAGGCAGGATAATTGCTTGAACCCAGGAGGTGGAGGTTGTAGTGAGCTGAGATCGCGCCACTGCACTCCAGCCTGGGTGACACAGTGAGATACCGTTTCAAAAAAAAAAAAAAAGCTTAATTATCCCCAGTTTGGCGTGGCCCTACTTGACTACTTGACTTCCCTATTTAAAGGGAAGTCCATTTACTCCCCTTCCAATACTTCTTAGCAGAGTCCCTTGTTCATTTCCTTCATGGTACTTAGTTCAATTTATAATTTTTTATTTTGTTTACCTGATTATTCCTTGACTTCCCTAATCAGAAGACATAGAATAGACACACACATACACCAGAATGTGAGTTTCATGAGTACAGAGATCCCATGGTCTTACTATTTATTTTATACCCATTTCTTAAAATAAATAGTATTTGACTAAATAATAAAATCCATCTCTCACTCATGTCCAGACCTATATTTCTTTTAACCATATGCCTTTGCTAATTTTATAAGTGGAAAATGGCATGTTATTATTTTAATTTGCCTCTGTGATTACTCATAGCATTGGACATTTAATTATGTCTATTGGCTATACATAATTTATAATGGTCAGGAAATTTCATATACTGTACTTTGTCTACTTTTCTGTTGGGAAATCTATTTATTTGTGTCATTTGTATAATCAGAGAAATAATATTTTAATTAATTTGTGTATTAAAAAAAAGTTTCCACTTTGCTCTTTGGCTTTCAGTGTGTTGTGATTTCTTTTGGTACCCAATGCTTTCCTTTTATGGCATGAATGGGAAAAGTCAGTGTTTTTCCAGAAGATGTTATTAATCATATTTCATCAGTGAATAATCTTAGACTAAGAGAAAAAAAATCTTGCAAATGACTCATGTTTGGTAAGATCTATCTAACTCTAAAATCTATATCCTTTTCACTCTACGTGTCGACTGACTTCCATGCAGTTGGAGAGGCAGCTTATCGCAATATTTGGCAGCAGATAGTTATTTTCATCAATTCGAGCTGCTATACCAGAAATACTGTAGACTGGGTGGCAGAAATTGATTTCTCAGAGTTTTAGAGGCTGGAAAGTCCAAGATCAAGGTGATGGCCAATGTCGTTCCTGGTGACGGCTGTCTTCCTGATTTGAAGAGGGATGCTTCCTTGCTGTGTCTCACATGTGGGAGAGAGATCATCTCTCCCATGTCTTTTCTTATAAAGGTATTAATCCCATTCGTGAGGGTTTCACCTTCATTTCCTAATTATCTCCCAAAAGCCCCGCCTCCTAATATAGTCATATTAGGGATTAAGGCTTCAACATATGAATTTGGGGTGACATAAACATTTAGCCCATAGCAGGTAGTTAAATAAATCTATATTTCTATGCATATGTTTAAGGGAGGAAGTTTTATTGTTCTATTGTCATAGTCACATGAATATGTCATGAATGTCATCTAACAAAAGGGATCCAGGGACCCTGAATTTTAGAAAGCCTTTCTTGGTGGTTTGTAATAGAAATTGCTTATTTGCCTGCATTAAGATTGTGCCAGCCAACTGAAACTTTATGTTTCTGAGCTTTGGACCAACCTTTTATCATTTCAGTGTGGTGACAGTGTATCTCATATTAATCAGAAACTCCTCTAATTGATATGAGTTCTAATCAGTTACATATGCCTTTGGTTAATACAAATGGGGAAAGTCATTATTTCCTAATTACCTATTAGGTAGACAAAAATGTTTTCTAATAGAGAATCCATGAGGCGAGAAGATAACAATATTACTCTTTGCAAAAAGAAATTTATTATCTAAGACCATCTTTGTTCCCATTTGACTGTACAAAGTATTGGCCGTTAAGAGAATGAAGGACTTTAAAATGACTGATTCTCATTTGTAATTTATTAGAAATCAGTTAATTATTGCATCCTGACCCACAAGCTTATTTAATACTAGAAGATGAGTTAATAATAAACTGCTCCATTTCATCAAGAGTGATGGACCTATACAGTTACCAATGAAGCAGAACCAAAGGAGGAAGACGTGAGGTGCAGTGACAAAGAAGTCAGAGAGAGTTGTAATACAATATTTTCAAATGTGGGATCAAGTGCACATTCAAATATTTGGGTGTTATTGCTAAAAGAAACGTTATTTTCGATTAAGTTATTAAAGTCATTAAATTTAATTTTCTATTCTCTAACTGAATTATTTTATTTTAATCTGTGGTTTGGTCAAGTTGTTTTTTGCCTACCATCTCACAAGAAGTCAGTGACAATATTGGGAGCAGAATTCAGGGGTCACATGAGTCCATTATAGTATTCTTATGACCATACTTCACTACTAACTCGAGGATATTTGATTTGTAATTATCACAATTACATATGCAATCTATCTTCTCCTGGCCACTTCTGTGTAAGCAGCCATTGCACATGATACTGTTAAAATAAATTGCGTAGCACATGTAGGGATACATGCAGAGATAAATGATTTCTGTAAGCCCAGAAAAGATATAAAGAGCCATGAAACTTTAAATGAAATTCGTGTTTCTGGAGCAGCCAAATCAATCATGATCCACAGCAAGAACATGCTTTGATCGGCATCAATTTTTCTTACAGTCGTACATACAATGGTCACCTTGAAATACTGTCATTTAAAAAATTAATTTCCATACTGATTTTTATCTTTGTTTTGGTATTATAGCCCCTTTGTTTGTTCAATTTCTGATTAGTCTGTATTACATGCATTTTTTTCTCTAATGGACCTCCTTAGTTGAACAGCAATAATGCTATAATATGAGATTAAATGTAATTATGACTGTCTCTTCAAGGGCTTGAAATATGGTCACAGTAAAAAATAAATGCTATAAATGCAAAGTGCCCTGGTAGTATTGTGCTTATAAAGGAGACAGCCCAAAATGTCAGATAAATGATGAGTCTCAGAAAGGATCCTTATAACATTTTGTTAACTGTCAGTTTTCATTTTACAAAAGAAGATAAACTGAAAAACAGTAATACAAGAACTATTTTGTGTCAACATGAAGTGAAATAGAACATTTTGTTTTTCCAGATTGTTTTATCTCGTTACTAAAGTAGCATAGACTTAGCGATTAAATAGTAGAATGCTGATGAAAATAGGAGCTAAAACAAAGACATGGAAATAGTCCATGGTTTGGCACATAAAGTGTGTTTCTGCCATTTGTTCTTTGCACTATTTAATTCAGCCACAGTCTCAGTGGTTTCCCTGAGCTTTTGGATCACAGAAATGAGAATGCTGCTGTTCCTCCACTGCAGGGCTCTGGACCCCTCATTGTTTACCTGAAGATAAGCTTTGTCTCTCAGTTAATGGCAAAATTATATTCTTACCTCCAATCTAGTGCTTTTGTTAACTCAGCATGATTTAGAAAAATCTAAGGACAAGTGTCAGGCTGGACCCTGGTGTGGTTTGTATGTGAAATTCAGTTTATTCGAAGAGTCATTGAAATTGATTTTGTATATAAACAGAAAACTACCAGGTTTTTCCCCCAATTCATTTGCTCACCAAATCTGAAAGTATTGAATAAATCCTTAGAATCTAGTACAGTGTCTAATCCAGAAGACACTTCAAAATGTTGGTCTTGGGGCAATTCTAGGTACTGTGAGAGAAACAGAAAAATCAGAAGATGCATTTCTTTCTTCAGGTTACTTTACCATCTACTTGGCTACTTGGAGTGCCAAAGCAGAACAGTTAAAGAATAAAAGCTGTGTGTGTTGTGTACTATAACTCACAGCAAACATCCAACCTGCAATTATAGCTAAGATTTCTAAATTTTCTCTTAAAATAGCCCAAAACATTTTTACTCCTCTTCTTCTTCGTTATTATGAAAATTGAGCAATATAAAATTTATAAAAGGAGGGAAAAATGAAAACTAGAAAGGAAAAGCATACAGATGACCATTTCTTCAAATTTTTCTCTGATCTTTGTATGAGAGACTTGAAACGAATTGTTTATTTATCAAGCTCATTCACTTTACCTTCCTAGCAATTTCAAAGTTGGCTGCTCCTACAAGATGAGGAAATTAAACGATGAGAGAGAAGCAGGAACTGAAGGGATGGGATGAAGGATTTAATGATAAGAACTGATTTGATCTCCTTAAAATACTAGACTCTAGCCCAAGATTATTGTCTTAAGTATTCTTTTCTATTATCATCCAATTCAGTCTCTAGGATTGGGATACTAGTGTTCTAAGAAAGAATGTATATTTTATATGAATCTTTCCCTCCTTTGGATATGCCTGGATGCTTCTTTGTGGGGGTAGGTGATGTTTTAAAGATGTTAGTCATTATTGGTCTCTGCTAGAATCACCTGTTCTTCTTCTTTATTTTCTCACATTGTGAAAAGAAAGATAAATTCAGTCATTTTTCCCTTATACTCTATGGAAGGCTGTGTCTCTCCCCAAAAAAGATCAATCATATCTTGTTTTGATAAAATGGCCATAGTTGTTTCTTCACCTTCTTTCTTTATGTCACCTTGAGAATGTTTTTTAACCTCAAGAGAAGTCAAAGTAGTAGTAGTAGTTGTTGTTGTTGTTATTTTTGTTGTTGTTTGAGACAGAGTTTCAGTATGTCACCCAGGCTGGAGTGCAGTGGCATGATCTCCCTCACTGCAAACTCTGTCTCCTGGGCCCGTGTCATCCTCCTGCTTCAGCCTCTCGAGTAGCTGGGACAACAGGTACCCGCCACCACACCCAGCTAATTTTTGTATTTTTAGTAGAGACAGGGTTTCACCATGTCGGCCAGGCTGGTCTTGAACTCCTGACCTCAGGCAATCTGCCCGCCTTGGCCTCCCAAAGTGCTGGACAGTTGTAAGCCACTGCACCTGGCCAGAAGTCAAAGTTTCTATGTCAATGTTTTCACAAACATTGTCTCTGAGGTGTGAAATATATCTTATTTTCCATTTTATAAGTGATATATAACACTGTTAGTTCCTCTTAGCCTTGGTATCTTTACCTGCAAAATATCAATACTAACATCTACCTCCTTGGGCTGTTATGAATGCTGGATGCTTTTAAAGCACTAAGTTTGGCACAGGTAGATCCCATAATGGTACTCTACTACTATTAATATCTTAAGTGTACTTTTCCTTCAAGGTTGAATTCAAGTTTTAGTGTCCTCTAGAAGACCTTTCCTAAGAATTCAATCATTTGTAATTATTTCCCACTTTAAACCTTTCTCCATTTGCCATTTATCTTTTGGTATATGCTACTTTGTATTTATGAGATATAGATACAAATATTTGTCCAATCTCTCCCACTAGATTACAAACCTCAAGAGATAATGAATAATAAATAATGCCACCTTGTATCTCTAGTACCTAACAGAGTGCCGCCTGACTAGTAGATGCTCAGTAAAAGTTGAGAATAATTCTATTTCCATTCACTTTCTTGAATAAATTAGATTTCCATATTATCCTAAAATTATTTTTCAAATAATACTTTATTTTATAGTAATAACTAAATTGGATGATCCAAGTTAAAACTTTCATCAGAATCTAAGAAAAAAATGATTTGAAGGAAGTCAGTCAATTAATATTACAGCTGCATCAAAACAGTATAGCTGTCTCTCACTGTGCCAATTTATTTTTCCCGAAGTGTTGCAACTTTGAGATACCTGACAACAAAAGGCTCAAAAGTTTTGCCAGGCTACATAAATGTTGGCCACGTCTGCTGAGAAACATGGGTTTATGTAGAAATTTTTCCTGACAGTTACAAAACTGCATAAGCCAAGACGGAATTTAATTTCATTCATCAATGCACCATCAATACTTCTTTAAGGAGTAGACTGGAGTTCAAAAGTAGTGACAATCCACGGGACAGATTCTTCCATCCTCATATATAACAAGCTGTTTCTCTCCTTGTGTATTAGGTTGTTCTTATATTGCTATAGAGGAATGCATGGTCCTGGATAATTCATAAAGAAGTGTAAGGGTTCATGGTTCTACAGATTGTACAGGAAGTAGAGCACTGGCATCTGCTTCTGAGGAAGCCTAGGGAAGCTTTTGCAATCATGGCAGAAGGCAAAGCAGAAGCTTACATGTCACATGGTGAGAGCAGGTGCAAATGGGAGCAAGGGAGAAGGTGCTACACACTTTTAAATGATCAGATCTCACAAGAACTCACTCACCATCTCAAGGTCAGTACCAAGGGGGATGGTGCTGAACCCTTCATGAGAAGTCCACCCCCATAACCCAATCGCCTCCCACCAGACTCTATCTCCAAAATTGGGGATTACATTTCAGTATGAGTGGGGACATACGATTTGGGTGGGGACACATATTCAAACTATGTCACCCTGTTACCCTCTGAGTAGGGACCTCTAGATCTAACAACCTTAGGGAAATGGAGTAGGAGAGCCTCATGGTAATGATTCCTGCCTGTTAAGGTATAAGAAAGAGTTATTCATTAAAGAAAAATGAAAAAAGAGAGACAAATAAAAAGCAGGAATAAAAAGTTTGATAAGTGCAAGAAAAGAATATATTTGAATGAAAATGGCAAAAGAAGTATCAAATGAATAAACACAATTTATGAAATGTACATGTCATAGTTAATTTTATGTGTCAATTTGATTGGGCCATGGATGCTCAGTTACCTGATTACACATTATTTCTGGGAGTACCTGTGAGGATCTTTCCAGGAGAGGCAAGAATTGGAATTGATGGACTGAGTAAAGCAGATAGCACGGCCCAATGTGGATGGGCATCATTCAGTCCACTGAGGGCTTGAATAGAGCAAACAGGCAGAAGAATGCTGGGTTCACCTGCTCTCGCTGGACTATTTGGGCTGGGACGTCAGTCTTCTACCTTTGATGCTTCTCATTCTCAGTCCTTGGATTTAGACTGGAATCTACACCATTGACCCTCTAGCTTTCAGGCCTTTAAACTTTACTTAGCCTTCCTGCATGTCCAGATTGCAGACAGCAGATTTTGGGATTTCTTTGCCTCCATAATCGTGTGAGCCAATACCTTATAATAAATTTCCTTAAAAATATATAGTTAATACAATTTGCATCCTAATGTAAATGTAAGCATTGTGACAGAGAATACTTTAGTTGGTCTCAAATCCTAAATTTGAGATTGAAATTTAAGATAGTTTAGGATGAGGAAACCACAATGTCCTTATTGAAAGTGTGATTTACTGGCTTCTACATCCAATATAGCTCCTCATATTTAACAATAAAGTTGAAATAATAGTAGTTTGAATCTTGGCACATAGAAATTACATGTCCCTGACTGCTAATTTTCTGCAATCAGGATGCCAGGCAATTAACTTCCTAAAGAAAACACAAGGGTTTTTGCAATGTTTTTGATAATGAAGAAGTGTTTGCTCACTAAATTAAAATCTGAGGAAGTAAAATCTCAGGAAGCTATGAGAAGTATGAAGTTGATGATTATGAAAAAGAAGTTTGAACTGTGTCTTACAGATAATGAATGCTCCTTAGGTCAGTAAATAATTTTTAAAATTACTTAACTGAAAAAAAAAGAATGTTTGATAGCTTAAGGCGTATCTTTACTTCCAGGGTCAATTAAAACAATTATCCAGATTTTTGTCCCACTGCTCCCTAAATTGTTCTGTTCAGACAAATAGATATGGTCAAAGTTATATTTGTCTAAGTTTTTCTGCATCTTTGCTTCCATCGTCAACACAAAACGTAGGATATTGTTTTATGTGAAAATATAAAATAAGGAGGGACATGCAGTTCTTTTTCCTGGTAACCAAAGTAAGTTTGCTTCAGAGAGAGCAGTCCCATTTTTACTTCTTTAAAGAATCCACTTTCTGGCCGTGTACGGTGGCTCACACCTGTAATTCCAGCACTTTGGGAGGCCGAGGTGGGCTAATAACAAGGTCAGGAGTGCAAGACCATCCTGGCCAACATGGTGAAACCCTGTCTCTACCAAAAATACAAAAATTAGCCAGGTGTGGTCACGCGTGCCTGTAGTCCCAGCTACACAGGAGGCTGAGGCAGGTGAATAGCTTGAACCTGGGAGGTGGAGGTTGCAGTGAGCCAAGATCATGCCACTGCATTCCAGCCTCGGTGACAGAGTGAGACTCCATCTCAAAAA
>NW_016107317.1:3391714-3479759 GCF_001604975.1 Cebus imitator
AATCCACTTTCTTTGTTCTTCCTGGGCATATGCCTTATGCTTGTAATAGGAACATAAAAGATGAGACTGCCTCTGGAGAAGCTGAAGCAAAGTAGTGGGTCTGTAAGATCTCAACAAAATCAACAGTAGCTGTGTATTCGTAGCCGTGACACAGAGTGCTTTCATGTGTCTCATTACCACTTCAAAGCTTTACCATGCTGCTTAGCACATTCAACCCTCATCTAAGATCTTGCTGGACTCATTTGCTATTTAAGATGGAGAGTCTAAAGGACGAAACTAAATATTTC
The DNA here is from genome assembly GCF_001604975.1 of Cebus imitator. Lineage (NCBI taxonomy): Eukaryota > Metazoa > Chordata > Mammalia > Primates > Cebidae > Cebus > Cebus imitator. The sequence continues at coordinate 3,392,002 of NW_016107317.1, forward strand.
CATAATGTTTCAATTGGGCAACAGAAATACAATCTACTTAGAAAGTGGTGTCATGGTCTTCCATTTTTCAAGACTTTAATCCTCATATTGGCTGTTATTTGCTACAAATACTCAAGGCATCATTTCACTTGATTTAGCCTAGCCCTACCACAGTGATGGCAAAATAAGTTATATTAGCCCAGCAGCATGCATCAGACAGTCTGAAAAGATCCTAAATGATTACTACTGAATAAGAGAAAAGAGGGCCATCAAGCCTCATCGAGAGAGGCATGTTGAATAATCCACCAAGATCATTTACTACCTTTTTCGTTGTTTTATGCACCAGACACCCTCACACAGCTCTCCTCAGACCCTGTGTAAGCGAAATTACAAAATGTCCTTGGGATCATTCACATGCAATTGAAACTATGAATCTTTAATCTGGGAATGACAAATTTTCTGGGAAGAAAAGCATTTGAAAAGTGCCTTACAATGTCATTATTTCCTGCCCTTTTGAAAACCAATTTTTAGAAATTAGACTTTTTCAATACTTTTCAAGTCCTTAAAAATGCCCTACGTCATTATTTACTGCTCCTTTTAGAAACCAATTTTTAGAAATTAGACTTTTTCAATACTTTGCAAGTCCTTAAACCAATGTACCGTGTCAGCTACAATATTTTATATGTGTTTTGAGACAAGTATAATTCTTTTTTATTAACAGTTATACATCTGGCCCTTAAAATGCTGTAAAATAAAATGCTTCGCTGTGTGAAAGGCTATCAGGGGATCATTGGATAAGACACTAAAAATATTTTTTCTGTTTTTAGGACATTTTAAGTTTAGCTGCTTCTGCTGTTGAAATAAAGAAAAGCCGTAATTAACATTTCCGTAACTTCTAACTTTCTTGTCATCCTCTTTCTAACTAGTTGAGTCATTACATGAAAGCAACTTTAATAAACAAATCTGTTAACTGTTTTGGATAACATTTTATCTTCTATCTTCTTATAAATGAACATTTGATGATCTTTACAATCTCTAGAAAGATTTAAGCTTTCAAATACTAGCCATTAATCAGTGGAAACAGCACAACATTTTATAAAACACCTTTAGTATTTATTTTTAAAAACATCCCAGTACATAGAGGTTGTTGTTGTTGTTTTGTTTCTGTTTTTGTTTTCTGTGACAGGCTCTCACTCTGTCACCCAGGCTGGAATGCAGTGGCACTATTTTGTCTCACTGCAACCTCTGCCTCCCGGGTTCAAGCAATTCTTGTGCCTCAGCCTCCCAAGTAGCTGGGACTACAAGCACCTGCCACCATGCCCAGCAAATTTTTTTTGTATTTTTTTATAGAGACGGGATTTCACCATGTTGCCCAGGCTGATCTCAAACTCCTGACCTCAAGTGATCCACCCACCTGGGCCTCCCAAAGTGCTGGGATTAACAGGCTTAAGCCACCATGCCTGGCCTAATAAAGATTCTTGACACAATTAATGATTGGGTGTGATTTACATAGTGAATGATCATATGCTTTGAATAAGAATACATTAATAGATTTTTTAAATCACACTTTAAAATCAAAAAAAGATTTTAAGATATTTTAAAAGACTGAGGCCAGGTACAATGGCTCAAGCCTGTAATCCTAGCACTTTGGGTGGCCCAGATAGGTGGACCATTTGAAGTCAGGAGTTCAAGACCAGCCTGACCAACATAGTGAAACCCTGTCTCTACTAAAAATACAAAAATTAGCCAGGCGTGGTGGTGCACACCTGTAGTCCCAGCTACTCGGGAGGCTGAGATGAGAGAATCACTTGAACCTAAGAGGGGGAGATTGCAGTGAGCCAAGACTGTGCCACAGCACTCTGGCCTGGGTTACAGAGCAAGACTCCATCTCAATAAAAATAAATAAATAAAAGATTGAGACTTTTTTTTAAGTGGTAAGAATATTTCCTTTGAGCAAAGAATTCACAATTTTAAAGATTCTGACTTAGGAACAAGTAATGTATTGAAAATTGAAGTTTAAGTGTCAATGTGCTAAATAAATATTTCTATTCACCTAAGTACAAATCATAAATTGCAAAGCAGCTAGGAAGGAAACTATTGATCTTCAGCTTATCTGCCTTTGTGCAGATATTTATCAGGTTCAATATTTGGCAAGCTTGTCTAACCATGAGAACCTCCGGGGCACCTTGTTAAAATACTGATACCCAGAAGTAATTTAACATGTCATGACATATGCTTAGAAAATAATGGTCTCCTGTTTGCATTACAGAAGTGTTCTTCAACTTTGAATCACACACGAATAACGTTCGTAATGTTTAAGGGGTCTTACTAAAATGCAGATTTACATTTATGTATTACAAGCTCCTGGGTGGTACTAATACTGCTGTTCTGCAGACCACATCTTGAGTAGCAAAGCATTCCAGAAGCATGCAAGATCCCAGAACAGGACACTTCATCTAGCAGGTCCTCCACAAATGTTTATTACCCAGTCAGAATCTAGCTAGGTGCAGTAGCATTAAACATCTCCTTTCTTTCCTCCTTTTTTCTCCCTTGCCCTAGCTTAGAGCTGTGCATAGAAAATTATTTTATTTTATCCTGGCAAATTGAGCATGTCTGTTTGTTTTATAGAGGTGTGCCCTTTCTGTTGAGTATCTTTCTAAGACTCATTATGGTGTGACTCATCTTTCTAACAGTATTTATTTCAAATTTTAATTTGTTCAGCTGCTTCAATCACACTTATAAGTTATGTTTTAGAATACCCTCTCTCCCTCACACTTACCTTGGCCAGAAACCTAATTATCTGAATACTTGTAAGAGAACCAAGAAAGTATGGACTAATGGTTTATTTTAAAAAGCACAGAGAAGGAAGAAATGGATGTGACTTTTTTCTTGGAAATGGGAATTGAATCACCTAATATGGTCTCTTAGAAAAGTACCATTCCCAAATCTGTTCTTGATTTTGAATACTAAATTACTCTAAATCCACCCAATTGTTGTTTAAACCTATGACACCATGGAGAATATGAGAACAATACCGTCTATTAATCTCTTCAAGAATAAGCTCCAAAAAGAACTCCAACCAGATGATGGGGAAAGTATTTCATGCATGGGAAGTTCTAATCAGGGAAATGGTAAACAGCTGTCACAGTGAAGGCGGAGGGGCTAAGGAAGAACATGGCTTGCCATTCACCTTTCACATGAAAACACCCAAAGGTTTTGGAAAATCCATAAATATCCTAAATTCTCTTTTTTTCCTGGCCCATCCAGCTACCCAAAGTCAAAAAGAAAAAAAAGACCTAAACACTATTTGCTATGTCTCAACTAATCAGCAGCTCACATAAAAAGGGGTAAATAATATTCACTGTTTCAAAATGGATTTATTACACTCGGTTGATTGTATAAGTAAAATAATGTGCTAAAAACTAGCTACATGTCTTTTTATTATTCTTCCAAAAAAGAAAGAAGTGTTTAGTTTGAAGTATCTAATTCATAGCCAGCCTGAGCTATTGAAAGTATGTCGGAAAGAAGAGAGCAAACATGTCCATTTTAGGACAGAATGCCAAAATTGTATCAACAGATAACAATCACAGGGATACACTTGTTTGCCTAACAAGATAAATAACTTTCCTAAAGTCAGAATTCCAATAAAATCTCTTGTTTAAATTCAGGTGTTATATAAATTAGAATGGGACAAATAGCACTTATATTTTAATCTCTAACTTATTTGTCTGTCTGTACCTCTTGAGGCCAGGAAGTATTTCTTATTCATTCTTGCCTCTCCTGTACCTAGGAGAGTGTCTAGCTCATATTCATTAAACAGATTTTATTGAGCAGCACTGAAAGGCACAGATTTAAGACTTTGGAACATTTCCCAATACTGTGCCCTTGTCGTGAGTTTCAAGCTTACTTAATGTTTCCCACATGTCATGATTAATGGTCAGACTACATCTTGGTTCCTCTCTCTTAATCCAATTTCCCAGGGTCTTTACTGACAGCCCTCTGTTAAGGAATGAATAGTTTCTTATATCTTATCTGTAGTTTTGCCATTTAATTATTTCCTTTTTTATTTTTATTTTTTGACCACCAACATGCTCTTCTCTTTTTCTAAGCCAAGTTGTGCAGTTTTTTTTTTCTAAGTTATAAACAGCTACACTTGGGATCCCGGGCCTTTTCTTCATGATTTATGAATATGCCCTGTGTCAGCAGTTGGCCAGAGACAAACAGTAATATTAGAAAATCAATATACTGGATGAGGAGAGGTAGAACAGTGGCTGGATATAAGTTTTATATTAAGGTTCGGTCTATACACACTCATACAGATTGGATATAATGGATAGATTATCTTAGTATTATTCACACGACATTATTTATGTCTTTCTGAGGGGATTCTACACTCCCATGATGTGTGGAACTATCTAAACAACTTCCTAGGAATGATCCACTCCTTTTTTCCTACACAGTCCAACTACATGCAAAGGTATCCATCACATGGTTAAAAAACAATACTACTTGTGCAAATCAGATTCTGCTCAACTGACAACAGGGTTACATCCTGATAAACCCATCATAAGTCAAAAAATGCATTTAATACCCAATAAGCCCATCATAAAGTCACAAAAGCATAAGTAGACACATTGAAAGTCAAGAACCATCTGTATATCAAGGTAGAAATAAAAGTGAATACCACACATACTACTTGTGAACTTTTAATAACTCTCAACACAATCATCTTGAATACGATAGTTGCATAGAGGATCTTTAATTCATGTCTTTATAAAAAAGCAAAAGAATATATTGATAATGACTGAATAAAATTTGCTCTAATGATATGCGCAATATGCTGTATGTGCCACAAGCAAAACCTTGCTTCTCAGTGTGATCTCCTGGTCATCAGCGTTGAAATCACCTAAAAGCTAACTAGGAATGTAGAAACTAGGCCCCACCACAGACTTACTAAATCAGAATCTGCATTTTTTAGCAAGGTCCCCAAAAAATCAGTACACACATTGTGTTCAAGAAGCTACTGTAATGAGTACGCACTAAGTATTAATCACACTCCAGTTCCTTCTTAGAAAAGAACTGATGGCAGAGCTTAACCAGTGTGACTAAACAAATGATCTCAGTGTTGTTCTGTCCTAAATTTTCCTTTGCGTCTATGCTGAACTGAGATTTATCAAGGCCTTTAATACTAGGACTTAGTCTTCCTTTATGCATGCACTCAAATTACAGCCTTTGTCATCTGAGTCTTTACAGATGATATCTCTCAACAATACTGGGAGTATGGCCTAAAGCAATGCAATCTGAAGTGAATTCAGAAAACTGGCTGCCCATCTGCAAATTGTTTGTTACCTGTTTGCCATTAAGATAGCAACCTTGGTAGAATACGCATGATAAGAAGCTTGTGCCAAAATGTAAATCACCTACATCACTAGGCACGCTCTTAATTTCAACTGCTGTTTTTTTCTTAGTAAAACTTTCTCAATAAAGGAAGTAGCATGTTGATTTCTTTTTTTTGAGACGGAGCCTCACTCTGTCGCCCAGGCTGGAGTGCAGTAGTGTAATCTCAGCTCACTGCAACGTCCGCCTTCCCAGCTCAAACAATTCTCCTGCCTCAGCCACCTGAGTAGCTGGGACTACAGGCACCTGCCACCACACCTAGCTAATTTTTCTGTATTTTTAGTAGACATGGGGTTTCACCATGTTAGCCAGGATGCTCTCTATCTCCTGACCTTGTGATCCGCCTGCCTTGACTTCCCAAAGTGCTGGGATTATAGGCATGAGCCACCATGCCCGGCCTTCGTTTCTACTCAAGCATAGCTTGTTACCTCTCCTTGTGGGCAAGAACTTTGAATAGCACAGGCAAAGTGATTAAATGCAGAAGGCTTCTCTGCTTGCTACAATGTGAACATGCTTAATCAAAACAGGTCCTTCATATTAGAGCACAAATTAATTACGACTATCGATTAACTGCTTTGTTAACTCCATAATTTCTCTTGGGTACACAGCTAGATCCCCAGTACCTGGCACAGAGATTCTGTTGAGTGAATGAGCTGCCTAGCTCAACTCTCATTGTTCACCTGCTGCTGTAGTTGCTTCTGGCTTGGATTTATATAGTTCCTGAGGTATAGATATGGTTGGTTTTACCTACAGAGCCTTCAGCAGAAGAGAGCATAGAGAACAATCACACAAGAACTAGAGAAGACAAGGAGGTTTTATGAGGAAGATGAAGATTCATCTAGAATTTGAAGGAAAAATGGGATCCACATCAACATCATAGAGTAAAGGGGATTTCTGGCAAGGAGAATATGGAATTTTGTGGAATGCACTGAATGTCGGAGGTAGGAATACACATGACATTTCAAGGAATGAGTGTGCCATATGTCAGTAGCCAAAGGCTGAGGCAATGGAGTACTGGGAGGAAGTGGTAAGAATTATGGATGGACCGGATTCTTACTTTAACATCTTTTTTTTTTTCCTAAGCCTAATATACTTCCAACCTTGCCTCTTTTCTTGAATGCTGTTCATAACAAAAGCAATACTAAAGTCCTTCCTTGCCTGTTTCCCATACACACATAAAAATTAAACATTTAAATAAAAGTAGAAAAATTGTGACACTTTTTTAAAGCTTTAGGAGTAAGATTTCACATAGAGATGACATATTTTCTAAAATGTAAAATTTAGAACATTACTAATGCATATTAAATACTAGATCAGTCTTTCAAGATAGAGTACACAGAAGATAAAAAACAGATGCAATTTGGAAAGAACAAAGGTGAATTTGAAGCATACAGTGAATAAGCACAGATCAGCTACAAATTTTAGCAGATATTCACGTGCTTATTAAAATAAGCCTCCTTTTTCTTCATTTGTGCCAACAAGTTCATTTATCCTTTTTAAGATGCTCCAGTAATGACAGGATCAAGGGGGGCAAATTGATGTGATCTAATTTTTCAGACTCAGGAATTTTGACGAAAGGTCAGTGTAGCAGTAAAGCTGCCCATTAGAAATTACATCTATAAATTGTCAGAAAAGAGTGCAAGCCAGAAGATGAAGCAATTCAGGTTGCTTCCCTTCTTTTTCTCTTCTTTTCCAAGATTCTTGGAAAAAATTTCATTACACATAAGAAGTATAGCTAAATACTTAACTGAAGCTAAAACAAAATCATGCTTTCTAACAGCTCAGGTGAATTTCAAGTCATCCAGGCCACAGAATGGATGAATTTCAAAAATTCATCCTGTGGTCTGGATGACTTGAAATTCACCAAGTTTGACCTATAGGGAACTTTTCTTCTAGTGAATAATCAGACTACATCAAGAAAATGAATGTGTGCACTGCATTTACTTGTGGATGTCCTTTGAGAGCATAGCATTTCAGTAGGCACTGTGTATACAAGAAAGAACAGGAGGAAATATCAAAGCTAATTCTTCGGGGTTTTTTTTCTAGAGAAAAATAAGATAATTCAATATTAAACGGAATTTGTCAAGATTACTAGATTACTAGATGTACATTCAAATAATTCATTCAAAAAACCAATTGAATCAGTTACATATAAGACAATGTCCCCTCTGACTCATACTCTTCAGGACTCCCTGAGTGCCTTTTTAAATTTTAAGTCTGATATTGCCTCTTTCATAACGTATGAGGCAGTGCCCCAGTTCCTTAGCATTTTATGAGAACTTCCAAATCCCAGTTCTGCCTGATTATTCAACCTCGTTCCACTCTTGTGCCCGCCACTTCATACCTAATCTTCCACCACCGCTACCAGCAGTGTGTGAAGGCATCTCACCTGTGTGCATTTTACCAAGATTTTCCCACTGCCTGGAATCAGACCACACCTTTTTCACCCTGAAACACAGCCATTTAGCTTTGGAAACTCAACTCAGACACCTCTTTCTTCCGTTCTTATCACGTTTCCTGACTAACCCATGCCACCATTGAATGGCTCCTTAAGACTTAAGTCCTCATATTTTTGCAGTGATTAGATGAAACACTATATGTAAATTATTTAGCACCATGCCTGAAACTATCATCATTCAACATGTTATTATAATTACACTGGAGAGGCAATATAACATGGTGGTTAAATGAGCAAAACTTGCAGTCACACTGCCTATCTTTCAGTGCTTAGTGTTCTGTGAATTTGGTCAAGTTAATGGACCCTCTGTGTCAGTTTTCCTACCTGCAAAATGGGTACAATAGTAGTTCCTACCTCATGGGGTGTTTGTAAGAGTTGAATGAGTTAGTACAGAAAAAGCACTTAGTTTCTACCACATAGTAAGTATGCAATAAATGTTGGCTGTATTGCTGCTGATGATGTACTTTTTAAACACTTTAATAAAAAATTTCAAATATGTGCAAAATTAGAGACCATGGTATAATGAATATCTATACACTGAACACCCAGCTTGAGCAGTTATCAAATTTTGCCATTATTATTTATCTCTTTCTCTTTGGTCTATTTTTCATTAGTGTAGTATTTTAAAGCAAATTTCACACAATATCATCAGTTTCCCTTTAAATGCTTCTCTAAACAATGATGACTTTCTATGTAGACTCACAGTACCTTTTACATCCCTATCTTGTAAATACATCTAGATATGATATTTCATTGAACTTATTTATTTTCCTATCTTTCCTTCTGGGCTGTAATCCTGGAAAGCAGTGGTTGTGATATTTAATTCATTTAAGCTCTAGCGCACTGGCTAGAACATAGCGGTAGTGCAATAAATGTGCTTTTTAAAGAAAGAGAGGGAAGTAAAAAAAGATAAATGGGAGAAAGTTAGCTAGAGGTGGAATAGGAAGGGCTCACATAGCAAAATAAGACATTAAACAAAGGTTGACCTTAAAATAGACACAGTACAACTAGTGCCTGAATAGCAATAAGTGCCAAATGCTGTGATCCTAGAGAGGTGTCTCAGAAACCGATGCATAGCCAGGTTTAATTTGCCAGCAGGTTGTTATTGACTGGTCAGGTAGAGAAGAAGAAAGCAAAATAAGAGTGTATTATTCTGCATCACAATTGTTCTTTATTTTGGAATCTATGTCTATTTGTCACCCCAATCATTTACTATATTATTTATCATTATTAAAGGAACCTTATTTTTAAAGCCCTGTGACACCTAGTGTGAAGCAGAAGAGTATGCAAAGTTCAAACATGAGATTGTTACATTCTTGAGTGGCTTTAACTAGCTCTGTGATCTTGGGCAAGTTATTTGCTTTCTCTACCTCAGTTCTTCCTTTTTAAAGTGTGATAGCGTTAGCACCTATCTCATAGGCATGACATGCTTAGAACAACACCTGATACATGAAAAGAATTTTTTAAATTTTAGCTATTATTATTATTATCTAGTTATGAGAACAATGAAACAAAACAAATAAGATTTCCCATTTAAAAAAGAATGATTTCATTTAAGATATTTCCTCTGCCATGGAATTGCTAAATGAAATTTTGAAGCAATCCAAAATAACTTGTCCCAGGAAGTAGGATTGGATTTTGCCAAACTGAGGATTTAAGATTTACAGTTTTTTTGTTGTTGTTGTAATTCATTCTTATCTCTGTCAAATGTGATTGCAAAAGGAAAGGTGACATCATAATTGTACAAAAGGTTTTAACTTTTTTTGTTTGCTTCTGTTTGTTTGTTTTTACTAATTGTTTCAGGACATTTGAGACAATCGAAAAAGCTTACAGTTGTGGGAAGTAGAAAAGTTCTTCTTCAAAGTTTTCTTTCTTAAGAAAAATTATAAGTGTTAGAAATAATAGTTTGTTTTAAACACTTTAAAGCCTTCTTGCTTTTTGCTAGTAGTTCTTTGTTAAGCCCTATCCTAGCTGTTAAACATGCTTACAGGCACGTAGTACTCTATGTCCTTGTACTTTAACCAAGGTATCTGTGCTGGATGTGCTCACAGGCATGTCCCAGTTCGTAGCCTATGCTCCTTCCTTAATTGGACTTCCTTTATGTATTCCATTGCTTTTACCTGTTTAGGAAAGTTTTCCATTGTTAGCCAATCGGGTTTTAGTTTAGATTGTTGAGGCCTGGCTCCAACCAACAGATATCAGACACAGCAGTAAGGACAACCTCAAATGCATAAGGGATAAATATGTCTGCTTTTTCTTTGTTCACTGTACTCTCGTGGGAAGACTGCTAATGAGGGTACCCTTTCTGCAGTAAGTAAAAATAATTGCTTTGCTGAGAGATCCTTTGTCCCAGTACTGACTTTTTTTTTCTTTGCAGAACCAAAAATTTATATATAACAACATGGTAACCACTACATAAATATTACAGTGATGACTTGGTACAAAGATGGCTTTATGACGAATAAAATCACAAAAAAAAAACTTGAAAAAGAGTAATAAAAATTATCCATAATCAAATCCCAACTTTGGGTCTAATGTTTTATATAGTAAGTTGAACCCAGTAACTGCCAATTATTTGGCAGTTTTGACATGAGAAAAGGCCACAGGATAAAGTTCAGACAAAATACATTTTTTTTCAATTCCTCCAGATAGTAGTGTTCTCATTTTTCACAGAAGAAATTACAGTTTAGATAGATAGCAGACTTGCACAAACCACATGCTACAAAGTGGCATTGCAGAGACATGGGCCCAGGTTTTCAGGCTCATCTTATTAGTGGCTAATTCCAAGTCCTTTGCATATGTAGGAAATGTTTGCTTTAATAAAGAAGAAGCTGGGCAATAAGTTATTAAATATTTTGAAAAGGGTAAATATTTAGTGATTTATCAAAGGAAGCACAAAGCATTGAGTACTTTAGCAGAAGAAATGGATTAAGATGTGAGACCCATGTCACATAAAACAAAGACCATTTCTCCTCCAGATAATAATGAGATTGTCACATCTATCAGTTTCTATGTATGTATCCCATTGTACATCCTCTCTCCCTAAATTTTAAAAAGTTATGATCATGTTGATATGCAAAGGGGATTTATGTGTTTGTTTAGCTTTTTGAGGAGAAGATGAGAAAGAAAATATATTTTACATTCCAGGAGAGAAGCATTTTAGAGAAACTGAAGCAAAAACTGGGAAGAAGACAGGGCCAACTGGTGGAAAGTGCCCCCAGCTAAAAGAGAGGAGCACTAAGCCCTGACCTACTTCTCACTAATTGCTGTGAGCCTCCCATAAATTCCTTACCCTTCCTGGTCTTCAAATTCCTTTTCTATGAAACAAGATGACTGGAGAGAGGCTCTCTGAGGTTTCTTGGAGTTTCTACAATTTACTGATCTTGTAAATTAGATCATTAATTATCTTTTAAATGCATGTTTTGCAAAGTATTAAGATGGAAGAAATAAACTGGTAAAATATAAAATAGCTCTCAATCCGAAATGTTTTCCATATTTAATTATAGCTTATCTCTCATGGAAGTGTAAACTGAGGTAGGTTACACTGTTAAGACAATATTAGACCAGCCTGAAAAAAAAAAAAAGCTAGAAAGTTCTAAGCACTTACATATTTTGGGATAATCGGATATTAGTCACCATTCTTTACATAAACCCAATGTTACTTATTACTTAAGCTTTAAGATGCATGCCAGCATTTTGATTTATTCACATCCATAACATAATTTGAAGAACCTAGAATTTTTTTTTAATTTGTGCAATGACATTTCAGATTTACTTGGTTTTAGAGTTCCTTCTTTTCGTTCAACATGATGCTGAGAAATACAAGTAATAGGATAATCACAGGTTCATTCCTAGCCATCGCTTTTGCCTGTCAATATCTTAATTACTTCCCTAGTCCACTTAGATGACTCACAGTCCATGCCATGAATACTGATGATGAGAGATAATGCATTTGGGAGACTTATTGTAGCTCCATCCTGTCCTTTAACTTTCATCATTTCTACAGCCAAGAATTTAAGGGCACAAGTTAGAGGAGAATCTGGTCATCAAAAGAAAATTCATTAGCCTTTTAAAATATGTCCAGCTATTAGAACAAGCAGCCTGCAAGGAGAAGCATCTCTGACATTGCTGGACAGCATTTCCAATTATAAGCATCTTCTGGCATTTTAAGTTATAACGGAATATTCTCAAATAAATGTTGCAAGAATATGAAGTATAGCATAGATATTATCTTTGCAGTGAAATCTATTCTTATTTATTTACATAGAGTGTATTCTATTTTAAATCATATATTTGTAGAACATCAAAATTCATATATTTGACAAGTTTTTTGAAGAAGCTTTTCAGTTGGAGTATAAAGATGGAAATTTTTTTAATGGCACTTGATTGGTATTCTATTTTCCTTTAATATTTGAAAATGTTATGTTGATCATGTTTTAAGTAGGAGTGGACCTATTACCTACCATGGAATCAATTTGTAGTTATCCACGAAAATAAAGAGAAAGGATTTTTTTTAAATATTCACTCTTTATTTACAAAGATTTATTAAGTCTCTGCTATGTGCCAGTCCTAGAGAAATAAACTAGTGATGGCCTGGATCCTTTAGGCGTTTACATGTTTTGGGAGACATGCACACAGAATAATTAAACGAATCAGAAGCTGGTGAATTCCATAGCTGATGTAAACACACCAAAAAAAAAATGGATGCGTGAAAGAGGATCACCTTATCTCTTCTGATAAGGTTATGAAGGTATCCCAGAAGAAAAACATCTGAGGTGAGTCTGAAAAAGGAAAGACAATATTCCCAGATGAAGAAAGGGGAGCAGGGCATTTCAGGCAGTGGAGACATCAATAGATATTCAGCAAGTGTGTAGAGTGTTTAAGGACTGATTGACAGGTCAATGTAGCCCAGGGGAAAATGGCGAAGGTTAGTTGGGCCCAACTGCGCAGGTCTTGAAGTCAGATGTGAGGATGGCTCCCATCTCATCTGGGAAGGAGAGATGCCTTCCTCAGGCATCAGGGGCTTTCTTCTTAAAGCTGTAGTTATTTCACCACTTTTTAAATTTGTGTTTTCCCAATTGTCAGAGACTACAGTAGGACTCAGCCTCTTGAATTTCAGTAACTTTGATTTTACCTGTTTATGCCTTTCACATATTTGTTATTGTTTGCATTTTGACTTGTAGAAGCTCTTTACAAATACGAGTAGTCACCCTTGTCATTTTTGTTGTGCTCATACTTCCACAGTACTTTGCTAAGTTTTGTTATTTTGTCTATAATTTTACCCCATACACAAGATTTATTTGATAAGTTTAGCTAACAAATACTTACTATGTGTCAGGTTTTGTTCTACGTTCTTTACAAATGTTAACATATTTGATCTTCATAACAACCCTATGGGGAAGGTATTAGTATGCCTACATTATGGGTAAGAAAACTGAGCCACATCTTGAAGGTCACATAACTTTCCAAGGCCTCACTGTAGTAGGTATGAGTCCAGGGAATGCTGCAAAGCCCTGCTTTGAGCCTCTGCTAATCTGCTTTCTTTCAAATTTGTCCTCTGTTCTTTTATGGTACCGGCATTTTATATCTTATTAAACAAGGCCTTGCCCAGTTCCGATTATAAAATAACCTCCTAGACATTCTTCTAATAATTTTATAGTTCTGTGACTTTTGGGTTTAGAACTTTAATCAATCCACAATGTATTCTTGTACATGGTTTGAGTTAGAAATCCTCTCAGGTGTTACATTATTTATTGCAATAACCACTGTTTCATTTATTTGAAATGATAAATTTATTATAAAATAGATTTTCATATACACGTGGGTTTCTTTATAACTTTTTGATTATATTTCACTGTTCAATTTGTTCATTCCTTCACAAATACCATACATTGTTCTAATTACTGTTACTTTTTAGCATTGAAATTGATGAATGTTTAAGTGTTCCCCTTTTAAAAAATATTTGTCACTGTTCTTAGTTATAAACTGCTCCAAATAAATACCTAGAATTAGCTTATTACATTTCATAAAGTTGGTTTGTTTTGGCAGAGGGGGTTGAATATTGACTTTGGATGCAATATACTTACAAATTAATTTGAAGCAAACTGATATTGTCAAAATAATTAACTTTTTCATCCTAGAAGATGATGTGTCTTTTCATTTATTAAGGTCTTTCTTGTACTTCACTTCATTTTCATTTTTTTTCTTAAGTCTTATGCAATGTTTGGTAAGCTTATTTCTAAGTATTTTATCATTGTTTTCCTCTTTTAATGAGCTTTCAAATTCCATTAAAATTTCTAATTGGATCCTGCTGATATATAGAAAAGCTGTTAATGTTTGCAAGTCTTTCTCGTATATAATTGCTATATTAAATTATCTTATTAATTCTAGTAGTTTTTCAATTAGTTATCTTGGAATTTTTCTTAGTCATATCCATGAGAATTGTTAGCTTTATCTCTTCTTTTGCAGTGTTTACACTTTTTAATTATATTGTCTCATTATGGATATGTACTTATAATGAAAACTATTCATGATAATATTCTTAATTTTCTAGTTCCTGGTTTTAATTTAAATTCTTTGTATATTTCACCAGTTAGATTGTTCTTACACAGTAGTTTGATTTTTCTTCCTAGACTAGTTATTCCATTCTCACATTTAAATGACACTTTGGCTGCTTTAGGTTCTCAATCCTTTGTCTCAGAACTTTCTAGCATCTTTCCAAACACAGTATCACATGTTTCTGGGAAGTCTGAGGCCAATCTGAGAGTTATTCCATTGTGCTACCTTAGGATTACCGACTCCTTTCCTTGGCTTTTAAAATTCTCTTCATTCTTGAAATTCAAAGATTTTATCCAAATTTCACCTAAATGTATATAAATTTGGAGTTAGGTTTTTCCAGATAAAATACCAGACACTCCGTTAAATTAAATTTCAGATAAATAACAAATAAAAACTATTTCCCAGCTGTATGCATTTTTATTTGCTAAATCTGATCATCCTAACGGGGTATTGACTGTTATTATATTATTATTATAGTAAACAAAAGTGACAGACAACACAAAATATTACTGTTTCAAATAAGATAGAAATTTATATCTTGCCTACACAATTTAAGTGGCCATCCGAGCCTGGATTGGTGCTCCATGGTGCCAGGAACTTGGGTTCATTCTGTCTTGCATCCTCTCCATGCAGGGCTTCCATGATCAGGCCCAGCCCATGGTCTAAGACAAGTGCTGGAATGTCAGCATTTCCATTTCCATTCCAGTCAGCAAGACGGAGAAGATGATTGCCAAAAAGTGCATTCCTTTCCTTTAAGAACACTTTCTAAAAGTTTTATTTTCTTCTCGCCTCCTGGTGTCTAGGAGCTGGTCACATAACCATACCTAGCTGCAAGGAAAACTAATAAATACAAAAGCTGATAATTACTTCTCAGCATTCCTGCCCACTAAAAATCATTATTGTAGGAATCAGATATTGAGGACAATGAAGAAGACAATGATGAGTATTTGCCACACCATTTGAATAGGGCAGTGTTTGTTGAATCTTGTGAAGCTCATATTCATCCATTCGAAAGACAACCATGAGTGCTTATAATGTATGAAGCACTGTGCTAGGGCTTCAGATAAAAATGTTGAGAACAACACACTTGATCTCTGTGTTCATGGAGTTTTAGGCTAATGGGAAAGGTGGGGACTTATGACATAATGAAACATATTTGAATATTGATAAAAGTTAAGAGACTGTTAAGAGGGAAATTATTACATGCTCTGAGAATGTTTCACAGAAGGACTTTGCCAAGTAAGGGCAGGATGGTAATGATCTAAGAAGGCTTTCCTGAGGACATGATACATGTACTCAAATCCAAAGGATGAATGGGAATATGCAAAAGAGAGGCTAGAGTAGGAATATCAAAGAAGAGAGCATATGCACAAATCTCACAGTGAAAGGAAGAATAATCCAGTTAAGAAACTGAAAGATATTTATGGGTGGAGTACAGCAAACAAAGGGGAAAGCAGAAGGAAATGAGACTAGAAAGGCTCTCAAGGTTAAAATAATGTAGAATCAAATTCAGACCACATACAGTCATTTGTGTCATTAAAGTGTTTGAGGCAGAGAGCAACATGACCTGTTTTATACATTGAAAAATGTTCTGAGTGCAATGTAAAAAACAGCTGGATGAGTGTAAGAGGAGACCATGCTAGGAGTTCAGGCAAGGTGAGAGAGAAATGTGGACAGAATCAAGAGCCATTTAAGAGATTAGAAACAATAGGACCTGGTGATAACTTAGGTAAGAAAGAGTGAAGGTAAAAGAGGAGTTGAAGGTGATTTCCACATTTCCAGATTGTACAAATGGATGGATGGTGGACCATTTATTTTCTGAAACAGAGAAATACCAAATGCCAATTAAGGACAAGATGTGAATTTTTAGTTTGATTTAAGAGTCTTGAGTTTGAAGTGCCTTTCTGACACTCAAGTAGGCATTTCAGGTAGGCAGTTAAACATACAAATCTGGAATGCAGAGAAAATAGCAAGCCTAGAGATATAGATTTGAGAGGTTTTTGGCACATAGATAGTTGGTAACTAAATCACAGTTTCAGAGAGGAGCCCCTACAGAGATAGCAGAAGGAGAGATGAAACAAGACAAAAATCTAGCAGTCAGAAGAAGGATGGCAGAAGACAGCAAAGAAGACTCAGGGGAGTGGGTGGGAATGTAGGGCTCTGTTGGGAGTTTGTACTGTGATAGCAGCCAAGGGATTCTGAACACTAAACAAACAAATTCTTCCTTGACTTAAGAAGTCAAGGAAAAGGAGGGCTGGAAGAAAAATTTGAGAGTACAGAAGGGTTCTGAAATGTTACCGCAAAGATAAGATGTGACAAGCATCCCCTTTTTTTTAATTATACTTAAATTCTGGGGTACATGTGCAGAATGTGCAGGTTTGTTACCTAGGCATACATGTGCCATTGTGGTTTGCTGCATCCAAGTATCTCTTAAAGGTGGTGGTGGTGGTGGTGGTGGGTGTGTCTATGTGTCTTTGTTATGCATCAATATTTGAACCATTTGGGAGATGTCAGTCAAAGAATACAAAATTTTAGTTTGGCAGGAGGAATAAGTTCAAGAGATCTATTGTACGTCATGGATGCTTAGTAACAATACTTTGTACACTTGAAAGCTTCTAAGAGTAGATCCTAAGTGTTCCCACCACACACACAAAAAAGTGTGTGAGGTAATGCAGTGTTTATCAACCTGATTTAACCACTCCACAATATACACATATATCAAAAAATTATGTCATACAGTATAAATATATACAATTTTTATTTGTCAAAGGTAAATAAATGAATTAATTAAAATATTTGGATCACACTGAAGCTGAATTCCGAAATAATGCTGAAAAGATGTGACTTTGTTGAAGACAGAATTTTCATAGAATATATGGAAATAGTAATTAGTGCCTTAAAATTGTATTCAATATTTTGATATTGACCTCAATGAAAAATGTGTGATCAGTTTTTTGAGCTTCTAGTCACTCAGAGGACAGAATGGTTACTATTTGCAGTCATAGAGCAAGGGTGGCATAGGGGCTTGTCCCAGGAATAACCAGTTGATCTTCAACTTAAAAAGTGGATATTTCCCTCAGGGACATTTGCCTGAACGCTGCCATGTTAGATTCTAAAAAGCAAAATTGTGTCCCACCGAAACTTTGCCTTTAGTCCCTAAAAGAATGGACCTGGGTTTCAGAGAGAAGAGTGAGGGTCTTCCCTCTTCATCTCAGGAGCAATTAATTAGTTATTTCGCTCATTTTGGGAAGAATTTGCCTTCAAAAATTATACCTTTTGGAAAACTATACCACATAATTATTCATCTCCCTTCAAAATATGAATTATTTGATCTTTTTCTCACTTCAGCTTTTCAGAAATTTCACATAAGGAGCTCTATTCAATTATCTCCTCTGTAATTAAAATATTTTAGTAGGCGTGCAACCAAATTGCCAAACTAAGATAGATCTTGTTATTTTAAAAGAACATTATAATTTCAATTGTTCTAATAATTGTTATGATTTGATATAGCAAATTATATATGAATGCAATTTTCAAAGCAAATGAAAACATGATAAGAAATTCATGGTTTTTCTATACTGCTACAAATTCAGATAATTTCAAAGTGATTATCTTACATTTGGCTTCTTACCTTGGAAAATACTAATATTAGAAAAACTTTGTGCCAGGTTTTGGAATCTAGAAAAAAGAATGATAGACTGATAATAACAGTTTACTACTCTTATTTTATTATTTCTTTTACACCTGCTTTTTCAGTCTAGAGAAGCATGTCTAGTCTCCATATTCATACTGCATATTATAACATGGTGTTGGTAATCTTAAGTAATATTCCATGGCCAATCAACTTTTATTTATTTATTTATTTATTTTTGAGATGGAGTCTTGCTCTGTCGCCCAGGCTGGAATAAAGTGGCAGGATCTCAGTGCACTGCAACCTCTGCCTTCCGGGTTCCAGTGATTCTCCTGCCTCAACCTCCAGCAGCTGGGATGAAGGTATATGCCACAACGTCCAGCTAACTTTTTGTATTTTTAGTAGAGATGAAGTTTCACCATGTTAGTCAGGATGGTCTCAATCTCTTGATCATCCTGGAGATGATCTGCCCTCCTTGGCCTCCCAAAATGTTGGATCAGGCGTAAGCCACCATGCCCATCCCCAATCAAACTTCTTTAGACATTAACATTCATTATGAGAGCTCAATAGCTGTTTTGTTTTTGTTTCTGCTTTTTTAGCTTTTATTTTAAGTTTAGGGGTATGTGTGCAGGTTAGTTATATAGACAAACTCTTGTCATAGGGGTTTATTGTACAGATTATTTCATCATCCAGGTATTATAATCCTAGTATCCAATTGTTATTTTTCCTGACCCTCTTCCTCCTCTCACCCTCCACCCTGATGTAGGGTCCAGTGTCTGTTGTTCCCCTCTATGTGTCCATGTATTCCCATCATTTAGCTCCCACTTATAAGTGAGAACATGCAGTATTTGGTTTTCTATTTCTGCAGTAGTTTGCAGAACTACTGCAGATAATAGCCTCCAGCTCCATGCATGTTTCTGCAAAGGACATGATCTCATTATTTTTTATTGCTGTATAGTATTTCATGATGTACATATACCACATTTTCTTTATCCAGTCTACTGTTGATGGGTATTTAGGTTGATTCTATATCTTTGCCATTATTAATAGTGCTGCAATTAACATACATGTGCATGTGTCTTTATGACAGAACAATTTATATTCCGTTGGGTATATATTCAGAAATGGGATTGTGGGGTCAAATGATAGTTCTATTTTTGTCTGTTTTAGGAATTGCCACACTCTCTTCCACAATGGTTGAACTAATTTATACTCCCACCATCAATGTATAAGCATTCCCTTTTCTCTACAACCTTGTTGGTATCTGTTATTTTTTGACTTTTGGATAATAGCTATTCTGATTGGTGTGAGACCACATCTCATTGTGGTTTTGATTTGCATTTCTCTAATGATCATTAATGCTGAGCTTTTTTCATATGCTTGCTAACTGCATGTATGTCTTTTATAGAAAAGTGTCTGCTCATGTTCTTTGCACACCTTTTAATACGGTTGTTTTTTGCTTGTAAATTTAAGTTGCTTACAGATGCTGGATATTACACTTTTGTCAGATACACGTTAGCAAAAATTTTCTCCCATTCTGTATGTTGTCTGTTTGTTGATAATTTTCATTTATTTGTTTTTGTTGTTGTTGTTTTGCTGTACAGAAACTGTTTAGTTTAATTGGATTCAATTTGTCAATTTTTCTTTTGTTGCAATTGTTTTTGATGTCTTCACCATGAAATCTTTGCCTGTTCCTATATCCCGGATGGTATTGCCTAGGTTGTCTTCCAGGATTTTTATAGTTTTAGGCTTTACATTTAAGTCTTTAATCCATCTTGAGTTGATTTTTGTGTATGGTGTAAGGAAGGGGTACAGTTTCAGTCTTCCACATATGGCTAGCCAGTTATTCTAACACCATTCATTGAATAGGGAGTCTTTTCCTCATTGCTTGTTTTTGCCAGCTTTGTTGAAAATCAGATGGATGTAAGTGTGTGACGTCATTTCCGGGCTCTCTATTCTATTCTTTTTTTCTATATATCTGTTTCTCTGCCAATACCATGCTGTTTGATTGTTGTAGCCTGCAGTATAGTTAGAAATTGGGTAATGTGATACCTCCAGCTTTGTTCTTTTTGCTTAGAATTGCCTTGGCTATTCAGACTCTTCTTATTCTATGTGAATTTAAAACAGGATTTTTTTTCTGGTTCTGTGAAAAATGCCATTGCTAGTTAGCAGCTGTTCTTGTTTGTTCATTTGTTTTTAAAACAGAATGTTATTCTGTGCCTTAAGTTTCAAAATCTTCCAAAGTGTTCTGTACTTTTGCTGAATATGTGGTGTCTTGGTCACAATGCAGCCACTGAATTCCCCATTAATATGCATATCTTCGGTTCTTCTTTTTATTCAGGATTTACAGAATTTGCTCTCTTGAAAATGAGTAGTCTGTTAAAGTGCCCTTTGCAGAGTTACATCCCATATTTCTAGAATTAAATTTTAACAAATATTAGCACAACTGCATTACACTTTTAACAATGTTTAACTATTGTCTTTTTAGTTGAAAACAAACACAAACTCAGCTGAAATATCTTAAGTTCAAATGCACTAATTTTCAATTTCAATTAAAATTTCAAAATACTTTTAGGTTTCTATTCAACACTTTGGTTTTCATACATAAGCAACAAAGTACAACTAAAATAAACTCATTTGGTCTCTCATATAAGTAAATGTAATGACTGAGGACAAGTAAGTTCTTTATTTTTTATCAGGGTGAATGGTAACATAGTAAAGATCAGTATTTCCTGGAAAAGGGGAAACTGCTTTCCACAGGAGTTTACAAATCCACTTGGCCACTGAACATTTTTCACAGATAATGTCAAAAGCATTATTCACATAAGTGCATGGGAATTTTTTCCAACATATGTAGGTATTATTCTGTTAAATAAAACACAGACCTACTTAAACATCATTTAATTTATAGTAGCCTTTTCAACAAGCTGGCCAAATTTGGTTGATGTTTCTCAAGAACTACTAAAATTTCAATCAAGTGAGTGTCTGTGAAATGCTTTGAAATTTAAAAGAGCTATTGTATGGGTGCAAAGATTTAGCTATAGGGATGTTCAACGAATCACTGATTATCACAATGAAAATGTGAAACAACGAAATTAAGCAATAATAGGAGTTTGATTAAATAAATTATACTATATCCATAATAATTTGGCCCTTTGAGGTTGCAAAAATCACAGGTACAGCCAGACAATTTCAAAATAATAGGAGTTTTTGCAAAGAAGCATTCACATCTCTGTTGCAGGACATAGCCCTGAGGCCTACCCTTCTCTTCTCCAGGTGGTCTATTGGTATAATTTCTAAAGGCACCAGTGTTCCCTGTTTTTCCCTAACTTAGCAGAGAAGATCTGACAAACTTATTCAGTCACTATCATGTATGGAGCATCTCCTATATTCATAACATGTGGGCAAGAGGCTGATAGAGGGTAATAGACTTTCCCAACTATAATAGGATGATAATAATTCTAGCTATCAAAAATATGACAAATCTTTCAAAAGTATGTGAAATTATTAATTTAATAATGACCCATAGGTCATGATTTTATATTATTTGCCATAGCTTCACAAAATGAACAAAAGAAAAGTATAAAAATTTTATGTAACTGAACTGACATGGCATCAGTCATAAAATCTCTGTTTGGCAATCACTTCTGTCATTCTTTCAAAGATAACTTATTTATTAATGTCAACAGTGATGCTGTTTTGCACTGTATTGAATATAAATCTGTTGTTCTTTGGCATTTTGGTAAGATTGGTTATATTTTCTTAGTAAATATATCAGCAAAGCGTCTATTTTTCTTTTCTGCAGTCTATCTGTATAGTGCCTCTTTATCTGTATCAGTTTTTCTCTTTTCCTCATATTTCTCAAATATATACCACAATTGGTTCTTTTTTCTCTTGATTGAGAATTTCTGAGAAATGTTGGTCTGTAGTTACCAGTATTCCAAGGTTAGAAGAAATAACTGGCCCTTCATGAGAAATGATGGTTCAGTACCATGGATAGCAGAATACCTATAGCTCCAAATGCTAACAAACTCCTCCAAATTTTAGCTTCCTTGTCATTGAAAACATTCCTGTCAACCAGTCTTTGGCTCAGGCTATTATTTTCAGGCCAAGAAGTTCTAGTCAGACTAGCCAGATTGGCTATACTTTTTAAACTATCTGTGGCAAAGGATCAAGATTTCTCCCCCGCCCTAATCTACTGTGTACCAATATGTTCATCAAAAATAAATTTATAAAAAGTTAAGGCAAACACGCAAAATACAAGCAGTAATTTGTTTTTTCTTATCACGTAAAAAAATAAACATAATCTGGCAAATTGCTGTGACAGTTTTTAACAGCCCTGTGATGGCTTCCAGTTGATAAAAGTAAGTGAAGCCCCAGTATGTGAGAGAGGCAGTTTCCCTCTGTGACTCACCTTTCCACTGGAGATCCAGGTAGCCCAGGCCAAGAGAGAGCATTTGGCTTCTCCTATGCCCTGGAGTTAACTTAGGGAGAGGTTTGGAGATGCTATGAAGGAAAGACACCAGGAAAAGTGGCAGACATTTTCCCAGACCCTGGATGAGAGCAGGATGTCATTTTAAATCTGGGTGCATACAAAGTCAGCCATTCTTTGGTACACTAACAGAATGGCTGCAGAGGCACTTTAGTATTGCGCTGGAGATTGGAGCATCTTCTCTGGAGTGGGATGGGGGCCTCCACAGCCAGAACTGTAAAAATTGCCTCAGCAGTAGGTACTGGAATTGTGTTCTCCCGCATCACAGGCAGGAGGAGAGCTGCTGCAGTTGCAGTTTCTTCTGAGCAGCAGAATGGCCAGCTTGGCAATTGGGAACTGATCTATGTGTGCCATTACTGGGTGCCCCATCCTCCTCTTCTGAAACTGTGGTGCAGGAGAGCCCTCCCTGCTCCATCCCTAAGCAGAAATCTGGGCATTTGTAGCACCTGCTTGCCTGGACCAGCAGCCTGAGTTACATCACCCTTTCTAGATGTATATTATGTCACAGAGAGGGTCTCTCTGCTCCACGCCCAGGCAGATCTCCAGGCATTCAGAGCACCCATTCCTCTGCTTTGGTAGCCTGAGCCACCTACTCTTCCTATGTAGAGACTGGTGCACAGGGACCCTCTCTGCTACATGCCCAGGAAAATCTCCAGGTGTTTCAGAGCACCTATTTGCTTAGTTCAGCAGCCAGAGTCACCCCACCCCTCCTGTGCAGAGATCTTTGTGCAGCTCTCTCTGATCTACACTCAGACAGATCTCTAGACTTTTGGAGAATTGCTCATTAGGACCTTCAAGACTGTCCAGAGATCTTGGTGCAAGGAAACCCACCCTGTTCATACTCAGGTAGATCACCACACATTCTGAGCATCCAGCCATCTGCTTCAGCAGCCTGAGTTGCCCCACCATTTATGGACATAGATGATAATATAGTAAGACCCTCTCTGCTCCATGCTCAGACAGATCTCCAGGCATTTAGAATACCTGTTTCCCAGGTGTGGCAGCCTGAGTTGCACAACCCCTTCTGTTTGTAGAAACTGGTACAGGAAGGCCCTCTCTGCTCCATACCCAAGAAGATCTGCAGGCATCTGAAGCACCCACTCTCCTGGATTAGGAACTTGTAACACAGAACATGGAACTAAGGAGGTTTCCTGATTCTACATTTAGACACACATCTTGGTACCTGGTAGCAACCCACTGGATTCTCACTTGGCATTGGTGCTTGTGCCTGCATCAGGAGACCTACAGGCAGCCTGCCCAACTAGCCCCACCCTTTGTGGATCTTGTCCCTGCAACGCAGAGCAGGGGCTTCAGACCAATGTGTATTCTATGAATCAACTCATTGCCTGGGGCAACAGAGAACTTCCACTTCTAAGCAGGGACCAAGTACATACCCAGCCACTTTGGCCACAGCTGGGTCTTATTTGTAAATGTTATCTACAGGGTTGGAGGACAAAAATCACAGCCCAATATAAAACTTGTTGGAAGAAGTGCATAGTGCTATAGAAGCAAAACCAAAAGACCCTACTCAGCGTTCTCTACCGTCACATCCCATAGGGAGTGGGAGAAGGGAAAGGGAATATTAGTAGTAACATTAAAAGAAAGAACTTTTTTTAAAAGTCCTACCTGTATGAAAAAAATTACAAAAATTCAAAGCGCCAGTATCTAGATGAGATGCAACCAGCACAAGAATTCTAGCACCATGAAAAGTCTGAATGTAGTGAAGCCACCAAAAGATTGAGCATTCTCTCCAGCAGTGGTCCCTAGCCAAAAATGAAAACTTGAAAATAGTAAATAAAAGTTCAAAGCATGGATTGCAAGGAAGCTTATTTGGATCTAAGACAAGGTTGACAATCAACGAAAAGGAACTTCTAAAGCAACCCAGGAAGTGAACAAAAAGATAAACATCTTACAAAGAAATCAGTCAGAGCTACTAGAATTAAAAAACTCACCTAAGAAATTCCAAAATACAAATGAAATCTTTGTCAATAGACTGAACCAAGCAGAAGAAAGAACTTCAGAGATCGAAGACTGGTCTTTTGAGCTAACCCAATATGGCAAAAATAAAAAAGAAGAATTTTTAAAATGAACAATCCTCATGAAATAGGGAATTATTGGCCTTTCTGAGGGAGGAGAAAAGCAAACAACCTGGAAAATATAGGTGAGGGAATAATTCAAGAAACATCCCTAATCTAGTTAGTAAGGTAGATGTCCAGATAAAAGACATTCAGAGAATACCTGTGAGATATTATGCAAAACAAATATCAAGCCATGTAGACTACAAACTGTGTAGCCCCAAGACTGACCAAGGTCGACGCTAAAGAAAAAATCTTAAATGCTGCTGGGCAAAAAAGGACAGATAATATAAAAAGCAAAACTTCATCAGGCTAATAGAAGACTTGTCAGCAGAAACCTTGCAAACCAGGAGAGATTTGGGGCCTATTTTCAGCATTTTTAAAGAAAAGAAATTCCAAGCAAGTATTCTATATCTCACCAAACTAAGGTTCATAAGTGAAAAAGGAATAAAATATTTTCCAGACAAGCATGTGCTAAGGGAATTTGTTATCACTAGACCAGGCTGAAGAGAGATCCTTAAAGGAGTTCTAAACACAGAAATGAAAGAACGGTACCTATGACCATGAAAACACACTTAAGTACATAGCCTGCAAACCATGTAAAACAACTACACAGTAGAAACCACAAGCAACCAGTTAACAACTTCATGGTAGGATGAAAACCTCACTTATCAATATTAACCTTAAATGTTAATGGTCTAAATGCACCACTTAAAAGACACAGAGTGGCAAGGTTGATAAAAATACAAGACTTGCTTCTCCTCTGAGAAAATACCAAATGGTGGATAACACCGGGAGAAAACACCAAATGGCAGACATGGTTGCAGAGGGTCCCAGGAGCCCTAGGATGGGGAACCACAGTGACTTCCATGGAAGTTTCAGCAGTGGCATCCCAGGGCAGGCCGGGGATGGGGCAGAGACCACAGAGCTCACAAGGCAAGGCCGAGGATAAGGAGTGGATGCCTGTCACCAAGCTGGGCTACTTGCTCAAGGACATAAAGATTAAGTACCCCTGGAGATCCATCACTTCTCACTGTCCATCAAGGAATCTGAGATAACTGACTTTTTCCTGCAGGCCTTTCTCAAGGAAGGGGATTTGAAGATTATGCCTGTGCAGAAGCAGACCGGAGTTGGCCAGCGCACCGGGTTCAAGGCTTTTGTTGCCATTGGGGACTACAATGGCTGTGTTTGTCTGGGTGTTCAAGGAGGGGGCCACTGCCATCTCCAGTGCCATCATCCTGGCCAATTTCTCCATTGTCCCCATGTGCAGAGGCTACTGGGGGAAGAAGATCCAAGCCCAACACTATCCCTCGCAAGGTGACAGGCTGCTGTGGCTCTGCTGGTACGCCTCATCCCTGCTTCCAGGAGCACTTGCATTGTTTTGGGCCTGTGCCCAGGAAGATGCTCATGATGGCTGGTATTGATGACTGCTACACCTCAGCCAGGGCTGCACTGCCACCCTGGGCAACTTCACCAAAGCCACCTTTGATGCCATCCATCTCTAGGACCTACAACTACCTGACCCCCCACCTCTGGAAGGAGACTGTATTCCCCAAATCTCCTTATCAGAAATTCACTGACCACCTCATCAAGACCCACACCAGTCTTCATGCAGAGGACCTAGGGTCCAGCTGTAGCTACAACACAGGGTTTTTATACAAGAAAAATAAAGTGAATTAAGTCTGAAAAAAATATATAAGACTCATCAGTCTCCTGTGTTCATGAAACCCATCTTACATGTTAAGACACCCATAGGTCCAAAGTACAGGGTTGGAGAAAGATTAAAAGCAGGGATCACAGGCCAGGAACAGTGGCTCACACCTCTAATTCCAGCACTTTGGGAGGCCAGTGCAGAAATATCGCTTGAGCCCAAGAGTTCAAAACCAGCTTGGGCAACATAGGAAGACCCCATCCCTTAAAAAAAAAAAAGCAGGGGTTACTGTTCTTATATCTGATAAAACATACTTTAAACCAACAATGGTTAAAAAAAAAAAAGGACAAGGAAGGGCATTACATAATGATAAAGGGTTCAATTCAACGAGAAGACTTGACTCTCCTAAATATATGTGCATCAACATTGGAGCAACCAAATTTATAAGCCTGCTAAAAGACTTAGACAGCCACACAATAGTAGTAGTGGTCTTAAACCCCCAACTGACATCATTAGACGAGTCATCAAGGCAGAAAATTGAAAAAGAAACTTTACAAAAAATAAATAAATAAAAATAAAAAATAAATAAATAACAAAAAAAGAAAAAAAAAAAGAAACTTTGAACTTAAACTCAACATTTGACCAACTAGACCTAATGAAGGTCTACAAAACACTCAACCCATCAACCAGAGTACGTATTCTTCTCATCTGCACATCATATTCTTCTCATCTCCAAGATTGACAACATGATGTACCATAAAGCAAGTCTCAATGAAATAAATATCATACTAACCATACTCTCAAACTACAGCAGAATAAAAATAGAAATCAATACCAAGAAAATCTCTTAAAGCTACCCAGTTACATAGAAATTAAACAACTTGATCCTGAATGACTTTTGGGTAAACAATGAAATCAAGGCAGAAATTTAAAAATTATTAGAAATAATGGAAAACAGAGACACAACATACCAAAATCTCTGTGATTCGGCAAAAGCAATATTAAGAGAAAAGTTTATAGTGCTAAATTCATACCTCAAAGAGTTAGAAAGATCTCAAATTAACTATTTAACATCACATCTAGAGGAACTAGAAAAACAAGAACAAACTTAGCCCAAAGCTCTCAGAAGAAAAGAAATAGCTAAAATCAGAGCAAACATTGAGAATAAAATTGAGACCAAAAATCCATGCAATGAATCAACAAAATTAAAAGTTGGTTCTTCGAAAGGATAAACAAGATTAATACACTAGATTAACAAATAAAAGAAAAGATCTAAATAAGCACAATCAGAAATGACAAAGGTGACATTACAACTGATCCCACCAAAACACAGAAAATCCTCAGAGACCATTATGAACGCCTCTACACAAAAACTAGAAAATCTAGAGGAAATGATAAACTCCTGGAAACATACAATTTCCCAAGATTGAATCAAGAAGAAATTGAAATATTGAACAGACCAATATCAAGTTCTTAAATTGAATCAGTAATAAGAATAACTATTAACCAATAAAAGCCCCAGATCAGATAGATTTACAGCCAAATTCTACCAGATGTACAAAGAGCTGGTACCAATGCTAATGCAAATATTTCAAAGAATCAAGAAAAAAGGAGTCCCTTCTA
This sequence comes from Cebus imitator, assembly GCF_001604975.1. Lineage (NCBI taxonomy): Eukaryota > Metazoa > Chordata > Mammalia > Primates > Cebidae > Cebus > Cebus imitator. The sequence continues at coordinate 3,419,866 of NW_016107317.1, forward strand.
ATACATTCTACAAAGCCAGCATCCAAAACCTGGCAAAGACACAGTGAAAAAAAGAAAATTATAGGCCAATATTCCTAATGAACATAGATGTAAAAATCTTTAACAAAACGATAGCAAACTGAATTCAAAAACACATAAAAAAGCTAATTCACCATGATCAAGTAAGCATCATTCCTGGAATGCAAGTTTGATTCAATGTACACAAATCAATAAATGTGACTTACCACATAAAAAGAATTAAAAACAAGAACAATATGGTCATCTCAAACACAGATCAAGCTTTCGGTAAAATCCAACAACGTTTTGTGATAAAAACCTCAACAAACTAGGCATCAAAGGAACATACTTCAAAATAATAAGCACCATCTGTGACAAACCCACAGTCAACATCATACTGAACGGGAAAAAACTGGAAGCATCCCCCTTGAGAAATGGCACAAAACAAGGATACCCACTTTCACCATTCCTATTCAACATAGTACTGGAATTGGTAGCCAGAGAAAGCAGGCAAGAGAAAGAAATAAAAGGCAACCAAATAGGAAAAGAAGTCAAACTATCTCTCTTTATGGACATAATGATTCTATACATCGACAACCCTAAAGACTCTACCAAAAGCCTCCTGGAACTGATAAATGACTTCAGCAAAGTTTCAGAATCCAAAATCAATGTAAAAAAAAATAGTAGCATTTTTATAGACCAATAACATTCAAGCTGAGAGCCAAATCAAAAATGCAATCCCATTTATAATAGCCACACACACAAAAAAAAGAATACCTGGAAGTACATCTAAACAAGGTGAAAATCTTTACAAGAGGAGCTATAAAATACTGCAAAAAGAAATCAGATCACACACACAAATGGAAAAACATTCCATGCTCATAGATTAGAAGAATCAATATCATTAAATTGGCCCTACTGCCCAAAGCAATCTATACATTTAATATTATTCCTGTCAAACTACAACCATCATTTTTCACAAAACTAGAAAAAAAAAATTCTAAAATATTTACAGACTGAAGAAAGGAGCCAAAATAGCCAAAGCTATCCTAACCAGAAAGAACAAAGCCAGAGTTGTCACATTAAACAACGTCAAACTACACTATATGGCTACAGTACCAAAACAGCATGGTACTCTTACAAAAACAGACACATAGACCAGTGGAACAGAATAGAGAACCCAGATATGAAGCCTATGCCATCTGATGTGTAGAACATCTAAAGCCATCTGATATTCAACAATGTTGACAAAAATAAGCAATGGAGAAAGAATTGCCTATTAAGTAATAAATATTGCTGGGATAGCTGTCAGCCATATGCAGAAGAATGAAACTGGATCCTATATATAAAAATTAACCATATGCAAAATTAACTGAAAATAGATTAAAAATTTAAATGTAAGACCTCAAACTATAAGAATTCTAGAAGCAAACCTAAGAAACACCATTCTGGACAACGGCCTGGGGTAAGAATTGATGACTAAATTCTCAAAAGTAATTCTAACCAAAACAAAAATTGATAAGCAGACCTAGTTAAACTAAGGAGCTTCTGCACAGCAAAAGAACTATCAACAGAGTGAACAGACAACCTAGAGAAAGGGAGGAAATGTTCACAGACTGTATCTGACAAAGGTCTAATAACTAGAATCCATTTGGAAATTTTTTGAACAAGCAAAAAACAAATAACCCCTCTAAAAAATGGGCAAAATACATGAACAGACACTTCTCAAAAGAAGACATACAAGAAACTTATGAAAAAATGCTCATCATCACTAATCATCAGAGAAATGCAAAACAAAACCACAATGAGATAGCATCTCACACCAATCAGAATGGCTGTGACCAAAACATCAAAAAACAACAGATGTTGATGAGGCTGTGGAGAAAATGGAATGCTCCTACACTGTTGGTGGAAATGTAAATTAGTTCAGCCACTATGGAAAGTAGTGTGAGATTTCTCAAAAAACTTAAAAAAAAAAAGTGTTATTTGACCTGCAATCTCATTAATGGGTATATATCCAAAAGAAAACAAATCATTCTACCTAAAAGACACATGCCGTCACATGTTCATCACAGCAGTATTTGTGATAACAAAATCAAGGAATCAACCTAGGTGCCTATCAGCAGTTGACTGGATAAAGAAAATTTGGTACATATCGACCATGGAATACTATGCAACCATAGAAGAGATGAAATCACGTCCTTTGCTGCAACATGGATACAGCTGAAGGCCATTATCCTAAGCAAATTAACACAGGAACTGAAAACCAAATCCTGACTATTCTCACTTATAACTGGCAGATAAACATCCAGTACTTACAGACATAAAGATGGCAACAATAGACAATGGAGACTACTAAAGGGGAGAGGGAGAGGGGGGTCAAGGGTTGAAAAACGAACTGTTTTTCAACAAAGGGAACAAATCACCTACTGAGGAACTTACCGTCAAATATTATCACATTGGGGATTATGTGTTCCCCTCCCCCACTCAAATTTGTGTGTGGGAAGGGAACACATTGTCTATGGCATTATATGTAACAAAGTAAATATATCACTTATAAGTGAGAATAGTCAGGATCACATAATCTCCAATGTGATAATATTTAAAGGTAAGGCCTTCATGAAGTGATTTTTCCTTTATAAAAGAGGCCCCAGAGAGATCCCTCTCCCCTTCTACCATGTGATGACACAGCAAAATGATGGCCATCTATAAACCAGAAAATGGGTCCTCATCATACACCAAATCTGATAGTGCCTTGATCTTTGACTTCCCGGCCTCAGAGCTGTAAAATATAAATTTCTGTTGTTTATAAGCTATCTAAGTCCATGGTATTTTTATAGCAGGTTGAACAAACTATAATAGATGACTTAAAACCAGTTTTCAGACTGGCCTTACTCCACAGACCAGTCTTTGAACAGAAATGACTAAGAAAATTAGGACTTCTTGTCTCTCAATGGGCTCTATAATTAGCAACCACAATAAAGTTTCAAGTACCCCAAAAATGTAATATGATACAGTCACTTAAAATGAATATAAGCAAAGAATATTTATTGTTTTGCAAAGTTTTTCCCATACATTAATGGGAAAAACATATTAGAAAACAATATGATCCCATTTTTATTAAAGAACAACAGTGAGTTGAAAGAGAAAGTATAACAGTGGTTACTTCTGGGCAATGGGCTTATAAGGATTTTTTTTTATTTTGTTGTTAATATTTTATTAGCTATATATACTAATTTTGTGTAGTGGTTATAAATGTATTTTATCCAAATATTAGGACTCATTGGAATGAATTATTATTTTATAATTGGTTATTCATTCAATATTTTTATATTTCAATCTGGGGTCTGTTTCTGAGTCTCTATGTGCTTTGATAAATGCCTTGATAGGCACTTCTGTAAGTAAAGTACATAGCCTTAAAACCTGACACAATGTAAGTGCCTAGCACAATGAGAACACATGGACACAGGGAGGCGAGCACTACTCACTGGGGTCAGTTGAGGGGAAATAGGGGAGGGACGGTGGGGGGTGGAGAGCTGGGGAGAGATAGCAAGGGGAGAGATGCCAGATGTAGGTGATGAGGAGGAAGACAGCAAATCACAGTGCCACGTGTGTACCTATGCAACAATCTTGCATGTTCTTCATGTGTACCCCAAAACCTAAAATTCAGTAAAATAAATAAATGGGGGAAAAAAAAGAAATATACTACCTCTGGAATGAAAAAAGAAAAAAGAAAATGAAAGGAGTGAAGTTTTTTGTTCTTGTTTTTAAAGCATTAAGTGTCAAAAATGTATTTGGTTGAGTATCATCAATGTCATATGGCTTAACCTAACATTAAATGGAGTTATAGCTAAGTAATATGTTCTGTCCTGCTTTGAGTTAACAATCAATCATGTGCTTATACCAAATGATGGATAACCATTACTTTATTTTATAAAAATGTAGTTTGGTATCTCCATTTAGAAAAAAATATTACTTCATTAAAATGAATCAACTGAAATTGACATGGGCTTGTTACTCTAAATTTCTGCTTGATTTCCATATTGTAAATTATTTTCAATAAATTAATCCTTATCTCCCTAGGCCAGGTCTTCGACATGTCTAGAACAAAACTTAGCCAAATATTAAAATGGGAGGACAGAAACAGTTCAACTGAAACGTATTAGCAAAATCTAAGATAGATGAATTTATGCTTTTTGGGATGCAGAGCACTCATGAAATTGACATTTATAAGCAGAATTTGTAGCATATTGATTAAAAGTATTCAATATATGAATTTTTTAAAATAGTGGATCACTCATTATTCTAATGCGTCCTTAATATGGTGTCAGTCTATTCAGAACAATGCATAATAACAGTGCACTTTCTCAGCATGTTATTCTATTGCTCAATTTGAAAAAAATGAAAAATAAAAAATAATCCCAAGCCTTTTCCTTAAATTTTGGGGGTTTGTTTTTCAAATTGTACAGGTTTTGTGGTACTTGAAGTTTAAACTTTACTAGTATAACTACATTTCTCTAACTAAAGACACATGGTCAGTGTAAAGAAAATTTATTATAGAAGAAATGGAATCAGAAAAACATCTTTCAAAACCTCCTAGTTCCCCATCCTACCCACCAAAGAGATAGAAGGCAAGGAGGTCACCAGAAGACACCTAAAGCAGAATTTGCTGCAGCAACTAAAATAATGGGAGACCCATTCAATTCTTCCTTATTTACCTGGAAATGTAAGTAGGAAGATATATCTTATTAATTTTATTTTATTAATTAAAATATTTTATTCTAATATTTGCTAGGAACAGGAAGATAGAATAGGGAAGAAGGCAAATGTATGATGCCCAATGGATTCTTTTGAAGAAAACTATAGTGATAGTTCCTAATATTAGGAAAAAATCATTTTTAACATACAGTGTAAGCAAGTTACTTAGGATGTAGTAAGCAGGATAGAAGTCATATAAAAGTCATAAAAGAAGTTGTATTTTTCTTAGGGTAAATAAATATAAGCAGGAAAAGATATTAATTTAATTTTATCTCTATAAAATAAAAGTAAGAAAAATACCCTCAAAGCCATCAAATCCACCTCACTGTGCCAGCAACAAGCAGTTGAGGAAAAGCCTATCCTCTGTAGGGAAGTTTGAAAAGAGCTGGCCAAGTTGCAATTCTCTCAAGAAAGTAATACCTGCAGAGAGAAAACATAACTCATATTTGGGATAATCACGACACATCTTCTAGCCCCTCCTCCCTGCATGTTAGCACACGGTGAGCACACCCACTTTCCAGTGACTTCTCGGTATTTTGCTTACTGAAGTCTACTTTCAGCATGTGACTCATCTAGCTCTCAGCAAGGGCTGCCTGGAAAGAACACGGTTTTAGAGAATCAGCCCTATAGATTGATCACTGGTTCTGATCACACAACTATTATGACAAGTGAAATAGAATAACAACAAATGGCTATGATTTTTTTTTCTTTATTGATGGATTTCATGGGGGCGGGGGTAGTAGAAAGTATAAATGACATAAAAGAATGACTATTAAGCTCCAAAATTGTGCTTAAGTACATCTGGAATAAAAAACTGTCACAGGTTCTTATTGCTCAATTCCAGCCCATTTGCAGAGAATAAAAAGGCAAAGCAATGTGGATGAAAAGCAAGGAATTTGTCCCCTTAGCTTTGAATGCTAACTCATTTATGAGTTTAACTGTTTCCCCACCAGCCTCCACTAATTTCATTTGAGATCCATCAAGAAACATGGAGAAGGTTTTGATGAGCAAGGCAGCACTGACAAAATTAGAGGTAGGAGTAAAAAACAAAACCAATCCCTAATGTAAAGAATTACTCGATTTAAAGACAACTAATGAATTCCTGAGCAAGTGTGATGGATGCATTCAAACATAGGTTTTTGAATTTGCCACAATCCCATGCCTCATAGCTATAACTTTTCACCAAAAAGCAAATATTTAAGAGCCAAATTTGCCAGCTATGTGAGTGGGTTGCATCTTATAGTCTTCAAACATAAAGGGCAAATTATAGGTGCATAGAGTTGCTGTTTCTTTTGAAACTAATGGTTTCATTCTTTGCAGATTAATTGTCCAATTTACCATGTTCATTTAAAAGAAAAAATCCCCTGTATGAGGGAAATTGTGGATTTCATGTCAGTCTTCTCAGGAAATATTTATTTTATTTTGAAATATACTTCCAAGTGAGCTGCCTAGCAGTAACAAGTGAAATTACTTCTGTTATCATTGAGATAGGTGATTTCCATCTTCAAATATTCCAAATGGCATTTACCTGTGGTAACTGTAAAATAGAGTAATACATTTTCAGCAACATGATAGCAATATAGAACCACTCTGAAACGTATGCTGTATATCTCATTTTTTAAGCCTATATTGAAATGCCAACCATGACATTCATATGTACTTTTCCTACTTACCACATCCCAAGTAACTTGCTTACACTGTATGTTAAAAATGATTTTTTTCTAATACTAGGAACTTTCCCTATGGAATCTTATTCAAAAGAATCCATCTGGCATTATATATTTGCCTTCTTCCCTATTCTATCTTCCTGTTTTTAGCAAAAAAGCACTGATTGAGAAGGAAGTGCAGTAGGGAAGAGAAAGTAGCATTATCTTCCTTCACTTATAGAAAGACCTTGCATTGTAAGTATTCATCAGACATTTGTTGGATGTTTTCCATAATCACTTCATACCTTTTAGGGTGGCTATTATCAAAAGTCGAGAGAAAAGTGTGGGCGAGGTTGTAGAGAAAAGGGAAAATTTGCCCACTGTTGATGGGAGTATAAATTGTTACAGCCATAGGGAAAACAGTATGGGCATCTCTTTAAAAATTAAAAGTAATACTACATATACTCCAGCCATCTCTTACCTGGGTACATACCCAAAGGAAATGAAATAAGCAACTCCAGGAGATTTCAGTACTTCCATGTTCAGTGTAGCATTACTCACAATAGCCAAGACATAATAACAACCTAAGTGTCTGTTGACCAAAAATGGATTAAACTAATTAGGGTACTATGTATATATACAATGAAATATTATTCATCCTTAAGGATGAAGAAAATCCTATAATTTATAACAACACGGATGAACCTGGAGAACAAGACATAATGCTGAGTGAAATAAGCCAGACACGGAAGGACAAATGCTATATGGACTTACTTGTATATGGAATCTGAAAAAAACGATAAATACATATAGAATATTGATAAAAGAAAAACTTCAGCAGAATTAAATTTAAAGGAGTTTAATTGAGCAATGAATGATTGATAAATCGGGCAGCCCCCAGAATCACAGCAGATTCACAGAGATTCCAGCACAGCCACGTGGTGAAAGATTTATAGACAAAAAAAAAGGAAATGACAAACAGAAATCAGCAGTGAGGTACAGAAACAACTAGATTGGTAACAGGTTGACATTTGCCTTATTTGAACCCTTAGCAGTCTATGAGTGGTTGAAGTATGGCCACTGGGATTAGCTAAGACTCAGTTATTGTTACAGGTGCATACTCCTAAGTTCGGTTTTCAGTTTTGTCTGTCTATTAAGCTAGGTTACAGTTCATCCACAAAGACTCAAATATAGAAGTATGGAGTTCTTCCCAAGCCCTATTTAGTTGACTTTAACAGTATAAGGGTCCATACCATGGGCAGGAAAGATGAGGAAATGAGGAGACATAGGTCAAAGGCAACAAACTTGCAGTTATATAGGATGAACAGGTCAAGAGATCCACCATACAGTAGGAGGACTATCATTAATAACAGTATAAAAGGAGCTCTAAATCTTGAAACAAATCTTCAAAATACATGAAAACAGAACCTCCTTCAGGCATAAGTCTCACAGGACCTATAAAACAACAATAAAGAAAAAAAAAGGTATTCAGGCAAAAAATAACACAATGAATAGAATAGTACCTCCCATCTCAATACTAACATGGAATGTAAACAGCCTAAATCCTCCACGTAAAAAGATACAGAATGGGCCAGGTGCAGTGGCTCACACCTGTAATCTCAGCACTTTGGGAGACCAAGGCAGGTGGATCACGAAGTCAGGAGTTTAAGACCAGCCTGGTCAAGATGGTAAAACACCGTTTGTACTAAAAATATAAAAATTAGCCAGGTGCAGTAGCAGGTGCCTATAATCCCACCTACTCAAGTGGCTAAGGCAGCAGAATCGCTTAAACCCAGGAAGCGGAGGTTGCAGTGAGCTGAGATCACGCCGCTGCACGCTAGCCTGAGTGACAGTGCAAGATTCCACCTCAAAGAAAAAAAAAAAAAAGATACAGAATGGCAGAATGAATAAGAATTCACCAATCAAGTATCTGCTGCCTTCAAGAGACTCACCTAACACATAAGGACTTACTTAAGGTAAAGGGGTGGAAAAAGACATTCCATGCAAATGAACATGAAAAGCAAGCAGGAATAGCTATTCTTAGACAAAGCAAACTTGAAGGCAACAGTGTTAAAAAAAAAAAAAAGATAAATGGGGAACATTATATAATGATAAAAGGCCTTGTTCAACAGGAAAGTATCACAATCCCAAATATATGTGCACCTAAAACTGGAGCTCCCAAATTTATAAAACAGTTACTACTAGACCTAAGAAATGAGACAGACAGCAACACAATAATATGGGGGACTTCAATATTCAAAACCATGCAAATACATGGAAATTAATAAACTACACCTGAATGTTCATTGGGTCAACAATGAAATCATGACAAAATTTAAAAATTCTTTGGACTGAATGATAATAGTGACACAACCTATTAAAGCCTCTGGGATACAGCAAACGCTGTGCTGAGAGGAAACTTCATAGCCTTGAATGCCTACATCAAAAAGTCTGAAAGAGCACAAATAGGCAATCTAAGGTCACACCTCAGGGTACTAGAGAAACAAGAACAAACCAAACTCAAACCTAGCAGAAGAAAAGAAGTAACTAAGAGCAGAACTAAATGAAATTGAAACAAACAAAATACAAGAGATAAATGAAACAAAAAGCTGGTTCTCTGCAAAGATAAATAAAATAGATAGGCCATTAGTGAGATTAACCAAGACAAAACGGATAGGCCATTAGTGAGATTAACCAAGAGAGAAAATCCAAATAAACTCAATTATAATGAAATGGGAGATATTACAACTGACACCACAGAAATACAAAAGATCATTCAAGGCTACTATGAGCACCTTTATATGCATAAATTAGAAAATCTGGAGGAAATGGATAAATTCCTGGAAATATACAACCCTCCTAGCTTAAACCAGTATGAATTAGAAACCATAAACAGGCCAATAACAAGCAGCAATATTGAAATGGTACCCAAAAAATTGCCAAGACTAAAAGCCCAGCTAGACGATTCACAGGTGAATTCTATCAGACATTCAAAGAAGAATTGGTACCAATCCTGCAGACTCTCTATTCCACAAAATAGAGAACGAGGGAATCTTCCCTAAATTATTCTATGAAGCCAGCATCACCGTAATACCAAAACCAGGAGAGGACATAACAAAAAATTAATAATAAAACTACAGAACAATATCTCTGATGAACATATAGATGCAAAAAGTCCTTGACAAAATACTAGCTAACTGAATCCAAAAGCATATCAAAAAGATAGTTCACAATGATCAAGTGGGTTTCATCTAGGGATGCAGGAGTGGCTTAACATATACAAGTCAATAAATGTGATACACCACATAAACAGAATTAAAACAAAAAAATGTCTAGGCTCCTGCCTTTACTACTCAGGGTTGATCAACTCTATCTGCTACTTTTTCTAGATCTAAATCTGATTCACAATCATTACAACCCAGGAAATATAATAGGTGCAACATTCTTTTCCAACTCTTTAATAGACCATTTTCATTTGGAAAAAATCTGATTTACTTGTCTGATATGGAAGCAGCTTCATGGATTTTTCAAATCTGAGTAAGAAAAGAGTGTTTAAATCAATCAAGATTGCCCATACAATTCTCAAACACACATTCCTCTCTTTTTTTCTTGGTAGAAGAGTAAGATTTCAAATTTTATTTTCAAAAACCTGTCATAGAAAATAATTTTTATTTTCTGTATGCCTAGCAAGGGAAAAAATGTAGATCCAGATTTAGAAAATCTGAACCTGCAATTTTTGTATTTTCAGTACAGATGGATTTTCTGCATGCTGGCCAGGCTGGTCTCAAACTCCTGACCTCGGGTGATCTGCCCACGTCAGCCTTCAAAAGTGCTGGGATTACAGGCATGAGCCACCAGCACACCTCCAGCCTGGGCAACATAGCAAGACTCCATCTCAAAAAAAAAAAAGAAAGAAAGAAAAGAAAATCTGAACAATAATCTGAGATACTTCCTAATTGCCTGGAGAATTTATTAATTTACACGGAGTCTTCACAGTGAGACCATAGACAGTGATTTAATTTCCTCAATGCTAATAATCAAATTCAATTGCCTATGACTAATACAGGAGATAACTTTAGCAAATAAAATAACACAGCAGATAACTAAATGAAAAAACACTTTTCTATAGCAAGCAGAATCTAACAAATACTACTTTGTTTTTTATCGTGTAAGAACACTTATGAGATCCACCTTCTTAAAAAGTTAAGTGTATATTACAGTTTTGTTAACTATAGACACATGTTAAGCAGCAGACCTCAAGAGCTTATTATCTTGCATAACTGAAACTTTAGAGCCATTAAAATAGAAACTCTTCATTTTGTCCGCCCCCCAGCCCCTGGTGACCACCATTCTACTCTCTGCTTCCGTGTTAGACTATTTTAGACACCTCAGATAAGGGGAATCATGCACTATTTGTCCTTCTATGACTGGCTTATTTCACTTAGCATAATATCTTCAAGGTCCATTTATGTAGTGGCATATGGTAGAATTTCCTCCTTTTAAGGCTGAATAATATCCCATTATACGCATATACCATATTTTCTTTATTTGTTCATCCATCAATGGACATTTCATTGTTTCCACATCTTGGCTATTGTGAACAATGCTGCAGTGAACAAGGGATTCCAAATATTTCTTCAAGATCCTGATTTCAATAATTTTAGATAAATACCTAGAAATGAGATGGCTGGATCACACACTATTTCTGTTTTCAATTGTGTAGGTACCTCTACATAGTTTTTCATAGATACAGCACCATTTTTCACTCCCAATAACAGAGTAAAATGGTTGCAATTTCTCCACATCCTCACCAAACTATTATTTTTTGTGCCATCCCAACAGCTGTGAGATGATAAGTCACTGTAGACTTGATTTGAATTTGATTGTAAGTGATGTTGAGCATTTTTTCATAAGGTTTGTTAGCCACATGTATATCTTCTTTAGAAAAAAATATCTATTTAAGGATTTTTCCATTTTTTAATCTAGTTATTTCTGGTACTTTTGCTAATTAAGTTGAAGGAGTTCCTTATATATTTTGATTATTAACCCTTTATGAGATATATGGTTTGCAAATATTGTTTTCCATTATGTAGATCATCTTCTCACTATAATAATTGTTTCCTTTGCTGTGCAGAAACTTTGTAGTTTGATAGAGTCTGTTGTCTATGTTTGCTTGTATTGCCTATGTTTCTGGTGTCATATCCAATAAATCATTGCCACAACCAATGTCATGAAGCTTTTCTCCTATACATTCTTCTAGGAGTTTTACAATTTCATGTCTAGTGTTTAAGTCTTCAATACATTTTTTTTTTTTTTGAAATGGAGTCTCACTCTGTTCCCAGGCTGGAATGCAGTGGCTGGATCTCAGCTTACTACAACCTCTGCCTCCTGGGTTCAAGTGATTCTTCTGCCTCAGCCCCCCAAGTAGCTGGGACTACAGGCGCACACCACCACACCCAGCTATTTTTGTATGTTTAGTAGAGATGGGGTTTCACCATGTTAGCCAGGATGGTCTCAATCTCTTGACCTCGTGATCAGCCCACCTAGGCCTCCCAAAGTGCTGGTATTACAGGAGTGAGCCACTGCACCCAGCCCTCTAATACATTTTAAAATAATTTTTATGTAGGGGAAAGATAAGGCTCCAATTTCATTTTTTCACATGGAGATATCCAGTTTTCTCAACACCATTGGTTAAAGAGACTATCATTTTCCCATTGTGTGTAGTCTTGGAATCCATGTCTAGGATTAGTAAGACATATATGCCTGTGTTAATTTCTGTGCTATCTATTCTGTTCCATTGGTCTATACATCTCTGTGCTAGTTGAATTTTGATTTCTGTAACTTTGTAAAATATTTTGGAATCAGGAAATGTGATGCCTCCAGCTTTGTTCTTTTTCAAGATTGCTTTGTCTATTTAGATTCCTGTGTAGTTCCATATTAATTTTAGAATTGTTTTATTTTTCTGTATCAACCTACCTTCAGATATCAATGATTTCTTCCATCAGAGAATATTTGCACATGCTTTTCTCTGTAGCCTCCTCCTCCCTTTGCACTGCCACCTTCATTCCACTTATATCTGCTAACTGCTATCCATCAGATCTCTCCTGAAAAGTAAATGCTTAGAATGATTTCACCAACACTGTGCACTCCCCATCCTCTCCCCCCACCACCAACATACACATGCAATCACAATACCTGAAACATCTGCCTACCTAAGGCAGGTTTTTCCTGATATTTTCCCAATGGTAAAAAATGCCATTGAGACTTTGATAGGAATTATGCTAAATTTACAGAAGGCACAGTAAGAAGAACATTTGAACAATATGAAGCCTTCTGGTCCATGTGCACAAGATGCCTTTCCAATTGCATCTTTTTCTTTCATTAATGTTTTGTAGTTTTTAGTACAAGTCATTTACCACTATAATTAAGTTTATTCCTAATTTATTCTGGTTAATGCTATTGTAAATAGAATTGTTTCTTAATTTCCTTTTCAGATATTAAAAATCATTCATTTTTAATATATAGAAATGCAGCTGATTATTGTATGTTGATTTTGCATTCTGTGAACTTACCTAACTCAGTTGTTACTCCTAACAGTTTTTTTGGCAGACACTTTAGGGTTTCTACATATCAGGTAATGTCATCTGCAAACAGGGACAATTTGACTACCTCCTTTTCAGTTTGAATGCCTGTGTTTCTTTTTCTTGCTAATCATTCTGGCTAAAGGTTCTAGCACAATGTTGAATAGAAGTGGTAAAAGTGGCATCTTTGTCTTGTTCTAGATTTTAGAGAGGAAACTTTCTGTTTTCAGCATTGAGTATAATGTTAACTTTGGACATTTCATGTGTGTCCTTTACTATATTGAGTTAATTTCCTTCTATTCCTAGCTTGTTGAGAATTTTTATCATAAAAGGCTGTTGAATTTTATCAAATGTGTTTTTCTGCATTTATTGAGAAGATAGTGTGGTTTTTACCCTTTATTCTATTAAGGTGGTATATCACATTAGTTGATTTTAATATGTTGAATCATCCTTGCGTCCCAGGGATAAATCTTACTTGATCATGGTGTCTGATATTTTTAATATACTGTTGAATTTCATTGGCTAATATTTTGTTGAGGATTTTTACATCTATGTTTATCACGGTTATTGGCCTGTAGTTTGTTTTTCTTACAGTGTCTTTGTTTGGCATTAGTATCAGAGTCAAAGTATTTTACTTGGTATTTTATTATTTGGCCTAATAAGATGAGTTTGGAAGTCTTCTCCCTCCTAGATTCTTTGGAAGAAATTGAGAAGAATTGATATTAGTTCTTTAAATGTTTGGAAGGAGTCACCATTGGACTTTTCTTTGTTGAGAAGTATTTGATTACTGATTAAATATCCTTATTAATTATAGGTCTTTTCAGATTTTCTGTTACTCAATAATTCAGTCTTGATAGATCGTATGTTTCTAAAGATATAGCCCTGTCTTCTAGGTTATCCGGTTTACTGGCATACAATTTTTCATAGTAACCTCATGATTCTTTGTATTTCTATGGTATCAATTGCAATGTCTCTGCTTCTGTTTTCATTTATTTGAATTATCTCTTTTTTCCTCAGTTATCCTGTGGAGAAAAGCTATACTAATAGCTTGCTAATTTTATCTTTTAAACAAACCAATTATTTTATTAATTTTTAAATTGTTTTTCTAGCCTATATTTCATTTGGTTCTGTTCTGATCTTTATTATTTTCTTCCTTCTGCTAATTTTGGGCTTAATTTATTCTTTTTCTGTTTTTTGGAGTATAAAATTGGGTTGTTTACCTAAGATGACCTTTTTCCCATGGATGCTTCCTTCCATTCCTCCTGCCCTTGGACATCAGACTCCAGGTTCTTTAGCCTTTAGACTTTTGGACTTGCATCAGTGGTTTACTGGGGGCTCTTGAGCCTTCAGCCACAGACTAAAGGCTGCACTATCAGCTTCCCTGGTTTTGAGGCTTTTGGCCTCGGACTGAGCCACTACTCGTTTCTTTCTTCCCCAGCTTGCGGACAGCCTATTGTGACACTTTGCCTTTTGATCATGTGTGCCAATTCTCCCTAATAAACTCCCTTTCACATATACATATATTCTATTAGTTCTGTCTCTCTGGAGAACCATGAATAATACAACATATAACTGGAACTTGAGGTTTTTTTTAATCCATTTACCTATTTCTAAGTCTTCATGGAGAGTTTAATACATTGCTAAGGAAGGATTTACTATTGCCTTATTGTTCATTGTTTTCTGTCTAACCTGCAATTCTTTTATCTGTCTTCTCATCTCTTGTTGTCTTCCTTTGTGTTTTTTAAAATTTTTTATATTGATATTTTATGTAGGTATTATCTTTGTGGTTACCATAGGTTTATATAACACAACTTTTAGTTGTTGCATTATCTATTTTAAGCTGATAACAATTTATTTTCAGTCAATACAAAAATTATACACTTTTACTTCCCTGCCCCCACATACTTTGTTATATTATTGATATCACAATTTACATGTTTTTATATTATGTATCTTTTAAAATATTTTTATAGTTGTAGTTACTTTAGTACTTTTCTGGCTGTTAACTTTTATCCTGAAAGTAAAAGTAATTTATACACCACCATTACAGTATTACAGTATTCCATATTTGTCTATATATTTATCTTCACCAGAAATTTTTGCACCTCTCTTTGCTTTTGTTCTGTCATTTCACATCATTTTGTTTCAACTTAAAGAACTCCCATAAGCATTTCTTGTAAGGCAGCTCTAGCGGTGATGAACTTCCTCAGCTGTGTTTCTTTGGGAAAGTCTTTATCTCCCCTTCATTTTTGAATGATGGTGTTTGCCACATATAGTATTCTTAGTTGGCAGATTTTTTTTCTTTCAGCACTTTGAATATATCATGCTACTCTCTCCTGACATGTTATGTTTCTGCTGAGAAATCTGCTGACAGTCTTTTGCAGATTCCTTTCTATGTGATAATTCACTTTTTTCTTGTTGCTTTCAAAATTCTATTTAGCTTTGATTTTGACAATTTGATTATAATGTATCTCAGTGTGGATGTCTTTGGACTTATCTTATAGGGAGCTCAGGTTTCCTGCATGTAAAAATTTCCCCTTTTCTCCAGATTTGGGTCGTTTCCAACCATTATTTCTTTGACTAAGCTTTTTTTTTCCATTTCTCTCTTCTTCTTGTGAAATCTTCATAATGCATATGTAGGCCACTTGATGGTGCCCTGTAAGTCCCCTAAGTAAACTTTTATCACTCTTTTTCATTTTTTTTCTTTTCGTTCCTCTAACTGAATAATTTCTAATGTTGTGTCTTCAAGTTTGGTGATCCTTTCTTCTGCTTGATCTAGTCTGCTGTTGCATTCCTCCAGTAAATTTTTTTAGTTTGAATTCTCTGGCAGAGACATAAGGTAACTCCATTATATTAAGTTAGATTTCTGGGGATTAATCTTGTACTTTGCTTTGGACATATTTACCTGTTTTTCCCTTGGTTCTTTATTTTAGTATATCTGAATATTAGACAAAACAGCTACTACTTTCAGCCTTCATAGTCTGGCCTCAAACAAATGAAGACCTTCACCATTCAGCCTGATCAGAGATTCTGGGGGCTTCTCAAATCTGCATGCTAGTCCAAACCACCAGCTATGTCCTTAGTCACTCCCAAATGTCTAGAATATGCTGTGTCTCATCTGCATGCCAAGACAAGTGAAGCAGAAGCCAGTTCCTCAGGCAGCCCCTAGAAAAATTCAAACATTGAACATGTGATCCAACTCTTGTCCTCCTCAGGAAGTAGATGAGATCTGTGGTTTTTCTTCCACTTGCTCTGTGCTGAGCCAGTGGGAGGGTTCTGTGATGACTGCTGGCATACTAGTTCAAACAGCCATCTTTATTTTTAGCGGCTCCAGGAATCTAGAATATGCTGGTACATTTGCACTCTGAGACAGGCGAGACAGAAGTCAGATCCTTGTGCAACCACCAGGAAAATCAAAATATTTAACACATAATTTAGTTCTTTCCTTCCCTCTCCAGGGTAAAGCTGGGAGCTAGGGGTTTTCTCCCAAGCATATGGCAATATGCTGAGGGTAGGGATTGTAGTTAGAGGATGTCTCAAATTTTCCTATCAGCTTCAATGTGGCTGGTTTTTTGTTCACCTTGGATCCAAAAGCCTCTCAACTGGCTTCTGGATTTATTACAAAGGGAGTTGTTCTATGTATTGGTTGTTGAATCATTGGGTTTATGGAAGATCCATAGTCTTCCTATTCTGCCATCTTGCTAATGTTTATGGAAGATCCAAGTCTTCCTATTCTGCCATCTTGCTAATGCTACTCTTGTCTAATTCTTGAATGCCTTCTGTGTAACAAAGAATTTTCATGCATGCTATCTCATTTCCTTTTCTTAAAATTCTAAACGCAAAGTTGACAAATACTAAATCTTAAAGTATAAGATTTAGTAAAAACATAGGCTCAAAATTTTTAATCATAAAGCTGGTAAAACGATTTGAACTCAAGTACCCAAAGCAGAGTGTTGTGCTCCTCTACTCAGGGTGTCAAGGAGATGTGTCAATGGGTGTCACGTAGTTTATGTTCCTCTGGTTTATTTAAAGCCTCTGAGCCTCATGTCTATGTTGCTATAGTGGTAGAAGCCACTACCTTGCTAAGAAAGCCTCACATTGGATTAACAGTAAATTACCTTATCCATTTATTAACATATTTTCACACTGAAAATACTTATAAGTATTTTTAAGTCAATAAACAAGAATGACTTGTTTAAGTTAGGCTAGGCTTAACCTAGATGGCTCAGGGTCTTGTTGATGGAACTATTCATGCCCGCAAACTATGAGATAAAAATTGAAAACTAAGGCCTTGCTACTAACATGTGTCTTGTGGACCAGCAGCATTAGCACCACGTAGGAGCTTATTAGAAATGTGGAATTGCAAGCCGTATCCCAGACCTCCTAATTTCATATGGCTTTTAGTTTGAAAAAGCCATACTCTAAAGCACAATATGCATTTTGATGTTTCTCTCACAATGTAATAATTTTCTAGTATATTTGTGACTAAATACAGTAAAGAGAGCCCTCAATTTCTTATTTTCTATGTTCGCTTATTTCAAAATAATGAATAATGAAGATAGCCTTCATTGCCTCTTAGAAAACAATCACCTGTTTACAACAATAACTTTACAACTCCAACCATTCATCTAAATGCCCAATTTGACCTGTACCTCTAAAGCATGCCCGGGGAGCTCACCTAGGTAAGCTATATTTCTTATGGGAAAAACAATGAGAAAAATTAATTGATTAGGTAAGTTTTTGAAACTGAAATATTGTAATGAAACTATCACTGGACTGGGTTCAAGAAGACCTATGTTTAAGTAAGAAACTTCCTCAAACCATCAAGATATTCTAGGACAGGACCCTTCTCTTTTCTGAGTCGGGTTTCCTCATGTATGTTAAGAAGTTGGCATAACCTGTGTTCCAAGGTCTTTTCCCACTCAGGACATCTGCCAATTTTTCTTTAATGGGTCTCTCCTTGTTCCCCTTGTAAACCAAAAATAAAATTCTCATGCCCCCCCAACCATCTGAATGGACTTCCTCCTCAGACAGGGCACTCTTAAAATTTAACCTGAAAGACTGGTTCTGGTAAGGACAGGAAGCTGGGGATCTGCCTTACTCTACCTCTCTGGCATTAACATGAACACAGACTTTAAGCTAGGTAAGAAACATTTTATAACTCATTCTCTGAAGCCTGCTATCTGAAGGCTTCCTCTCCAAATAAGAACTGTGGTCTCCACAATTCTTTATCTTAACCCAGACACTCCTTTCTGTTGATCCCAAATCTTTACATAAACTCAACCAATTGTCAAACAGAAAAATTTTAAATCTACCTATAAGCTGGAAGCTCAAGCTCCAAGTTTCCCTGCCATTTTGGACCAAACCAATGTATTTCTTAAATGTATTTGATTGAAGTCTCATGTCTCCCTAAAATGTATAAACCAAGCTGTACCCCAATCACCTTGGGCACATGTTCTCAGGATCTCCCGAGAGCTGCGTCACAGGCCATGGTCACTCATATTTGGCTCAGAATAAATCTCTTCAAATATTTTATAGAGTGTGACTATTTTGTCAACATTTTCATCTCCTCCACCACTGCTATTTCCTCGTCCAAATCAGTCTTCCTTCATTTTTTATTACAGCATTTTAACTAGTCTCCTGATTCCTGCTCTCTTGGTTCCCTGCTTCCTTAGTTCAACTAGCCGTTCCTTTGTTATCAAAAGAAAAGCAGACCATGTTCATCTCATGCTTGGAACACTTTACCAGCCCCAAGTTGATGCCCAAACATCAAAACTTGACCTTCAGGGCCCTTTCTGTTCCTTGAAGGTGCTAATCTCATCTTCTGTCCCTGACCACACTGCTACTTCCCATCCCCTCTTGCCTGAAATATACCATGCACATACCAGCCTCTTTACTTAGCTGAGTGTTGCTTATCTTTTTTCTTTCTTTTGAGATGGAGTTTCACCCTTGTTGCTCAGTCTGGAGTGCAATGGTGTAATCTCAGCTCACTGCAACCTCCGCCTGCTGGTTTCAAGTGGTTCTGCCTCAGCCTCCCAAGTAGCTGGAATTATAGGCATGCACCATGCCTGGCTAGTTTTGTATTTTTTAGTAGAGGCCGGGTTTCACCACATTAGCCAAGCAAGTCTTGAACTCCTGACCTCAAGTGATCCACCTGCCTTGGCCTCCCAGAGTGCTGGGATTACAGGCGTAAGCCACCGCACCTCCCCTTGCTCATCTTTTGAGCGTCATCTTCACTGTCACTAGTAAGATACTCTTGCTGCCATAGTGCTCTGTGCTTTTGGTCATATTTGTTGCTTCTTACTATTAGTGTTTATTTGTAACTTATCTCTGTGAAGAATGAGACCAGTTTTACATGCTCACAATTATGCCCTTGTAGGTAACACCAAGTAAGCACCAAAAATAATTGCTTGAATTGCCTATATGAATTCTTGTCTCCTACTTCCATTGTTGATTAAATAATAATGAGCTCTAAATATTGCCTTAAGGAGTAAGCATAATTCATTCAAGACACATGGAAAAATTCCTGGCATATATTATGCATTTAATATATGCTAGCTATTACAGTTGTTATTATTCTTTTCTCTCTTTAATTATAGCAGTCAGTATGGGTTTAATTGTAATTGCCTGATAGCCAAAATCTCTTTCTCACTTTGAAGTTAAATGGAATACTTTAAAAAGTAGATGCATTAATAAATTAAACAAATGTATCAGGTTAATAGCATTTCTTATTCCAGTGAAACAAAGAATCATTGTTATATGCTATATATTATTTATTATATTTGTTATAAATTATGTATCAATATATTTGCAAAATAATGCATTGAATTATCATAAAATATTATTAAATCATTCTGCAAATGATCTGTGATTTGTTTTCTCGAAGTTTAACTTAGTGGGAAAGGCTTGAGAGATCATTGTCATTTTAAAGAAAACAAATCCTGGATACTTACGACCTAAAAGGAAATCTGGCATGCATCTCTTAATATTCTTAGAAATTACTCAAAGGTTCAGCTTTTGTTAATTCATAACTCTTCAAATTTATGAATCAATAGACCCTAAAGTCCAATCTCCAATCCAATATTTGAATCTCCATGGCACCATCTTAGCCCAATGAATGAACAGCCACTGTCTGGAAGGGAAGAAGATTAAAGCTCTATTAGTTCCCATAGCAACATATGATTTATTAATGTTTTATCTATGATTTTTTAAGAATGCATTCTCTGCAAATCAGAAACAAATTATAACATAGTCACAGAAGAAGGAAAAAAAGGAAGATTTATAGTAGATAAGGAAACGACTGAGATATTTATATTAGTTTCTTTCTTTGTCAAGTATTAAATAATTATATAGGTAGGAGTTATGACCAGCAAAGATGTAAAATATCAGTCTTATTCTGTCACTATTGTATCATTCACTATTACTCTTATTCCAAGTTTTCTGCATTGTCTCCTACCTATTCTTTGTTTATATTCTTTCCATCTGATTCCCCCTCCTCCCTTTTTACCTTCGTGACTCTCTCGCTACTATCTCTGTTTGTCCAGATAGTCTTTTATTTTTATAATACAATAATATGGTTTTACCTTAATAACCCAGAAACTGAACTATAACAATAATAAATACTCTGAAGTAGGAAGGGTAGCCTGTACAGCAAACCAGAGAATTTGTGGTTAAAGTCTCAAAAAATGTAGGCTGGGTAGATGGATGGATAGATACATTTAATTTTACAAAGATTTCTCAAATTCCGAACAGTAAAGTACTGTTCTGTATCCTGTGATAGATAATAGGTGAAGTCTCAGTCCCTGGATTTGGATAGCTAAAATCTCCCGGAAATTTTATAGACAAAACTAACCAAATATAGCACAAAGGAGATGATAAGAAACAGCGCAAAGAGAGGAAGAAGCGGGAAAAAAGAGGCACAGCAGAAGAGAGAAAGGGAATCTTATGCAGGGAGGAGGAAATAGAAATAAAGTAGTTAACAAATGGAAAATTAACATTGACTATAAGTATTACCTTTTAGGGTATGCAAGACAAGAAAGGCATGTTTCAGAACTTCAAGCACATAAACATTGTTTTCTTCAAAACATGTGGATCCAACACACAGCCACTGGTGAAAGTGCTGCATGCTATGACTTTTAAAAATTATTATTATTATTATTATTATTATTATTTTAAGACTCCAGGCTGAAGTGCAGTGGTGCAATCTCAGTTCACTGCAACTCCACCTCCAGGGTTCAAGGGATTCTCTTGCCTCAGCCTCCCCTCCTGAGTAGCTGAGATTACAGGCACTTGCCACCACACTCGGCTAATTTTTTTTTTTTTTTTTTTGTATTTGTAGTAGAGATGAGCTTTCACCATGTTGGCCAGGTTGTCCTGACCTGACCACAAGTGATCTGCCCGCCTGGGCCTCTCAAAGTGCTGGGATTACAGGTATGAGCCACCATGCCCGACCAACTTCATTTACTCTTTATTATAAATTGAATAAAGCCTTTGTAAATGAGATATTTTGTTTAATGCAACCTGTGTAGATTATTGTAAATTAGCATGATATATTTGTTTCAGACCACCAAGAACAGCCATCTTTATGAATAGAGGCTTTGAAATCAAAGCAAATTTGTGAAAATAGACTAAAATATTTCTATAAAGAATTCTATGAAAATTTTCAACATTGTCATTAGAATTTGTACTGTGAAAATTTTCTAATAATGAAAATCACTTTTTAAACTTATTTCAATGATGCTAAATTTCTTTTTTTCACTTTTTGAAATACATACGGTAGCAAGCAATAGAAAAATATTTAATAATGACATGTCAATTAACAAGTTCAGTATGTCAAGTAAAAGTAATAATATTTCCTTAACACCAAATAGCACAGCATGATTGACATAAATGCCCATCCTTCCAAAGAATGGAATCCTTTCACTTGGTGCAGTAAATTGAATACAGTCTTTTTACAGCTGTTTCCAAAGACAAAGATATTTTTGAGCTTCATTTATAAACCATAAATACCATATTGTTGTTCCAGCCTTCTTATAATTCAAAATAGCATCGGTGCTGGCTGAACATATTACTCATGCGTTGGAAAGTTGGAAATGTTGACAATTTGAAGTTAACATTGTGAAATGAAGATGAATGTGCAAAATGTTCTAGCTTTATTCTGTTTTATATGAATAATCTGAACATATTTCTTCTTTATATATTGGTTTAAGAAGATGTTATAAATACCTAACTTGAGGACAGAAGGATTTTGGCAAAGGAGAAGAGACATTTAAAATTACTTCTATGTCTTACTCTAAGAGCAATCCACCAATTAATAGAGTTGTATGATTCCAGGTACAGAGGGATGTGTCCTAAGATTTAGACAGCAAGTTGTGTGTTTACAGGAAAAAAGAAACTGATTCTTTCTGGGGTGTCTTAAAGGCTTCTCAAAGAAATTGGTACTTGAATAGAGATATACTGTCAGATATTTGAAGCAGACACAGGATATTTCAACAAGAAGGAATGCATAAATAGGACACAGGCAGGGAAGCAGCTGGGGCATATGGAGACTGGGGTTCATGGAGGTTGTGACAGAGAAGTAGTGGCAGATAAGATGGATGGTAAATTGGTGGCAAATTGTGGAAGGTTTTGGGTGCTAAGTAATTTACTTTTTATTTGGTAATGAATAAGAAATCCCATGTTTTCCCCCCACCCCCAAGTTTTAAAATGCTGAATATTCACATGATCAGAGCTGCCTATTGCTTGGATACTTAGAATGTACCCAGATATGTTAAGCGGTTTATAAATATTATCCAATTTGATCATCACAAAAATATCATTGAAAGAAGTATTAACCCCATTTTTCAGATGAGAAAACTAAGTCTCAGGCTATATGATTTGCCTGTGCACAGCAATCTAACAAGCAGATTTTTTATCAATATATTTTTGTTCATTACTCCTCATAATAAGATCCTGTTCCATTAAAATCCTGTTATGCTTCATAATCTAATATTTTGAAGAAGATAAAAATAGAAAAGATTGAGAATATGTCAGAGATTATTTTAATAGCACAAGGAGTAATCATTCTGATACAATTATGTTTGTCACTAGTTCAAGTAACAACAAATCTGAATTATCACTGTTTCTGAAAAAAAATGCACATAGAAAAATTGTATGATTGTTATTTTAGATTTTTAGCATGATGTTGAGGGGTCCTATGCAAGGGAAAATTTAAATTTGTTTTTTGCCTGTTGGGTTTCTTATGTTATTCAGAAAGTTTTGCCATGCCTTTAACAGGAACTTTCCTAGCAATATACATTATAATTTCCATTTATTTATCTATTTTTTTCATGGTTTTTTTTGTTTTTTGTTTTGTATTTGGGCTCTGGGGTACATGTGCACATCCTGCATCCTGCAGGATTATTGTATAGGTACATACATGCCATGGTGGTTTGCTGTCTCCATCCCCGCGCCCCCCACCTTCCTCCCATTGCCTACATCAGACATTTCTCCTGGTGTTATCCCTCCCATCCTCCCCGCCCCCCCTTGCTGTCCCTCCTCTCCCCTCCCCTCCACCCCCACACCTCGCCCTGTGAATGATGTTCGCTTCCCTGTGCCCAAGTGTTTTCATTGTTCATCACCCGCCTATGAGTGAAAACATGCAGTGCTTGGTTTTCTGTTCTTGTGTCAGTTTGCTGAGAATGATGGTTTCTAGATTCATCCATGTCTCTACAAAGGACACTAACTCGTCGTTTTTTATGGCTGCATAGTATTCCATGGTATATATGTACCACATTTTTTTGGTCCAGTCTATCATTGATGGGCATTTGGGTTGGTTCCAGGTCTTTCCTATTGTAAACAGTGCTGCAATGAACATATGTGTCCGTGTGTCTTTATAATAGAATGATTTATAATCCTTTGGGTATATACCCAGTAATGGGATTGCTGGGTCAAATGGAATTTCTATTTCTAGGTCCTTGAGGAATCGCCACACTGTCTTCCACAAGGGTTGAACTAATTTACACTCCTACCAACAGTGTAAAAGTGTTCCTATTTCTCCACATCCTCTCCAGCATCTGTTATCTCCAGATTTTTTAATGATCGCCATTCTAACTGGTGTGAGATGGTATCTCAATGTGGTTTTGATTTGCCTTTCCATAATGACCAATGATGATGAGCATTTTTTCATGTTTGTTGGCTGATTTATTTATTTTTTTGAGACAGAGTCTCACTCTGTCGCCTAGACTGGAGTGTGCAGTGGCGCCATCTCGGCTCACTTCAACCTCCACCCTCCCAGATTCAAGCAATTCTCTGCCTCAGCCTCCCAAATGGCTGGAATTACAGGCGCCGACCACCACACCTGGCTAATTTTTGTATTTTATCAGAGACGGGGTTTCACCATGCTAGCTAGGCTGGTCTTGAACTCCTGAGGTCGTGATCCACCCAACTCAGCCTCACAAAATGCTGTTATTACAGGCATGCGCCACTGTGGCCGGCCAATGTCCACTTTTTTAAACCATCAACATTAAGCTCATATCATGTGTAACATCTAAACTATGGCAATCACTTTAATTACATTTTTTCATTTTAATCTCACAACAACCTTGTAAAGTTGGTGTTCTTTTCCCATTTTATAGATGAAGAAACTAAGGCTGAGAGACATTTTATCTGTATGTGATAGAACCAACATTTATTTTCAGCTCTTATTTGCCTTTAAATCACTACTGTTTCCACTGCAGCCAATTGCCCTGTAACTGCCCATGTAATAAAAATGACTGATCTTAAAGTGATATTCATAGCTCATGATTGAAAATAAATAAGGAATCATCCATGACACAAACTTGAAATGCAAGGAGTGTAGCATCAATATTAATACACAGGCTTTGGAATCAAAGGAATGTGAAGATAACTCCCATATCCACCACCTTAAAGTTGTGTGGCCCTAGATGTATTACTTAATCTTTCAGAGACTCAACTACTCACCTGATAGTGCAAATAGTAATATCTACTTCAGGGAGTTGTTAAAGGGATTAAGTGAAATAATGCCTAAAAAGAACTTCACACAAAGTAGGCTTTTAGTAAAAGTAAGCTCTAGGTGCATAGCACACTATGCAATTTCCTTGATTCTCATAGCTTCATCTCTGAGTCAGTCACTTCCAAATATTAGGTCCAGACATCTCTTCTCAATTTTGGATCCATATATCCCATCACCTACTTAGCATCGGCACTTGGATGCCAACAGGCATTTTATACTTTGCATATATCAAACTGAACTAATGATATATATCACCTTTCCTCCTTCCCTGCTCTCCTGCAGTCTTCCCATTATATGGTGGTGAGGTGTGTGTGTGTGTGTGTGTGCGTGTGTCTGTGTGTATAAGATCAACACTGCAACCAACCTACAACTAATCCATTCTTAAGTGACTCTGTGCTAAGGGATATGCCTTATAAATTCCACATGATACTACCCTAGTCCTAGTGACCATCATTTCTCTACTGGAGTAATGCAGTCACACCCACTGTGACCTATACTCGCCAACCAATTAGCCATACTCTAACCAGAAGGACCTTCCTGCCCCGTGAGTCTTAAGATTGGCTTAAAGTTTCATTCCACTTTGATGGAAATCCAAATCCCCTTGGGGTTTTTGTTAACTTGGTGTAAACATTCATTCTTATAAATTCTTCTTCCTTCATGAGCCAACTTCCACAAACTGCTTCTGTGACTTAACACCTCCAGGTGAAACTCAGCCCCTTCTACAAGTTCCATGGATGATCCACTCATACAAAGCATTTGTAAGCAAGCAGACTTTAGTGAACATTGGGATGCAGGGAGATGGAGAACTATTTGCTATTCAGAATGTGAATTCCAGTGGTGCATTAGGCACTTCCAGTCTTGAATGCCCTCTGCCTTCCTCACGGTCTGGATATTTACATTGGCTGATTGTCCCTTCTTCATCCCAGCATCATACCATCTTGGGGCTCTTATACACTTTCTATATTCCATATTTCTTTATTCTTTATTCAAATATTTTGTGATTTGAATCCCTGTTTGGATATCTAGTTTTTGTTTGTTTGCCTAGGTTCCTCAACTCACAACATCAGTATTTCCTTCTATCCCAAGTGGTTACTTATCAAGTATTTTTCCAATAAAAGTTTCCACCCCCAGTAGGAATTCCGGAGCCAGAAAGTAACACCATAAAGCTTTTGCTTCTATTACAGAATGTAAATCAGAGCATCCCACTCCCCTGCCAAATAATCCATAAGTCGCTTCCCATTGCCTTCAGCATAAAGCCTCTAACATTTTTAGAAGAGTCTACAAAGTTTCCCGTCATGCCTCCTCTACCGGCCATTCTAATGTTATTTTGGTTTCTCATCCACATTGTGCTTTCTCCAGCACCCAGATCTTTACATTCACTGTGCTTAGGTTCTGTTCTTTCTCCAATTCATCATCAGGTCAGCTCTTACCAGCCCATAGGTCTCTGCCTAACTAGCACTTTCTCTGGAGCCACCTGCTAGGAGCTCCTTGATTATCAGGTATTTCTTAACAATGCTTTTTCCACTTGCAATTATCTAATTATTTAAAAGAATATATTTCCTTTCTCGGCCGGGCGCGGTGGCTCACGCTTGTAATCCCAGCAATTTGGGAGGCCGAGGCGGGTGGATCACAAGGTCAAGAGATCGAGACCATCCTGGTCAACATGGTGAAACCCCGTCTCTACTAAAAATACAAAAATTAGCTGGGCATGGTGGCGCACGCCTGTAGTCCCAGCTACTCGGGAGGCTGAGGCAGGAGAATTGCTTGAACCCAGGAGACGGAGGTTGCGGTGAGCCGAGATCACGCCATTGCACTCCAGCCTGGGTAACAAGAGCGAAACTACGTCTCAAAAAAAAAAAAAAAAAAAGAATATATTTCCTTTTTCTCCACAGACTCAAAACACCATTCACCAGGACAGATTCTGCCTAAACTATCAGATTCTCAGCATGAAGCATACAGCAGGCACTCAATTGTTAAAAACTATCTGAAGGTATACATGGAGTCAACCATCTGTGTAAAAGTATTGAGCTTAATCTCCCTAAACTTCTGGGCTTTAATTTATTCTGCATATATAAGGATCAGTCTTTCAGAAGACCCAGAAAACCTTAGTGAAGGTAGAGGGCTCATTAAACTATTTGCTTTAAAGCTCTGACAATTTTCTTGTTGCTGATATTAACAACCCAACAAGAAGGGGAGTTAAAGGGCAGTGCTTACCAAAGGTCACAAGTGTACCACCTAAATAGGCTGTGAGCTTCATAAGTAGGCTGCACTCTTGTTAGCTACCATCAGGATTTAATTAACTGATGTCACAGTTGGATTGACATTTCATGCCTGTGGGGAAATTTGACTGAACTCATCCATTCCAAAATAAATGATTAGCACCACCATCTTTCACGTTATCTTTCAATAAGTGGGACAGCTACATTTTCACAACTTGCTGGGGTAAAACCATTTTCAAATTCTAAATACTGGTGAGCATGAAAAAGAGGGATGGGAAATAACAAAGTCAGGCAAAAAAATATTTGTGAGCACTTCATTTTATCAAAATAAAACTTGTTTCAGAGGCAGAATGAACCTGTCAGGAACCCCTGTTTTTCATAACAAATTATGCCAGGAGAATGTTGCGTCGTTTTCGAATTTGCCTGTTGATTGAACTGTTGAGAACAAATGTATTTTATGGCTTCCTGGGTTGTGGGCCAACCCCCTACCCAGTCAGTCACCAGCCAAGCACAGCTTCCAGATCTTTAAACTTCTCAGCACAGTAGGCCCTAAAACTGTTCCCATGGTAACCTTCAGTCAAACAGGTGAGCTCTGGCTGTCATTTGCAGGCAAAATGAGAAAAAGAAATACTGGCTGCTCTTGTTCACGATGCCACAAAGAGAAGTAACACTGATTTCTGAATAAATAGACTGAAAGTCACAATAGTTGTTGAAACAAATAAGAATCATGGTATTAATGTCCTGACCAAAAAAAAAAAAAAAAAAATACAGCTTCTAAAATTTATGTCTCAAAGAAAATCAATGAGAAAACAGATCACAAATTTTGTAGAAACATTAGTTATTTTTTTGGAGTATCTACTATTAAATATTGGGTCCTGGGATGGAAAATTTACATATATGATTTCATTTATCCCTACCCCCCAAAAAACTGTCATAATAACCTTTTAGTATTCCATGATTTACCTTAAATAACTGAGGTTCAAGGAATAAAAATAAGAGACTGACACTTAAGTGGGATTTGAACCCAGGTCTCTGTGTCTCCAAATTTCTGGGGTATTTTTTCATGATGCTACACTTTTTGAGCATTTATCAAGCGTATTCTAGAAGAATGAGTCAGTCACAGTTTGTGCTGAGGGAGTTTGCCACCAATTAAGTACAGATGTGAAAGGTGGCATTTGGGAAATCATTTCGGCTCCAGGATCTTACAGTCTGGGGACTGTGGTATAATAGAGTCACAAAATCTGTAGTTATAAGAATTGCCTTGAGTGCATGCTCCTCCACAATATAATAGGGTAGCCTTGAGAAATCCATTTAATTCTTTGAACATCAGTTTCTTCTTCTGTGAATTGAGATAACTTGATGGAATGTTCTGAGGATCAAAGGAGAAAATGTATTTGAAAGTACTTTCTAAAATAAAATTTGATATGTGATGATTATTCTTACCCTACATATCACATAAAATCTTAGCACATCTCTTTGGCACAACAGTTTCTTTTCACTTAAGACTGGCCAGTTGAATTCATTCCTCAAGTGTGTTTTGTTTAATTTCCAAAATTAGGAGCTGTGCAGAGCTTCCACCCTGAGTTCATTTTAGAAGTCAAGAAATAATTGCCACATTATTATATATATATTGAACTGTCATTTTACACATGCACACATATATGGCAACTTGATAAGATAATATCATTTGTATTTATTTTAAATGAATACTTAATTAGTGACAGATTTTAGCTATCACCTACACTCTGGTTGGGCCAAGAAAATAGAATATGATCTAGAAACAGAAAAAAAAAAAAAAAGAAGATAAGCAATGGTCAAGGAAATGGCAGTGCAGGGAATTCAAGGGCTGTAATCTGGTAGCCTGTAGGCTAGGCTGTATTTTCTTCTTTGGCCAGCATATATTTTCTTTGGCTGCATGGCTTTATTTTGTTGTAATTGTGCTTTTTAATGATGTTCTTAAATAATGTATGCATCCTCCAGTTTGCTAATCCATCATTTTTATCCTCTTACACCTGGCTGCCTCTCACATATACATTACCTGCCTGATAGTAATTGGGAGTTGGGAGTCCCTTTACCAAATAACAGGCAAAAGAGATGAGTCTTCTTTATTCTGAAACCATAAAGAATGTATCTGTTGGGAGGCTGAGGTGGGAATACTGCTTGAGTTCAGGAGTTTGAGACCAGCCTGAGCAACATGGTGAAACCCTGTCTCTACAAAAAATACCAAAAAAAAAAGCAGGTTTGGTGGTGCATGCCTGTGGTCTCAGCTACTTGGAAGGCTGAGGTGGGAGGATGGCTTGGGCCCAGGGAGTGGAGGTTGCAGTGAGCCAAGATCCGGCCATGGCACTCCAGCCTGCATCTGATCATTTAACACAGGAAAGGCTGAGCATGAACTGGGCTCAGGTACCAGATTTCACAGGAGTAGAGAACTGACATACTGTACCTGAAAGGATACATTTAGGATATGCATTAAAAAGTCTAGTATTACATAGCCAGTTGTAAATATTCTAATTCAACAAGCATTTAAAAACCTTCTGTATGAACTTCAGGAAAGTTTCTGGCACACAATAAGTATGATGTCAGTGGATGATCTGTTATGTCATCATCATCATCCTTATTTTATCATCAGTGCTATTTTTATTGGTCAGGCACAATTCTAGGAAGGGCAAAGGCTCTTAACTTCTGTCTTCCTCTTTATTCCCCAATAGAGGGTATGCCCAGTGTTCTGCTCTGTTTGTGATACATGCTTGTTGCCTAAAACATATCTGAGGGATGGCTGCAAAAATAATGGAAGATTAAACAGAGGCCATCCCTGGCCTTTGAGATCAACAGCCAGATTCCACTCTATTTCTGAGAGCTGTGAATAATTCTAGCCAAGTGTCAGAAGGAGCCTGGGAAGTGTAGCTCTGGGACTTTGATCTTCCTGAAGGAACTGAGAAGAAAGAATACCCAGGTGGAAGAGGTTTCCTAAGAGCCTGACAGGATGTTTAGTGGATGCATTACATATTGTCTGCAGAGAGTCAGGGCCACAAGTGCTCTGTAAGCACCAGATGTCATTAATATTACTATTTAAAAGAACTGAGCAGCCTATTCCTTCCTAGGTGGTAACCTAAGCACAGCAGATTTTTAGTAAGTCTGATCATTGATTGGGTTGCCAGCTGGAGCACTGACCATACTCTGATGTACGTCATGCAGGCTGATTTGGTGCAGGCAGCACTGGCTCTAACTCAGCATCTCACCTGCCTGAGCTGTTGCAACACCCTTCCTACTATCTATTGGCCTTACATCAACCCAGTCAGCCACTTATTCTACATACTACTAATTATATAAGTCTTGCTAAGCTGTCATCAAATCATATCACTTTTCTGCATTGCAACAGTTCATGAGTTACTTTGGCCTAAAAAATATCCAAACTCCTTAGCAAGGCGCATCTTGGTCTTGGGCCACCAACACTCTACTCTGAGCATCCGCCATTGATCTAAACACTCTAGAGGTCTGTGGACCCTCTTCCCTCTTAACAAGGGACTTTTATGACCTGGGTTTCCAGGGCACTCACGAGCACCTTTCAAACATCACTTGCTCCCTGAAACCTTCCCTCACACCCATCTGCAGAAGCAGAATTGAGGGCTTTCTTGTCTACACGTCCGTGGCACCGATCAGTTCTCTTGCATTGGCCAGAATATTTGGATGCAAATCTTGGAAGTCTAGATCAAACAAATTAAGGAATATATTGGGATTTATTCACTCGCGTCACCAAACGGGGCAGTGGCTGGGCCTTTGGGTGACTGTGACCAGGGCCTCAGATCAAATCAGGGAGTCTACCACAAACAACTATCTTTATGGGGCAGGAATTACACACACTTCAGCTCTGCACTGATGCATACTTAAAGCCAGAAAGGAACAAGAGCTCCTTCCCATTAATTCTAGTTATAAAATTTCAGAGGAAGCACTCTGGATGGCCTGGCTTGGCCCACGTGTGTCACAGGAAGGGGACCAGGTGCCACGATTCCCCTAGACTGCTTCAAGGTGCCTGCTCAGACCCAATGGTGGGGTAGTACGATCAGCAACGCTCGTTGGAACCTCATTTGCTTTAGAGTGGGAAAGAAGCAGTGTCGCATAAGAAGGTGCAAGCTCAGATAGAATTTCAGACAGGCAGAGAAGTAGGTATCATCTAGACTATTATTTAAATTTAATAACTAATAACACTTCAGATCCTGTGCATTTGAGTTTGCCTCTCACTACAGAGTGAGCTCCTAGAGTTCAAATACCCATCTTACTCATGTGCCTCTGCTCACACCTAGCATGATGCCTGGCACCAGGTTGCCACTTAGCTCAGGCTTGTGTGTTCCTGAATTAACAAATGCATAGCTCTCTGAGGCTCTGTGAACAAAACATCCAGTGAACATAATTACAGAATTCCATAGTGTTTGGAAGTTAGTTAAACAAAGGTTTATAATTTAAAAGACATTGAGTGACTCAAAACTAAATTAAAACACAATAACTTTTGAAATACAACTAGTATTTATTGAGTTCATAGGGTGAGCATTTTTATGAAAGACATTTAATCCTCACAAAAATTCCATGAGTTTTGGGAATTAGCCCTATTTTATAAATTAAGAAGGTGAAGTTAAGAGATCCTTGGACTTCCCCTAGTTCTCATGAGTTAAAGGGTCCAAAGGCAGAATAGAAACACAGGCCTTCTGATCTCAAGTCTATTGCTTTGCTCTTATGCAAATTATTTAACCTGTCTCAGTAAAATTGAGATAAGATAAGAACACTTGTTTATGAGGATTGCTGTGAGGAATAAAAGAAATAACATATATAAACAAGTTATCACATAGCCTGGTCCAGATGAGGAGATTAACAGATAATCGTGCTATATTTGTCAGTGATGGTGGCAGATTTCTTTCAATTCTGTCTGGTACATATCTCTAGCCAGTTCTCGTCCTTGTCCCACACCCCAGGGACTCATCCTGTATTATTCTCTTCTTTAGTGTTCCCCACTCTGTCTCCAGTAGCTTCTCTCCCACAAGACTGCTTCTAGAACAGGTCACAGCTCCTGGGCTTGCTCTTCTTGTTAAAGCCAAGTGCCCAGGCCCCTTTCGCTGCCTCAGTTAGCTGGCCCCACTTGTTATGGAATGATAAGTACCAAGAAACATGATGACATGTGACTCCTAGACCTTGTCCTGACATCAATTAGCTGTGTGACATTTGTACCACTGTTCTCTCCAGCGTAACATGAGAATGCTGGACCAGAGAAATCACTTAAATAAATTTGTTATGTAAAGGAAATTTCAGCAAAAATATTTGTCCTGCAGAGTCAAGCAGGACTATTACTTAGTCTTAAAAAAACTTTTACATATTTTTCACAGGAACCAAGTAAATCACCATTGGACTTGCCTACATTTATCAGATCAATTTCTATTACTTTTAACTGTCCCTTCCTGTTCCACTTCTCAGCAGGGGTTACATGCCTGCAGTGTACCCTCAGAATTTTTTTCTGAACATAGATTCCAAGAAAAGCTAGGGTAAAGAAGACAGGGTAGAAAGCAAGAGCACAGATGACACTTCTTTTAGGCGCACTGCCTAGATCTCACTTGGCCTGCTGCCTTCCTCTCATTAGTCGCACCAACTGAATATGATTAGCCCACTCTGATTTATTTTTGGCAACCCGGTAGTGCATGGGCCAATGCTTATTTTCATGGCTGATACAATCATCTCCAAAGCTGTCATTAGCATTTGGAAGATTAGTCCCTTTCTCTGGATGATTTTACTGCCTATGAAGCATCATGACACATATTAGATATATATTTCTTAAACACTTTACAAAATTGAGTCTATTTACTCCTCTCCTTATTATTACAACCACCTTCAGTTATTGGCTGCTGAAACACAGAGAAAAAATTCTTAATAGTTACATAGCTGATGCTTATAAACTTACTGTTTTCTGAGCTAGTGAATCGCCTGCTATAATCAATGAGAACCAAAAGCCAGATTTCAGTGCTACTGGATACTCAGTGCCTGATTTGTCTACATTTTGCTTAATAAGCTTTCCCATTATGCACCAAACAGTACTATCTATGTGAAAAGTGAATAATAAGGAAAAACAAATAGATATTTTCTCCTAAAAATGCAACTTGCAGATATGAAGCACAATATGTAGATGTTTTCTATTTATATTTGTGGACAGTAAGATTTATTAGTAAGGATCATTATTTTTAGGTCTTTGAGATACAAAAGTTCTAAGATTCAAAATAAATTCTAAAGTACATTTGGTCTGAAAAATTTATCCTTTAGGTATATACCCAGTAATGGGATTGCTGGGTCAAATGGAATTTCTATTTCTAGATCCTTGAGGAATTGCCACAAGGATTATAAATCGTTCTATTATAAAGACACATGTACATACATGTTAATTGCAGTGCTTTTTATGATAGCAAAGACTCTGGAATCAACCCAAATGCCCATCAATGATAGATTAGACAAAGAAAATGTGGCACATATACACCATGGAATACTATGCAGCCATAAAAAATGATGAGTTCATGTCCTTTATAAAGACATGGATGAATCTAGAAACTGTCATTCTCAGCAAACTGACACAAGAACAGAAAACCAAACACCACATATTTTCACTCATAGGCAGGTGATGAACAATGAAAAAACTTGGGCACAGGGAAGGGAACAACACTCACTGGGCTAGGTGGGGATGTGGAGGGGAGGGGAGGGACAGCGGGGGTGGGAAGGATGAGGAGGGATAACACCCAAAGAAATGCCTAATGTAGGTGAGGGCAGGGGGGGAGGGCAGGGGATGTGGCATGTATGTACTTATGATGTGCACATGATATACCCCAGAGCCCAAAGTATAATAAAAAAAAATCTATCATGAAAAATGAAATGCAATTTGGCAAATTTTCCAGTAGGTTAAAAATAAAAGGATTTTTCTATCAGCTCTCAGTTAATTTGAAAGCATATTTATAATCTGGATTCCCCATTTACTAAACATTTCATGAATAAACAACCACTGACCACCACCAAACTTGCAGCTCCTGGAGGCAGGGTTGTGTTTTGGGTCCCCAGTACTTAGCAGACTGTGTGGTCCTTAGCAGATTCTTGATTTGTATCGATTAAATATCAATTAGTAACTTCTATCATGGTTGTGATTACTCTTTCTTTTCATCATACCTGTCTTCTCTATCCAGTGAGTACATCCCAGCTGTTCCAAATCTCCTCTTGTAATGTCTGTCTATATAGGATTCTAAAGAAAGCAAAAGGATAGAGGAGAAGAAAAAATAAAATCTGAAGAAAGAGGTTTAAAGAGAGAAGGGTGCTATGATGGGGAAAAATGAGAAGTTTAAGAAGTACTGCTGGAGACCTCAAGTGCACTAGCTAATTGGGGTCTAATTTGTTGTTGTTGTTGTTGCTGCTGCTGTTTTACTGCCAGAATTTTAGAAGTATTTCAATGCTGATGAATTTTCTTTTAGAGGAAGGGAAGACGATGAAGCAGGTGATGTTGAGGCCAACCTGCATATTACTTGTATTCCCTGCCTGATTGGGGCAATGTATTCACCATGAGGTGAGGGAGAGCTCTTTGTTTTGCTTAGGAAGGCCAGAGGGAGGGCTCTTTGCTTTGCTTAGGAAATGCATCGTATTCTCCACAATAAAGTAAGCTGATGATGCTAGAGGAAGAATTAGTGCTCCTAGTAAAGAGAGGATCCATTACCATCGAGTTAGCTGCAGCAGCAAGGGTATGGGGGCATTAAGGAGGAGCAGGAGTTAGCATTCAGAGTGAGTGGGGAGGAAGTGGCAAGAACACGTGCACCCTTAGGCAAAGTAACCCACCAAAACAGGTGCTGATGACTTCACTAGGACTGTCAAGTGTCCCCGCTGCACTTTGGGTCTGTCCGTCACAAGCACACATTGTGCTGATAGCCTCCATGGCACGATCACCAGGATGGGAGGGCATCCCATCTACCTTTGAGGCCTAGAACATCTGAGTGCATGGGTATCTCTTGCACAGCTCTGACCCACCACTACACTATACATTCATCAGCAAATGCTCCTCACCCATGCACAGTACCCAGGGCTTGCTCATGGACTGCTGGTAATGCCCTACTCCATCAAGCAGGGGACAATTATGACCCAGCTGCTCTGTGCTTCTGGTGGCCAAGAAAAGTGACACATTCTCAATTGATTTTTCACACCCACTATTGCTTCAACGCCTCCTTGGGACACTGACAGAGCAAAGTTGGAAGGCAGACTGTACACAGGCCATGAAGCATTAACAATGCAATACATCTGGGTTTGGTGCAGGAGGCTAGGCTATTTATGATCATCGGCTAATAGGTTTTAAAAGAAATTATAGTAAGGGAAAAGAGATCAAGCATCTATGATAGTAACCTGGACCTTTCTAGTCATATTAAGGGTATTGGCCATTGCTTGAGTTACTAATAGAAGTCTATTAATTTCAAATCTTAGCTGGTGAAATGCTGTGGCTGAAAATGTCAACTATCTTTAAAAATATTCCACAGATGAATGAGCCTGGCTTAGTCTGGTCTTTTTTAAAAAAATTTATTTAAATATTTTAAGTTCTTGGGTACATGTGCAGATTGTTCGGGTTTGTTACATACATATACACATGCCATGGTGGTGGTTTGCTGCATCCATCACCCCATCATCTACATTAGATATTTCTCCTAATGCTATCCCTTCCTCAGTCCCCCCACTCCCTGCTATTCCTCCCCAGCCCTGTGCCCCCAAGGCCCTGGTGTGTGATGTTCCCCTCCCTGTGTCCATGTGTTCTCATTGTTCAATACCCACTTATGAGTGAGAACATACAGTGTTTGGTTTTCTGTTCTTTTGCCAGTTTGGTGAAAATGATGGTTTCCAGTTTCATCCATGTCTCTGAAAAGAACATGACCTCATCCTTTTTTACGGCTGCATAGTATTCCATGGAGTATATGTGCCACATTTTCTTTATCCATTCTATCATTGATGGGCATTTGGGTTGGTTCCAAGTCTTCACTATCATAAACAGCACTGCAACAAACATATGTGTGCATGTGTCTTTATAATAGAATAATTTATAATCCTTTGGGTATATGCCCAGTAATGGGATTGCTGAGTCAAATGGTACTTCTAGTTCTAGATCCTTGAGGAATCATCACACTGTCTTCTACAATTGTTGAATTAATTTATACTCCCACCAACAGTATAAAAGCATTCCTATTTCTCCACATCTTCTCCAGCATCTGTTGTTCTTTATATTTTAATGATCACCATTTTAACTTGTGTGAGGTGGTATCTCAATATGGTTTTGATTTGCACTTTTCTAATTACCAGTAATGATGATCTTTTTTTTTTATATGTTTGTTGGCTGCATAAATGTCTTCTTTGGAGAAATGTCTGTTCGTATCCTTGATGAAGTTGTTTGTTTTTTTCTTGTAAATTTGTTTAAGTTCTCCATAGATTCTGGATATTGGCCCTTTGTCAGATGGGTAGACTGCAAAAATTTTTTTTCTGTTCTGTTTGTTGCTGGTTCACTCTATTGATAGTTTCTTTTGCTGTACAGAAGCTCTTAAGTTTAATTAGATCCCACTTGTCTATTTTGGCTTTTGTTGTCATTGCTTTTGGTGTTTTAGACATGAAGTCCTTGCCCATGCTTATGTCCTGAATGGTATTGCCTAGGTTTTCTTCTAGAGTTTTTATGGTGTTAGGCCTCATGTTTAAATCTTTAATCCATCTAGAGTTAATTTGGGTATAAGGTGTAAGGAAGGGATCCAGTTTTAGCTTTCTGCGTATGGTTAGCCAGTTTTCCCAGCACCATTTATTAAATAGGGGATTCTTTCCCCATTGCTTGTTTTTGTCAGGTTTATCAAAGATCAGATTGTTGTAGTTATGTGGCATTCTTTCTGAGGCCTCTGTTCTGTTCCATTGGTCTATATATCTCTATTTTGGTCTTAATGTGTATTGGCGTTAATCCCAATTTACATTATACAGGTAATAATCTAAGATCAGTTTTCCTTTGAAGGATTAGGAACCTTTGTTCACGTGTGTGGTTATGGGGAAGGGAGAAAAAACAGTAAGAGAATTTTGTGCACCCTATTAGCAGAAAAGAGCCAACAGGCACAGACCACAATCACAGGCAAAAGGAGGTTAGAGTAGCCTATTATTAAATTAAATTTTTAAAAATACATACCCTTCTCTCACCATCACCCACTCTAGAGAGCAAGGGAAGATCCCCAACCCCTCTATTCTAGGGATTCCATATGTAAAGCCTGAGATGGTGAGGATGAAGAATAAAAAACTTACTTATGAAAGGGAAGAAGGCATCTGTTGCTACTTTAACCTTCAGAAACTCCCATCCCCAGCCCCTTTTGCTTCTTTAGAAAGAGCCCTGGGAATCAATTTAAGTATAGAACAAGCCCTTCCTCTAGAGGGGCACTCAAACCCCAACATGGAATTGGAAGTTCTGGGGTAAACTGAGGAAGAAGAAAGCTTAGTTTGGCTGGATATGAAATTCCGGGTTGACAATTCTTTTCTTTAAGCATGTTGAATATTGGCCCCCACTGTCTTCTAGCTTGTAGGGTTTCTGCAGAGAGATCTGCTGTTAGTCTGATGGGCTTCCCTTTGTGGATAACCTGACCTTTCTCTCTGTCTGCCCCTTAACATTTTTTCCTTCATTTTAACCTTGGTGAATCTGACAATTATGTGTCTTGGGGTTGCTCCTCTCAAAGGAATATCTTTGTGGTGTTCTCTGTTTTTTCTGAATTTGAATGTTGGCCTGCCTTTATAGGTTAAGGAACTTCCCCTGGATGATATCCTGAAGAGTGTTTTCCAACTTGATTCCATTCTCCCCATCACTTTCAGGTACAACAATCAAATGTAGATTTGTCTTTTCACATAGTCCATATTTCTTGGAGGCTTTTTTCAGTTTTTTTCACTCTTTTTTTCTCTAATCTTTTCTTCTCATTTTGTTTCTTTGAATTGATCTTCAATCTCTGATATCCTTTTTTCAGCTTGATCACTTTGGCTATTGATACTATGTATGTTTGGTGAAGTTCTTGTGCTGTTTTTCAGCTCTGTCAGGTCCTTTATGTTCTTCTCTAAACTAGTGATTCTAGTTAGCAATTTGTCTAACCTTTTTTCAAGGTATTTAGCTTCCTTGAGTTGGGTTAGAACATGCTCCTTCTGTTGGAGAAGTTTGTTATTACCCACCTTCGGAAGCCTACTTCTGTGAAGTCATCAAACTCATTCTCTGTCCAGTTTAGTTCCCTTGCTGGCAAGGAGTTTCAATCTTTTGAAGGAGAAGAGGTGTTCTAGTTTTTGGAATTTTCAGACTTTTTGCAGTGGTTTCTCCCCATCTTTGTGGATTCATCTACCTTTGGTCTTTGATGTTGTTGACCTTTGGATGGGGTCTCTAAGTAGACATCCTTCTTGTTGATGTAGATATTATTCATTTGTTTCTTAGTTTTCTTTCTAACCATCAGGTCCCTCTGCTTCGGGTCTACTGGAGTTTGCAAGAGGTCCATCCTAGATCGTGCTTGCCTGGGTATCACCAGCAGATGCTGCAGAACAGCAAAGATTGCTGCCTGTTCCTTCCTCTGGAAGCTTTGTCACAGAGGGACACCCTCCAGATGTTAGCCAGAGCTCTCTTGACTGAGGTGTCTTTTGGTCCCTACTGGGAGGTGTCTTCCAATCAGGATACATGGGGGTCAGGGACCCACTTGAGGAGGCAGTCTGTCCCTTATCAGAGCTTGAACGCTGTGCTGAGAGATCTGCTGCTCCCTTCAGAGCCGTCAGGCAGGAACATTTGAGTCTGCTGAAGCTGTGCCCCTTTCTACCCTTTCCCCCAGATGCTCTGTCCCAGGACGCTGGGAGTTTTATCTATAAGTCACTGACTGGAGCTGCTGCCTTTTTTTCACAGATGCCCTGTCCAGAGAGGAGGAGTCTAGACAGTCTGGCCGCAGAGGCATTGTTGAGCTGCAGGGTGTTTGGCCCAGTTAGGACTTCCCAGTGGCTTTGTTTACACTGAGAGGGTAAAATCACCTACTCAAGCCTCAGCAATGGCGGATGCCCCTCCCCTGACTAAGCTTGATTGTTCCAGGTCAACCTCAGACTGCTGTGCTGGTAGTGAGAATTTCAAGCCAGCAGATCTTAGCTTGCTGTGCTCTGTGGGGGAGAGACTTACCAAGCCAGATCACCTGACTCCCTGGCTTGAGCCCTCCCTTCCAGGGGAGTGAAGGGCTCTGGCGCTCCAGGTGCCACTGGAGTATGGGAAAAAAAAAAAAGCTCCTGCCCTAGCTCAGTGTCAGCCCAGAGGGACACCCAGTTTTCTGCTTGAAACTCAGGGCCCTGGTGGTGTAGGCACCGGAGGGAATCTCCTGGTTTGCCAGTGCGAAGAACGTGGGAAAAGTGCAGTATCTGGGCCAGAATGCACCATTCTTCCTGGTACCGTCTCACGGCTTCCCTTGGCTAGGGGAGAGAAATCCTCCAACCCCTTGCACTTCCGGGAGGATGCAATGCCCCACCCTTCTTCAGCTCGCCCTACGTGGGCCACACCCACTGTCCAACCAGTCCCAGTGAGATAAACCGGATACTTCAATTGGAAATGCAGAAATCACCCACCTTCTGCATCAATCTTGCTGGAAGCTGCAGACCGGAG
Source organism: Cebus imitator (assembly GCF_001604975.1). NCBI lineage: Eukaryota > Metazoa > Chordata > Mammalia > Primates > Cebidae > Cebus > Cebus imitator. Next base: position 3,459,744 of record NW_016107317.1, read on the forward strand.
CTGTTCCTATTCCTAAAAGTTTATTCTTAATGTCTAGCTCATATTACAGAAATCTGCCTGGGATCACCCACATCAAAAGCACTTAGCATATGCCAGGTACTGGTCCTAGAGCTGAAGATGTAGCTGGAAATAAAATGCAGTCCCTGACCTTAGAGGACTTACCATCTGGTATGGTGAGAATATGAGGAAAACAATTTAGTCTATTAAATGTTAAGACAGAATTAAATTTGTGTATGCCACACATTCACTATAAGTACTAGGACCTGTCAAATCTGGATTTCCAAAAAATGAAATAAGAAGAAAAAGCCAGTCCATTTTTTGTTCTATAAAGCCTCTTGTAGGATAGGGATTTGTATCATGTGCTTCATTTGGTTGCTGGCAATATGTGAGATACCAAAATCAATAAGTTAAACTGTTAGTGGAAATGTAAATTAGTTCAGCCATTATGGAAAACATTACGGAGGTTCCTCAAAAACTTAAAAATAGGACTACCATATGATCCAGCAATCCCACTACTGGGTACCTATCCAAAGGAAAGGAAATCAGTATGTTGAAGATTTCTCTGCCCTCCCGTGTTTACTGCAGCACTCTTCAGAGGAGGCGAGATGCGGAATCAACTTAAATGTCATTCAGAGGGTGAATGGATAAAGAAAATGTGGTGTATATATACACTACCACACACACACACACACACACACACACATGCACACACACAGACACACAGAATGTTATTCAGCCTTAAAATAAGAAGGAAATTCTGTCATTTGCAACCATATGGATGAACCTGAAGGACAATACATCAAGTGAAATAACCCAGGCACAAAAAGATAAATACCATGTTTTTACTCATATGTGAATGCTAAAAAAAAACTTGCTCTCATAGAAGTAGAACAACTGCAAGTTCCCCTAGCAGAAGTCATTACTAGAGCCAAGGAAGGGGGAGACAGGGGAACAGCCAAAGGCTGGCTGAGGGAGACAAAAGTACAGCTAGACAGGAGGAATAAGTTCTAATGCTCTGTTACTATGGGGGGGGGCGCTATATTAACACTTTATCGTATATTTTCAAATAGCTAGAAGAATGGATTTTGAATGTTCCCAACACAAGGAAATGATAAATGTTTGATGTTATCGATACACTAATTACCCTGATTTGCTCATTACACAATGTATATATGTATCAAAATATCATACGGTATCCCATAAAGATGTAAAATTTGTACGTGTCTATTAAAAATAAGAATAATAGAATCAAAATCAATAAATTGAGTAATTTGTTAGAGGCAAATGCCCATATATCAGTAATTCAATCAGCCATTCCTTCATTGATGTGACAGAAACTTGACAGACTTGATGCTAGGAAAGTAAGTTAAGAGGTGAAGATAAATGGACATATAGAAAAATAATTAGGCTGACTTTTTGTACCTGTGACCATGGATGAGTGACTTAATCTTTCTGAGCCTCAGATTCCTCAGTTACAAAGTGAGATTAAAAATAACGATACCTATCTCATGAGAGTGATTATAAATGAGGTTTTTTTATATGGAGCACCTGGCATAGTGCCTGAATCCCTGTAGATTCTTAACAAGTTTCAGCAATTTTTCTATCCTGCTATTATATAAGAGAAATTTGAGGCTCAGTGCAATGAATAACTTACTCAACCAGGACACTACATAACTAGAAGATAAACACAAGCATGTGGTATAAAGTACATGAGTCTTGTTTGAGACTGGAAAGATTAATTCTGCCGATGGAGTCTGAGACAGAATCAGGAAGGAAAATTTAAACCAATTACATGGATGGCTTTTCAAGTATTGTCCATAAACATATATTTGGAGACTTGGAGCAAAGTTTTTAAAAAGTCCGTCAACTGCTGACTTTAGCGTAGACATCTGCAGCTCTACCATCTGATCTCTTCTTCACTAGTATAGCTTCCTTCATCTTTACGACATTATGCTGGTTAATCTTTAATGACAAGGATCAACACCAGTTTCCCAATCCTGACTTTCTAATAATTTTCAGAACTAGCAGGTGAGAAGAGGGGAAAGAACTGCCTTGATATATTCTCCTATCATCACTCCCTCTAAAGTAAGAAGAGTGTATTTCTTTAAACCATGTAACTTTGCCAGCATAGCTGAAACAGAGAACTTCCCTAGAACTTGAGTGTCAAAATGATTCATTCATTACTTACTCCTCCACAAGATGTTTATTTTATTTTATTTCATTTCATTGTTTTATTTTGAGATGGAATCTCACTCTGTCATCCAGGCTGGAGTACAGTAGTGCAATCTCAACTCACTGCAACCTCCGCCTCCCAGAAGCAGGTTCAAGCAAATCTCCTGCCTCAGCCTCCTGAGTAGCTGGAATTACTGTACAGGCATGTGCCACCACGCCCCACTAATTTTTTGTATTTTTAGTAGAGACAAGGTTTCACTGTGTTAGCCAGGATGGTCTCAATCCCCTGACCTCATGATCTTCCCACCTCAGCGTCCCAAAGTGCTAGGATTACAGGAGTGAGCCACGGCACCTGGCATGCAAGATGTTTATTTTGTTTATTACATGACACTGTCCACAAACTGGAAGCATCTTTTCAATGGAAAAAAATCCTCCAAGTAAAACCCTGAGAAGATCATTAGAGTCCTAAGATGGATAATTTCTTTCTGATTTTCCTTGTGTAACTAAAATACCTATGTAACTCTATTTTAAGAAATAAGGCTTATCATAAACATCAGTTTATGATATAAAATAATATGTAAAAATTGTCTTAGTATAACTTTATTATGAATTATCTGAATATAACCTCCATCTCTTTTTTTCTCTTCCATTCAACAGAATGCTACAGCTTTCCATGTAACTGTCCAAGACGATAATAACATCATTGTCTCATTAGAAGCTTCAGACGTCATCAGTCCAGCATCTGTGTATGTTGTGAAGATAACTGGTGAATCCAAAAATTATTTCTTCGAATTTGAGGAATTCAACAGCACTTTGCCTCCTCCTGTTGTTTTTAAGGCCAGTTATCATGGCCTTTATTATATAATCACTCTGGTAGTGGTAAATGGAAATGTGGTGACCAAGCCATCCAGATCAATCACTGTGTTAACAAGTAAGCATCATGTGTAAAATTGTCCCCTGTTTCTTCTTAGAGTATATTCCCGTGGGGCTCTAATTGAGGCAGTCCACCAAGAATGGCAAAATCTCCTGCCTTGATGCAAAGTGACATTGATTCAAAGTTCTATGCTTTATTGAGAATATAGCATCTTGCTGAAGTTTGATGTTTACTGTTTGCATTGTGTTAAACAAAAATATTTTTAAATCAAAAAAGTAAATCTCAATGAAGTAGTACATTTTGAGAGTAAGTGACAATTTCAAATTCATGATTGGAAGGTGTAATTTTCTGCTGTATTGCTTAATAATGTCATCATAACTTGTCTATTTTTTCTAGAGCATGTATTCTCATATTAAGCAATTCAGTTTGGAGGACAACGAACTGATACTCCTATTTATCCTGCCCAAATTCAAGTAGAGGTCTTTGACTGAGACATAGAAAAAGATATCTTTTTTCATCAGTTGTTATTCCCCACCTCATCTTCAAAATAGCTTTGCCTTCTACTTCTCAAGAAAAAAAATGACAAGAAAAAAAATTAATAGCAATTTAACTTTCATTAGTCCATGTCATAAAGAGTGAATGCTGACATTCGGAAATTTTAGGAATAGTTTTAACTTCATGTGATATTTTTCACTTTACTAGCTGACTTTAATATCTAATCTCAAAATAAGATGTGAATCTACTGTCTATGTTAATATATGGAAGAAAAACTGATTATTTATAAGACAGTAGAGTTTATCCCCAGCACAATGTAATGGCTCAGCAAAGTACTTTATGCTTATGTTCTTCAGTCCATCTTTTTCAACAGCTGCAATTTGTTAAATGCCATCTATGTGTGATTGTTCTGGTGATAACTAAGGAAAAAGACAGTGATATTGTATGTTGGCATACAAGGAAACAGAAACTACAAGGAGCAAAAACTCAAAACCAAGCTAGAGGGTATATTCTTAACATGTCTGCCAAAAATTAATTCAAGTCTCCATTGGCAGAGTCCCAGGATCAGTAGTGAGTCCTAAAAATTAGGAATGGCATAGACCCAAGACCTTCAAAGTTTATAGGCATAATGGACAAATGTATTAATTGAATTAAAGGGAGAATTTACCTTGTAAAATACTATCTGAAACAAGCTCTAGAAAAAGATGAATTGCAAGTCAAATTTAGGCAGCAGATATAGGTACATAATGCCTACAATACAAACTCCTTAAAATCAAAAGCTCTTATCTTCATAATTTCATGCTTAATAGATGATCCATAAATATTAGTTTGATTTAGTTGAGCAAGTAATAGGAGAGATCTAGGGGGGAAAAACTAAGGCACAGAGAAAAATAAATTTAGGACTATAATGACAGTTGCTGATCCAACATTTATGAGCATGTACTCAGCCATCCCTAATCAGTTGCAGCTGGAGGATTCAGCCCTTTAGCTAACTGTGAAGACATGTGATAAATCAATGTCTTGATTTATCAGGTAAATCAGGTAAATCAATCCTAAAAGATTTCTAGGATATCACTTAGCATTTGCAATGAGTTCCATTCAAAATGTATTATATTTTCCTTTGTGATGTTTTTCTTTGAACTGTAGGGCATACAAGTGTGTTGAATGTCAAAAAAAAATGGAAATTTTGCAGACGTCTTTTTTTATTGATTTGTAGAGGAAGTACTGTTGTGATCAGATCACATTTTATATGATTTCATTTACTTGAAAGTTGTTGATATTTGTTTTATGGACCCAAATATGGTCTTTCTTTCTGTGTATTCTGTGAGCACTTTCTGGGTGAAGTTTCAATAAGTGTAAATCATATCAAGTTGATTGTTCAAGTCCTCTATATCCTTACTGATCTTCTGTTTCCTTGTTCTAATAATGACTGGTAAAGGAATCTGAAAGTCTCCACCTGTCACTGTAAATTTGTCTATTTCTCCTTTCACTTCTTTTGGTTTATGCTTTACATATTTTGAAGCTCTGTTGTTATTAGGTGCAAAAACTTTTAGGATTGCTGTGTCTTCTTGCTAAACTGAACCATCTGACTACATGTAATGTCCCTCTATATGCCAAGCAATATGCCTCGTGTTCATGTCCCTTTTGTCTGATATTAAAATAGCCATTTTAGGTTTTTTTAAGTGTTTGTGTGGCATGCTTAATCCATCATTTTGCTTTCAGTCTACTTATGTCTTTACACGTGAAAGGGTTTCTTATAGACAGCATAGAGTTGAGTCTTGCGTTTTTTTTTCCAATCTAAAAATCTCTGTCTTTTAACTGGAATATTTAGGACAGCGCTACCTAATAAAAAGAGAATGTTAACCTCATATGTAATACTAGGTTTTCTGGTAGACACATTAAAATTCTTTTTGAAAAGTTGAAATTAATTTTAATAACATAGTTTACTTAATCCACTACATTCACAATATTATTTCAGAATATAATCAATATACAAATTTATACACTTTTTACTTTCAAACATAAATTTAAGTAAAAATAAAGCTGCACTAGCCTAATTTTAATTGCTCAATAGCAACACGTAGCTAGTTGATACCAATTTAAATAGTGCAGGTTTAGACAATATACATGTAATTATTAATATTATATTATAATACAATTATTTATATGGTTGAATTTGAATTTACCATATTGCTAGGCTGTTAGGTAGAATGGGGAGTGAGTCAATCTACTCAATAGTTGAGCTGGGTTAAAGGCATTAGATACCTTCCGCTCATCATAGATTTCTAACTCTTCCCATGGTAGGCTGCCAGGACTGGTAGAGGGTATTTCTCAGTGTTCCAGTTCCACCCTCAGTAAGCATCAAACCCTGAACACCTGCACCACAGAAGAGCTCCCCCAGCAATAGACTGCTGTTACTTTTCTCTCATTGCTAAGTTTTTGGTGGGGACAGAGGGTATCCTTGGTTCTCATGGTCCAGCCTCAGACTTAGGCAGACCCTGTGATGCTAGATGGGTCATTCTTGACATTTTTACCCCTCAAATTACACTGACACTGAAATTCTACTTTAAATCTGTGGGTCAGAGAGTTTCCTGTCTCTTCTCCAGTGGTAGCAGAACTACTGATACTCTACTTTGTATCAGTGTAGGACTCTGGGCCCAAAAGAGTTTCTTCTCCTCTCCCAGAAACAGGAGTCTTTTGCTTCTATTCATCCTTCAAAAGAAGTCATCTTTTCCTGAGAACTAGAAAGGAAAGATTTTTCTGCCCCTCCACAATACATTAAGCTTCTTATTTATATTCAAGAAAGGTCCAGGGAAGTAAGTGTTCTTGCTGGCCTCTTCGTGGTTTCAATTACCATCTGCATGCCTTTTGCCCAGCACCCCAATCCCCAACCCAAAAGAGGAAGACTCTCTCCAGTCCCCTGTCTTGCCTCTGGTAGTCCTCATGAGTATGGGGTAGAGGCCCAAAGGGAAAGCTAGAGAGAAATAGTATACTTCGTTTGTGTCTGCCTCTCCCAGTTAGTCTAGACCAGTGGTGATCTAGAACTTTTGGATGATGGAAGTATTCTATAACCGTATTGTCCAACATAGTAGCCACTAATTTTTAATTTTAATTAGTTTGAATTCATTTAAAATTTGAATTAAATAGCTCCATGTAGCTAGTAACTACCATGTTGGACAGAGCAATGCTATGCATCCATTTAGACCATACTTAATCTTTATGAATCCATTAAAATCGGAGCTGTTTTCTTCCTACATGCTTCAATGTTGCATCCTCTTCCTGCTGTGCTTTGCCGAAGTGAAATCATATGTCCCCTCTCTCCAGAGGGGCTGGTCACTCCTTGGAATTCACATCATTTGGTTGACTTGCTATCTCACCTCTCCTGTAACCTCAAGAATAGTTATAATTTCGTGGATTACTTGGCTTTTTCTTCTTGAGGTGGAGAAGAAGTGATGTTGTCCTGGGGCTTTTTACATCTTAAGGGGAAGAGGAAACACGTACTGATTTCTAAAGAGTAAAATTATTTAATGATGGCCTATCAAATATCATTTTGTACTCAATTTTTAAAGGCTCAATTTCATTATCCCAAATTTAAGGAGCAATAATAGGTTGAGCATGTAAGAAGTGGGGATTAGTGCACAAATTATTTCTGTGACATTAGGCATGAGCTGGCATTTGGTGACATTTGGGTACAGCTTCCACCTTCATTAAAAAAGGGAATTAACATACATGATGACTAAGATTACTTTTGAGCTCTGAAACTAACATTATTTGTCAGTTAATGATGTATTTTTGCCATCTTTATTTTTCTAACTGAAAGCTTTTTAAACAAGTTTGGAAAACATTTGTAGTAGCTGCTCACAGAGTTGACACATTTCTCTTGAGAATAAAAGAGTACCTTTGTAGCAGTCATTTACTGTGTGTTAGATGCTTGTCTTGATGAAATCAGCGATGACAAAGCAATTGGCCCCAGGGCAGTCCTTTGATATTTTGCTATAGTTGTTCTGAGTCTGTCACTCTTAGAGAAAGCTGAAAAACATGACAAAGAATAAATTTGGCACAGCAGAGTCATTTGGCCAGCTCAAAAGAGTTTCACAGCGCTTAGGGTCTGACATCTCATTAATATTTAATTGATTGAGAACCTTCAGTATATTGCATGCACTTCAGAAGGAAGAGGTAGTTTCTCAGCAGGTAAAAGGATAACTGGAATCAGTTGCTTAGAAATTGAGGAAATGTCACATACACACAGCTGTGTCATGTGTCAGTGAAGTTCTACAGAATAGTAGCTGTACACATTAAATAATACACATGAAGACACTCTACAAATACAATATTCTGTACAGATCTATTCTAAATAAAAATAATTCATGAGTTTTTATTTTACTTATCAGGTACATGCTCTGTGCCATCTCCTAGATACCAAAGAAATAAAGATAAATGAAAATACTTATAATCAAAGATGTTATACTATAGTGGAAGAAACAAATACCATCACAAAAAATATGATAACAGTTATTGTGACCAGAAAGGGGGCCCAATCCAGACCCCAAAACAGGGTTCTTGGATCTTATGCAAGAAAGAATTCAGGGCGAGTGCACAGTGCAAAGCAAAAGCAAGTTCATTAAGAAAGTGAAGGAATAAAAGAATGGCTATTCTATAGGCAGAGCAGCCCCAAGGACTGCTGGTTGCCTATTTTCATGGTTATTCTTGATTAGATGCTAAACAAGGGGGTGGATTATTCATGAGTTTTCCCCGAAAGGGAGGACAATTCCCGGAACTCAGGGTTCCTGCCCTGTTTAAACTATATAGGGTAACTGCCTGACCCTGCCATGGCATTTGTAAATTATCATGGTACTGGTGGGTGTCTCTTAGCATCCTAATGTATTATAATGAGTGCATAATGAGACAGTGAGAACGACCAGAAGTCACTCTCATAGCCATCTTGGTTTTGGTGGGGTTTGCCCAGCTTCTTTACCACAACCTGTTTCATCAGCAAGGTCTAGCCTACCAGGTCTCAGCCTTATTTTATCCAGTCCCTATTCAAGATGGAGTTTCCCTGATTCAAACACCTCTGACATTGTGAAAGAGTTAGGTAAAAGAAATTGCCCGGTCTTCCTAGGGAACACTGGGAAGGCAGCACAGAAGAAACAATCATTGAAAAATGAAGGAAAATTTGCTGAAAGAATAACGAATGGAAAGTGTTACAGATTCAAATAGAATTGTACATGCAAATAATGGAGGCAGACATAGCGTGGCACACTTGATGACCGCAGGGAGTTAAGATGGCAACCGTTAGGTGTTCCAGAAAATAACGAGAAACGTGACTAGAAATGTTGGGAAGAACTTTAAGTACCTTGCAAAGGAATTTAGACCTTAACCTATAAGTGATAGGAAGAAATTATATAATAAGATTTGAATGAGGAAAGCTCTCTCATAGCAAAGCTGCAAGCCAAGAGATCCTGAATCCTGCATTGGAATAGAAAAATTATCAAGGAAGTATTTGCGGTAGTAGTTCAGAGCATTAGTTTTGGCGTCAAAGCAATCTGAAACTGTATATTTTGCCTTGGGCAGATGATTAATTTCTCTAAATCTTAGTTTTCAAAACTGTAATTTATTCTAGGGGTTAGCAAACTTTTTCTATGATGGCTTAGATAATAAGCCAAAGCGTGTTATGCTTTGAGGGCCACAGAGTCTATATTGCAACTATACAACTCTGCTGTTGCAACACGACAGTAGCCATAGATGGTACATAAACAAATAATCATGACTGTGTTATAATTAAACTTTATTTATAGACACCAAATTTGATTTTTATATAATGTGCATGTGCCATGAAATACTATTCTCCTTTTGTTTATGTCCAGCATCTAAAAATGTAAAAGCCTTTCTTAGCTCCAAAGTCATACAAAAACAGGTGGCAGGGCAGATTTGGCTTTGTGGACTGTAGTTTGCTCACTTGATCTGTCGTATCATTATAATATGTAATATTGGATAATTATAGTTCCTACTTGGTGGGGGGCATTATGAAATAACATGAACTCCTTAACAAAGTGTGTAGCATGCAGTATAGGATCAATCAATGTAAGAAGTATCAATGGCATTAAATAGAAAGTTACTCAAGGTGTCAGGAGCAAAGGAGATTGAAACAGATTGAGCAGAGAAGTATCAGTGAGATGGAGGTGACTGACTTAAGACAAAGATTCTGACTACAGCGAGAATATCAAGTAGCTTACAGACATTGAAATTTTGAGCAGAAAAGAATTAAAAAATTAAGATGAGAATGGAGGCAGGAGAATAATTTAGAAAGCTGTTGAAATGCTCCAGGAAAGAAATGATGAGGACTTGAACTAAGGTTCTGGTGTGATGATCACCACCTCACCTGGACATGGTAGCTGCTGCTGCCAGACATACCTCACCGGCTTGATTTGAGGTGCCAGGTCAGGTCTCAAATCTAAACACCAAACAGCAGCTCTGGCCTCAGTCTAGTCCCTTTTCCCTGTGCATGCCATCAGAAGTGAGGGTCTAATCCCAGATCTTCTTCCTCAAGAAATCTCTGCCAGAAGAGATACATTCTTCAGTTGGTCACATCAGAGGTTACTGAACATGAACACAATTGCTTCTTTAGTTTTTTAGTCCAGCTAAACAGAGCAATCTCAGAAAGAAGCAACTCTTAGCAGTTAGCATGTAATAATTAATACAAAGCTACTTTTGTTTTCTTTAAACACTATGTGCTCCACATTTGCTTTTATTTCTTTGTCTCTTCTCTGAGATAACCACATCCGGAACTTTCAAAACTTTCCCATTCGTGATCTGTCTTGAATGATTCAAAGATAATTAAGGGGCATAAAATATTCTTCAATTTGAACATGAGTTTTCATTCTATGAGACACCTAATGAAGGAAAAAATTATCATACTAAATGTCATTTTTTTAAATAAAGAAAAAACTTATGCTAGGATTTCTGGTCAAAATAATGCAGTACATTCTTCTTGTCATCCACTTTTGCTCCTACCACAAAGCAAAAAGAAAACCAGAAGCACAGTGCCAGACCAAAAAACACAATCGTTCTCTAAGAACCAGAAACAAGATAAAAACTCAAAGTGGGGAAATGGGCTGAAGTAATGGGCCCTCTGTGCTCTGGGTCTGGAAAAGACACTACTGAGTCTGGGCCGCAGGGTAGTAGGAAGGACTGAAATGCTCCACTCTAGATAAGGCACAGAGCCAGGCTCTCTGCTTAAGGCAAACATTCTTCCTGTTTGAGAAAAAAAAAAATACATATACAAAGGCCTGAGGATGCAGGCAACACATACTCATCTTACTACCAAGGTCCATGTCTAGTTACTTTCTAAGTCAGTGAATGAATCTGTGATAACCACTATATCATCCACAATATTAAAAATGCCAAAATAATGTCATATGCCTTGCTATATAGACTAGGTGCTTTGGTAGGCTGAGAGGATGCAATGGCTTAATTCTTTCAAAAGTAAGGCATAATAAGAGAGAAATGGGGGAATGGAAAAGCATAAAATGAGCCCAGAACCTGTGTCTCAAAACACACAAAGAACTTAAGCTAAAAAGGATAGATATCAAAACAACTATAACAGTTCAAATTGTATTTTAAATAGCAATTTAACAAAAATTTAATTATATTTTTAAAGGTCAAGGACATAAATGTAAGAATCACTGCCATTTTTTAAAACCAGGGAATTAATGAAAAAAAAAAATTGGCAGAAACAGTGCAGTGCAGTGCCTACAGTTCCACCTACTCAGGAGGCTGAGGCAGGCAGATCCGTGATTCCAGGAGTTCAAATTGAGCCTGGACAATGTGATGAGACCCTATCTCAAAAAATTTTTTCAGAAATAAAATAAAAACATATAGAATAAACATGAATAAATTAAAACTTTTATAAATGAAAACATATCATTTAAATTAATTTAAAATTTAATTCATCAAACTGGATAAAATTAATTTGATTTATTAAATTTAAAGTTTACTAATTGAAAAGCTTCAGTAGATGGGACAAATTCTATAATGATAACAGTTATAAAGAGCTAGTAAATTAGAAGATGATACTGTGCGATTTGCCCCATAATATAGCACAGTGCAGCAATTCACAGGCAAGGAAGTGGGAGAGGCTCTAGCTAAGAAGGCTTAAGAGTTAAAGAAAAAGAATGGAGGGAATGGTGGGTACAATATTTGGAGAGATGATTATGAGAATTTCTAAGACTTGAAAAATGACATGAATTCACAGACTGACAGAGCATTCTAACTAAGCACTTAATAGAGAAATTCAAAACTAAAACCATGCCTAAATATATAATGGTATATTATTATTATCATCATTATTATATATCATCAGGTTATTAAGGCTAAATGAAAATAAATAAATAAGCTTAAAAGGTACAAGAGAAAAAAACGCAAAGTATCTACAAAGGAATGACTATTCTACTGTCAGAAGTCTTCCCTTCTGCAGTAACTGGTGAAAGAAAACAAAAAAAATATTCAAAGTACTGATGAAAATACCTGTCTACCTAGAATTTTATACCCAGATACATCAAGAATAAACCACATTAAGAATAAAGATAAAATAAAGAAAACTTCTAATATGCAAAGCCTAGAGAACCTAACACCCGTAGCTCTAAGTTAAAGAACTGTTAATAGATATATTTCAGCAAGAAAAAAAGTAAATCCAGAAGGAAAATTGAAGACACAATTGTTAAAAAAAAAATGACAATGAGAATATGGTATATGACAAACATTATGTTACAAATTAGCGGGAAAAAACTGAAAAAGAACCCCAAAACATGTGAAAAAAATTAACAATTCTAAGAAAAGGAAAGCTGATTGGCCAAAAAACAAAAGACAAAATAATTAATCTCCTCCATGAGCAGAAAATTAAAATAAAGAGACAAAATTTCACACACCTCAGAGTGACAAAAATTTAAAAGACTGATGATATCAGCAAATGTTGGAAAATAATATGTAGGAAGAGGAACTATCATACACTGCTAATAGATATGTAAATTGCCCTAATCCAGTTAGAAAACTTTCTGAGACTATCTGATACAGATGACATATAGACCCTACTATCCAGGATTTGCAACCTAATGAGACATGCCACAAACATTTACTGCAGCATTATTTGTAAGACTGAATGATTAAAAGCAATCAATCTACTAAGAAAATAACAGATAAATTGTGTAGATTGTGTAGTTGCAAAACGGACACTAAAATAAAGTTTCTAAATTTTCTTGTGTCAACATTAATAAATCTAAAACAATGTTAGGCAGTACAAACAAGCTGCAGGATAGTTATAATTTGCATAATATTTTAAAACATGAAACAATGTTGGATGCTTACAAATATAAAAGTTAAAAAAATGCATAAGAAGATAAATACCAGATTCAAAGTAATAATTTACTCCTGGTTATGGTTGGAAAAGAATGGGATTTGGGTAAGTTATATGGGGGAATTTCAGCTACATTTTCTAATACTTTATTTATTTGAAAAATTAAAACATCTGTAGACAAGAAAGTAATGAATAAAGATATTAAATGATTCACTTTTTTCCAGCAACTCCGTTTCCATGTCCAGTCCAGGCTGGTCGTAAGACAAGAAAGGGAAGTACAATGGAGTGACTGACAGGGCGAGGACTATTCACTTAGATTAGGATTTAACCTTGTCATCACTGAAATGCCTGTTAGTAACTATAGCTAGGGTTTATACCACAGCACTTAATTTCTAAAAAGAAAGATAATGAGAGAAGTCACTGGAGAGATAGTACAATATTTTTAGACTATACATTTTTAGTTCTTCTAAAAACAGTAGTTCTTGGATTGAATACTCCTCAGTAACGCTTAGACATCAACAGGATTTACAGCTAACCTGGGTCATTTACACTGAAGCTGAGGGAAACATATAAAACAAACATATAAGCAGGCATTTTAGACATTCTCTTAGTTTAAGTAGCTTGTTGCAAAAGAAAAAAAAATCAGAAAATAAAATATCTGTCCTCTAATCCTCCAGTATGTCTTGAATTTCAAAGTTTGATCGTGGCTTTGATGTACAGACTTCGTGCCTCAGGGCATGAAAGATTGAGTGCCCTTCTAACTTCTCTTTTCAGTAGAAGAAACCCTGACGAGGATGTGAAACAGGACTGCAGCAGTGGAGGAGTTACTGCTCCATGGCTGCTTTTTCTGTTTCCTTTCATTTTAGTTCTCTTAGGGCCAGAGTCAATAGCTGGATCTGGTAGACTCCATGGATTAGTAAATTAGGCTAGGTTGAAAGAAAGAACTTGAAGCAGTTTGAAACTTATTTGGGAGTTTTGAACTCAAAACTGAGTCTTTGAGGGTTGGTTGATTGGTTGATTGGTTGGTTGACATGGCACGTAAGTGAGTTAGTGAGTTCATTCTGAAACGTTACCTTTATGTAGGAAGACTAGGGATGAGACAAAGAGAAAATTCAAGCTTTTTAACCAGAGACTATAGCACATAGTCCACAGTGACATGATCACAAAATATATTGGAGTCTGAAGGCCTTCCTAATTTTTGGTAGATGTGGGCTTGGTTTTTCAGAAAATTTCAGGAAAAATCAAAGTATTAACATGTAGCTTCAGTTATTTCTGGGTCTCTTAAAGTCAAAAGCAAAGATAGATTAAGACCCTGAGCAACAAAATAAAAATACATCCAGCTACAGATTGAAACATACTGGATATTCAATAGTTATTTATTAAATGAACTAAGTCAAATTTGGAGTTGTCATGTTATTAAAATTGAAATTTTTTAAATGTAAAGTTTAAACTAAGAACATTTCTTTAGGTCAGGCTATAGATGATGTCCAAGAATCCTCTCAATCAATTCTAAAACTTTGAATCAAAAAATTTTTTTTCTGTCAACCTAAAATGGTCAAAAGGGTCAGAATATCATTTAAAGAGAGTTTTTTCAAGCACAAAGTATGAGGCTGGAACACGTGGAAACACCAGCTCCGTAAGCATGCAGTCAGTCTCTGACGTAGTGAAATTAGGATTTCATTTCTATAGGCAGAGACAGAGAAGTTTTTATCAGGATTACAAAAAATTATTCATACAAGTTTGACACTTGGTTACAGAAATTTCATTGGTTATAAGCAGTGTTTCTTTTTTGGGAAGGGTACATTTAACATTTTTTTACACAGAGTCTAATAGTTATTTTTGGGTTTTCTGTCATCTGACCTAAGCAAAGCAGGACAAGAAAGACGGGAAGTTAATCTACAAGGGTCATTAATTAAGAAGCCAGGAGGTTTTTGTCCCTAACATCATCTAATTCCCTCTAGTCATTGTACAGAACAAGAAAAATAAAGTGAGTTAACCTATAATTGAGAACAGAAGTTATAACTATATGTGACTCAGATCACAGTCCCATCTTTCTCAAGGCTTAAAGTGATTTTGGAGTTTCAACAGCTTTTAAATTTTACTTATTTTCATATTTCTTTTCTTTTTGTTTTGTTTTTTTGTTTGTTTGTTTATTTGAGATGGAGTTTTGCTCTTGTTGCCCAGGCTGGAATGCAATGGTGGGATTTGGGCTCACTGCAACCTCTGCCTCCTGGGTTAAAGTGATTTTTCTGCCTCAGCCTCCAGAGCAGCTGGGATGACAGGCATGCACCACCACACCTGGCTAATTTTGTATTGTTAGTAGAAACGGGGTTTCACCATGTTGGTCAGGCTGTTCTCGAACTCCTGACTTCAGGTTATCCACCCACCTTGGCCTCCCAAAGTGCTGGGATAACAAGTGATCCCAAACCAAATTAGCATATATTCTTAATAAAAGTAATAAAACACAAGTAAAATCTGTTTAATAAGAATTTTGCAAAACGGTGGGATGGGGAGGAGATATACATATCGATCATCGATTTTAAACAATGAGTATTTTTAAAGTTTTCCAGCGAATGAACTACTCAAGCAAAATAGAAATGTTTTCTTTAAACTTTTATAGAAAGAGTGGCTTGATAAACACCACATAATATATTTTTTACAACATTGGACAGTTTGAAATTTTATACTTAATATAGAAAAAATAAGCGCTATGTTCACATGAAGAAATAAATAATCATATAACTACCATTGGCCTGAGCCAAAATTTATTTTCTGTCACTTGCCTGTTACTAATGTAAAATTTCCTTCGCATGAGAAAAAGAAAAATAAACTAGGAATCCGGAGATACAGACTGCCAGGTACTTGTTGAATTACCTCAGACAAATAATTTAGTCTGTGAGTTATCATTACATTTATCTGCGGGATGGAGATAATAGTATTTGCTCTTCCTAGATCTCAGTATTGTTGAAAAAGGAAAAATAAATGTGAAAGTTCTTCAAAAAGCAGAAAGCACCATATAAAATGTACTTTATTAATTGCTGCTAAGAACATTCAATTCATGAGTACTGAACGGTTTAGTGCTCACAGAGAGTGAAAATATGTGTTAATTTCTGGTATGCGTAATCCTTGGTTCATGCAAGTATTGACATCAGCCTTTCTCTTCTTTCTTTTCCCTTTCTCCATTTACTTCACGTCTGTAGAACCTCTGCCTGTAACCAGTGTTTCAATATATGACTATAAACCTTCTCCTGAAACAGGAGTCCTATTTGAAATTCATTACCCAGAAAAATATAATGTTTTCACAAGAGTGAACATTAGCTACTGGGAAGGTAAAGACTTCCGGACGATGCTATATAAAGGTAAGCGGCAAAAGGAAGTTTGAATCACCGACAACTATCACTTTTTACAAAGCTTTTCCCAAATGATGTTCTCTCTTACTCCAACGAGGTTTTATAATTCACTATCTGACCTATAAATGAACCATTAAAAATAGTTATTGATTTATGAAAATCATGTTATAAGGAGGCCTAGAACATCTGGTTCATTACTTGAGAGCTGTGTTTCATGTGCACAGCATGAGAAATACTCAAATTATTATCACTTACATATTACTATTCCCTAAGGCATCATGCCTGGTGCAGGAAATAAATTTAGGCTTAAGTTTAGAAGCACAAGTAACCATTTCCTTCTGGGTATGATACATGGGCATTTCTGGGACTGGGAAGCTGGAGTGGTGTTTTTCACAAAGTTTCACTTGGAGATGATCCAACATCCTCAAATGCAAAAGACAATCCTTTTTAGTTTCTGTGTATATATTTATCTGTTTGACCAGGTAAATGAATACATTAAAACACAAAAATTAGTTTTGCTGTTTTACTGGCTTGATGGGAACCTTGTGGGGAGGGGAGAGAAAAGAGGCCAGGAGAACTAATACTGCAAATTAGTCAAAGGAACGAAATAGACTTCTCTGGAAAGAAGGGGCTAGAGGGAGAGGGAAGAAGGGGCATTGAGCTTCATTGGGAGTGAAATCCAGAGAAGGAACTTGAATACACTCAGGACACATCAGTTGGGGGTGGGAGGCAGGTAATGGTATCAGAATTGGCTGACTGTAACTGGAAACGTGTATTGGTGGGAAGAGAAAGAATATTGAAGCACATAGAGCATGACATCCAGAAAAATGTCACTTTGACTTGCTGCTTTTACACACTCATTTCTTCCATGGATTTATTTTTTTTATAAGACCTATTTAAAATATAGGCAGTGGGGCTGGAGTGGTGGCTTATGCCTATAATCCCAGCACTTTGGGAGGCCGAGGCAGGCAGATCCCTTGAGTTCAGGAGCTTAAGACCAGCCTGGCCAACATGATGAAACACTGTCTCTACTAAAACATACCAAAAAAACTAGCTGGGCATTGTGGCGGGCGCCTTAATCTCAGCTACTCAGGAGGTTGAGGCAGGAGAATCATTTAAACCCAGAAGACAGAGGTTGCAGTGAGCCAAGACCGCACTACACTCCAGCCTGGGTGACAGAGCAAGGCTCCCACTCGGAATGAATGAATGAATGAATGAATGAATTAAATATATGCAGTGAATTTAATTTTTTTTAACTTTGAAAAAAGTAAAAATAAATTTCACAAATTATTATATTCTTTATTTACAATGAAAACAGATTACCTGCAAATTAATAAATGGAATGTTATTTATTTATAGATCATATGCAAATACATTTATGAATGATTAAAAAGCAATTGCTGAAATTTTGTTAACAACTATGAATTTAAGAAGAATTAATATACCCTTATTCTTAAGTCAACTAATTTTCAAGCAATTTTTAGATTTCAATTCAATAAGTGATACTTTTTTATTTCTCTCATTTCTTTTGAGTTGGACTAGTTTTTTAAGTTCATTATTATTCTCTTTAAAGTTTTCTAAGTGGAATCCAAATTTTTATTTTTTCTCTTTTTGGGCAGGTTCTGTCTACAAACTGGCAAATACACCAGTTTTAAATTAGGCTAGTTTTTCTAAATGAAAACTTTTCTTGTAAATTGTTTTTATTTTAGGCCAGAAGGTGGCAAAATACCTTGAATTTTTATCTTAAAGTAAATGACCAGTGTAGGCCAGTCGCGGTGGCTCACGCCTATAATCCCAACACTTTGGGAGGCCTAAGAGAGTAGATCACCTGAAGTCAGGTGTTTGAGACCAGTCTGACCAACATGGAGAAACCTCATCTCTACTAAAAATTCAAAATTAGCCAGGCATGGTGGTGCATGCCTATAATCCCAGCTACTCAGGAGGCTGAGGCAGGAGAATTGCTTGAACCCAGGAGGCGGAGGTTACAGTCAGCTGAGATCATACCATTGCATTCCAGCCTGGGCAACAAAAGCAAAACTCCATCCCCCGAAAAACGTAGTAAATCGCCAGTGTAAACTTACTCTCTACAATTTCTTTCTATTATCTCCTTCATTTAATACACACCTGAAAAGTTCCTACCATAAAAAGTTAATTCCAACTGTATCCGATCTCCTTAGGAATTCTAACAGAAAAAGCCCTTCAGTATCAAGTCTAAACATTTGAAGTTTCATCTCTAGCCTTCTACTAACTTTTAATTACTGACCATACCAGGAGTTGAAAGAAATATTATTTTGTGAATGTTTAACCATAATTGTTTCAAACTTTTCAGAAGTGTGTGACATTTAGAAGACCATATTTTTCATGTAGTTGACTTTCTCTTCACAGATTTCTTTAAGGGAAAAACAGTATTTAATCACTGGCTGCCAGGAATCTGTTATAGCAATATCACCTTTCAGCTGGTATCTGAAGCAACTTTTAATAAAAGTACCCTTGTTGAGTACAGTGGTGTCAGTCATGAACCCAAACAGCACAGAACTGGTAAGTCTCCTGAAGAATCAAATATAGTGAAAAACTAATTCAATTATATTTTGCTGTATATTTATTTTTTATCCTAAGAAAAATTCTGATCCAGACCAAAGAAAGAAAATATATATGTTTAATAACCTAAAAAAATTTTCTATCAATGTAAAAAGAACTGGCCAAAATATTGAATAAGAAAAATCTAAAATATGTCAATGCAATCATAGATTTGTAATATTTGAATAAAAAGCTACATGATATTACCAAAGGTTATAATTAAGTCACTTACCTGGATCTAGTAGACATCAGTTATTGCTGACAATTGGCCCTATGGCAGAAAAAGAGAGAGAAGACATTCTAGTACAGATTATCAGATTATTAAAGGAAAATACTGAAATTCAAATGTATCTAAAACTTGCAGTGTTTAATTTTTGTAGCATCACTAATATGAAGCACTATTGTAGGATGAATGGATGAATGGATGGATGGATGGATGGAAGAGTAAATGGTTAAAATAAGCATTATTTACTAAGTACCAATCACCAATATAAGCAACACTGTATGTGCCTAATGTGCCTGAGTACTCAATAGGAATGCTGGAGAGGCCATTCTTGTGAGCCCCAGGAAGGGATTATGATAGATTACTTCTAAAGTCTTGACAGTTTGAAATTCTAAGCTGTCATAATTCTTATTCATTAGTCTAAGACCAGGAAACTATTTCAGCTAAATCACAAATTCACCTGATGTCAACATTTAAGATTCTATTTGTGTTTTTCATTATTCCAAGTAAGAAGTAAAAACATTAATTGAGCACATTCTACTTGGAAGCTGTTCTAAATATTGAGAGATTAAGATAAGACTGATGAGGCAGGATCTTTGTCCTCAAAAAATGGTACAAGTACTACACAAATGGTCGTCATACAAGGCAGAATGAGATAAATATTGTAAAAGAGGTACAAAGTTATTTAACAACACACAGGAAAGAGAGATAAATTTTATTAGAAACTCATGGGGCCAGGTGCAGTGGCTCATGCCTGTAATCCCAACACTTTGGGAGGCCAAGGTGGGTGGATCACCTTAGATCAGGAGTTCAAGACTAGCCTGGCCAACATGGCAAAACCCCATCTCTACTAAAAATACAAAAATTGGCTGAGGGTGCTGGCAGGAGTCTATAATCCCAGCTACTTGGGAGGCTGAGGCAGGAGAATCACTTGAACCCAGGAGGCAGAGGTTGCAGTGAGCTGAGACCACACCAT
>NW_016107317.1:3479769-3492789 GCF_001604975.1 Cebus imitator
AAGTTCATGAAAGTGGTGATAATCGAAATGCTGATGAAGGACAAGTAGAAATTGTTGCAGGCAAAGACTATGCAGTGTGTCTTCATAATTTTCCCCCTGTAAGTAAAGTGTGCTTCCATAATTTATAAACTCATTTTGTGCTCATATGTCTCATTTTAGAGAGGTGGGGAGTGAAGTCATATTTTTAACATGTGTCTTAACATCTCTAAGGGCGACACATGTATGCAACTCTTCTAGGTACAACTGTGTCACATGAAGTATTGTCATCTTGATAGCTGTAAATACACTATACTTGTTTTTTCTTTTTGTAATAAAAATCCAGGAACAGAGATTCATTTTTTGTAAGTGAGATTATGATAAACTGAAAAATATTTACATACCCTGCTTTTAGAAGTGGTTAAATTACTACTTCAACAAGCATAATATTGCAAGTTAATATATCTGAAGTGTGACTAGTGATATATTAATAGGTACACATCATCCACAAAATTTTAGAAGTATGTATATGGAAAAAGACACAGTTTATCTTAATGCGAATTTGTCTACGTATTAGAAATAAAATTAAATTCCATTTTTAAAAATCTGCGTGTGTACCTGACTCATTAAGAGATTAAGTATTCACTATAATTGAACTAAAAATTACTTGAAAATGAAAATTCTCTCTCTTACAGCCCCTTATCCACCTCAAAATATTTCTGTTCGTATCATAAACTTGAACAAAAACAACTGGGAAGAACAGAGTGGCAATTTCCCAGAGGAATCCTTCATGAGATCACAAGATGCAACAGGAAAAGAAAAACTCTTCCATTTTACAGAAGAAACCCCTGAAATTCCCTCTGGCAACAATTCTTCCGGTTGGCCTGATTTTAATAGCAGTGACTATGAAACTACATCTCAGCCCTATTGGTGGGACAGTGCATCTGCAACTCCTGAAAGTGAAGATGAATTTGTCAGTGTACTTCCCATGGAATACGAAAATAACAGTACGCTCAGTGAGACAGAGAAGTCAACAGCAAACTCTTTCTCCTTTTTCCCTGTGCAAATGATATTGACCTGGTTACCACCCAAACCACCCACTGCTTTTGATGGGTTCCATATCCATATTGAACGAGAAGGTAAAGCAGTAGAAAATCAGAGGAAATAGAACTGATACAAAGGAAGGGAAATGGAAATGTTTTAAAATATGCGTTTAGAAAGACTGATCATAGACAGTTAATATCCAAAGAATAATGGTAAAGGAAGGGAAGAATTTAATTGGGTATCCAATGCAGACTGAGAGCAGAAAACCCAAATGAATAGACTGGATAAGAATCAGAAGGTTTAAGTGATTCACAAGTTGTAAGTACTGCCAACTGCATACATTTTACTGCTCAACATTTCACATGCCTCAGAACAACGAGGAAAATATCATCTCTGGAAATATTTTGAATTAAAGATCTAACTATCCTAGAAAATTACAGCATATCCTAGAGAAATTTTCCATTTTCTCATATGCAAATTTCAGAAACATGGCGTCAAAGTAATACTTATGAAAACATTACTACTTCCTCAAGAATACGAGGCTTGTGTCCTGCTAACCAGCCTCTCTTGCTCCCTTTAGGGTGTGCCCCTCTGGAACCAGAACCACAGTTTACCAAAGAGAAGCTGATAGTAAAACGGAAAATGCCCAGCAACTGACATTTCCATGTAGCTACTATGGCATCTGAGATTCATTCTTTTTATTTTAGCCCAGTAACTTAGGAAAGTAGAGCCATGACTTTCAACAAGTCTGGGTCATGATTCCCATCTCAATAGTTGTTTGGTAGATTTTTATGATTATTTAATGTTTGTTTAGTTTTTACAGCAATATACTTCATTTTCCATTTTCCAGTCTAGTAGTTTGGGTCGCAGAGGTTATAATTATAAAAATTTGAAGTTACAATGATAGCCTTATTTTTAGAATAAGGCTTTAAGGCCCATGTAGTCTCATATACTGGCATACTGTATACTCCTATTTTACTTAATAAAATGAGATACAAAATCTGTGGATCCTTCTACAAAAGATGATAAAGCACTCCACCATACCCAAATATGACATGAAATGAAAATTCTTAATTATTTGAGTCAAAAATCATTTTTCCTGGAATTGCCTGTATTTTTTTGTTTCCCTAATATATTTTATTTCTTCGTTCCTAAATATGTTCCCAAGGCAAATAGAATCTTGTAATTACAAAAATATTTAACTGCTTCTTCTCATGAAAGTTCTATTATGTTTTTATCTGACTACAGCGTCTTCTTTTGAAGACTGTTGTAGTCACCAACTGCTGATAATGACTTCAAATGAAGTAATAAGCTGCAGAAGATGGGTTGACTGTGACACAATGTGAAATACTTCCTTCTTTAAGAAGTTCTGAAAGCAAATGGATGAAGGAAAAATATTACTATTATTATTATTTCTTATTTTACCTTAAGTTCTGTGATACATCAGAACCTATATCTTACAAAGTTAGATACAAAATGGTTGAGATATATTTTAAATATATGTTAAAGCATTTCTGGATGGTTAATGCTGCCACGAAGAACTTACAAGATATTTGATGCTGGTTATTTTTTAGCCCTTACATCTTGATGAGAAAGTCAATGAAACAAGTGTTATCTTTTCCTATCTGCTTCTATTTTGTATACATAATTTTGTTAGGTAGGAGTACATAAAGATATACTGTGTATACCATTCCTAGTTTTATTGAGTTAAACGCCATATTTTAGTTTTGTTATGTGGAGGATTGTAAAAATATTGAACTCTTATTCATTATGCTTTAATAGTACCTTTAGTTTAGAGGCGTAATTGAACTTGACAAAAGTAGGGAACATCTAAAATGCCTATTTTTTTACATTAATTGACTTGTCTATACCCAGGGCCTTTCCAGGTGTCAATTCATATATCTTCTCTTTTTTATATATGATTTAGAGAACTTTACTGAATATTTGACAGTGGATGAAGAAGCACATGAATTTGTTGCAGAACTGAAGGAACCCGGGAAATATAAATTATCTGTGACAACCTTTAGCTCCTCAGGATCTTGTGAAACTCGAAAAAGTCAGTCAGCAAAATCACTCAGCTTTTATATCAGTAAGTAACAAAGAGATCATTTGACACTTACTGGGGAGGTAGAACAATGGAACTGGTGAGATTAATGATGCTCAGATGTCAATTATCACAAACCTTAGGGATGCTGAGAAGTCTCCAAGGTCAGCAAAGGCTGAGATTCACAAGTTTTGGATAGAAGAGGAAATATATGCATGTGCAATAGTAGCAATCCTATCCATGGGTTTAACTTGAGGATTTTTTTACTATTGTGATAATTGAACATTTATTAAACTGACCTTCCACATTAGCCATAACAAACTCTCCAAGGATGTGGACATACAGTTTGGAAAATGTGACATTTGTTTGAAGCCATAATGAAATGATATAATAGAACTGTGAAAAATCTCATTAGAGTATTAAGCCTGTGGGTCTCAAAAGAAAGACAAAGATTCAAGTGTGACTACACCCAGATAGTCTCCATAAAATTTGGTGGAAAAAGTCGTAGCTGGAGCATCCTGAAAGCCCCAGTGTCAAGTCCTAGGGCAGCCATAAGGGTAACAGCACAGCAAAAGCTAGGCCCTGACAGCTGCACAAACAGTGCCTGCCTCTTTAATATGTTTAGCTAAACTGATTAAGTTTACTGGAAGTATAGAGGTCAAAAATCAGTAACCTACCCTATCAGGAGTTATATGTGCCTCTGATCAGCAGAAAGAAAAACCAGAAGGCAAAGAATAAAAATTACCCTCAGAAAAGGATAACTACCACATATCCTACTGCCATCTGGAAAGGAAAAATGTCACCTTTCATTGAAGGATGGATGAGAGCAGAAGAGGGGCTCAGTTTATGTAGCAGCTTAAAAATGTTGAAAATGTCCCATATAATATTTTTACTTAAAAGAAAAACAAAAATGTCACCTCTGGCAAAAGAAAGGCCTGAAAGATTTATCAGATGCATAGAAAAGGTATTCCCAGTTGCCTTGTGTGTCCTTCAAGTGTGAGAGACCTTGGACATGTGATTACATAAGAAACAGAACAAAGTTGAGTATTTTGTTCTTCCCATAAGATTAAAAATGCCTCACTGACTAGACTCTTTCTTCACCAGTTACAGATTCATTGCAAGTATGAACAGCCTCCATGAAAACTCCCGCAACAATTCTGGTCTTTCTCACTTTTCTCTTCTCTGAATTCCTATTCTGTCTCATGGTACACAGCACAAAACATAGAACTTACTAGTCTGTGGTATTTTTCTAGATTTATTTTATGTACATCTTGCTTCTCATGTCAAATTATAAAATCGTAGGCTGGAGCTATACTGTTTGAGTATTTATTCATTCTCTTGTACATTCAAGAAATATTTATGACACCACTTGTGTCTTTTATGCACTCTGCTCTAAGAGTATCCAAAGTGACCAGTGCCATTGAGAATATGTTGGAATTGCTCAAAACTGTGATCACTTTAAAAAGATGCATCTTAATATTTATCTGGAAAAATACGGGCTCCCAGAAGTTGTGTTTTCTCTCTGTTGCTAAAAGAATGACTTTTTAAGTGCTTAGGATATTCTGTTCTGTGGTAATGAGCTATTCAGACGTACTGTGTATACTTCTGTGGTTTAAAAAATGGATACCACAGATATAAATACTTATACCTAATGGGGTAAGTAAGCAACAAATTCGGGTGGCTTGCTTTGGTTCATCATAATGTAGTCACAGACCAGCTAAAGTATATTTGCAGCCCATTTTTCCTGACCAATAGCCTTATGAAGGAAACATTTTTATTATCCCCATTTTTCACATTAAAAAAAACTGAATTGCAGACATTTCAGTGACTTTCCCAAGTATCAAAATTAAGATTAGAACTTGAGAATATTTGATAACAAAATCCATTTTCATGTAGACTTCAATGACCCATTTCCTTGGGTTGATTATCAAGTCAGTCATAAGGTAAAACTATTAAATAATTGAATTTGTCTTGCTTTCTCCATCTTTGCCTTCTGTGTCCCCATTACACCAGTAGTCTTCAGAACAGTAGTAACACTTCATGTTTATATAGTTCTCTAACACATATTACCTCATTTGATCCTAACAGCAACCTTATGAGGTAAATAATCATATTGTCACAAAGCACTGACTCAGGAGACAGGAGGTCTGGGTTGGGTTACAAGCACTTACTAGCTCTGTGAATTCAGGCAGCTCATTTATATCTGTGATGGGACTGTTTCCTCATCAGCAAATGCAGTAGTCCATTTTCACACTGCTATGAAGAACTACTTGAGATTGAGTAATTTATAAAGGAAAGAAGTTTCATTGACTCACAGTTCTGCATGGCCAGGGATGCCTCAGGAAACTTACAAACATGGCTGAAGGTGAAGGGGAAGCAAGCGCCTTCTTCACAGGGTGGCGGGACAGAGAGAGAGAGCAGGAGAAACTGCCACTTTTAAACCATCAGATCTCATGAGAACTCCCTCATTATCTTGAGAACAGCATGGGGGAAACCACCTGCATGATCCAATTACTTCTCATCAGGTCTGTCCCTCCAGAAGTGGGGATTACAATTCGAGATGAGATTTGGGTGGGGATACAGAGCCAAACCATATCAGCAAAATAAGGCAGTGGGTCTCTAAAGTTCTGTTAATACTAAAATTCCATGGTTTATCCATGTAACAGTTGCAATGACTCAGATTCAGAGAAGTTAACTCACTTGTCCAAAGTTGCACCACTAATAAGGACCAAACTGAGTTTTGGTGAAATTATTCCATCTCCAAATTTTCACTCTTTCATAGTGCTCAGGAAGTCTCATGCAGGGTTGAGAGCATGGATTTTGGAATGAGACTTCCTGTGTGTGAATCCTAGCTCTACTTATCCTATCTCTGCCTCAGTTTTCTCATCTGAAAAGTGAGATTTAATAGCAGTACGTATCTCATTGGCTTGTTGTAAAAGTTAAAGGGGCTGGGCACAGTGGCTCACATCTGTAACCCCAGAACTTTGGGAGACTGAGGCGGGTGGATCACCTGAGGTCAGGAGTTCAAGACTGGTCTGACCAATGTGGTGAAACCCTCTCTGTACTAAAAATACAAATATTACTCCAACGTGGTTGTGGGCACCTGTAATCCCAGCTACTTGGGAGGCTAAGGCAGGAGAATCACTTGAACTCAGGAGGCAGAGGTTGCAGTGAGTTGAGATTGCTCCACTGCACTCCAGCCTGGGCAACAGAGTGAGACTCCATCTCAAAATTAATTAATTAAAAGAATAAAATATGTAACACCTATAAACTTAAAGCAGTTTATATGTTGGAAAGGAGTTATATGTGAGTACCCATGTTTTAAGCTCAACCACCACTGTGATGTCCTGGACGTCTTCCCAAGAGAACTAAAGTAGCAGCCCGTGTCTGCATTGTCACTGACCTGCCAGGAACAAATATATAAATATGTAATGAGTTCTATATCTCTTTACTGTAATTAATACCATTGCTTGTCATCATTCCCCTGCACCATTTATACCAAATCTTAATCTGTCCTTCCCAGTAGAGCCACTTGCTTCTTTTCCTCTCCCCAGTTTCAGCCTAGGAATACAGCATTAAATTAAGGAGCTGAGAAAGGCATCCTAAGCAAATAAATGGAAGTTTCACATTTGAATTTCAGCAGGGAATTTCTGTAGCTAATAATCACCTTAACATGTCTTAAGTCCTTAATAGGTGTCCGGCACTGTGTTAAGAACCAATTTAGGCACATAAGAGAACAAAGCTAAGGCTGGGCATCTCCCTGGAGATATTTTATGGTAAGGACCCTGTTGTGTCCCTCAAATGATCACCCAGTTTTAGCCAGCTTTTTTAATGCAGCCAGCCTGTTGAGTGTTTCTTCTCCACTATAGTCACAGCCTGCCTTTTTGTTCTCACTGCTGCCAAATTCAAATGTTTTCACAGGATAGTAAGTCGAGGCTGATTTGAATCTCAAAGTAATTATTTCTAGAGACCAAAGTTCCTAGTAGCAAAGGAATTATAAACCCTGATGAAATGCCACACTGCCGTGATCACTCTTTGTTTAAAAGAAGCAAATTTTCTCTGGTGAAGAATTTACCAGGAAACTCTCACATTGAAGTGGCGCTTCCATTTCTGCTGTTATTGCTGAGGCTGCTGTTTAAATCAAGGTGAGGTCAAGGAGTAGAGGATTGCAGATGGGCAGAGGACCTGAAGAGTTGCCAGTCTGACCACGAATCTTACACTGAATCTCTTTGTAAAGGCAAAAAGTAAACAACATGATTTTTAAACCAGGATCTTTTATCTCAATCAGTGCAGTGTGCAGCCTCCCCTGTGTTCCAATTTGAAATGTGCAGGTCCTTCAGGAGAGTGGATCGAAGAACTGACTGAGAAGCCCCAGCATGTGAGTGTCCACGTTTTAAGCTCAACCACTGCCTTGATGTCCTGGACATCTTCCCAAGAAAACTACAACAGCACCATTGTGTCTGTGGTGTCGCTGACCTGCCAGAAACAAAAGGAGAGCCAGAGGCTTGAAAAGCAGTACTGCACTCAGGTAAAGGAGAGGAAATGAAGATGGGCTCACCGGTCCCACCTAAGAATAGTCCTACAGGGCAATGCCAAGGAGGCACTACAGGAAGCCAGGCTGAGAGTTCCTAGGATGGGTGTGTTGTATGAGTGCTACCAAGAGCCAGAGGGGACAGAAACGAGTAGGAATGGCTTTTCGATTGTACTATAATCTCCCTTGCTCTTCATAGGAGGGTCGTGTTCTTTTCTCTTTCATTTCTCATTCAAGGGAATTTGCTAAGCACCTATGATGTGCCAGGTACTAAGATAGATGTTAGAAAATTTTAAACATCCTGCTCTTGCAAAGCTGATAATCTAGCGAGAATAGTAGATAAGTGAACGTATAATGACTGCACTGTATAGAATAAGGGCTCGGCTTAATATGAATGATGAGAGTCCAGAGGAGTTCACAGGAAGAAGAGCTGAGCATGAGCAACATGGATGAAGGGGAAAGGGGACTTGGAAACTGGTTGGAAAGAAACATCCCAGGGAAGGAGACAACCAAGCAGAGGGTTGGAGGGTTTTGTGTTGGTCTGTTTTACTTTTTTTGCATTTTTAAAATTTTCATTTTGACTATAAAAGTAATGCATTCTTGCTGAAAAAAAAACTCAAAAATACAAAGAATATAAAGTAAAAACTACCCCCTCATGAGTCACAACTGAGAAGAGCTTTGAGGAATATATGAGTCAGCTGTGCACAGAGGAGAGTGAGGGGCAGGCAGAGGCAGCGTGCAACTCAGTAGTACTGTGAGTGGCTAGCAGAAGGAATGCATACACCAGATCGACCCCCAGTGATACCGTGCAACTTAAGCCCAGAGGGGACCTTGCTTTCAGATGCCCTGAGAACCTGGGGCCCAGTCCTATTTTTCTAAAATCTGGCCTTGTGTTTTTAAAAGGTCAGATTTGGTGGTTCTTGGTGTCTTACAAATACATTTTCTTCCCTAAAGGCAAAAATTAATTATCAATTCACGTGGAGTATGTTGGATATGTAATGCACAGAAAAGATGTTTGCTATATGAGAGCTATTTGGGATGTTTCCATTCCTCCCAGGAAAATTAATCATTTAATGAAATTCAAACAATGAGAAATTGCAAATTGATAAGATGAATTTAGGAATCGTGTTGTTTGGAGCACTAGAAAGCCATAGAATGCTGAGATAAGCCTTTACTTGAGAATGAGGAGCCCCTAGAGTTGAATTAAATGAAGGAATAAATATGCTAAATGGATTAACTAGTAATCACAGTTCATTGTATAACTTATTAGCTTCCTTTATTGAGCATACCCAAAATGACTGACTCATTACATTGACAGAAAAACATGTTTTCCCCTACAGACCTTGACCTAGAACTCAAGTGCTCCTAGGTACCTTTCTCCCCTTGCCCTACCTAATGTACACATTACATATCTTTCACATAAGGAGACAAAGGCTAAGGGTAGAGGTAGATATTGTAAATTATCAATGAGCCAGAAAAGACTAGTCCAAATGTATGTTTACAGTATCTTCTCAAAATGCAAATAGGAAAACAGAACATGAAATGTCCTATTCAGGATAAGCAAGAAGACTAATATTTAAAGAGGAGTGCAGGAATGAGACCACCATGCTAGACATCATCTCAGTTACCACAAGAACTTTCTGAGATTTGTATTAATATCATACCACCATAGTCCATTATGCCACTACACACACACACACACACACACACACACACACACACAAACATATCCATTGCCCCACCACACACATACATGCACACACTTTTCAGATGAGGATGTGTAAGTTCAAAAAGTCTCAAGAACCAGAGTAGAATCATGTGGCCATTAATCAAAGAAACCTATCAGATGTTCTCAACAGGATGGATCTAACTTGGGCTTTGGGCTTATTTCCTAAAGAAACCACTAAACAGAACAAAATATAGTATTTCTTAAGTTCTATTCATATATTCAATGGTACCATGATTACATTAAATAGAAAGTTCAAAATGTGGCTCCTGTTAAAGACAAAACTAATTAATCGTACTTGTTAATGCATGGTAAGGAAGACTTTATTCAGGACCATTGTGTTAAGTGTAGGGACATCTGCAATGGGGTCTTGCAGTGGTGGTGAGATATTGGGCTCAACTCCAAATACAGCCATGAGCAAGCAGCAATTTATAGCCAAGAAGCAGTGTAGGGGAATCAGCAGATGGAAAACTACTTAGAGGAAACAGCAGGGGTAAGGGGGGGTTCTAGCCAAATCTGCCTAACAGGATTCTGTTACACCTTGCTGAAGACAGGCCAAGGTGATCAGACATCATCTGGGAGATGATGGGGGATGAGGAACCTGATGGGATATTGAGGGTAATCAGATATCAAGGATGGGAGTTCTGGCTAAACAGACTCAGCAGCAATGCAATGTTCTTTGCTAAAACTGGATTTTACAAGGAAGTGCACAGATGGGCTCAGAAGCTTCAGGAGGCTAACTAAAATTTGTCTAAGCAAAGAATTTTTGTCACTCTAAAATAAACACTCTAAAGCCAAGCACTTATTAATAGCTAATCGTAAAGTTTTGCTATTTCATAACCTCACTCTCTCTTCTTTGCCTCTACCACTAACTGTACCACAGGACCATTGTTTAATATATTACCTTGGTGATCTGTGAGATGCGCTGCTAGTGCTACTACTCTGTCCCATGACTCCACTGATTTCTGTGTGATTATGTGCAAGGTGGGTCCTATGGATCCTGTGTGAGGTGCTAGAGATAAGGGTAAATTAGATTTGCACCCTGATTTTATGAAGTTTAGAGTTTGTACCTTCCATATGGTACATTGTACACATTCATTTGAATTTGCCCTCATTGTGTGTGTGTGTGTGTGTGTGTATGTGTATCTTTGGGTTGCTTCATGCATGAGTTTGTATGGAAATGTTCTTGGTAGTTTTGTGATGTATCCTTTCTAACAATCACTGTAGTGCTATTTATTAATAAACACTTGGACACAAAATCATTCTTCAATCTGTGTTACATAAAGAACTCAGATAATTTTGCAAAGTAAATAGGCTCTCAGTGGTCTGTTCAGAGGCTCACGCACAATCATAAATTTCAGAATCAGGAAGCCTCATATAATATATATGTGTATTTATTTTTATATGTGATCTGCTTTTGTCCATGAATGCTTTCTGACAACTTATAGAAATGTATAATAACTAAATAATAAAATTGAACAGAAAGACAAATCAATCTTTTAGGCTCACGAATGAGGAAATGGTAACATTGAGGCCAAACATTTAAGGAACTTTCCCAAAGTCACACAACTGGTTAGTGTTAGAACAGAGACCAAGATGAAAATGATCTGACCTCCCAACCAATACTGTTTCTATTGGCTTGCATGTGCTATTTAAGGAGAGGGTCAGCTTCACTGTGTATCATGAGGGAGTCCACAGCACAGACTCCAGAGTCAGACAGACTTGGGTTTCAGACCCGATTTCAACAGTTTCCAGCTATGAGACCCTGATCAATCTTCTTCATCTCTGTAAGTTTTAGTATCTTCATCTATAACATAGGGAGAAGCATATCCTACCTTACAGGTTGTAATAAAGATTAAAAAGACTTGATGCTTAATGCAGTGTCTGGAACACAGACAAACACACACACACACACACACACACACACACACACACACACACTGTCTATCATATTCTTACTTTGACTAGCTATGATCTCTACCACATTTTTCTCCTTATTCCTTTAGCTGAGGGAGACTAGAACTGGTATCCAGTTGGAGAGACATTGGACTCAACTAGATTCTCAGGAATGAAGATTAAGACAGTCAGAAAAAATACTGGGATGCTAAATATGTGGAAATTAAGGAGGAGTGAGTGTGAAATTATTTCGTAAAAAATAAAACACATTATTTAGTATGCAGAATGCAGGGACATTTCCCTTTTCTTCCTCTACCGGACACCCAAGGAGGTCCAGACTAAATAAAAAGGCATAGAGAAACATAGAAGTGTAAATATAGGTTAGCAGCTCAGTAAATATTCAGAAATTAAGGAGGACGAGAATTAGTATTTATAATTTATCACCAAGTCAGGTAATCTGTAATACAGTTACCCTCTTGTCATTTTTTAAGTAATATGATATATATACTCATAGCTATGCCCATAGCTGCTTATTTGTTAAAGTATAATATCCATAGGATAAATTTATTATAAGGGATTTTTTTTTTTGAGATGGAGTCTTGCTGTGTCACCAGGCTGGAGTGCAGTGGCACAATCTCAGCTCACTGCAACCTCCGCCTCCCAGGTTCAAACGATTCTCCTGCCTCAAGCTCCCGAGTAGCTGGGACTACAGGTGTGTGCCACCACATCCAGCTAATGTTTGTAATTTTAGTAGAGATGGGGTTTCACCATGTTGGCCAGGATTGTCTCGATCTCTTGACCTCGTGATCCACCCGCCTTGGCCTCCCAAGTGCCGGGATTACAGGCGTGAGCCCCCGTGCCCGGCTATAATGGCATATTTAAATAGCTATGATTTTAGGTAGTCATTTGAATAGTTAGAATCAACAGTTACTTAAAATACTATCAAAAGAAAGGAGCCTTAATGTCACCCTGAAACAATCTATATTCCTCATGTCCTTTATTATTTTAAACATTCTAAATAAGCAAGATGGGTAATTAATGAGTAGGTCAGCATTTATATTTATGGTCAGATGTCTACAATGTGTTAAGTTTAAACGGAGCAATTTCTTGGGGGGTGGTGGTTTTGAGACGGGGTCTCGCTCTGTCACCCAGGCTCTAGTGCAGCGGCGTGATCCTGGCTCATTGCAACCTCCACCTCCCAGGTTCAAGCCATTCTCCTGTCTCCTCCTCTCGAGTAGCTGGGACTACAGAAGTGAGCCATCACACCCAGCTAATTTTTGTATTTTTAGTAGAGACAGGGCTTCACCATGTTCGCCAGGCTTGTCTCGAACTCCCGACCTCAAGCGATCTGCCTCCCAAAGTGCTGAGATTATAGGCATGAACCACTGTGCCCAGCCTGGAGCAATGTTGATAATATATTATGTGGTTCAATAGCATCTTATTTACGTATATATGTTATAAGTTGGTCTAGAAGAATCCATATCAAAATGTCAGGATTTGTGGGAAGAGAACAAACAAGATGTCCAATTTACTTCATTTGTTTTCTTATTGAGTGAACAACTTTTACAATGAGCATATATGTTTTATCATGTAAAGTGTATTTTAAATAAATAAAATAATAATGCTTAGTTGTAGATAATATGCATCTTCTTATCATAGTTTGTCTCTTCAGAAAATTCTCTATCAGGCCAGGCACAGTGGTTCATGCCTGTAATCCCAGCAAGTTGGGAGGCCGAGGCAGGACAGTCACTTGAGGACAGGAGTTTGAGACCAGCCTGGCCAACACAATGAAACCCTGTCTCT
>NW_016107317.1:3492974-3510031 GCF_001604975.1 Cebus imitator
AGGGAGGGAAAGTAAGAAAGAATGAGAAAGCGAGAAAGAGAAAGAAAAAAAGAAGAAAAAGAAAGAAAGAAAGAGAGAGAGGAAGGAAGGAAGGAAGGAAGGAAGGAAGGAAGGAAGGAGGGAGGGAGGGAGGGAGGGAGGGAAGGAAGGAAGGGGGAAAGAAAGAGAAGGGAGGAAAGAGAGAAAGAGAAGGGAGGAAAGAGAGAAAGAGAAAAAAGACAAGTCTCTATCAGATGAGATGTAGTTGACTAGATCTGTCTATATGGCTTCCAGCAGAATTAAAAATCTAAAACCTGTGCAAGAAACCCTGATGTGAAAGAGTATAAATAGGAAAGAAAGAATGAAAAATGCTAATTTATTAATTCAATGTAATCTTATTTTGTTTAAGCCAATGGAAAATAAATTTTGGTATTTGGCTCCTTTTGCTTACATGTAGAGCAAGTTGTACCAATTCAAATTACACAGTTTCTACTGTGTATAATCAGTTTCTGGCGTGGAAAGCTCTAAAATTCCTATCATATCACCAGTTCTATATTAATCCTTAAAATGTTAATGAGACTCTAAAAAACACCTTACAACATAGATAAGCTATAAACAATATTGTTCTCCACTGATTCATGTTCCTTTCTGTAGGAATTCCAAAATTTTATGTATCCTAGAGGCCAAAAAGTTGATTAGATCAATAAAGGTTAATATTTATTGATACTCTGGTTTAAGCATTCTAAAACTCTATGAAGTATATAATTTTATTACCTATATTTTAGCAATGAAGAAACCAAGGTAAGAATTTTAAATAAATTATAAAGCACAAATAAACCCCCATGCTAATAAGGAGCAGAGTCAGGATTTGATTCCAGGTAGTCTCAAAAAAGAACCTGTGCTCTTTCCACCAAGCAATGCTGTCTTAAATATTAGAGACACTAAAGGTCAAAGCAGCACTTTAATCTCTTAGTTGAATCATCAATTCTTGTGCATGTCAACACTCCATTTTAATAAATGCATTTTGTGCCGGGCATGGTGGCTCACGCCTGTAATCCCAGCACTTTGGGAGGCCGAGGTGAGCAGATCACAAGGTCAAGAGGTCAAGACCATCCCGGCCAACATGGTGAAGCTTGTCTCTACTAAAAATACAAAACAATTAGTTGGGCATGGCGGCGCGTGCCTGTAGTCCCAGCTACTCGGGAGGCTTAGGCAGGAGGATTGCTTGAACTCAGGAGGCAGATGTTGCAGTGAGCCAAGATGGTGCCACTGCACTCCAGCCTAGCAACAGAGTGAGACTCCTTCTCAAAAAAATACAAAATAAAAAATAAAATGCATTTTACTCATCTACACTTTCTCACTATTTTTCTCTATATGGTATTTGTTATGTATCCAAAATTTTTTTTAAGAGCAGGACCAGGCGTAGTGGCTCATGCCTGTAATCTCAGCACTTTGGGAGGCCAAGTTGGGTGGATCACCTGAGGTCGGGAGTTCGAGACCAGACTGATCAACACGGCAAAACTCTGTCTCTACTAAAAATACAAAAATTAGCCAGTCATGGTGGTGCGCAACCATAATCCCAGCTACTCAGGAGGCTGAGGCAAGAGAATTACTTGAACCTGGGAGGGGGAGGTTGCAGTGAGCCAAGATCATGCCACTTCACTCCACCCTGGGCAACAGAGCAAGACTCCACCTCAAAAAAAAAAAAAAAAAGAAAAAAAAGAACAGTAAAGAAGGTCTCATCTAAATGAGAAATATACTCTACAATATTATTTTAGGGGCTACAACAGCCTGGTATGGTGCTGACCAGGATAGCTCGATGCTTAGCACAGTGACCTGCCCGTAGTGTAGATTAGAGGTCCCAACACTACAACACTAGGCTTCCAGTCCCAAGACTGCATCTAAACATATGATCTTGGCCATTCTCTGGCTTTACTTTATTAAATGAGCACTTTGAACTAGGTAGTCTCTGAAGTCATTTCCATTTCTTTTCTTTTTTTTTTTTTTTTTTTTTGAGCACTAGTCTTGCTCTGTCACCCAGGCTAAAGTGCAGTCGCATGATTCGGCTCACTGAAACCTCTGCCTCTTGGGTTCAAGCAATTCTCCTACCTCAGCCTCCTGAGTAGCTGAGATTACAGGCGCCACCATGCCACCACCATGCCTGGCTAATTTTCTTTGTATTTTAGTAGAGACGGGTTTTCACCTTGTTCATCAAGCTGGTCTTGAACTCCTG
This sequence comes from Cebus imitator, assembly GCF_001604975.1. NCBI lineage: Eukaryota > Metazoa > Chordata > Mammalia > Primates > Cebidae > Cebus > Cebus imitator. The sequence continues at coordinate 3,495,187 of NW_016107317.1, forward strand.
ACTTCAAATGATCCGTCTGCCTTGGCCTCCCAAAGTGCTTGGATTACAGGCACGAGCCACTGTGCCCAGCGGTCATTTCCATTTCTATAATTACATATTACATGCTTCTAAGTGACAAGAGACAAGACATTTCTGTACTGATCTTTACATGTAATCAGCTGACACTACAATTTAGGATGTCAAACTCTCTTCATGGTATTGCTGATTTGATTAGGGTTAGAGGCTGATGTGTCTCTAGTGTACATAGATACAATTGACATTGATGGGTATAAAGCAGTTCCCATGGCTTAGGATAAACAAAACTTGAATGTCCTAGGTTCCCTTCAGTGTTCACATAAACTATAAATCATCCTAATTTTGGATAATTTTGGAATCTGACCTTCCAGCTTGAGTAAAGCTTTTTGGATTTCAAAGTCATCTGTGATTCCAAAAAGAGTCCTCGAATATTATTTCTGCCTCTGTGTCACATTCTGAAAGCCCAGCTCTAAGTAAATCTTATTGGGTGTTTATTTTAAAGGTGAACTCAAGCAAACCTATCATTGAAAATCTGGTTCCTGGTGCCCAGTACCAGGTTGTGATATACCTAAGGAAGGGCCCTTTGATTGGACCACCTTCAGATCCTGTGACATTTGCTATTGGTAAGTTGCTAGCCACAAGAAGAATGACATATATATTAGGGTACTGACTGGAGGGATGCAATGTGCAAGCTCAAATCATTATCATTGTATTTTGAAGGCTTATGTTAGTTAATTTAATACTCTACCTTCAGAGTAATAAATAATTAGAACTGTCTACTTGAAAGACAGTATCAATATTTAATACTTGGGGGAAAAATCAGAGGCAAACATACTTGCTTTAGTTTTCAATGATTATATAACAAGAATAAAGCTGTGTGCCATGAGGTAGACACCTAAAGTTCCAGCTACTTGGGAGGCTGAGGTGGGAGGACTGCTTAGCCCAGTAATTTGAATCCAGCCTTGGTAACATAGCAACACACTGAACCAAAAAATAAAGGGAAAGAAAGAAAGAAAAAAAGGAAAAAGAGAGAGAGGAGGGAAGGGGAGGGAGGAAGGAAGGGGAGGGAGGAGGGAAGAAAGGGGAGGTAGGGAGGGAGGGAGGGAAGGAAGGAAGGAAGGGAGGGAGGGAGGGAGGGAGGGAGGAAGGAGGGAGGGAGGGAGGGAGGGAAGGGATTGTATCAGAAGAATGAAAAGTCTGGTCATTAAGTAGAAGTTTGAGGCTGTTGCTAAGACAGTAAACATTCCTCTTAACTTTCTTTTTTCAACCCCTCCCCTCTTGTTTTTAGTTCCCACTGGAATAAAGGATTTAATGCTCTATCCCTTGGGTCCTACAGCAGTGGTTCTGAGCTGGACCAGACCTTATTTAGGCGTGTTCAGAAAATATGTCGTTGAAATGTTTTATTTCAACCCTGCTACAATGACATCAGAGTGGACAACCTACTATGAAATAGCAGCAACTGTCTCCTTAACTGCATCCGTGGTAATTTTCCCTTAACCAACTGTCACTCTTTCCTATGGGAACAGGCATGATTTTATGTAACAAATGTGTCTTTAAAAAATTATCTATAAATTTGATAATTTTGTAAATACACATGGTGCATTAGTTCATTTTCACACTGCTGATAAAGACATACCCAAGACTGGGCAATTTACAAAAGAAAGAGGTTTCATTGGACTTACAGTTCCATGTGGCTGTGGAAGCCTCACAATCATGATGGAAGGGAAGGTGGAGCAAGTCACGTTTTTATATGGATGGCAGCAGGCAAAGAGAGCTTGCGGAGGAAAGCTCTCCCTTATAATAATCATCAAATCTCATGAGACTTACTATCACAAAAATGGCATGGGAAAGACCTGCCCCCATGATTCAGTTACCTCCCACCAGGTCCCTCTCACAACATGTGCAAATTCAAGATGAGATCTGGGTGGGAACAAGCCAAATCATATCATTCCACCCCGGGCCCTTCCCAAATCTCATATCCTCACATTTCAAAAACCGATCATGCCTTTCCAACAGTTCCACAAAGTCTTAACTAATTTCAGCACTGACTCAAAAATCCACAGTCAAAAATCTCATCCAAGACAGAGCAAGTCCCTTCTGCCTATGAGTCTGTAACATCAAAAACAAGTTAGTTACTTCCTAGATACACTGGTTGTACAGGCATTGGATAAATACAACTGTTCCAAATTTGAAACATTGGCCAAAACAAACAGGCTACAGGTCCCCATGCAAGTCCATAATCCAGTGGTGCAGTCAAATCTTAAAGCTCCAAAATTATCTCCTTTGACTCCATGTCTCATATCCAGGTCACACTGATGCAAGACATGAGTTTCCATGGTCTTTGGCAATTCCACCCATGTGGCTTTGCAGAATATATCCCCTTTCCTGGCTGCATTCACAGGCTGGCATTAAGTGTGGCTTTTCCAAGTGCACAGTGCAAGCTGTTGGTGGGCTTACCATTCTGGGGCCTGGAGGATGGTGGCCCTCTTCTCACAGCTCCACTAGGCAATACCCCAGTAGGGACTCTGTATGGGGTCCCCAGTCCCACATTTCCCTTCTGCACTGCCCTAGCAGAGGTTCTCCATGAGGGCCCCGCCCCTGCAGCAAATTTTGCCTGGGCATCCAGGTGTTTCCATACATCTTCTGAAATCTAGGCAGACATTCTCAAACCTCAATTCTTGACTTCTATGCACCCACAGGCTCAACACCATGTGGAAGTTGCCAGGGCTTGGGGCTTACAGCCTCTGAAGCCACCCCCTGAGCTCTGTGTTGGCCCCTTTCACCCATGGCTGGAGTGGCTAGGAGGCAGGGCACCAAGTTACTAGGCTGTACACATCACAGGCACCCTGGGCCTGGGCTGTGAAACCACATTTTCCTCCTAGGCCTCCAGGCCTGTGATGGGAGGGGCTACTGTGAAGACCGCTGTCATGCCCTGAAGACATTTTTCCCTTGTCTTGGGGATTAACATTCAGTTCCTCATTGCTTATGCAAATTTCTGCAGGCAGCTTGAGTTTCTCCTCAGAAAATAGAACTTTCTTTTCTATCATATTGTCAGGCTGTAAATTTTCCAAACTTTTATGCTCTGTTTCCCTTTTAAAACTGAATGCCTTTAACAGCACCCAACTCACCTCTTGAATGTTTTGCTGCTTAGAAATTTCTTCTGACAGATACCCTAAATCATCTCTCTTAAGTTCCACAAATCTCTAGGGCAAGGGCAAAATCCTGCCAGTCTCTATACTGAAACATAACAAGAGTCACCTTTGCTCCAGTTTCCAACACGTTCTTCATCCCCACCTGAGACCACCTCAGCCTGGATTTCATTGTCAATATCATTATCAGCATTTGGTCAAAGCCATTCAACAAGTCTCTAGGGAGTTCCAAAATTTCCCACATTTTACTGTTTTCTGAGCTCTCCAAACTGTTCCAACCTCTGCCTGTTACCCAGTTACAAATTTTGGGTATCTTCTCAGCAGCACTCCACTCTCTGTACCAATTTACTGTATTGGCCCGTTTTCACTCTGCTGACAAAGACATACCCAAGACTGGGCTATTTTCAAAAGAAAGAGATTTAATTAGGCTTAATGTTCCACGTAGCTGGGGAAGCCCCACAATCATGGTCGAAGGCAAGGAGGAGCAAGTCACATTTTACATGGATGGCAGCAAGCAAAAAGACCTTACACAGGAAAACTCCCCCTTATAATAACCATCAGATCTCATGACAGTTACTCACTATCATGAGAATAGCACAGGAAAGACCTGCCCCCATGATTCAGTTACCCCCCACCAGGTCCCTCCAACAATAGTGGGAATTCAAGATGAGATTTGGGTGGGACACAGCCAAACCATACAGATAGGTATGGCTATTTTCAAGGTTTTTTAGTTGTTTTGCTTTTAGGTTTTGGGGTTCTTTTTTGTTTTGAGAGAGAAAGAGATAATTGTATGAAGCTAGCTGTCATCTCCAATTGAATGTATTTGTTAATCAACATTTTTTACATATTTTCCTAACAAATTTGCTTAAAGCAGAATAGAGCAATCAAGTACTTATTGCTTCTCCCTGCTCCTGGGGAGGGAGGGACACACAGAGATTTCCCTTTGGTATTCAATAGTTAATTGACACTGCCTAACTTTAATGATGACTCTTTGTGACAACTACTAATCTATTAAATACCTCTAATGTCAGGCTTTTAGAGGATGGTTTTTAAGAAAACAGGTAAAAATTGCTCTTTCTGAAATTGGAATAATTTTGAAAAGTGTAGGTTACCCACAGGCTATTCACAAAGTACACAATTGCTCTCTACCCAGTTGAAGACTCTGAAGGACTCCTGTTCATGGTTTACATTGAAAAAACACAGAGTTGTGAGAGGTTATTTGTCTTAGAAATAGGGAGATATGTATGTATAGTCACTTACAGATAAGCACTATTTCATGGGTGTGATATTAGGAAATTGCTAAATGAAACAAATATTGGAAATCTTTGGCTCTATATCTTTGAATCACCTTTAAAAATCATATTTTTGTATTCTATTTTATTTATGTCTCATTTCATTCTAGAAAGAATATTTTATTATCATAAATTTAGGAAATAGAAAAACACACTAAAAAGGAAAATTAAAATGACTTATTAATTTTTTTAAGACCTAATGAAAGTAACTCTACTCCAAAAATAACACTTTCACCCTCAGTCTTTTGTCTCCTTGCTTGCTTTTCTCATTCAGAGAATAGCTAATCTGCTGCCAGCATGGTACTACAACTTCCGGGTTACCATGGTGACATGGGGAGATCCAGAATTGAGCTGCTGTGACAGCTCCACCATCAGCTTCATAACAGGTGAGGCATGTGTGGGGAATGGTTCCGTGAGAAGAGAGCATTATTGTGAGGAGTTATCGAGGCTCCAAAGCTCTAGAAAGTGCCATTTACCCAGCACTGGGTGAACATCAATTTCATGAGAGATGATATTGATTCTGATCATTCATTATTTTGTCCAGTTGATAATCTTTAAAAATTAAAATATCATTTTTATTCTGAGTTACCACCCTTGGCTTATTTTTATTCTGAGGCACTGACCTTGATTTATTTACTCCCCAGCTAGGATTGATTAGAATGGAGATGTGGCAGGTACAGCCAACAGCTTCACACTGCACAGTCAATTGATTTTACCCATATGATGATTATATTTGTTAGAGTGCCTCCATTTCCTTATTAATTAAGCCACTTTTAAAGTCATAATCTGACTGTAGTAGGGTCCATTGTAGAAGTAAAAAGTAGGCTTCGGAGGCAGATAGATCTGGATTTTAATATACCCTCCTGCACACCACAGAAATTTAACCTTGAGCACGTTAAATTTACTAGGCCTCAGTTTTTTTCATGTTGAAAATGGGGATAATAATAGTATCAGTTATCTGTTATTATTTATTACAACTTCACTATTAAATAGGCTATTTTGCAAAATACATGACACAAAGTTTAAGCACTTACAAAATGATTGGTCTTTTATCCTTAGGAACCTTAAATTATGTAGTTCCATCATCAGTAGTCAGAGATAGCAATGAAAAGGGGAAATTCCTCAAAGAAACACTAACCCTCATTGTTTGAACCAAGACTTTTCAAGAACCTTTTATCAAACAAGGTTGTAATTAGAGTTGTCCTGAGAAAACAGAGGAGAAAAATACTGCTTAGGGGAATAATTTTGGCAAATGGTTTCCTCAGTGGACATCTAGTTTACTCTGTTGAAATTTATCAATGAAAAAAAGTGGAAAGAAATCAATCATCTGTGAATTCTTACACAATTAACTTACGTAAGCATGTCTCTTTTCTTTACTAGCCAATATCCAGAGCACTTTTTCTTCCAGATTTTAATAGTAATATTAGAACAGAAAAGTGAAAGAATACCCAAAAAGGAGAAAAAAAAATCCATTATTTGGCAAGCACTGCATTAGGCTTTTGCGTATATTGATAATCACATATTTAATCACAATTAAACTTCACTGTATCAATAATTCTTATAGTTTAGCTATATTGATAATAACTTTCTGAGAATGCTGTTTCCTTCCTGGCAGGACAGTTGCCTGGTAAAACCCCAGATGTAATATCTGAACCTGGGACTGCTCATTTCTAGCTGCCAAACTTTGAGCAAATTATCTCAATGACTCTGGGCTTCTATTTTTTTGCTGGTAAAACCCCCTAAAATGTCAGCTAAATAGGCTCTACAGCCTACTTAGAGACAACTGGTTAGGGGAGCAAAACTTAATATATTGAACACCACCTTGACAGTCATTGCACTGTCTCTTAATGGGAAACAAAAGAAATGAAATATTAATAGGATTTGGCTTTCTGGCTCAAGTGGTTTAAGGTATGCCTTCCAAGATGGGAAACTGACTAGGATCAGGCAAAGTTTATAACAATTTAAATGGACATAGCAAGTCTGGATCAATAAACTATGGTTAATATACAAGCTATTTATCTGGTAAATTGTCTCCAATGAAATCTTTGACGATTTCCTATCTTTTCCTGGGTCAAATAAATAAGTCATGCTGAACCAGCAGTCTACAGGTATTGTCTGAACATATTGACGGAGATGGTCTCAATTCTCACATCTATGAAATGGGTATAATTATAATAAATAAATAATAAAGAATAATAATAAATACCTCACAGTATGTATGAGAATTAAATCATGTAACATAAGTCACTGTTATATATGACAGATTATTATCATTTTTATACTTATTTTGTAAACCAGTTGAAAATTCCAGTAGGTTTTTTTGTATATATTTTTTAAATTTTACTTTAACTTCTGGGATACATGTGCAGAACATGCAGGTTTGTTATATATTTTTTTAACATTTTTTAAATTTTATTTTAAGTTCTGGGATACATGTGCCATGGTGATTTGTTGCACCTATCAACCCATAGTCTAGTTTTTAAGACCTGCATGCATTAGGTATTGGTCCTAATGCTCTCCCTCCCCTCGCCCCCTACCTCCTGACAGGCCTAATATGATACTAATACTTTATTTTTTGAGAAGGAGCTTCACTCTGTTGCCCAGGCTGGAGTGCAATGGCTCACTCTCAGCTCACTGCGACCTCCGCCTCCTGGGTTCAAGCAATTCTCCTGCCTCATCCTCCCAAGTAGCTAGGATTACAAGCATGCGCCACCATGCCCAGCTAATTTATTTTGTATTTTTAGTAGAGAGGGGTTTCACCATGTTGGCCCAGCTGGTCTCAAATTCATGATCTCAGGTTATCCACCTGCCTCGGCCTCCCAAAGTGGATTCTAATACTCATAAAACAAACATTCATGACTAGCTATGCTTTCAAAACAATTATTCACTGAAGAATTTGTAATATATAAAGTAAAAATACATGAGTGTGTGATGTTTTTTACCTCCTCATTTAAAGCAAATAAGAATCCCATGCCTAACTTTTCTATACTTTGAATTTTCCAAATTGCGTGATATTAAAGGAAATAGGAACAAAATAGTTGAATTAGATGTGATTTATTAGGAACTCAAGTCTACCATCCTCATCAGGCAATTCAGTTGGCTAGCTTCAATCATGGTAATTATTCTGAGGGACCAAATTATTAATAAACAAATAGTGACATCTTGTGGTCTTCCAGCAAGATGCTAGGTTTTAAAGCAACAACATGGAAATAGAAATCCGACATGTGAGAGGAAAGATATGTACTTCTGGATTTGTAATTTTAAAGATGTCTCTTTTCGTTATGAAAATTAGGACATGAGAAAATATCCTTTGAAGAAATATATGCATAGGTTCTTGTATATGATGAAATCTGTTGGACTATATTAGGTTGCTATAAGGAAGCCAATGTTATTTTCCTTTAGTAGAATATTCTGAAATATGATGTAGATTTGTGTTACTTGTTAGATGCATTGCTGATATTTCAAGGTTTTATTGCTAAACATACTATATAAATGCTAGTCCTATTTCACATGAAACAGAAATGTGTTTTTACTTTATATATTACAAATTCTTCAGTGAAAAATTATTTGTGAAAGCATAGCCAGTTATGAATGTTTGTTGTAAGTATTAGCATCATATTGGGGGAAATAATTCTCTATACTTTCTAGAAATTCTCTAAAGATTTAAGTTGACATTGTCCTCTATCTCAGAATGGAATACCTACTGCCTTCAAACATATACATGGGATTTAAATTCAACGGTGTGTTTGCTTTTTGAAATAACCAGAATTAGCAGTTACTTTAAAAAGTAATTAAAATATGCTTTCAAAGCCTATATAGTATAAAGTTTGTGGTGAATTCTCCTGCCTAGTTAACAAATTTTTAATTTTTTCTTTTTCTTCAGCTGGGTGCGGAAGCTCATGCCTATAATCCCAGCACCTTGGGAGGCCAAGGTGAACAGATCGCTTGAACCCAGGAGTTCAAGACCAGCCTAGGCAACATAAAAAGACCCCGTGTCTACTAAAAATATGAAAATGAGCCGAGTGTGGTGGCCTGCACCTGTGGTCCTAGCTACTTGGCAGGCTGAGGCAGGAGGGATGCTTGAGCCTGGGAAGTCGATGCTGTAATGAGCTGAGATTGCACCACTGCACTCCAGCTTGGGTGACAAAGTGAGACGCTGCCAAAAATAAATAAGTAAACAAAAGTAAATATTTTTTTAAGCCAAGGTTTCACTCTGTCACCCAGGCTGGAATGCAATGGCAGGCTCACGGTTCCCTGCAGCCTGAATCTCCTGGGCTTAAACAGCCCTCCCACCTCAGCCTCCCTAGCAGCTGGGACTACAGGGTGTGCCACCATGCCCAGCTAAATTTTTTAATTTTTTTGTAGAGATGGAGTTTCGCTATGTTGCCCAGGCTGGTCTCAAACTCCTGGACTCAAGTGATCCACCCACCATGGCTTCCCAAAATGCGGGGATTACAGGCATTCCCTGCCTAAATTTTTAAAACTTTAAATGTGTAAGATGATAAAGTAGCAAACTCAGTGTTAGAATTTAGCTTCGTGGCATAATTTTTTTTAAAAAAAAAAAGCTTGTTCTTCTCTTCTTTCTCTCTCTTACTACTTGCTTCAGCAACATTTATTAAGAGCCTGTTTTCTGCAAAGCACTGGGCTAGACATTGTCAATAATAATGTCTTGTTATTTTATGGAAATAACATTTGTCTTCTATCTTACTTGTAATACTATTATCTTCTATCTTTCTACCCTTGTATCCTACTGTTCTTCATTCCCATAAACGTCTTTGCTGCAAGTAAATAAAAGAGACTTACGTTTACAGGACTCTAGGATTTTTTAATCCTACTTGGATTATAACTCTATTGATGCCTATTAATATTCATTGGCTGATGTAACAAATATATCCAAACAAGTGACCCCTTTAGGACTCTTGTAATGGTGATATTTATATAAAAGACTTTGATATCCTCAGGTACAGATGGGTCTGGGTGTCTTGTATCTTAGAGATATAAGGTGTTGGATCCCATAAAACAAGTGCCCACCGTGTGTCACCATCCTTCACTGTTACTGAGAGGTCCAGTAGTTACCAGGACTATCATGTGCTTTGAATTCTAATTTGCTAAGTTGAATCTAAATGGGATTTCATGCTCTACTGCTAAATACTGTATTTATGAGTCTATTATACTACATTGTGCTTTTTCTTTCCCTTGTAGCGCCAGTGGCTCCAGAAATCACTTCTGTGGAATATTTCAACAGTCTGTTATATATCAGTTGGACATATGGGGATGATACAACAGACCTGTCCCATTCTAGAATGCTCCACTGGATGGTTGTTGCAGAAGGAAAAAAGAAAATTAAAAAGAGTGTATGTTTCTTTGAATGCCAGTATTGTGTGTCTGTACATTTAGTTTTATGAACTACTGAAAACCACTAAGCAATCATTTATTGTGGCGTCAAATGTTTGCATACCTGTAGTCTGTTTTAGGCTCTAGAGATAAGACAGTGAACAAACATTAAATTCTTCCTTTCATAGAGTTTACCGTTTAATCTGTAACCGTGAGCTGTAGTCATTGCAGCTGTTGATTTCACTTATATTTAGAACTACGATTTGAGCTTTTTCTTCAGGATGCCAAACATTTTCAAGAAAACTACAATTAATATATTTCCAAATTTTTCCCATATATCACCAACACCTAAAGATTTGGGGACTTTGAGACTACTGACTTCTTTTCTCCAAAATACACTTTTTGATGTTTATTGATTAAGGTACAGATTAAACTACTGAAGTAAAGAAACAAACAAAAGGAGAGTGGCTCAAACAAAATAGAAGTTTCTGCCTCTCCCATGAAAGCACAGGACTAACCAGGCCCTTCTGCCCTAAGGGGTCATCCAGGGATGCAAATTCTGTTTTGTTGTTCCATCTGCCCACTACGCGTAGTTCCTGTGTGTAGAGAGGAGAGAGGAACCTTTATCACCATTACATCCACATTCCAACTTGCAGGAAGGGGGAAAGAAAAGGGGAGGATGTGGAAGCCCAGCACTTACAGGATGTGAACTGAACTATAAGTTGTCCACGTGACTTCTACTTACAATCCACTGGTCAGAGCTGGGTCACATCAACCCCTCTACCTGTAGGGGAGGATGGGAAATAATAAGGGCCAGTAGGTAGGAAGCCACATGTCTGTAGATACGAGTAGGTTTCTTTTCTTTTTTTTTTTTTTTTTTTTTTTTTTTTTTTTTTTTTTTTTTTTTTTTTTTTTTTTNTTTTTTTTGAGATGGAGTCTAGCTCTGTCACCAGGCTGGAGTGCCGTGGTGATATCTTGGCTCACTGCAACCTCTGCTCCCAGGTTCAAGTGATTGCCCTGCCTCAGCTTCCCAAGTAGCGGGAGCTACAGGCACCCACCACCATGCTCAGCTAAGTTTCTTTTGAACTTCTTAGAATGTACATATCAGAAGCAACCCAGTAACTGTCTTTTTTAAAACCTGTTGTGAATATGTAAGAAAATGTCAGTATAAGACCCATTCCAAATTAGGAAATTAATTGCAAAATTGTTCTGATGTATATAATGCATTGTTAAAGCTACCTTGCACTGGCCCCAGCTGATGAATTTGTAAAATTTTCAGAAGATTTAACGTACCTATAATATAATAAATTGCAGATTGCAGCATAGAACGGAGAGGGAATGTGTCTGCTATACTCCTTAGGTTGTTTGGGGTGGTCCACTGGCTTATTCACTAAAAGTTTAAACCCTTGATTTTGATGATCTTGCAGGTGACACGCAATGTCATGACTGCAATTCTCAGCTTACCTCCAGGAGACATCTACAACCTCTCAGTAACTGCTTGTACTGAAAGAGGAAGTAATACCTCCATGCTCCACCTTGTCAAGCTAGGTAAGAAGAATGCACAGAGATGGGTGTGAAATAATCATGTTGGAAGAACTAATGTTTGAATCACTTGATTCAGCAAGAGCTCTTCAATTCAATGAAATAATAACAGAAAAATGGCTAATATTTTATTAGTAGAAAATAAACATTTGTACTAGCAAAAGAGTATGGTCAACTTAGCACGAGTTTCTGTGAGTGGAATATATACTGTTTTGGGAAACAGTGGTGTTCACTGTTCTTGATAAGGTTAAAGAAACCAGGTAGTCATAGGATTTGGGGGATGAGAAAACATTAGCGATTATCTAATGCAGTGTTCACAACCCTATAAGACAACATTCCATTTTCATATTAATATTATGTATTGCCCTCTTTAATATTTTAAATAGCAATTCATAGATTTGAAAATCTACACATTGATTTTTAAAATTTTATATAGATTCCTAACTCCAGTATAAAATCAAGATAAAATGAAACTAATTTATGATAAAAATAATATGGATTCCCTATGTATATGTTCAGACACAACCACTCTAAAAGACATAATGAAATCACCTGAGGCCTAGATATAATTAAAATGAATAAGTTAAGGTCTAAAAGAAATAAAAAGATCATTAGTCCTTCATATAAGATGTATAAAACTAAGTGAAGAAATGAACAAGTTAACATAAATTAGTTAATAACAAATAACTGAACAAGCATAGATACAGGTAGAACCTTAGAATAAAAACTAGAGTCAAAATAAGCACTAAAAGATGAGATATATTTTCATATAATGAGAGAAAGATGGAAATAACTTTAATTAAAGTAGGGGCAATACTCCAAAAGTTTATAAATGGCAGCATAGAAGCAAGCTGGCTTCACTCCCCTCTACCCAACAGAAAACCAAAACCAAATATATAGCTCTGAGATTTTCACCAGCAACAACCCAGAACTCAAATACGAGGATGAGACAGATTCCAGAACCACAGAGAAGTGAAAAACTCTGGGCAGGTGATAGGAGAATCAGGCTTCCACATTCATAACGCCTTTCCCCCCACTTCTGTCTGGTAACAAGTGGGCAGAAAATCTTCTGCCAACTCATATTTCTACACTGGAAAAAGTGAGGCTGAGGCGGCCCACTCGTTTTCCCACTATCTTGGGTTTCCTGGCAGGAAACCTGTCCTTGCCTTAACCCACAGGAACCATCGTCACTGCCTGAAGGGAGAAATAGCTTGAGGACAGGCAGAGAAAAAGACGTGAGGTGAAACCGCCATTCCCAATCCCAGCAACTCTGCTCTGTAACTTGGCCAAAGGAGACACCAAATCAGAGTGGCTCTTCAGCAGCGCCATGGTGTAGGAGGTACATTCCACAGGTCCCTTGGGCATGAGCCCCCCAGCCAACTTTGACACACTGCCAGGATTGTTCCCTTGGGACGTCTCCTTTTCAGGATAAGCCAAACCAAGGCAAATCTGGACTTCATCTGCCACGTAGAGCTGAAATGTATGCAGTGACGTAGTAGTAAAGATTTGCTAAGGAAACATAGCCAATATAAAACAAAACAAGGCAAGGCAGACAATGGAAAGTGGACTAACTAGCTGATCCTTTAATGCAGACATAGATATATACCTATAAGAAACAACATCAGCCAGGCGCAGTGGCTCATGCCTGTAATCCCAGCACTTTGGGAGGCCGAAGCGGGTGGATCACGAGGTCAAGAGATCGAGATCATCCTGGCCAACATGGTGAAACCCCATCTCTACTAAAAATACAAAAATTAGCTGGGCGTTTGGTACCCGCCTACAGACCCAGCTACTTGGGAGGCTGAGGCGGAAGAATCGCTTGAACCCGGGAGGTGGACGTTGCCGTGAGCTGAGACTGCACCACTGTGCTCCAGCCTGGTGACAGAGCAAGACTCCGTCTCAAAAAAAAAAAGAAAAGAAACAAGAAACAACATCAAACAAGGAACTGTGACCCCCCCACACACACAAAAGGACAAAGCAAAAATCCAATGACTGACCCTAACAAGATGGTGATTTGTGAGCTCTCTGAACAAGAATTCAAAATACAGTTTAAGGAATATCAGTGAGGTCCAAGAAAATATAGAAAAGAAATTCTGAAATTTATCAGAGAAATTTAACAAAGAAATTTTAAAATCAAACAAAAATCTTGGCCCTAGAAAATACATTTGCTGAGCTGAAAAACTCATCACAGCAGAATGGACAAAGGAGAGGAATAATTCAGGGAGCTCAAAGGCTGTTTGCAAATATACTATCAGAGAAGGAAAAAGAAAAGTAAGACTGAAAATAAGTGACTTCTGCCTATAAGATATAAAAAAAAAATTTACCTTAAAAGTCAAATGTGAGAATTATTAGTATTCAAGAGGGAGCTGAGTGAGAAAGTTTATTCAAATAAATAATAATAGAAAACATTCCAAAACTTGGGAAAGATATAAACAGCCAGGTTCAGGAGTGTCTGAGAATACCAAACAGAAACCACCCAAATGAGATCACCCCAAAGCATATAATAGTCAAACTCTCAAAGGTCAAGGATAAAGAGAAGATCCTGAAAGCATCAAGAGAAAAGATGCAAATAACAGGTAAACAAGCTGCAATTCTTCTGGCAACAAACTGTACAGGCCATGAGGAAGCGAAACATTTTCGCAGTGCTCAAAGAAAAAACTGCCATTCAAGAATAATATATTCACCAAAATTGTCCTTCAAATATGAAGGAAAGATAAAAACAAAAGATGAAAAAATTTACCACTATCAGACAGGTCGTACAAGAAATACAAGAGATTTCTTCAATCTGAGAGAAAAAGACACATGCAAAAAGAAAACTTCAAGGTATTAGGCTTTGGGAAAATTAAGTACATGAACCAACCTAGAATGTTCTATTACTGTAATTTTGGCACGCAATCTTTCTATTACTCTGCTGTAAAGCCCAAAAGACAAATATATATATATATTTTTTGAGATGGAGTCTCGCTCTGTCATCAGGCTGGAGTGCAGTGGTGTGATCTTGGCTCACTATAAATTCTGCCTCTCAGGTTCAAGTGATTCTCCCTGCTCAGCCTCCCAAGTAGCTGAGATTACAGGTGCACACCACCCCACCCAGCTAGTTTTTGTATTTTTAGTAGAGACAGGGTTTCACCATGTTGGCTAGGATGGTCTCGATCTCTTGACTTCATGATCTGCTCACCTCAGTCTCCCAAAGTGCTGGGATTACAGGCATGAGCCACCATGCCCGGCCAAAGACAAATCTTTTAAAAACAATAATAGCTACAGCAATCTGTTAAGAGATAGGTAATGTAAAGCATGCAAATTGAGGCAACAAAGTCAAAATGGGGGATGGAGAGAGATGAAGTTAAAAGGTAAATTTTTTTTAAAAGGTAAACTATTTTTTTACTCATTATCTAAAATAAGTTGTCATCTCTTAAACTAGTTATGGCCGGACATGATGGCTCATGCCTGTAATCCAGCACTTTGGGGGACCAAGGTTGGCGAATCACTTGAGCCCAGGAGTTCAAGACCACA
>NW_016107317.1:3510141-3536739 GCF_001604975.1 Cebus imitator
TGAGCTGTGATTGTAACACTGCACTGCAGCCTGCATGACAGAGCAAGACCACATCTCAAAAATAAGCAAATAAATAAACTTGTTATATCTACAAGATTTTTTTATAATCCTTATAACCACAGCACAAAATCATATAATCAGTTCATTAAAAATAAAAATCAAATTAATACATAATACTTAATCATTTAACCACAGAGTATTAAATGAAGAGAGGATTCTCAAAACAACCTGAAAATAGGCAACAGAAGTAGTAAATCCGTACTTAGCAATAATAACACTAGACGTAAATGGTCTCAATTCTCAATTAAAAGTCATAGTGTGGCTGACTGGATAAAGAAATAAGATTCAACCATATGCTGCCTTTAAGAAACCCACATCACCTATAAAGACACACACAGACTGAAAATGAAGGGGTGGAAAAAGATATTCCATGCATCTGGAAAACATACAGGCAAAAAAGCGGATGTAGCTATGCTTGTATTCAATCAAATAGACCACAAATTTAAAATTGTAAAAAGAGACAAAGAGGGTCACTCTATAATGATAAAGGGATCCGTTTAGTAAGAGGATATAACAATTATAAATATCTATGCACCCAACACCGGAGCTCCCAAGTATATAAAACAAACATTAATAGATCTAAAGGAACAGGCAGACTTAATTACAATGAGAGTAGGGGACTTCAACACTCCACTCTCAGTAACATATAGATCATCCAACAGAATATCAACAAAGAAACAACAGAGTAAAACTATACACGAGACCCAATAGGCCTAATTGATATTTAAAGAACATTTCAGCCAACTGCTACAGAATACACATTCTTTTCACTGAACATGGAACATTCTCCAGAATAGATTATAGCATAGGACCTAAAACAAGTCTCAACAAATTCAAAACGTAGAAACCGTATCAAGTATTTTTTCTGACCACAGTGGAATAAGACTAGAAAGCGATAACAAGAGAAACCTCAAAAAATACACAAACACATGGAAATTGAACAACATGTTCCTGAACAACCAATGAGTCAATGAAGAAATTAAGAAAGAAATTTTATGGCCGGGCATGGTGGCTCACGCCTGTAATCCCAGCACTTTGGGAGGCCAAGGCGGGCAGATCATGAGCTCAAGAGATCAAGACCATCCTGGCCAACGTGGTGAAACCCCGTCTCTACTAAAAATACGGAAATTAGCTGGGCATGGTGGTGGGCACCTGTAGTCCCAGCTACTCAGGAGGCTGAGGCGGAAGAATCTCTTGAAAACAGGAGGCAAAGGTTGCATGGAACCGAGATCACACCACTGCACTCCAACCTGGCAACAGAGCAAGACTCTGTCTCAAAAAAAAAAGAAAGAAAGAAAATAAATTTTAAAAATTCTTGAGACAAATGAAAGTGAAAATACAACATACCAAAATCTGTGGATATAACAAAAGCCATAGCATGAGGGAAGTTTACAGCAATCAATGCCTTTAATATAAAAAAGTAGAAAGTTAAAATAAACAACCTAATGATGTACCTCAAGGAACTAGAAAAGCAAAACCAAATCAAACCCGAAATTAGTAGAAGGAAAGACATATAAAGCTCAGAGCAAAAATAAATGAAATAGAGGCTAAAATAAATACAGAAGATCAACACAACAAAAAGTCTATCATTTAAAAAGATAAAATCAACAAACCTTTAGCTAGAGTAAGAAAAAAAGAGAGAAGATCCAAAGAAATAAAATAAGAAACAAAAAAGTAGACATAACAAGAGACCTAAAAAATACAAAGAATCATTAGAAACTATTATGAACAACTAACTATATACAAACAAATTGGAAAACTAGAAGAAATGGATAAATTCCTGAACACAATCTAACACAACTGAAGCATTAGGAAAAAACCTTAACAAACCAATAATGAGCAATGGGATCAAAGTCATAATAAAATCTCCTATCAAGAAAACTCCGGTCTTGATGGCTTGACCCCTGAATTTCACCAGATATTTAAAGAACTAATACCAATCCTGCTCAAACTCTTCAAAAAAGATGAATAGGAGGGAATACTTCCCAACTCATTCTGTAAGATCATATGCCAAGAAAAACAGTAGGCTGTGGATGAGGAAAAACAGATACTATAACATTCTTGCAAATGAACTGGATCTTTTTCTGTAGCGTAATGTCAAAATAATTCTTTATATTATGACATACAACTGGAAAGTGACTGTGTAACACAAAACACATCTTCTACATTCAAAAATTGACCCTTTATTGAGGTATACATTTAATTTCTGATACTTACAGGGAAACTCGGAGACAGTATCCTAAAATCTACCACTGACAATGGAGGATGGATTAACACAAAATTGTGTGGTAGACCCCTAAAGGCAGTATAAAAGAGTGGCAACCCAAAAATAAATGCATATCAATATGTAATTTTCCCAGCAGAGATTTTTATGATTTTCATATTTTAAAAAGTAAGTCTATCAAATAGTAATGTGTTTTCCAGGTAGTTAATGCAATTTAGTGACATCATTTTTTAAGATGTCTGCTAGTTTATGTGTCTGAATCTGTTCATAAGAGTCTCAGGTCATCTCTGTTATTACATGTGTTCATATTTGCAGCTGTAAGTAAAGACTAATTAACGGCTGTTTTATTAGTAACTTAAATACCATGGGTAGCATTGTTGACAGTGATGTACTTTTAGAAAACTTTTAGAAAATCTAAAAAAAAAAAATATTTCCTCAATTTACCCAGTAATTGCATTTCTCCAGAACTCAATGCATAGGTCACTGAGTCTTAAATTTCTTTTTCTCAGATTTGCTATGACAAAAACTTTTTGTGCTGAAATACTTTAAAATTGTATAGGTACTTTGGAAATATGTGATGTATTGATTAGACACTATGGAAGTAAAAATCATATTATAGAATAATCTTAACTACTATCTTAATTTGATTTAAATGTGCCTTCTCAGGACAACTTTCTTCTAAATTATTTTACTTAATTTCCTTTTAAAAACATTCAAAATTATTAGGTAGTAAAGTACTTGCAATTTACACTTATGGTGGATTTACTCTGTTATAACATTTGAAAGTCATGTGGGATGTGGGACATGGGACAATTTTTCATTTGGTGTGCTCTTAACAATTTCAAGGCAGTTAGCATTTCTAAGTCCTGACCACAGAATAGCTAATTCCCTCTGTTATGACTAATAAAAAACATTCCTTCAAACTTCCAAACACCCTCAAGGGGGCGCTAGTGCTCCAATTGAGGATCTAGGGTAGCCTCTTAGTCTTTTCTGCACTGAAGGCAATCTGCTCTTCCTCCCTTGTGGTCTATACTTAAATTCTAAGAATGTGGAGGGCACCAACTTACAAATTTGCATAATCTTTCTATTAAGCAAAAAAAATTGCCTATCTACCAATTCCAACCATTATCTTTGACTGTGTCCTCTGTGGGTGTAAAGGACAGTTCAAAAACTCATTTCTAGGTAACCGTAATTACTTGAAGATTGTGCTCATGTTCCCAATGTCTTTCTTTTTCCAAGCTTTACTATTACAGGAAGCTGTTAAGTGTTTCTCACGTCCCAGCAGTTTTCTCCCATAAAATTTCAGAGGTGGTCTTATCAAAGTAGTATTTAGTGGGACTATTGGACACTTTACTGACATTTCTATGTGACAGTATGGTCTAAGGAGCCTCAAGAATATGAGTCAAAGTCGTGAACTGGTACAATTGTATCTACATAGGACTATGTGTTAAAACCATGACCGTTTCCCAAACTTATCAAAATGTTTGGAGCCTCCATGTCTCCCTGATAACAGAATGAACTATGTAAACCAACTTGGAAAATTTCTTTAAACTTTTCAAGGAAAGGTAAGTTTCCATAGAAATTATTTCTAGTGAATATAACCCTCAGGATCGATAAGCTTCTTCTTCTTGGTATCTTAATATCAAACGGAATATTGTTTCTATCTTGTTCCTCTCTGAAAATAAGACAATCTGTATATGACATGCCTTTCTTATTTTCTTGAAAACAAATAATGTTGGTTTTTATCCTTTGGTCAAAAGATCAATTCTACTAATCATGTTATTGTGTCTATAAGCCCTTTCCATTTTATACAACACAATGCCTGAACACCTATAACTGCTCAACAGATACTGTTGAATGAATTGAAATTGAGGGCCTCAAAGTTGAACATTGTATTCCTGTTAATATTTAATCAAAGCAAGTTTCACCTTTCAGAGAAGTGAAATAATATCTTGCTTTAGTAGTACCTGAATGGTAGAGGTTTTTTTTACAAAACTTTTATTCTAGTTGCTTTGTGTGTCTTCATAGCATTCATTTTGACACATATAGAAGTCATGTTCATTCTCTTTTACAGAAAAATACAACTTTGGCACATAGATTTTTCAAGCTTGTTTGAATTGGAATGCCATTGTTAAAGCTAGGACCAAAACTGGTTGGGCTAATCTGCAGTTCAATTTATCTGTGATAGAGCCCTCTTTAGAATGGCTCTGTCTAACTCCGGTGTTGTAGACGGTAGGTTCTCCCTCTATGGTAAGAAACCAAACTACCAATTAGCTCAGTATAATGTAAGTTAATGCAAGATGTCATGTGCAAGGGTAGAGAGCCCTAAAAAGAGTTGCCAATAAATCTCAATATTGTATCATCAGTAAACGTCCACAAAAAGACATGCCCCAATATGGTGCTTTTCCCGGGATGTTGAACCAACCATGCCATTAGGAATTTTAGGTTGCCAGCAGTCTCACAGTACTGCGGTGGTATGACAGGCTTCTTTGACACTCAGTCATTACAAATATCAATCAAACCTGCCTCTAAGATTTGTCATTTTGCAAGAACTCATTGGTCTGCACATGACTGTGTCTTCAACCATTAACCAATAGTATCTTCCACTCTTGGTGAATCAACCTGGATCCCTGGGCCAACTTTGAGAGGACTTGCTAAGTCTACATAAGAGAATCAGTTACCCAACCTGAAAAAAAAAAAAAAAGAAAAAAAGAAAGGAAAAAAAAAACCAGGAATGAGATGTTTTGGACAGATCACAAATAGCTCTCTGGAAATAGAATATTCATTCATCAATCCACTTAACTAATATATATTGAAAGCCTTCTAAGTACTGCTCAGATGCCAGACAGACTGCTTGTGGTAGTGATGGTCACAAAGCCAGAGGGCTATTTTCACTTTCTGTTCACAAGGAGCTTATGATCTAGTGAAGGGGAAGATGGTAGTAAGTTCTGTACAGTGCTTTACAACAAGGAAATGTGGTGCAGGATGACTATGTGGTAAAATCTTTCTTTGAGGAGGCCATGGGGGCTAAGGTCTGAATAGCAAGAAGGACCAGCTATGAAAAGGCTAAGAAGGAGGAAGTCAGGCAGAGTGGACAGGAGGCCCAAATATAGGCCTTTTAAGGCATGCAGTTGGAATATTATTTTCAGAGTAATGAAAAGCCATTTAGGAAACTTAAAATGCGGAGGTTGCGGTGAGCCGAGATCACGCCATTGCACTCCAGCCTGGGTAACAAGAGTGAAACTCCGTCTCAAAAAAAATAAATAAATAAAAATAAATAAATAATCTGATTTATATTTAAAACTATCCCTCTGGTTGCTTAAGGAGAAAGGGATTACTGCATCAACAATGAAAGCAGGGGAACTTATTAAAGGACTATTTGTTCCAGCTTTAAAAATAATATTCTGGCCATGTACAGTGGCTCACCCGCATGTAATCCCAAACTTTGGGAGGCTGAGGCGGGCAGATCACGAGGTCAGGAGTTTGAGACCGGCCTGACCAACGTGGTGAAACCCCATCTCTACTAAAAATACAAAAATTAGCTGGATGTGGTGGTGTGCACCGGTAATCCTAGCTACTCAGGAGGCCAGGGCAGGAGAATCACTTGAACCCGGGAGGCGGAGGTTGCAGTGAGCCAAGATCATGCCACTGCACTCCAGCCTGGGCGACAGAGCAAGACTCTGTATCAAAAAAAATAAAATAAAATAAAAACAAAAATAATATTCTGGCCATGCGCAGTGGTTCACACCTGTAATCCCAGCACTTTGGGAGGCTGAGGCCGGCGGATCACAAGTTCGAGAGATTGAGACTATCCTGACCAACATGGTGAAACCCCATCTCTACTAAAAATACAAAAATTAGCTGGGCGTGGTGGTGGGTGCCTGTACTCCCAGCTACTTGGGAGACTGACACAGGAGAATCGCTTGAACCTGGGAGGCAGAGGTTGCAGTGAGCCCAGATCGCACCACTGCACTCCANAAAAAAAAAAAAAAAAAAAAAAAAAAGTAAGAATAATATTGTGCTTCAAAGAAGTGGCAACAGATTGATGGTAACTTTGACTACAGTGGTTATAACGGAGATGAAGAGAGGTGGACAGAATTCAGGAGCTCTTTTTGGAGGTTGTGTCTACAGAACTTTCTAATAGGGCAGAAACAGGAAGTGAGGGAAAGGGAAATTAATGACTCCCAGGCTTCACTCTTGAGCAACTAGGACGAACGGTGGCGCAATTCACTGAGATGGAAATGACCAGTAAAAATACAGGAGGAGTATATTTAGGGTAAAGTAAGAATCAAGGATTCTTCTTTGGATGTAAAAAAAATTAAGATGACCATTGGATATCCCGGTGCAGATGTGAAACAAAGAGGTCATCGATACATGTGTCTGAAGACCAGGGGAGAATTCTGGGCTGGAAATACAAATTTGGAGGTGTCTGGATGAGATCACCAAGTAGTAAGTAATGATAGAGAAGAAAAGAGAAGGCCTGGATCAAGCCTAGAACCACCCCAGCATTTCGAAATTGAGCTTTGCAGGAAGAATCAGAAAGACAGAGTA
This sequence comes from Cebus imitator, assembly GCF_001604975.1. Taxonomy (NCBI): domain Eukaryota; kingdom Metazoa; phylum Chordata; class Mammalia; order Primates; family Cebidae; genus Cebus; species Cebus imitator. The sequence goes on from NW_016107317.1 coordinate 3,516,977, forward strand.
GAAAGGATCAGCTAAGGAGGTCAGAGGAAACAAACAAACAAACAAAACAGAATCGCACACCACCATCATCAAACTTCTGCCTTACCCTGACCGTAGACATGTTTGGGCACGTTCAAGATAAGGAATCATATAACTTTAGTGCTACGAGATCCTTTGGAGGTAATTCAGTGCTATGTCCTCATTTGAACAAGCTGGACCCTAGAGAATTGTGACATGCTTTGTACATTGTTAAGTCTTGGTCCAGAAACAGTCATCTAATACCTTTTATCTATCTGCTGCTTCTATTTTCCTGGACTGGTGTGTGGCTTTTTTCTTACAAACTTCATTTTTCTATTAAAAAATTTAACAGAACAGGGAGGAGTCTTATATCCACTTTTGCAACTTTCTGTTCCTCTTTTGGAATTTGGCCTTAGGGTCATTGGCTTGATTTTCTTAATCTCAGTCATAGAAACTTTTGTAGAGATTAGAAATCTTTAAAACATAATTTGGCTATGGACAAGAAAAAAAATCAAAATACTTTGAAATGTTAAGGATGTCGGGGATAGTAGGCATTTTCTATCTCTCTGAAATATGGATATAAATATAGATATGTAGAAATCTGTAGGCTGGCCAGGCACAGTGGCTCATGAGTGTAATCCCAGCACTTTGGGAGGCCGAGGCAGGTGGATCACCTGAGGTCAGGAATTCAAGACCAGCCTGGCCAACATGAAGAAACTCCATCTCTACTAAAAATACAAAAATCAGCTGGGTGTGGTGGCGGGCACCTGTAATCCCAGCTACTCAGGAGGCTGACGCAGGAGAATCACTTGAACCCGGGAGACGGGGGTTGCAGTGAGCCAAGATCATGCCACTGCACTCCAGCCTGGGGAACAAAAAAGAAATCTGTAGGCTGCCAGTCAGCTACAAAGAAGATAATAAAATACTTAAGGTCTTATACTTTAAAAAAAAAATTCGTCCTGTTAACAAATATTTATTTAGCATTTACTGTATGCAACACACTATTCTTTGTTCTGATGATACAGACATGAACAAAACTGAAAAAATGTCAACCTTCATTCTAAAGGAGAAAAGGAGATGATAAATATAAGAATGTTAAATGGTGAAAAGTGCCGTGGAGAAAAGTGAAAGAGAATAAGAAGTGTTGTGGGGGATGGATGCAATATTTGTGGGGAGTAGGATAAGTGTCCCTGTGAAGGTGATGTTTCAGTTGGCCTGAAGGAGATGAAGGAGAGCTAACTTTGATGAGATCCTGTAGGCAGAGGCGATCACAGGTGCACAGCTCTGGAAGCAGCAGTCTTCCTGGCAAGTTCAAAGAAAAGCCAGGCAGGCAGTATGGCTGGAGTGGAACAAACAAGGCGGAGAATCATAGATACCGGGCAGAGACGGAGCAAGGGAACAGACTGTGTAGGGTCATTTAAAAGACACTTTCCTCTGGGTGAGATGATTCTCCATTGCATGCTTTAAGCAGGGGCATTGCGTAACCTAACAGGTTTCACTGGGTCGGTCTGGTGATAATAGACTGCTCTGGGCAAGGATAAGGCAGGAGGGAATTAATTAGGTAATATGACCATACATCCCTGTTGCCTTAGACAACACCACTTTACACCTCTTATGGATCAGTTAAAAGGCAGTAATCCTCTTTAGGATTTGGGGCAAGCCTTTTCTCATGCAAAAGTGTTCCCTAGTGGACACTTTTTTTTTTTTTTTTTTTTTTTTTTTTTTTTTTTTTTTTTTTTTTTTTTTTTTTTTTTTTTTTTTTTTTTTTTTTTTTTTTTTTTTTTTTGATATGGTGTCTTGCTCTGTCATCCAGGATGGAGTGCAGTGGGGCGATCTTGGCTTATTGTAACTTCCGCTTCACAGGTTCAAGCAATTCTCCTGCGTCAGCCTCCCAAGTACCCAAGTAGCTGGGTTTACAGGCATGCACCACCACACCCAGTTATTTTTTGTATTTTTAGTAGAGACGCACTTTCACCATGTTGGCCTGGATGGTCTCCATCTCTTGACCTCGTGATCCTCCCACCTTGGCCTTCCAAAGTGCTGGGATTACAGACGTGAGCCACCGCACACGGCCTGGACACTTTTGATAAATTACATTGTCGCCTTAAACTTTAGAGAACACCGAGTCTGTCCAGATAAAAAATTAACACTTGTTTAGGTCGGACTGGGAGCCACAGAGGCGATGAAAAGTGGTCAGATTCAAAATTTATTTTGAAGGTGTTGCTCAGAGAATCTGCTGATGGACTTAGATGTTGTCTGTGAATCAGTGAAAGAAGCCTGGAGACACAGAAGATTTGAGGCCTGAGCAATTGGAAAGACAGAGGTTTTATTTATCAACTTGGAGAAGATTATGGGAGAGGATGGTTTGGGGGCAATGTCAGGAGTTCAGATCTGGATGGGTCAACATTTTGAAGGTTCCTATGAAGCATTAAAGAACAAATACTGAGCAGGCCATTAGATAAAGGAGCTTGGATTTAGTGAAGACTTCGGGACTGAAACATAAATTTGAGTACAGGCAGGAGACAGATGTGATGAGTTAGCAAAGACTCAATAGAGAAGAAATCATGCTATCTAGGGCCTAAGCCCTGGGTCACTCTGACTTTAAGATGTGGAGATGGTGAGGAAAACCCAGCAAAAGGGACTGAGGAGCATTGGCCAGGGAAGCAAGAAAGAGCACAGAAAAGTGTCCTGCCCCAGGAGCCAAGGGAAGACAGAGCCTCAGTGAGTGGCTATTCCCAGGTCAGACCTGCAAACAAACCAGGTAAGATGAGAAATGAGAATTGACCAGCCATCTTAGCAGCCTAGAAATCATGTTTGATTTTGAGAAGAGGCATTTGGGTGGCATGGTGATGGGAAAAAAATCTAATTAAAAGGTGTTCAAAGAGAATGAAAGGAGGTAACCATAAAATAACTAAAATAACAAAACGTTTGAGGATTTTATTATAAAGGGAAGGAGAGAAAATGCACGGGAGCTAAAGGATAAAAGAATCCAAGAGTTTTTATTTGCTAGTTTTTGGTTTTTATTTTGTTTTCAAGTGGGTGAAAACAGCTTGTCTGTAGGCCAAGCAAAATGACTCAGCAAAACAGAGAAAACTGTTGATGCAGGATAGTTAGAGGTGAGATTTGGAGTGATGTCCTTGATTGGAGCAGAGGAAATGGGACCCAGGGAGCCAGTGGAAGGATCTAGAATCTTCTTCAGGGCGACAATGACAGATAGAGTGTATGGGCGTAATGGGATAGTGAGCAGAGTGAAGGTCATGATAGCAGCTTGTGGATGGTTTCTTCTGATTGACGTCTTGTAAGATAGACACATGCATGCCCTTTAGGTTTGCAGAGGACAATAGCTGCCTTGCTACTCTTCTGATATATACCTCCACAACCAGCAGCCCCATGCAAGCATTGTTTCCTGGTTTAGGTTCTCAGAGACAGCCATGCCACTGTCCAATGTCTCTGCACCTGGGCCTGACACTACCAATTTCTCTCTTCAATATACCACTCCTCACTGCAGTCTTCTGAGTGTCACCGCGATGTGTCAACTGCCCAGAGCCATGCCAAACCCCTCTAGCACTTCTTTAACGGCATTTCTCCTACCCATCATAAGGTACTGCATATTTTGCAGGTACATGATTCCCGCCAGTGTTTTGGAAGAATCTGAAGGATGGACCATAGGGCAATGACTGTGAAGTCTGGTGCCGACCTAAATACACAAGCAAGGGCCCACTCTGGAAAAGCCAGCCTTCTGAGCAAAGGAACTTTTCAGGAGGCCTTGTCATCCCCACTTATATGCAACTGAATGGGAAACATTCATATTTTTAAGGGAGGAAACCAAGTCTAACAGGAAGGACCCTTAGTTAGGGGTCCAGAAATGTGGATTCCAGTTCTTGCCCTCATAGACAAATTGTGTTACCATGGCAAAGTGACTCAGACCCTCTGAACTCCAGCTTCCTATCTATAAAATGAGACTGGGCTAGATGATCTTTTAGGCTCCTTCAACTTTTAGAACTTAGTTTCATACCTGCATTCAGAATAAAGCCAACAAGATTAATGACACAATGAAAGTAGTGATCTTTTTCTAAAAATGTTGCAATACATAACTTCTAACAAAATAAAAATGCTAAGTAAAAGCACATATTCAGCCGGGCACAGTGGCTCATGCCTGTAATCCCAGCACTTTTGGAGGCTGAGGCAGGTGGATCACCTGAGGTTGGAAGTTAGAGACCAGCCTGACCAACATGAAGAAACCCCATCTCTACTAAAAATACAAAATTAGCCAGGCGTGGTGGTGCATACCTGTAATCCCAGCTATTTGGGAGGCTGAGGCAGGAGAATTGCTTGAACCCTGGAGGCAGAGGTTGCAGTGAGCAGAGATTGCACCATTGCACTCCAGCCTGGAGAACAAGAGCGAAACTCTGTCTCCAAAAAAAAAAAAAACAGCGCATAATCCTGGAACCATTGAAAAGGAGGAATTCAGATATCTGTTTTGTTTTGAAACTAACAATCAGAAGGGTGAGGGGGTGGGAAGTGGGTGGATGATGAGAAATTATTTAGTAAGTTCAACATATGTTATGTGGGCAATGAAGACCCTGAAAGCCCTAACTTCACTACTATGCAATCTATGCATGCAACAAAATTACACTAGTATCCCATAAACATGTGTAAATTTTTAAAAATTAAAAAAAGAAACTAAGCAATGTTAAACAGGAACTTTCTCTGAAAAACTCTATCGATCTTTAGAAGTTACTTAAGGAACTAAAACTATCAACCCATCTAGTGATTCACAGAAGAGGATATTACACTTGCTATCTCTAAGCTATAAAGAATATAGTTAATGCTGGACACCGTGGCTCACTACCTGTAATCCCAGCACTTTGGGAGGCCGAGGTGGGCAGATCACTTGAGGTCAGGAGTTCAGACCAGCCTGGCCAACATGGTGAAACCCTGTGTCTCCTAAAACTACAAACATTATCTGGGTGTGGTGATGGGCAACTGTAATCTCAACTACTCAGGAGGCTGAGGCAGGAGAGTTTTTTGCGCCCAGAGGGTAGAGGTTGCAGTGAGCTGAGACTGTGCCACTGCACTCCAGTCTGAGTGACAGAGCAAGACTCCTTCTCAAAAAAAAAAAACAAAAAAAAAAAGTAGTTAAAAAATAATGAAAATGACAGACATTTCTAACCCTTGAGAAAATTTTATTTTTATATATATGAAAAGGGCCTCATTATAATTTTGTGTGTTCTCAGGTGCTAAATATTTGCCTGAATTTTTTTAAATTTCTCGGTATTGTTTCAAAATGTTCAAATTACTTGTTAAATGTATCTAGGAAGAGAATTTCCCTAAATCAACAAGAAAAGGTCTGATAAATTTCAGGTCTAACAAAGGCTTCTGCTGTTTAATATAAAATATAAAAATATTTAATATAAATATTCCTCTCTTTAATTTCATTGCATATCAATCTTAACTCACCCTGAATAATTTCTTTACCTTTTGTTTTCCTTTCAGATAGTGCTTTGTTTTGCAAATATTATTTCACCAACTTGAGCATAATTTCTGCAGTCTACACCATTTACATCGCAGATGATTCGTTTGGCCAAGTCGAATATGCTATATGACTTACACTGCTTATACAGAGTTGTTTGAGTAGAGGAAAATAAAAATAAATTTAAAAGACTTATTACAATATAGATGTTAACAATTGTGCTTTGCATATGAAGAGCATTCTAGAAGATTGCTATCAGTGAGGCTATAGATTGAAAATCAATTTTGTGATGTGGATCATGGATGACGATCATTTTAACAATGCTTTTCTACTTAATATTCCTCATTACCATATTTGTAACATGACTCACCAACCTGGTCCTTATGGATATAATCTTGGCCTCATAAACATCATTCTGTAGGCAGCAAATTAATGAGTCACATTATAAGAAGAAACAATGTAATAGGTATCAGTGAACGATGGGTTTTAGACAATACACACATTACATTCTGTTCCTAGGCTAAGTATTACATCAGACTATTCCCTTTGGAATTCCCAAGAAAAGGCAGAGATTTGCTGCCACAGCATAGAATAAGAATCAGACACTAGCTCCTGCTTCAGGAAGGTCACTTTCACTCCCCAGAGATCCTAGGCAACAGCCTGAGCTTCTCATAATCCAAACTAAATTAAATGGTAGAGATGGCTTTGCAGCCTTCCAGTCTGCCCATATTCTATGCATAGTACTTGATTTTCTTATGAAATTAGATTGGATTCCCAGCCCAAACCTGGAGAGGCATCATATGAGAGAGAAGAAAAGAAAATAGGGAGGACCAGCTAGCAAGTGGAACACCAGCAATGTTAGAAAGCTTTTAGAGGATATTTAAAAGCAAACGACACTGTATCTAAACTTTGTTTTCTGAAAATAGTATGTCTATCCCATTTACCCATATACATAGGTACTCACACCAAATGTCATAGACAGTGAAATTATTTTAAACAAAAGGAAATTTTACATTTTGGAGCATGAGAATATTGAAAACGTTAAGATTGAAAATGTCACTTAGAGAGATAAAAAGCAATAGCCAGAAGATGTTCTGTAACTAGTATCTGCATGACTTTACATTATATAAAGTGTTTGTCTATACATTGTCCTAAATTTGATTTATTATATTTCATTATTGGGATTTTCCTATCCTTCTGCTTTAGGAGATAGACTGTATTTGATATTTTATAGAGTTTTTTCTCATCCCTCATCTGCAGAAAGGGACGTATTTGGTATTTTGAATAGTGGGAGACTGGATTAGTTTGCTAGGGCTGTCATAGTAAAATACCACAGACTGGGTGGCTCAAACAACAGAAATTTGTTTTCTCACAGCTATGGAGACTGAAAGTTCAAGGTCCAGGTGTGAACAGAGCAGGTTTCTCCTGTGGCTTGCAGATGACCACTTTCTAACTATATCTTCACTTGGTCTTTTCTCTGTGCACATACATCTCTTTACTGTCTACATTTCCTCTTCTTATAAGGACACCAGTCTGATTAAATTAGGGTGCATGCTAACAGCTTCATTTAGATTAATCACCTCTTCAAAAGCCCTAATCAGGACAGGTGTGGTGACTCATGCCTATAATCTCAGCACTTTGGGAGGCAGAGGCAGGTGGATCACTTGAGGTCAGGAGTTCGAGACCAGCCTGGTCAACATGGTGAAACCCTGTCTCTACTAAAAATACAAAAATTAGCCAGGCATGGTGGCAGGCTCATGTAGTCCCAGATGCTCAGGAGGCTGAGGTGGGAGGATGACTTGAACTGGGGAGGTGGAGGTTGCAGTGAGCCAGGATCATGCTACTGCACTCCAGCCTGGGTGACAGAGCATGATTCTGTATCAGAAAAAAAAAAAAAAGATACAGTCACATCCTAAGGCACTAAAGGTTAGGGCTTCAGCATATGAATTTGGAGGGAGGGGATATAATTCATCCCATAACAAAGATAGAAAGCAATCAAAATATTTTTGATGTCACTGTATTCCCTGTCATATGCAATTGCCTAAATAATATTTAGTCACTATCCATTTTAATCTTGTGCCTCTGAGGATGGTGAACATGAGTCATGTAAACCAAGGGTGTCCAACCTTTTGGCTTTTGGCTTCCGTGTAACACCCTGGAAGAAGAAGAATTGTCTTAGGCCACACATAAAATATACTAACACTGATTTTTTAAAATCACAAAAAAAACTTACGATGTTTTGAGAAAGTTTCTGCATTTGCGTTGGACTGTACTCAAAGCCATCCTGGGCAGCATGCAGCCTACCAGCCACGGGTTGGACGAGCTTGATCTAAACCATCCTAGGCTGTGGCAATGAGCTGACCTTGACTTCTCATGAGATGTGGGACCCCTCCAACCAGTTTTTGCCAAGAATATCCAGACTTCTTCTCCAGGCAATAAGAACAAATGCTCTAATTTATTCATTTGAAACATAGTAAGAGCCACATGTATAATTTTCAATTTTCTAGCAGCCACATTAAAAATTAGTAAAAAAAAACACGTGAAGTTGAATTCAACATACTTTATGTAACCAAATATATCCAAGGTCATATTATTCCAAAACATAATAATATAAAGAATTCTTAAAGACGTATTTTATTCTTTTCTCATACTAGGTCTTTGAAATTCTGTCTGTATTTTACATTTGCAGCACCTCTCAATTTGGACTAGCCACATTTCAAATACACAACAACTACATGTGGTTAGTGGCTGTGTTGGACAATTCACAATCCGGTTCTTACATTTTAAAACATTTCCTGGGACAGTTGTTGTCTTGAATAAGAAAATCGAATTATAAGCACTCCCAATTCAATTATACCTTGGCTTGTGAAATCTCGTAATGTTAATAAGTTCATAATGATAATAACAATCAATGGTAGTAACTTTCTTTGTTTCCTTTGTTTCCTTTGGGACACCAGAGTTAAATTTCTGCCTGATTAATTTAGGGAAGCACACCTGTCACAAAGATCCTGAACAGTCCTCAAGCAGGTGATTTGTGTATGTTATTCATTGACCTACAGAGCTGATATGCAAACGTCTTTCAGAAAAGAGTAATAATAGATACAGGGACCTTGAAACAATCTATTGCCCTCATATTCCACCCCACAAAAAATTTATGTGGCTGTTTGATGTCCCAGAACTTTAGGAGATTTTCCTGAGGATCTTATCACCTGCAGCCACATTCTCAGCCAGAACAAAGGAAACCCTTACTGTAGTATCAATGTCATATTCCTTGGACCACTGGGAGCTCTTGCAATAATTCATGATAGTTCGTGACTCTGCACCTGAAATTTGATACAACCCCAGCATGTCTAGTCCTGCCTGGTGCTTGAATCCTCCTCTTTGGGTTGATGAAACTTGGCTCATGTTTTAAATCAGCCAATAAATAAGATTTATTGAGTACCTACAGGTGGCTACTTAAAATTGAAGACAAACTCATTTATAACACATAGCCCCTGTTCTTAAAGAATCTAATAGGATCTACTAGAATCAGGCCTTCACTTATAGATTATGTAGGAAGTAATTAAAGGCAGTAGAATGTCAGAGAAGGGATAAATCATCAAGAGAAAGAGTGGTCAAAATGAGACTTCAAGGAGGAGTTAAGACTTTTTCTTGACCTTGAAATGAGCAGAATAAAAAGCATACTGATTGAAGGTAAACTTGGGCTGAAATGTAGCACTGCCCACTGCCACGCTGAAGGTCAGTGAGAAGACTGGCTTTCCCAGGAGGAAGCACATCTATATGTTAGGAATCATGGTAAAGCTGAATGGATAGCATGCAGCCAATTTAAACAGGAATTTTTTTTTTTCCTTTGAGACAGAGTCTCACTCTGTCCCCCAGGCTGGAGTGCAGTGGCGTGATCTCCATTCACTGCAACCTCCGTCTCTGGGATTCAAGCAAGTCTCCTGCCTCAGCCTCCCAAGTAGCTGGGACTACAGGCATCCGTCACCACGCCCAGCTAATTTTTGTATTTTTAGGAGAGACGGCGTTTCACCATATTGGCCAAGCTGGTCTTAAACTCCTGACCTTGTGATCCACCTGCCTCAACCTCCCAAAGTGCTGAGATTACAGGCATGAGCCACCACGAGCAGCCTAAGCCGGATCTCAAAGACATGGCATGTTTGGATGTGATACCACAGACAATGCATAGATAGGATTTAATATGAGCAAAATAGCTTTTTATTTTAAATGATTTTAAACCATCATTGACAAAATGAAGAAAGAACTGACTAGAGCCAGGGAAAAAGAGGTTCAGAAGTTTTGTGATGATTAATGAGTGTGATGACAAAAGTCTGGATATGCAATATAATTTAAAAATAGATTAAAGGAGGCCAGGCGCAGTGGCTCACACCTATAATCTCAACACTTTAGGAGGCCAAGACAGGCGGATCATGAGGTCAGGAGATCGAGACCATCCTGGCCAACATGGTGAAACCCCATCTCTACTGAAAATACAAAAAAATCAGCTGGGTATGGTGGTGCACACCTGTAGTCCTGGCTACTCGGGAGGTTGAGGCAGGCGAATTGCTGGAACCTAGGAGGTGGAGGTTGCAGTGAGCTGAGATCTGGACACTGCATTCCAACCTGGCGACAGAGTGAGACTCTGTCTCAAAAAAAAAAAAAAAATAGATTAAAGGAAAAGGTAACAAGAGTTTTAAAAGACTGCTCTCTGACACTGAGAAATAAAAGAAGAGCCTTAGAATTGTATCTGAGGAACAATTCTGTAGTGTGCATTTTTAACAAAGAAAATCCCAGGCTTAGCCTAACAAATCATTCATCTATGCCCCAAACAACTTCACACTTGGTTCCATTGATTCAAGTTCCTCAGGAGTCAGAATCCCGGAAGGACATAACCCTATTAGCAATGGCAGTTATGAAGGATGTGAGAAGTGAAAATTGACCTCTGTATTTCATTAGCAGTCTTCCTCAGAGCAGAAGTGGGACAATACAATGTCTGGAGGACTGGACAATTCATTACAAGTGAAAAAGGGGTTCTGACATCCATTGTGAATTTTGCTTGCCTGAGACAAACTCATCTCTTTCCTCCTTAAACTCTTCTGCCTAACCTTGTCAAGTTGCTGCAGGAAAGAAAGATGCTTCTTTTTAGTTGGACATAAGTTTAGGCTATCTGTGATAAATCATGTCAAGCATGATTTTGACATACTTCTTGGTCCTGGATAGGGCCACAATGATGATATTCTAGAAACAAGGTCCAAATCTTCCCACACAAAGATATGAACCTGTCAAAGCAGTGAAATGGCCGACAGGGCTTTTTCAAGCACTGCTAAAGGACAGGAGCTAAAGAACAGACTTAGCAGAGTGGGGCAGAAAATGAAAAACGCAAGTAACAAGCAGGAAGAAATCTACAACAGTGGTAGTTGTCTGACAGGCACATACTGGTAGGTGAAGGATGCTGTTATGTGAATCTAGCAGCAAGATACAACATGTCCAAACAAGCAATGTCGGGGGTCTGAGAGCAGGTAACAGGGACCCCAGCTTAAGACCTTGAGTTCAGGCATAACACTCAGCATACTGGGGGACCTAGAGGGAAAGACAACATCCAAAAGACAGGGTCACAGCAGAAGACCAGGAGACATTCAGGAGCGGGGAATGAGACAGTGGATGACTATTAGAACTGAGAAAAAGACACGGTTTTTTGGTCTCAAGAGAACAACGCCAGTGACTCAATTACTGGAAATAAGTATGAAGAGGACAGACAGCGAAGCTTCCTTGCTGAATGGATTTATTTATTTAATAATAAATATTATGTATTTATTTTTAAGGATTTGACATTAGATAAGAGGTCTAAGATAAAAAAATTATCTCTAACATTTTATTAATCATCCAATCCTTTTCTATCAATGCTTTTCTTAAAAAATTACATTATCAGCTAGGCACAGTGACTCACACCTGTAATCCCAGTACTTTAGAGGCCAAAGCAGGCTGATTGCTGGAACCCAGGAGTGTGAGACCACCCTGAGCAACATGACAAAACTCTGTCTCTACAAAAAATACAAAAATAAGCCAGGCAGTCCCAGTTACTTGGGAAGTTGAGGCAGGAGGATCAGTTGAGCCAGGGAAATGAGGTTCCAATGAGCTGTGTTTCCACTACTGCACTTCAGCCTGGGTGACAGAGTGAGATCCAGCCTCCAGCCTCAAAAAAAAAAAAATATATATATATATATATATATGTGTGTGTATATATATATGTATATGTATGTATATATATATGTGTATATATATGTATATGTATGTGTGTGTATATATATATATATATAATCTGTTTAGCTTTATCTTTTTAAATTTTGACTAAATTTTCAAGCAGCCATTTTTCTGTCTGAATTGTTTCAGATAGTTTCCAGAGAAAGGAAAATAGGTTGTTGGCTAAATACCAAACTGCATCTCATCATTAGAAAAAAGCACACCAATTTCATTTTTCTCTACCTTTATTAAGAACGGATTTTTTGTTTCTCATCCAGAAAGTTCTGTATTATCGAGGGAGTGCTAACTCCAGGATAAATGATACAGAAACTATTAACATATTATGTCTATGATGAAACTGAAGTCGAAAACAAAAGTGTTTCAAAAAGAGAAGTAAAAAAATGGAAGGAGGAAAAGACAAAATATTCTGCCTTCCAAGTTAGATAGCTATATGTATGAAAGGACATATTTCAAGAGCAATAGAAACTTTTTATGGTTCTTACCTATCTATATGTGAATTTGGGGGATGTTTCACCTGCTTATTAGTGAAAGAAAAAAGAAAACACTTAGTAAATTATTTTTTAAAACTTTTTTTTTTTGCTCAGAACCAGCTCCACCCAAATCACTCTTCGCAGTGAACAAAACCCAGACTTCAGTGACTTTGCTGTGGGTGGAAGAGGGAGTAGCTGATTTCTTTGAAGTTTTCTGTCAACAAGTTGGCTCCAGTCAGAAAACCAAACTTCAGGTACTGTACCTTTTGATTTACCTTTTCTCAGTTAATTTTAATTAAGGCTAATTATCTGGGAGAAAAAAAGAATCTTCTGTTTCTTCGAACTATGTAAAATGAAAACTGTTTGTTTGCTCTTTTGTGTTTCAGTGATAGCAATTAACAGGATACTTAGACCAAGCCCAAAAGATATTATGAGAACTTTTATCTTTGTCTGTATCATTTGTCCCTAATTCATAGCCACTCCAGGTCAGACAAAGGAATAAAGGAAGCAGCCCATTGAATTGATAAAGGGAATGAAGACTCTATCACATAAAATATAATTTAGCATACATGAACCAACTGCCAATTATATAAAAGGCACTGTACAGTACACATATAATAGAGTCAGTATTTGCCTTCAAAATATTTTTATATGATATGGACATTGCATACGTATAGAAAAAAGTAAAGTAAAATGTAAGTACCACAAGAGAGGTCCATACTACGGAGATAATTTAAAAGAGATGTGCATATCTAGTTTGTAAGGGGGACAGTTTTGTTGCAAAATCAAGGCTGAGAGAAGGCTGTTTCTAAAGCTCTAGAATTACAAATGTCAGATCTGATAGAAAGAGCTGTCAGAATGAATGGAAGGAAAGAGATGAACCGGCAGTTCTAGGAGTGGCAACGCCACAGGGAAAAAATATTTCACAGCCAGAGGTGGAAGGAAAAGGAAGATTTGTTAGGGAGTTTACATAAGACAGCGTGTAGCCTAATATATGAACATAAGTAACTGATTTTTTAAAATAATGAAGTTCATGAGATTGAGAAGAAAAAAGGATTGCTGGGAGTGCAAATCTTTTCATGCTGAATGCTAAGATAATTTGCTTTGATTCCTTTCTCCTTTTGATATTCCCTTCTACAAACATATCTCTTGTTGATTTGTACTGAACAGCTGAATCTTCTCTATTCTAAGAATCCATTTGGAAAATAACTGCTCTGCAAATAATGGATTTTCTTCTCTATAACTACAGTGATGCCTTCCTTTAAAAAAACAATGGTTAGTTAGCTACTTACAACTGAGTCCTATTAGCAAAAGTCTTTCCTTAGAATAATTCTTCTATAGAATAGTGAAAGAGATGGAAGTGGAAGAAAATGCTGATGGCTCTCATCTCTTTAGGCAAGCGTGTTTCAAAATCTTGTTTTGAAAAGATACTGGCACATCTTTTGATACTGTACAGCAGTACTTGTCACTACTCTGGCCACGGGTCTACCAAGTTAGCAAAATTTTTGACTCAAGAATAGGTCAATACTAAATGTTTCTGAGTGCAAAAAGTTGCCATGTCTTTAGTGGATGCTATATAAAAGTTGAGAATGTAGTCAAAGTGGTAGTGTCTTTAATATATAAAGAATTGCTACAAGTCAAAAAGGTAAAGACAAACAACCCAAAACAAATATTTCATAGAAAAATAAATACAAAAGCCTCTTGAACAGATGAAAAATTGAGCAACCTCATTTATGGTTAAAAAATGTAAAATAAAACCACAATATACAATTTTCACTAATAATATTGGAAAAGCTCAGTTTGAGAATGTATGGTATTGGAAAGAATGTAGGGAAGCAGGGATTGTCATGGATTCATGCCATAGGTGAGGAACTTGAAAAATGCCTGTAGAGAACTATTTTTCAATAGCTTTCAAAATTTTAAATGTGCACTTTTTTGACTCAGCACTTCAAAGAATGTTACACTAGCAAAGAACATATGAATATATGTGTATGTGTGTATGTTCACACATACATATTACATGCATACATTGTGTGTATATATGTATGTGTGTGTGTGTGTGTGTGTGTGTGTCTTCCCAAATTTGTGAAATGATGTTCATTGTAGCATTGTTTGCAATAGCAAAAAATTAGAGATCATTTACACATTCATCAGTGGAGGCTCACTAAAGAAAGTACTGTATGACCTTTCAATGGATTTCTATGCAGCCCTTAAAAAGAATGAAACAGCTTAACCTGTACTGATATGGAAAAAGCATCAAAATGCATTGATAACTAAGGTGAGAAATAAGCAGAACAATGTGTAAGCTAAGCCATCACTTCTGTTTTTTAACTATGTCGTATGTGTTTATACATCCATAAAACGCATATGGGACGAAAAATAATGCCTGACAACAATGGCTTCTTCCATGGAAGGGAATTGGTCAAATGGGGAATGGGGAAAGAAGGGAACATTTTTCAGTGCTATCCTTTGTCGTCTTGTACATTTTTTACTCTGTAAATCTATTACTGACTCAACTATGAAAAATATTTTTTAAAAAGATAGATGAGGATAACCTAAATGTATCTTATTTTCTGAAATCCCAGGAACCAGTTGCTGTTTCTTCTCATGTCGTGACAATCTCCAGCCTTCTTCCTGCCACTGCCTACAATTGTAGTGTCACCAGCTTTAGCCATGACAGCCCCAGTGTCCCTACGTTCATAGCCGTCTCAACAATGGGTAATTATACACACTAGTGGAATCTGGTCTTTGGAAGTTCTTCCCATATTTTTCCATAGTTTTCTCACTTTTCCTTTTTGAAAAAAAAAAGCCATATATATATGCATATGCATTTTTTAATGGAACCAATATTCCACCAAGAAATCTCAAGCTCCAGGGTCAAAGAGTCCTTAATTTCAATCCTAAAGTGCACTTACTAGCTATGGAGTTAGAGAAAGACATTGGGTGTCTCTGAGCTTTTCTTTCATCCATAAAATTGGAATAATAATATGTGGCTTCCTGAGTTGTTTTGAAGCTTAGAAGTAAAATAGTCAAAGTGTTAGTATATGCTCTCTAAATGCTACTTGGGAATTTATCAGATCTTGTTCAGGAATAGGCACAGTATCCTTATCAATCCAATTTCATCTATGTAGCCTTAGCCTTCATCTGTCACCCATCAGAGAATGACATAATTGATTACTGTGTCAAAGCAAGAAAGTTTCCAATCCAGCCAAAAGTATAAGTTGGAAAATTAGAGATTAATGAAAGCTCTGGAATGATGTTGTTTATTTCTTTATTCTTTCTCTGAGTTGTATCACATGTGTTAGTCCTGGCTTGTTAGTCTGATTCTGCAACCTGAGGCCCTCTATGAAGCTTCCTGTAATAAAGCCACTCACATCTCATCGTTTCTTTACTGGTTTAGTTTCATTTGTGTAATATTAGTCATATATGTAGCTGCTATATTCAGGGATGACTGGAATGGACTGTTTTCTTTTTTATTTTTCTTTTTGGTTTCTGTTTTTAATTTTTGTTTTTTCAGAAGGGAGGACAAAATGTATACCTGTTAAATATTTTAATTGTCTCTCATTCCTACATCCTTGCACACCTTTTAAAGTATACAGTTGACCATGAATAACGAGAGGGTTAGAAGTGCTGACTCCCACATAGTTCAAAATCCAAACATAATCTTTTACTCCTCCAGAACGTAACTACTCATAGACTACTGTTGACCAGAAGTCTTTCCAATAATGTAGACAGTTGATTAACACATTTTTGCATGTTACACATATTATATATTGTATTCTTACAATAAAGTAAGCTACAGAACATAAAATATCATTAAGCAAATCATAAGGAAGAGAAAATATATTTACTATTCATTAAGTGGGAGCAGATCTTCAAAAAGACCTCCCTCACGGTCTTCACATGGAGTCAACCGAGGAAGAAGAGGGTTTGGTCTTGCTGTCTCAAGGGTGGCAGAGGGGGAAGATAATCCACATATATGTGAACCTGCACAGTTAAAACCTATTTTGTTCAAGGGTCAACTGTACCTTAATGTCCATCATTCCTTGTCAGCTCCATGACAACACAGTACAACATTATTAAACTTATTTACAAATGAGAAAAATGAGGCCCGTAGGGCAGATGAAATGACTTCTCCAAATAGCAGTTAATACTCAAGTGAACAACTCTTCTGACCATGAGTCTATTGTTCTTTCTGTTTAAGCACTCTACCCATAAACTGGAGCCAAGCTGGCCCACATGGGAAATGATAAATACCCAAAACCTTAGGGATCAGATAGATGTGCTCGCTCACTCTGCAATTTTATGATCAATGCAAAAGATGGTATGAGTCCTCAGGCCCATTTTAAAGAGTTTTATGCAAACATTTAACCTACGTTCCTGCCTTTGATATCCTGTTCTTCTGCATAGTGTGAAGGAGTAGACAATGAGTAGGTGCCATAGGAGAGAAGACTTTATATAGAGTACATAAAAAGGACGCGACCCCGGTTCTTCAGGGCTCTACAACCTATTAATAGGTGTAATCTCCTGAGTTGTGCAGATGGAAAACCTCTAAACATATGGCCACGGATCATCAGAATGCCTGCTTCTAGTAATGTGTTAAGTGCTTCAGCAGATGGTAGTTTGCTAATGTCTTTTTCATATACATTATTAGTTGTAAGCAAAGTATACAGTTGTGCTTTCTGACTTCAAAATCATGGGCATAAAATAAGTTGCCACCTCTAAGCTTGTGAAAATGTTAAAAAGTGATAATGCATGATAATTGCTTCTACATTTTTAGCTTTCAAATGAATTTAAACTGTGGCACAGGTATCCTTCATTCTTCAGTTTCCCTTTATAAGAAGATTCTGAATGTTGTAGGCCTTTGAAATGGACTCAATTCTTCCAGACACCTGAATACCATTTATCAGTCTAGTTTGCAAAGTTACAGTTAACCAGGAAGAGGTCGTTGTTGGCTTGGGGAACATGATTGCTTTTATTATTGGTATCATCATAAGTTCACCTGCTCTTAAGACTAGATGAGAAACAATGAATGGTTCTGTTTGGTTCCCTATAACAGAACCTATGATGAAAATGCACGACTTATCTCTTTAGTTACAGAGATGAATCCCAATGTGGTAGTGATCTCCGTGCTGGCCATCCTTAGCACACTTTTAATTGGACTGTTGCTTGTTACCCTCATTATTCTTAGGAAAAAGCACCTGCAGATGGCTAGGTAAGTTAAGTTTTATTAATCTTTTATCCACAATCTTTAAAATATCTTTATCTGCCACATACGTATTGCTTTTGCTGACCTCAGTTGTATAGCTGTAAATTTGATTTTAGTTTTCAGTGTCGGTTTCTATTTTGCGTGTTTTCTAGACTTTTAAACACCATGTTGGAAAATATTACCATTGACATGAGAAAGCAAAGGATTGCTTGTTTACACAAAGTCAGACCTCTTGCTATCAAACCGTGGCATTTGAAGTAGCCCATATATAGCGATCTATTACATTTGGGTACTTTCAAACATGTTTGGAGTAAAATAAATATCTATTTCTGTTCAGTATAATGAATTAATGAAAAAGGTTAATAAAAATAAAGATGACAAGAAAGAATGGGGGGAAATCCTCTCCATAATTTTAAGCTCTTTTATTGGAAAATATTTGTACAGTTTATGATTAGGTCCATTAGTAGTCTCTATTAATTTTATTCTTATTACTCAGAGTTGCAGCCAGCTTAATTTTTCTTGCAGTTAGAAAAGCCTTTGATTTATGATGTCAGTTCTTCTCTGTTCCTTTGACCACCAATGCACTGCTCATCAGAGCACATTCTCAAGTGCTTTCTGTGGCCCCCTGTATTATCAGAACAATCTATCAATTCCCTTAAAAACTGTTGCTTATTTGAATACTACTTGGTTTGGGAAACTTGGTCAAAATTTATATTTGCCTAATATTAACCTGCTGAATTATAAGTTAACATGTTTCTCCTGTCTCAGAATTCTATCACTCACATATTCATAAATAAATTCATCCATCCAAAAGTGATCTAATCAGTGCCTGACAGGGCATATCCAAAGAAAAATCAGACATCAAAGCTGTCCACTAGGAACTTACCCACCTACCTGGATAGAAGAATAGATATATTTAAAGGCATAAGCTAACATGTAGGGTGAGAAGATTAAAAACAAGATCCCATGAAAGTAGAGAATAAAGACTAATTCAGAATGTGAAATTAGCTTCTTGAAGGTTGACATTTGAATAAATCTTAAAAGGATAAGAAGAGATGGGATTGCACTGTGACTTCAGTGGAGAGCTCTGAAATTACACTCACTGCTTAAAGTCAGATCTTTTTTTCTTTTTCCTTTTTTTTTTTTTTTTTTTTAAGACAGGGTCTTACTCTGTCACCCAGGCTGGAGTACAATGGCACCATCAGTGCTCATTGCAACCTCCGCCTCTCAGGTTCAAGTGATTCTCCTGCCTCAGCCTCCCAAGTAGCTGGGATTACAGGCATGCACCACTACGCCTAGCTAATTTTTGTATTTTTAGGAGAGACAGAGTTTCACCATGTTGGCCAGGCTGGTCTCAAACTCCTGACCTCAAGTGATCTGCCCGCCTCGGACTCCCAAAGTGTTGGGACTACAGGCATGAGTCACCATACTCGGCCTCCTTGAGGTCAAATCTTGACTTCCAACTTGTGTGAATTTGTGTAGGTCACTGAATCTTCATGCATTCATATTACAAAATTGATGCATATATAACAGTATATGAAACAGACAAAAATATGTGCCTTCAGGAGCTTATATTCTAGTGGGAGAAATAGACAATAAACAATAAAGATATAAGTAAAAACATTGCACCGTTTGTTTGCAGGTGATAAGAAAAAGAAACAAAGCCAGGTAAGGGAAATAAGCAGTATCAGTGTGAGAAGAGGGGCCCTGGGAGGTGGGTAGGCTTGACTGAAATAGTAGCATTGGAGCCAAGACATGCAGCCCGGGAGGGAGGTAGCCTGTGTTATCTGTGGGAATAATGCGCCCAGTAGCAAGAACAGCTGGTGTAAAGGTCCAGGGGTAGGAGCAGGACTGGGATGTTCAAAGTGTAGCAGAATGACTAAAGTGGAGGAAGACAAGGGTAGAACGAGAGATGCTAGGTCACACAGGACTTCATAAGCCGTTGGAAGGACTTTGGCTTTTACTCAGTAAAATGGGCATGCATTGCAGCTGGGGCAGAAGATTAACAGCATCTGACTTAGATTTAACACTTTCGTTTTGACTTTTATGTAGAAAACAGGCTGTATTGGGGCCAAGACAGAGGCAGACATATCAATTGTGGTAGCCAGGAATCCAGGCAAGAGATGGTAATAGTTCAGTCCAGAGTAGCAGCACTGAAGGCAGAGAGAAGCCATCAGATTCTGAATGTATTTTGAAAATAGGAGCAACAGGATATGCTAATAAGTTGATGCGGAATGGAAATGAAAAAAAGGAGTTGAAGATAACTCCAAGGTTTTGGCCCTAGCACTTGAAAGAATGGAGTTGCCAGCCGGGCGCGGTGGCTCAAGCCTGTAATCCCAGCACTTTGGGAGGC
>NW_016107317.1:3538019-3566923 GCF_001604975.1 Cebus imitator
CTCAGAAAAAAAAAAAAAAAAAAAGAGAGTTGTTAGTATATAAATTGTCCTAGAGCTTTAGACCTGATGAAATTCAGGAAGTAAAAGTAAAAGAGGAAGTCCCTGGATTAAGCACTGGAACAATCAATATTAAGGTATTCAGGGAGAAAAGAAGATAACAGTAAGAGACTGAAGAGAGGCAGCCAGTGGACTATAAGGACAGCTAAGGGAGTGTGGTGGCCGGGAAGACTGTGTATGCAGAAGAGATGATAATCGGCCCTGCATTAGTAGATACTTAGGAGCATTAATACAGTAATAACATAGCATAATACTCAACTTATAGGAATTGAGCAGTAAATATTAGCTCATAGTAGTAATGGTGGAGGAATCGGTCATAGATATAGTAATGCAAGTAGTAGTATTTCTGAGCATTTTTTGTGGTACATACCACAGATAATTAGGAGGGGGTGGTTCTGATTCTTTCAGCTGGTTTTTACAACAGAGATTCCCATCATTTTTCGTGCCATGATCATTTTTGGCAGTCTGGTGAACCCTTCTAAGAATAACGCTTCCATCTTCTGTGCCCAAAGTAAAATTCACAGGAGGCTGCGCTCGGTGGCTCATGCCTGTAATCACTTTGGGAGGCCGAGGCGGGTAGATCACCTGAGGTTGGGAATTCGAGACCAGCCTGAGCAACATGGAGAAACCCCATCTCTACCAAAAATTTAAAAGATTAGCCAGGTGCGGCAGCGCATGCCTATAATCCCAGCTACTTCAGAGGTTGAGGCAGGAGAATCGCTTGAACACAGGAGGCAGAGGTTGCGGTGAACTGCGATCACGCCATTGCACTCCAGCCTGGGCAACAAGAGTGAAACTCCATCTAAAAATAAATAAATAAATAAATAAATAAATAATGAAATACATAGAATTATATGACTATATTGAAATATGATAATCATAATATTTTAAAAACACATCTGTTGTATGCCTTTTAATTAATACATTAACTGTTGATTTGTAATAGTCTAACAATTTCATCATGGTGATGAATATGACCAATATGTCAAGATAGCAAGTCTACTATTAAAAATATGTAATTTCTATTGTTAGCAAATCCCACATGTGGATATTATGATTTTGGTACCCGCTTTAATGATAGAAGGGACTGCTAAAGTTAGTCACAGGTTGTGAAAATAATATGTACCTTTTTCCCACATATGTTCATAGAGTCCTAAATTCTATCCTTGGAACCCCACATTAGAACCCTTGAGTTAGAGATAAAATAAATCCCATATATAGGAAATCAACATAGGAAAATTCATTAATGATGTGTAACTTATAATACACCATGATATTATATTAGTGCATTTTTTTTCAAAAGAAGAAAATTGTTCTTGGAACACCCTAATAAGAACAGGTAGATAATTCAAATAATTAGCACATTATGCCAGTAATGTCAAAATCTCTGTTTCAGTCAGACTGTTAAATCCATCATTTCCATATAAAGAAAAAATGAGATACATGAGCCCCAATGAACTATGTTATTCATGCATGAAATTAGTCAAAAGGTAGAGAAGGCATGAGAATATGTTTACTTTTGCTCTACTTCTGGGAAAAAAAACTTCAATAGTGTTTTTACTAGCAGATTAATAGGCCACATTCTGGATAATAGGCACACCAGAAGCTTGCCTATTTCAATTCATACCGCTCTTTTATTCTAACCTCAAGTGATGAATAATATGGGCATGAAAATATAAGAGAAAGATTTTGGAGTAAGTAAACAATCCACTTGATCTGCTATCATTGTAGAGAGGAAATCAAAATGCCATAAAACAAAATGCTACAAAGAATTTTTGCTAAAGATGAAAAATCCTCAGTTCATATATGAGAACTTCTGTTACTATTAAAGGCTTTGTAAAATAAATAAATAAATAAATAAATAAATAATTATACCCCAAATAGTTCAAATATTTATTTTAGAATTATGAATATTCTTTGGAAAAGGATGGTGAAGTGAATTCTTTTGGCCTCAAATGTTTTGATCTGCAAACTTGCAAAAGATTATTTCACTTTGTTTTATCTTTCTGGTGTGCATTGCATGCCAAAAAGGAGCATATGGAACTTGTATTTGCTATTTTCTTCATTTAGTGCTGTGATGATAAGCTAGTAAAGGCTCTCTTTACTTGTATGTCAAGGTGAGAGTGATTTGTCATGCAGTAACCTTGATTTTGTGGTTCCTTTCAAACAGGGAGTGTGGAGCGGGTACATTTGTCAATTTTGCATCTTTAGAGAGGGATGGAAAACTTCCATACAACTGGTGAGTATTGTTTTGGACCAAGCTTCTGCATGGTTTAACTATGCTGTGTGTGCTCCAAAGTTGGTTTTACTGTCTTTGGGGTTAGTTTTGCCTGATTCTCCTTTTGTAATTTCAGTGATGGTAGACTTTCAACAGCCAGATCTTCACGGAGTATAATGGCTTATATAAGCTCAGTGCAGTTCTGAAGTGGGGAAAGCATCATAGCCTGCTCTGTATTTACAATATTAAACAAAGGACTGAAACAGTTGTGCACAGGAGCCCATACCTGTGCTGATGAAGGGCTTAAATGCAGGGGCCACACTGAACAAGTGGTGGATAAAGGCACGAGAAGAGATTCCAGTGAAGCAGCATGAGACACAGCAGCATCTCCATTTTATTTTATTTTATTGTTTATTGTTTTGTATTTTGCGGGGAGACAGAATGTTCCTCTTTGGTCAACCAGGCTGGAGTGCAGGACGATCTTGGCTCACTGCAATTTCTGCCTCCTGGGCTCAAGCAATCTTCCCACCTCAGCCTCCCGAGTAACTGGGCCTACACGCATGCACCACCACATCTGGCTAATTTTTAATATTTGTAGAAATGAGTTCTCACTATATTGCCCAGGCTGGTCTCGAGCTCCTAGGCTGAAGCGATCCTCTCACTTCGGCCTCCCAAAGTGCTGGAATTACAGGCATGAGCCACCATGCCCACCCAGCATCTCTATTTTAAACTCACATTTCAGTGCCTGAGGAGAATAAGAGTCATGATTTCTGTTAAAAAATTATACAGCCCAGGCTAGGTGCGGTGGCTCACGCTTGTAATCTCAGCACTTTGGGAGGCCAAGGCAGGCAGATCACAAGGTCAGGAGTTTGAGACCAGCCTGGCCAACATTTGAAACCCCATCTCTACTAAAGATAGAAAAAATTAGCTGGGCATGGTGGTGCACACCTGTAATCCCAGCTACTTGGGAGGCAGGAGAATTGCTTGGCCAGGGAATTGGAGTTTGCAGTGAACCAATATCACGTCATTGCACTCCAGGCTGAGTGACAGGGTGATTATGCAGCCCGGTATTCATTTCTCATGCTTACAAATAAATATCAAAGCCAAGGAAGTTTCATAAGAAAACATGGCTTCATTTTTCCTTATGCTTGAGTATTAAGGACCTGGAGTGAGGAAGTGTTCGAATTTTAAGGAGCATTGTCAAGAGATTAAATTGGTTGACATTATACCTTGACAATGATAGATGAAAATTAACAATTCTATTAAGTTCAATTACTGTCCAACAAAAGTACTAATTAAGTAAATATTGAACATGAAGCTAGTACTACTTATATGGTCTAGTTTGTTTCTTTTGCAAGCAATGATGCAAAGTATATGTAAATGAATATGTCATATTAATCATTGTTATTTCTTTCTGTTTTCTAACTCCCTAAAATGGTTAATCTTAAAGAAATATATATGGGAGACTGGAAATTTTACAGAACCAATGAGGGAGGGAGAACTTTATTTAGGATATAAATTTTACTTTCCTCAGTGTGTCCGATACTCACTCTAGTTGAAAATCTAGTTGAAACCAGATTCTTTTTAAAAATACAATATGTTGTGGCATTTTAAAATTGTAACATGAGTAGAATTTTACTATTAAAATACAATTAACCCAACTGTGAAGAAAAAGAAATCCATCAACCCTTGATGGTGTAAAGTTAGGAAACATTACTAAGTTTGTTCAGATATATTAGCACTCTTTCCAAAATTAAGAAATTGACTCGCTGGTACTTGTTTCTTGCCTGGTTCACCCTTTTAAAAGGCCCAGTGGCAGAGCAGTGATGAGTGACCCATCTAGGAACCAATCCGATTATATGTATTTAATATTTGTGACTCATGAGAGTTATGTATTAACTAACTTCACAGCCAGTCACAATTCATAGAATTTATGCGAGACCAGTCATGGGAGAACTGAGGCAAAGAGAATTCACTTCAGGATCTTCCTATAAAATCAAACACATTTTCCTGCAGCTCTTCACAGACAGTTTTGCAGACCCTAGCATTTTCTAGCTGACTGAGAATAGATATCTCAGTGATGATTTGTAGCAACTGAAGTGACAAGGTGACACTATTTTTTCCCCTAATTCTCAGAATAACTACAGATGCCGTCACAGGATATTTTTATATCTATATTAATGGGTGTTCTGTTTGACAAGTAGTTTGAACATCTGAAACCAGGTATTTTAAATCAACAGTCTGACTTAGAATTTAGGTGAAACTAAACTACTTTGCTCCTGCTTAGATGAATATCAGTGAGGTCACAGTCTAAGTAGTTAATGAGCTATTTATCTTGAATGAATGATATCCGAGTATCATCCATACCTCTGTTTCAAGGGTTATATTTATAAATTTTATGGTAATTTAAAAATACAGAAAGTCACACTTAGTAGTGCAGCTTTATAAGAATGTCTCTTAAAAGCTGAGTCTTCACCGGAATCAGCACATGTAAACTGACCATTTTTATTTTCTCACATAAGCTGCTGTTTAGCTATCACATCATGTTACAGAGGTTTCTTAAAATAGGCTTAACCATTGGAAGAATAATTCCCAAGAATAAGACTCAAGATAAGTAATGAGGCATTTAAGTGCTTCATTTAACGGAATACGAAATGTAATCACCTAGTAGCAGTCTAATTGACACAAAATAAGCAGAAAGAAATATATCTGATTACAATAAGGTCATGTGTGAATAAAAACTGATTTTATCAATATTGCAGCATTTAAGCCCTCACATTTATATTTCACAGGATGGATTAATATTTAGTTGTAATTAAGGTGCTTGTCATATTATTTGATCCCAGTAGGTAATTAACTGGTATCTATTCACAGTTTATATTACTAACTCTTGCAACTTTTTCGTCTTTCCATCTGTTATCTATTAATGCACACAGGCGTAGGAGTATATTTGCTTTCTTAACCCTGCTACCTTCATGTCTTTGGACTGATTATCTTTTGGCATTTTATATTAATCCTTGGTAAGTGATTTTTTTTTTTTTTTTACTGTTTAACACAGGCTCTTTAAAAGTTAGCTTTCAAGGAGTAAACAAAAAGGAAAGTTTCTTTTTGACTACTTTATATGTTCAGTAACACCTAAAGTTATTAATCATGTATTGAAGTGGATTAAAGCAATTAACAGTACAAAGATGTTAACTATAATGTTTTCTCAGTTAAATTTATTTCTCATGATGTTCTTGGCAAGGTTTTTTCCCCCGTTTAGTACTAGTTATTTGATTCTTCATTGAGTCAATCCATTGGCTTTCATCTTTATAAATAATGCTTTCCATTTTCCATTATCGTCTTTATCCATTAGAAAGCTCCAAACTTCCAAGGTAGAAATACATTAAGATGCAGTAATCAGAGTGTATTAATAGTCTGTATCTGAGGGATCCTTGTTTTTATAATAATGCTAACTCAGTGACTATTGAACAGCTGACTATGTGCAAGCCTCTTTGTTATCTTAATTAATTATCTTATTTAATTCTCCCCGCAATCCTTCAGAAAGTATTATTAGTCCCATTTTCGAGATATGGAGGCTTGAGGAGATTAACTGTCTTAATAGCACATTCCACTATATGGAAAATCCAGGTTCCAAACTCAAGTCTCTCTGAAATCTATTCTGCCTCTGTAAAGAGCAGTCTTCTTTAATTTTATTTTCTTGACTTATAGATCATTTTAATAATCAAATCCTGAAGTGTTCCTTTTGACTTTTTAATATGTAATAATAATAGTAACCTTGAATTATGAGACTAAAGAATCAAGAACTATTTCTTTTCTGTGATGTAAGATAAAGGTAGCAGTTTCCCATGGAACTGACAAAAAGTCATTGTCCTTAAATATTAATACCTAGTGTTTAGGTACTGAATTATGTACAGACAGAACCATAAATGTGGACAACTTGAAAAGGTCTCAGAAGAAAACAATAAAAATATAGACCAGAAAAAATAGCTTATGGGGTGGGGGTGGGGGTATGAAAAGCAATCTGGAGAGTGTATTTATTCAAAAAGACGGTTGAACAAACGTTCTTCAGCTTCTCTAAGGACAGAATAAATACAGCTGGCAGAATTTAGGATTTCAAGTTGCAGTGGAAGAAACATTAAAAAGGATTTCCTCGAAATAGAGATTGTTAATTCCAGAATTCATATCTTCGTTTAAAAAAGAGAGAGACTAGAGGAAAGCTTTTGAAACAAAGTAGACATGATGTATAAGTAATAAAGTCAGAAGATTGTGCTAGATGCTGAGGACCCATTCACTGTTATTCTGAGTTTGTTGTTATTACAGTTTTTAGTATAGGGCTTCAGCACAGTTGACTCGATATTTTCAGTATTTGACATCAAATAGTTTTCAGGTATGTGTAGCACACATAAATTCCATTTTTACCTTCAAAATATATATTTACTTTTAACTGAACATCTACCAATCCTTCTCAAATAGTCTATCAATGAAATACTGATAGCAAATACCCATAAAGCATCCCAGATTGCAATTAAAATGAAAGAAAGAAAGATGAATATATTATTTCCCTGCTTAATTCTCTGAGACTTTCTTATTTTCCACAGTTCGTTTTTAAGCTTCTGTAAGGTAGGCCTGTGCAAATAAGCACATCTTCCTTAATAGGCCTCACTGATGAACCTACCTTCAAATTTCAGCAACCCTCACAAGGTCTGCTATTTATAGTACCAATCAAATAGCATGAGACCCAACTTGTGGGGAGAAAATACCCTTCAGTAGTTTTTAGAAGAATCACCTTGAAACTGTAAATGGTTGTCTACAGGTGAGAAGAGAATGCAAAGGATAGAGTTCCATGCTTTCTGTCACTTCCAGTAAATTTCACACATAACAACTAGTGAAAACATACTAGATATAAACTGTCTTCTTAGCCCTAGGCTAGTATACTGGCAGATACAAAACAAGTGAAATTCATGGTCCCCGCTCATTGAAGTACAGCTTCTACTCACACAACCACTCAAATTCCCTGTTTGCTTCATCTAATCACTTGTGGTTATTTTCCCCTGCTCTCATTGGCTAAAGAGTCATTTTTAATCCTCCTAATGATGTGTTTGTCTTCATATTTCACTTACCCTGTTAACAACAGCTGCAAATAACAGAGCCATCTCCCCCGATGCACACGGCCTAACACAATGTTCAACTTCCTTTCTCAACTGTCAATTTCTTGGAAATACATGTTCCTGTTGATTTTCTAAAACCCATCTGATGACACTAGTGGTTTGTGTAAAAATCAAAAAACTCTTTCTCTCTCTCATAGTGTTGCTCGAATCTTTTCCCGGTTTGGTAGCAGAATCAGTGTGGAGGACCAATGCCCAGTTAGGTTAGTGTCAGGATCGTGTTCTGCAAGGATTTCTGACTTTCATAACTTAGATTATATTTCCTATTGAAAGAAATCATTTAGATTCAGTGTTACTACTTTTTATTTTTATTTTTATTTTTTTTACTGCCATAATGACCCTCATGCTGTACGCAGGTTTTCATCTGCTTGTTCTCAACCCTAAGCAGATGGCAATTTGAACAGGAAGTGACGTTTAGTTGAAAATGCTCAGCTTTACTCATGATGATTGCATGTTCTATTTGAAGAATGATATAATCCTAAAGTCCTTTTTAAGATTTGGGAATGGTTTCTGCCTAGCTCATCAAAGAGTAAGCAGCACTGACAAAATTGGAGACTTTTAGAGTTTTCTTTTGTTTTGTTTTAACCATTATAAATCCCATGTCCTTGCTATTGCTTCTTCGGAATGAATTGCAGTTAGGATGGCTTTCCGAGACTGTCATAACCATGATGAACTCGTGCAGAATGTAGCTTAACTTTTTGAAGTCATTAGGATTTTGAACGTTACCTAATAGAAGTGAAAGATAACAAAATTAAAAGGCAAAATCCTCTATGCATATATGCTGTATGTATATCTGATGGGGGTTCTTTATTGATTTGGAAAATCTTTTGCAACAAAAAGGCGATACCCTACATGTCACACAAAATCGTCACTGTAACATGGGCACACATTCGCTCTTTCCAGAATGTGCTTAAGTTAAAATTGCTAGCAAAACCTTAATTTGCATAAATTTGACGCTGGTTTTAGTCTTGGAATTAACACAGCAATTGAAAATGTAGGAACATTTTATCAGTGTTGCTGTGAAGTTTCAGAATTCAATCCTGTCACGCTCCACAGCCTTAGGATACAGAAACCCTTCGGAATCAGCAAGATCTAAATAAAACAATGAAAACTGTGTACAAATCATCATTACTTATGAGAATATGTATATGATAATATGTCACACAAAACATGTAGCACAATTATACATTATATTGAAAGTTCATTCCATAATGAATGAGAGTGAAAGAAAAAAAATGTGTCTCTCCCGCATGAATCAGGTTTCTACACAGCTGCCGAGTTGTAGCAGCTTAATATTTCAGCACTGAATTTATTCAGTGTTACCCTCTCACACATATTTGTTACTTCCTAGTTTCCTTTAAAGTCTGTTTGGATAGGAAAGTATTTTTTTGTTCACTCTGGATCACAAAATATGTTGGCAGCCTCCTGACTTTGCAGAGCTGTTAGTCATCTCCTCTGACATTCTGCTTTCGGAAAGCACTGAAGTAATTGGCTTTTACTGCAAAAAGAAAATGTGGAATTCCTAAAGCTAACTAAATTACCATCACAGGGGCTGAATATAAAACATGATCAATAAATGTTCCTTTAGGCTTCCAAATGCCTGTTTGATACGGCTATGTCCAACATGACAGTGTTTTGTGAGGGGATCAGGGAAAGAGAGATTAAGGACTGAACAGTTTTTCTCTCTAATCTCCAGTATGGAAGATAGAGGATGAGAAGAAAAAATAGAACAGGATCCATTGAATGGATTGCTTTCGCTTAGAAGTGGGAGGAAATTAAAACTACCTGAAACACAAACACCACTTGCCTTCCTGGATGTGTTTCTGTACTTCCTGACCTGCGTTACTTTCTCTCCATCCACAAGTCCCATTTTTTTCAATCAGAACATCATTAGCCCAAGTCTAGTATCCAATTCTTTAAGGAATCATTCAGTGAAATTCTGAGGATAACATGGAAGAGATATTTTGTTTCAGTTCAATTGAATAGGCATTTATTGACCACTCACTATTTGTTTCATTCACTATATTCAGCCCTGGGGGGAGGCTATAGCGTAGCAAGGTGTGTATCAGCAACTAACAGTCACACAGTGTGAGAAACTCTCCATTGCAAAGTGCTGTGAAAGCACAGACAAAGTAGTGCTTCATCCTGCTAAAAGCTTTCGGGGAGTGGAGATATCCAAATACTCGTAATTCTAAGTATAAATAAATATTTGGGCACATTAAAGTACTAAGATCACAACTGGTTATTTACCATAGACTATTTATTTTCTGAAAACTTGGATGCTTCCATCAAAATTATGTAAAGATGTCTGAAAATTACGTATAAAAAAAAGTTTGCTATAATGTCATTCATACGATCATGTTTTAATATTTATTATTTATAGAAGATAATAAGAATACAATCACAAAGTGCTTCAGTAGATACTGTTAGCCTTCTCTAACTTATGTGAGTTATCTTGGTTGGGTGAAAACTGTTACCCTAGTTACCCCTAAACAAATGTGACTAACTAAAGCATGCATTAGCATTTCCTGTGTTTGAGCTTATAGACCAGTAATGATGAAGGGCAAGCAGGTAATAGGTCCGGTTCTTCAGAGAGCTTAAAAATTAGTTCAAGGTGGAAAAAAAACAATGCCATAGTAGAATTATATAATATACACATCCACACTGACAGCACACTTTCATATCCCCAAAGAAAAATGTCAGAAAAGGTTATTTAAGTCTTTAATTAAAAAAAAAAAATTCCACCCTCTCTTTATTAGTTCTCCATTTTATTCTACAATTCTCCCTTCCTGCCTGTAGAAACTGGAGTATTCAGGTGGTAGATAGATATTCCTATATATTTACAAATTGCTTGAGCAACCTCATCGACAGCAGTTAGAAATTTTATGTCTAGACTCAGTTTTTAGCAAATAGGAAATATAAAGTGCAGATATGTTCACGCAATCTAGTAGAGTTTTAAAACATGAATCTAAAATTATTATTATCTTCTCATTTAAGGAAAAGTAATTAAACAAACCTGACGTGTTTAATGAAAATTAAATTGAGGTAGCTGATGTAATTATTTAAAGCTCTTCAAGTTTAATTATTATGTTAATCAATTCTTTTGCCCAGATAAATTTGTCTTTTCTTTTTTAATTATTAGGAGTAAAAATGGCTTAAAGAAGAGGAAACTGACAAAGTAAGTTTTTCTTACTATGTCATTTAAAAGGATGTTTGTTATAATTATCTTAACATTCCAATTAAAGATTGTCTTCAAATAGAAGGGACGCTTAAGAAAGAGGCAAATGCGTGTTGCAATAGCTAAGCACAATAATGTATTGATCATTTATGCCTGAGTGGCAATGACCACTAGAAAAGTGCATCACAGAAATCACATCAGGAATAAGGACAATGTTTATCATATCAAATCTGAGAGAATGGATTATTAGTGATTTTTAAAGTCTTGGAGGAGGAAGTATGGTATTCTAAATACAGTATCTGAAAAATCTAATATTTAACACATCAAAGGGTTTTAGAAATCCTTTTAGTATTTTGAAATTCTGTGTTTATTGCAGGAAAAGGCTTATATGCTATTTGATGTTATAATAAATAATTTGATAATGCTGTCTCAAAAAACCTGAATAATAAGTAGAAAAGATAATTACTCTACACTGTGGTTTTCCTTATCTATTGAACCATTAAGTCAGAAGAATTATGATTGTGGTGAGTGAAAATTAACCCTCAGTTGATTTCAAAAGCCTGTTAGATTATCACCTCCATGCCTTTTCTTAGCTATAATTCTACATATGAGAAACGGAACTTTCCTTCAAATATAATTTGTTCTTGATACCTGCCTAGTATAACACTGGTGAATTAGTACAAGAAGGCAGTTAGGGGGTTCAGCCAGATCTGTGGCATCTATGCTTATGGAAAGAAATCACGAATAATCCATGACATAATCCAAAAGAAAAGTTGATGTAAAAGTGTTTCTAGTTAGTCTTGAGTGGCATACAGTTTTATGGCATATATGGAAACAGAATAATGTTTTCTAAATCAATTTCATTTATTTATTTATTTATTTTTATTCATTTATGTTTTTTGAGATGAAGTCTCGCTCTATCGCCCAGGCTGGTGCAGTGGCTCAATCTCAGCTCACTGCAACCTCCATCTCCCTGTTTCAAGCAATCCTCCTGCCTCAGTCTCCCAAGTAGCTGGTATTACAGGCACACACCACCACGCCTGGCTAATTTTTGTATTTTTAGTAGAGACGGGGTTTTCACCATATCGATCAGGCTGGACTCAAATTCCTGACCTTATGTGATCCATCCGCCTCAGCCTCCCAGAGTGCTGGGATTACAGGTGTTAGCCACTGTGCCCAGTTTCTAAGTCAATTTCAAACCAGTGTACATTCCACTGGCTCGTACCAACTGTTGTAGGAGAGGTAAGACCAGAGTGAATAGATGTAGGAGAGATAAGTTGACTGGGAGGGACGATTTCACAGAAAC
Source organism: Cebus imitator (assembly GCF_001604975.1). Lineage (NCBI taxonomy): Eukaryota > Metazoa > Chordata > Mammalia > Primates > Cebidae > Cebus > Cebus imitator. Next base: position 3,549,947 of record NW_016107317.1, read on the forward strand.
AGAAACACTTTGTTACCAAAAACTATTGGTTATGTTGGCAGGTGAGCTAGAGAGATGTAGACTAGATCATTTAGAAGACAGTGTTCTGGGACAAAAAGGAGAGGCTATGAAGGCTTGCTCCTCCCATGACTCAGGCAAAGAAAAGAAGGAGAAGGAAGACCCAGACGAAAGATATGGTAGAGATTAGGAATGGTAGAACATACCCACAAGCAAAAATAACACACACATTAATTCAGCTTCTGCCTTCCCCTATCTCATTTTCCTCTGAGTCTTCTCTCCTCTAGAAGACATTTCTTGAAAGGCTTTCTCTCACCTTTTTATTTGCCTTCTCTACCATTTCTCTTTCACTCCAAACGCCCCACCACTACCATGTCCCCCTGGTTCCCATCTTCTGTCTCCACTTGTCTTCATTCCATCATTCCTTTCCTCCACCTCCTCTTTACCCCTCTCCCTGTAAATATTTGTCCTTTTGGTCTCTGCTCCCTTCTAGCTTTCTTTTTCTTCTCCTCGTCATTCTCCTTCTTCTCGCTTATGTCCATTCTTCTGTTCGCTCTTCTTTCCTCTGTCTCTCTTTTCTCTGAGCTTCTTGCTTTTACTTCTTTTAACCCATAAATACTTTCTTTGGTTGGCCTTCAGTATACATGTGCCCATTTTCCCGGTAACAAGATGAAAGCCAGGGTTGTTAAATCCAACTTTAAGGTCGATGTACTGCCCAGAGACAGCAGCCAGAGATTGCAATTCTAAGGGGGTTCATTCCAGGAGAGGAGCCCCAACTTTAGCCATTCTTTTGGAAGGATAACAAGTTTGAAGTGGGAAAAGCTTTGAACTAGGACTTACTCTCCCTGGATTCCAATGAGAATTCTACTGCTTAGTAGACATGTGATGTTGGGCTACTCATTTAATTCTCTTAGCCATGGGCTCTCTCAGCTGGAACATGGAGCTAACGTTGTCTGTCCCTACCTCAGGGATCGATTAAGCAAGATAACACATGTGAATACTTAGGAAGCGTAGTGTGTTTTATAAACGAGTTATTGTTACTCAGTAAAAACATTTAAGTTGAAAGGTATTCTCTGGAAGATATAATGTCCTCTGCAATTTACTAAAATCTCAACATAAATGTATCCATCAGGTTAGCTAATCAACAACTTTAAACGAGCACTATTAAATACTATGGATTTGCTAATTGGACATAAGACCACAGTTAGGCCAGGCGCAGTGGCTCATGCCTGTAATCCCAGCACTTTGGGAGGCTGAGGCAGGTGGATCACTTGAGGTCAGGAGTTCAAGACCACCCTGGCCAACATGACGAAACCCAATCTCTTCTAAAAAATACAAAAATTAGCCAGGTGTGGTGACACTTGCCTGTAGTCCCAGCCACTTGGGAGGCTGAGGCAGGAGAATCACTTGAACCTAGGAGGCGAAAGTTGCAGTGAGCCGAAATAGTGCCACTGCACTCCAGCCTGGGTGACAGAGTGAGACTCTATCTCAAAACAAAACAAAAAAAAACAGAACAAAATATCACAGTGAGATGATGTAAGCTGAGTAACATGCCACAAGACCAAGGGAAGGGCCAACTATAAGGACACTGCCAAAGTGGAATAGCTTTAGTTAGATGACAGAATGCGGCATTGTGCCGAAGCAGAGAGCTACTTTAGAGAGCACTTTGGTTTAGGTAAGCATTGCTTATCCAGAGGGAATAAGCAGCTACAGGAATCTACAGGAAATTAAACTTCATTCCTATTCTCAAAAAAAAGAAAAAGAAAGAAAAAGGTGAGAACTTCTGCTTCAGATGCAGAAACATAAGCTCAGATGTGTTACTTGATTGTACCTCTGAGCCATTTTCCATACATTTATAGATATGCAAGCCTCTAAAGATCGCTCACTCCAGTGAGACCCTGGGAGCTTTCTGGACAAGTGTTTCATCCCACCGATCCTGCCTATGCTTTGGGTAGACTGTAGCTAGCAGCACAATTCCTTATACTTGTAAACCTGCTGAAACTTACGAAGTTCTTTATATACTATACGTCAACCTTGTAGATATAACTATAGTATTTTATAGATGAGAACAGTGACTCTGAAGAGTTAGGTGATTCTCCAGGATAACACAGTCTATAAAGCAAAACCATAACTCAAACAGGTCTTTGGAATTATTGCCTTTGTTACTTTCCGTATGCCAGAGCTTTCTAGAAGCAACATATATGGGTGTGTGTATGTGAGTATGCATGTATATAGTACTATACTTCCAGAGTAAAAGCCAAGTGAAAATCTAGAGATTTCTCCTATCAAAGAAGTTGGATATATATGCCCTTCTTTTCAATTGCAATATATTAAGGATTGGTAACTTGAACCAAAAACAAGCAAACAAAAAAGGTAAGTGCTAACCTTAGTGAAGTAAAACTTCTATTTTCTCCAAGAAAATTAAGAAATATGATATTGAACAATATATAATACTATCAACAAGAATTTTAAAGTGTATATATTTCTTTGTGTTTGACAAAGCCCGGTTCAACTGGATGACTTTGATGCCTACATTAAGGATATGGCCAAAGACTCTGACTATAAATTTTCTCTTCAGTTTGAGGTGAGTTGGTTAAAGTCTTTTCTACCTTCTGCAATGGGAAGGGCCTGGGCATTGTGGGGTTTGTGTTGGGGTCATGCTCTGCTCACTGGCAGTGCTTGTGATGTGTTTGCATAACAAGAAAGGCATTGTCCCCCGGGTGCTGATCGGCTGGTTCAGAGCAAGGATTGTCAACCCTTGCTTAATAGGCAAGACTTCAGATGGCACAAATGAGGGGAAGCAGAGAATAGGTGCAGGTACTGAGGTGAGCAAACATAGGTGGAGTAGAAGCCATCATTGAAAACCAGGGAACTTGAGAGTATAAGAAGAAAAATGCAAGCTGAGGCATGAAGCCTGAGACAGAATTTCCTTTCAGGGGATTTGTAGTGTGTTTCTCCTGCTTCTTAGGCCACAGTAGGGGTGGATAGTGAATGAAACTGACCCCCTTTGTGTCCTGGGCACATAACATCCTGGAGCAGGGCTTTTCACACTGTAGGGCTCCTGGCGTTCTACTTAATAGGTTTTGTGCAGTTTTATTTTCTTTCCTTGCACAAATTGGGGAAATAAATTTACACATGATTTGTGTTAAGAAAAAAATTGCCAACATCTCTTTTTCTGAAGGATACATATTTCTTTGGGCCTAAAACCATGTGTCAGAAGAGTTGGAGGCGAGTGAGTCTAATATCTCAGCAGTGTGGGGAAGATAATTAGTCCTCACTTTTTCTTCCCACATATTTTATACTCATAGCATAGTCTAAATGGCCTCTCATCCCTCAGGTTTCTATGGTATGCCTTGAGTGGTCAGCAATTCAGAGAAAAGGGAAAGATAAAGTAATTTTTCTAAATTCTGTAGTTTTTTTGTTTTTTGTTTGTTTGTTTTTTATAAAGTCTTTTAAGTGCTCTTTTCTATTAAGGTAGCTGCTTTTTCTTCATTTGTTAAAATCATTTCTTCTTTCCATTTATCAGCCAAGGACAGCTTTAGTCTGCAAAAAGCATCAGTGGTCCTGATATGGACAGACTAATGGGAAATTTGAGGATGAGAAGAATCTCATACATTACCAAATACAAAGACCCCTAACTACCACCTGTGTCCTGAAAAATTCCACACAGAGTCTGCTCAGTTAGCCAGTGCATGCAGGTGCATAGGAAATTATAGATGCTACCCCAAATGTTATATCTCAAAGAAATTCAATTTGAATTGGAAATGAATGATGAGGATGGCATTTCAGAAAGTATATCAAGAAAAGGAGGATTTTTTTCTAAGCAAACATGAGGCAAAACTGAAAAAAATAAGTAGATGATTCTGACAATAGTGATAGAAATTATGATGCAGCTACACTTTTAACCTTATTAAAGACACATTTTCTTTTGCTTTTTTTTTTTTTTTTTAGACAGAGTCCCACTCTGTCACTCAGGCTGGAGTGCAGTGGCACAATCTCAGCTCACTGCAACTTCTGACTCCCAGGTTCAAGCAATTCTCTTGCCTCAGCCTCCCAAGTAGCTGGGATTACAGGTACCCACCACCATGCCTGGCTAATATTTTTTTGTATTTTTAGTAAAGACAGGGTTTCACCATGTTGGCCAAGCTGGTCTTGAACACCTGACCTCAGGTGATCTGCCTGCCTCAGCCTCTCAAAGTGCTGGGATTACAGACATGAGCCACCGCACCGTGCCTAAAGCCACATTTTCTTAATTCCTTCAAGATGACATGCCCTCAGAGGCACAGCTAGGATCATTACTTCTGCTGGCAACTCACGGTTTATGTCTTGAAACCCAAGTGTAACTGTTACTGTTTCGGAATTGCTTGACTATAAAAAATTCAAGAAGTCATTTTCTAGTAAACATATTCTTTTAATTGTGAATAACAAAAACATGGCTCAAATTAGTCTAAGGAATGGTGGTTTAAAGGTTGCTAAGGTATCTCATACAATCAAAGAAAGGGTTGAGTAGCTAGACACGAGGAGAAGGGGGAAGAAGCACAGTTTGATGAATGACTGGAGCCAGGGACTAGAACCCTGCAGGATCCCCCTCTATTTCTCATTTCTGCTTCTCTCTGTCTTGGCTTCACTTTGTTTCACTGAACACCAACCTCTTTTTTCATAGTGGAAAGCACCACATTCTTTCGTTTCCATGGTTTCCAAAGGGAACGATTGTCTCTCTTCCTTGTTTGTAGTTAAATTAACAGGGGAGGATTCTGACAGACAAGCCTGTGTCACGGTGCCCATTCAAACCAACTGCAGCCAGAAAGGCAGAAGCACATAACCTCTAACTGGAACCATGTGGCTCAGTTAGCAAAACCTAAGAAAGGCATTATCTCCAATAAAAAGAGAGTATTGAGAGAACCAAACGACGGTGATTAGCATGCTCTCTTTAGATATTACAAAAACATGAAAAGCAAAATTATAAACTTGATGTCCTAAATGTTCAATTTATAATATGCTGAGAGCTTTTATACGTTCAATGGACAGATGCATACATTTAGCCTGATTTCATAGTGTGACCAGTGTGACCAGGTGACAGGAGCAGGGCTGCAGGGGTGTCCCAAAGACGCTCTCTCTTCCCGGATCAGATGTGTTTTCCCAGGTCCTTGGGCCTCACTCACCCAAGAATGAGTAAAGGGCCCTGGTGGCGAGCTCCTTCAAATAAGTATTGAACCCAGAGAGTTTTGCAGAAAGAGATTTATTAGACAGAGAGAGGTAGAAAAAAATAAATATAGAGAGAAAGCGAGCTACCATGCTGTCGTGGGAAGGGATCCAGAAACGGAGTCTGCACAGGTAAAGGGAAGGAGAGAGAAGGCTCCCACACTGCCATGGGAGGGGATCCCAGAGAGGGAAATCCATCTAGGAAAGGGAGTAGGGGGGATTTTAACCCCGGCGTTACTCCCGCCCCATTCAAGTTTTCCTCCAGTGAGAAGAGTTCTATCAAGTTCCTCTGGAGTGATTGAACTTTGACTCTGATATTGGATTGGTTGCCTGGCCCACAATCAAAGCCTCCTCCCTCGGAGCTTTTGGCAGGCTTTCTAAACAGAGGAAGTTCACCTGGGCTGTCTACCTAGCCCCGCTCGCCCGGGAAAGTTAGAGGAAGAACTCTAGGCTCCTGGGTGGGGAGGTGAATGGAGGCATGGTGCTGGGAAGTTCTTACCTTTGAAACCACACCCCCTTGTGGACCCGGGAAGAAAAGTTAACATAGCCTCTCAACAGGATTTATAAGGAGGTTAGGAATGTACTATAAACTAGGAATCTAAAAACCTGAATTCTCGCTACAGTTTTGCTACTAACATTTTTAAAAACATGTTTTTTGTTTTTTTTTTTTTTCTTTAACCAATTGATACATAACAAGTTTTGGGGGAATGATGTATTAGATACAGATCTTTTATGTAGTGAACATGCTTATATATAAATTTGAATTTATCCAACTACTTTGTTGGAATAATTCCTTTGGATTGAAACTGCCAGGAGAAAGTATACGCAAAATCTACATTTCGAGTAAATGTCCCATAAGTGGAGTATGTTTTCCCAGTGTTTGAATGTTCCCCACTTCCTAAAACTACACACTGGATATCAACATTTGTCATCATTGGTAATATAATATTACAAAGAAATTGCTTTCTCATCTGTTAATGTTAAGCTACATCATCTTCATACAGCACTATTAGTCATTTGTGTTATTTTATTTTCCTCTCTTTCTTTTATTTTCATGTACCTTATAATCTTCATTTTGTTACTGATTTCTAGGAGCTGATTTATGATTAATGAGGTTAGCATTTTGTCAAGCACTGCAAATGAAATACTGTTTTTTCCCCATTTATTTTACACTGGGGTTTTATTTTGGATTTGTACAGAAGTTGTGAATTGAAAAATAATCATGTTCTGCTTTTTTTTTTTAAGTACATTTTCCATCACCTTAGTTTCTTTATGTATAAAATGAGTAAGTCGAAGTAGATCAATAGTTCTCAACTGGACAAATACCAGTCAGTCCCCAGAAGAAATCTGAAAATGTGTGGGAATGTTTTTGGTTGTTTTGATAGATTGAGAGGAGGGTACTAATAGTATTTTATGGAAGAGGGACAGGAGTGTTAAGTGTTCTTCAATGAGTGGGACAGTCCCACACAATGGAGAATTGTCCCAGGCCAAAAGTGTTTGATTGAGCAATATGGATTAAATATGGGATGAGGCTACAAGCAGGCTTGATAACCCATTTGGATTAGTCAGCGTTTTTGAGAGAAACCAGTGGGATGTTTATATAGAACAAATAGAATGTATATAGAGAGATCTATTTTAAGGTATTGGCTTATGAGGTAATGGAGACTGGCAAGTCTGAAACCTGAAGGGCAGGCTGGCAGGCTGGAAACCAAAGGAGAAGCTGAGGTTGCAGTTCTGAATGTGAAGGCAGTGGGGAGGCAGATTTCCTCCCTCCTTGTGGGACCTGCCTCTTCTCTTCAGGCCTTCAACTGACTGGATGAGGCCCACCCACATTATGTAGCATAATCAACTCTCCTCAAACTCTACTTACTTACATGTTAATCACATATGAGAAAAATACCTTCACAGCAGCAGACTGGTGTTTGACCAAGCAACTGGACCCTATAGCCTAGCCAAGTTGACATATCAAATTAACCATTACACCATGATTTGAAGGTATTTCATATTGTTCCTTATGATGATGCTCTTTTCATGTATTTCTATGCTTTGAACATTACTGGTCATATAGGTAATTAATTAGGTGTTAAGTCCTGACATTGTACACATGTTCTGGCTGGAAAATACAACTTCCTCTCTAGAGCTCTATTTTAAGTCACAGACTTAGACTGTAGGTTTTGGACTAACATTTGCACAAGCTATGGCCCACTGGGACAACTCACTTCCTTCGTCATTTGACAGCCTTCAGATATTACCAGTTCTCAGTCCCATCCTGCCCCCTACATCCTCAGGGTCAGTGTCAGGGTCTCCTCATTGATTTTCATAGGAGCATTGTGCTCCCATGCCTGATTTCACGGTGTATGTTGGACCTTTCACATGGCAACCCTCAATTTTCTTGAAATACATGGATAGCTAATTGAGGCTTAATAAAAAAAAATTTTCCTATCTCTAATGGGAATCCAAGAGGGTATGAGTTGGCTGAATCATCTTGGTCTAAATAATTCCAGCAACTGAACTTTTACTTGTTCTGTTTATATTAATGCCTAGTACTTGATGCTGACATTGAAACATTACAGTCACATTGAGAAGTTCCATCATTTATAAGCATTATCCAAATTGAAATTAATGTCTGGATTTACATATATTACCAATACAGCTATAAGTCATACACAAAGCTATATGAGTCACTAATTTGTTTACTGAATAAATTTCTTTTTTACTCCAAATTTAATTTCATATCTACTAGAAAGATTGATTATCCTTGATTATCCTTCTGATGAAAATATACACCTTTCCTTAAAAAGGCTTGGGACCCAGGGATTAAAACAGGTTCCTCATTTTTAACATTTCACATTGGAAATATTTTGAAGAACCAGACTGTATAGCTGAAATGCGAGAGCCTAGAAGACATTTCACATATTGCTCATTCTGTTATTAATTTCTGTGCTTGGTGTTGGATCAGGGTACTAGTAAAGGTCCTCACCATCTTTGTTCAGAAATGTGGCTGCAAAAATCAAAACAAGACTACAAAACTGGCGTGCAGTTCACAAGAGGTGACCTTTGATTTCTGGTAGTAGCTTTTACTTGCTATCAGTGGAACCTCTTCTGTCAACACCACTAGTACATTGTTTCTCCTCACCTTTTCCAACCCTACAGACAAGTAATCTAGAGATCTAGTTCATCTGACTCTAATGTCCAATCTATCCCAAAGCAAACACCGAAAGCAAACTGTCACCTGCTGACATTGTTACAAACCCTACGACCAGAATACAGCTTGTGCTCTCCTCAGAAGATGACGTTGCAGGTTATGGGCTGAATATCTGTGGTCCCCCAAAATTCCTATGTTAAATCCCTAACCCCCAATGTGATGGTTATTGCTAAGTAATTAGGATTAGATGAGCTCATGTGGGTGGGGACTTCATGGTGGGATTATTGCAGGACTTTTCCTTAGTTCAGCTAACGATGAGGTCCTTGTCTGTCCTATGGCCATGAAAATTCAGGTTCGCAGGCAGTTTGAAGGATGAGTAAAACAGGGTTTTATTATGTGAAAAGGAAGAAAAAAGGGGGAAAAAGGACTCTTGCTAGGCTGGAGTCCCCGCTAGAGCACTTTCTGCAGCAGTTCCTCACAGGAAGAGGAGGGGCCAGGCTCCTACCTGCTGCAAACATGGTGAACTTCCTGAGCCTCTACCTCATTGGTCAGGCTAGTTGGAGTTTTTCCAAGAACGCCTACCCACCTGACTGTCTCAGGATTAGCCAAGACGAGATGCCTAAGAATGAAATCTACTTTGTTGGCATCTTGATCTTGGACTTCTCAGCCTCCAGAACTGTGAGGCATACATTTCTACTGTGTAAACCACCACTCTATGGTGTTTTGTTATGGCAGCCCAAGCCAGCTAATATGATGTATATGCTTGTACTTTGCTTTCCAAGACCTGTATGCTGCAAACACAGCCAACAAAACATAGGCTGCTATTGGGTTTGGGTGACTATGTTAGTTCCTATGGTAGCCATAACAAATTACTGCAGTTGTCGTGGTTTAAAACAACAGAAATTTATTCTTACAATTGCAGAGCCAGAATTCCAAAATCAAGGTGCCAGCAGGGCCACATTCCCTCTGAAGGCTCTAAGGAAGAATCTTTCTTTGCCTCTTCCAACTTCTGTTGGCTGCAGCGGTTCCTTGGCTTGCAGCTGCATAATTCTAGTATATTTCCATCTTTACATGCCTTTTCCTCTTCCCCAGGACGATCACCTCTCTTGTTCTTTAACTTAATTACATCTGCAAAGATGCTTTCTCTAAATTAGATCACATTCACAGGTTCTAGGGATCAGGACGTAGACGTATCTTTTTGGGGATCACCATCCAACCCACTACAGATGACTGTGTAGCCTAGAAAAAAGAGTGATAAATTATATTTAGAAACAAAACTGGCAAAAGAAAATTCAAAAATGAATTACGTGAGTTTCAGATCCATCACTCCATACTTTGTCTTCATAAAGACTTCAGCCAATGGAATTTCCATATTGTTGGAAAGAAAATAACTTCAAAGCTACTGAACTGGAAACTTAATATTTTATTTCCCACTTAGTGACAGGCTAAATGATAAAGGCTGCAAAGCATATTGTGTTTACATGCAGTTCCCACTTTGCTGCAATTCAACTTTGGCAACTTCCACTTACAGTGTTCAGCCAATTAAACCTCTCTTATCAACTTAGAGTATTTACAGCAGGGAGGCAACACACAATTAACGTTCTCTCTGTTAGTCAACTGCCACATGTGCTCGAACGCCCAGCCTCAATCTGTTTCCACAGTTCCTTTTGTGTCTAAGGCCTTTTCCCATGGCTTATCAGTCTGCCTCCAAAGCAAGGGAATTGGGGGAAGAGTTGTTGGTCTCCTGGCATAAATGGCAAAGGAGGAAATAATTATGGAGCCAGGCAAAGCAAAATAATCATCACAAACGTATTTCACAATGATTATCAATAGTGCTGTATTAGTATTTGTTGAATTAAATTATTCCATTGTCACTATAAACAAGGAAGGTATGGAGAAATTACTAAACTTATAGGTAATTACACTGGTGTTATAGAGTTGAACTACCCTTCCAAGACCATACAGTTTACAAGTGGCACACCAAAATAAGTGAGATTATTTTGAAAAAATACCTATGCAGGCATTTTCTAAAAGAGGTAGATTTCTAAAATACTTTAAGCAATGGATGCGTTGTTTGAATAAGCCTATAGCTACCAAAAGGAACTATCCTAAACATTACGCTGATTTAGTTGAAATTTGCTAAAACTAAGTTGTTTCTTACAAGAAACGTAGTCCACCTTTGAATACCCTTTAAAATGGAACACATAGTATTAAGTAACAATGGCAAGCTTCTACCGAAATATATTTGACAAGTGTCTAAGATGGAAAAAAACCTAATTTTGTGAGTTGAAACTCAAACATAACATAGTTTGTATATAAGACTGACGTCAACTTAGTCCAAAGAACTTGAGATATTGTGATCTGGAAAAGCCAACAGTGATGAGGAACCAAGGAAGAGAGATATCTGGGCAATTTTTATAGGTTCATCCATGTTGGCTATAGTCAGGCAACCCAATGCCATTAAGCACAAGATAAGTTGCCACCAAGGATCTTCTACTTAAAACCATCAGAAGACCCAATAACTTGATTAATAGAGAATGTGCTTTGCAAAGAGCACTTGAATAAAGACACAAAGGGCATGAAAGAAAGATCCCTATAATAATTCTAGAACATGCTCAAATGTCTCCAACTCTCTTCAACAGTATTTAAAGACTCTCTAAAATTCTTCTCACAGGGAAGTATTCCTCCGGCTTATGATTCCTTGAAGTAATAATTGGGAGAAATTATGAAGAGGAAAACGTGTGCTCAATATTAACATTCTATAAATGTAAATAAAATTTATAAATTACATAAAATTGTAAATAAAAATATGCTTTATAACAAGTGATTTCTGCCTCACTTAATAGTCTTATAGAAAGATGCACACTCTATGGGTAATCCCACTTATAGATGGTTACATACACTGTTTACTAACATTCTTCTAAAAATTGTACAGGAATATAACTAAATCAACTGTATTGGTTGTGCGTTGTACAACTCCAGAGAACACCATTCACATAGACCACAATGTGAATGATGCCTCCAGGAAATACACATGGCCTGACCACAATCCCCTTGTTTCCTATAAGACACATATCATAGCAACATAGAAATTCCCCTTTTCCCATAACATCCCATTTTTCAATTGTGATAGTTATTTACATAAAAATTTCCTCTCTGTGCACTTTCTGAAATTAGGTTTATAAGAGTACCAATACATGCAGGCAGACATTTGGATGTTCTTTCTCACTGAAGGATTCCCTAACAACTACTGATCCATCTTTGTTTTTGAGGTTTCATTATCAGACATTTAGTGACTGTTAATCCTATATTTTGTAACATGGAGATTGTTCCCTACTCATTCCTCATTCTTTTTTACTACTTTCTCTAAGGCTCATTGCCTGCAAGAAAACAAAACAAAACAAAACAAAACCCCTAGATTTCTTCAGAGAATATGAACTATTTACACAAATTGCATAAACTTGTTACCTTATTCCTCCAAAAATCTGAAAAACATTTTTATTTTCAAATTTTTCCCACCCTAAGTGTTATACATGTGGAGAAGTGTTCTTACTTCTCCAAATGACCACTAAGTTATCCAAGGTATTTATGTGTTGTATTAGATCGCTATTACTACAATAATGCTGTAGAAGAAACAGCCTCTGCCAGGCGCAGTGGCTCACGCCAGTAATTCCAGCACTTTGGGAGGCCAAGGCAGGTGGATCATGGGGCCAGGAGATCCGGACCAGTCTGGCCAACATGATGAAACCACATCTTTACTAAAAATACAAAAATTAGCCAGGCGTGGCAGCACGCACCTGAAGTCCCAGCTACTCAGGAGGCTGAGGCAGAAGAATGGCTTAAATCTGGGAGGCAGAGGCTGCAATGAGCTGAGATTGTGCCACTGCACTCCAGCCTGTGCAACAGAGTGAGACTCCATCTCAAAAAAAAAAAAAAAGAAAGAAACAACCTCAAAATCTCTGTGGTCTACAATAACATTTAATTTTCTCTCCCATAGGTCTGTGAAACAGCGGGGGCATTTCCTCTTCAGACTGTGGGTCAGAGTCAGGTCTCCTCATTCGGGGACTAGCAGCTTCACCTGGGCATGTCCTTTTCATGACAGGTGGCAGACACAGGGCAAACCAAACAAGCAAGTGCATTGAAAGCTACTGAGTGGACTTGTTTTCTGTCTAAGATCATTGGCCAAAACAAGTTGACAATAGCGGGGTAGAGAAGTACACTCCACCTCAAAAGGGAGCTACTGCAATGTCAAATAGCAAAGGCCTTATGAGCAAGAAACAAGTGTGAACAATAATCCAATTCATCCTATATAGAAATCTCAAATCCATTCTCTGTCCTTTACAGGAGTTGAAATTGATTGGACTGGATATCCCACACTTTGCTGCAGATCTTCCACTGAATCGATGTAAAAACCGTTACACAAACATCCTACCATGTAAGATGGTCAATTGCGCCAATGCTACTCATGTCTTTTAAGGGTTGAAAGTCTGTTATTGCAGATGAATCAATTTCTGACCACACCCAGTTGTGGTCCAGATCTCAAGGCCATCTCTGAGATTCCATTGATCTCATTTTGATGTCTTTAGATCTTACCATATGGAGAAGGATTTAATTATTGTACTTTTAAATGAATTGCATCTGAACAAAAAGGCTGACCATTTGGCCCTTTACAGATTAAAGGGTCATAGTCAAATTGGCCCTTGGATAATGTGTACTCTCATAAAATATTTTCAACCAATTCATTGATAACAGAAAGAGGCAAATTGAATGGCAATGCAATGTATTGAAATGCCTTCTCTAACTTCTGACAAGTTATATAGTTGCTTAGCATTTTGTAATAAAAAGCAACATTCAGGAAGAAAAGGTAATGTAAAGTACTTACAAGACTATTAAAATATATGCCAGTATAGATTTCACTTTTCTCTCTGCTACACTCTTGGGAGCTGGGCACAGTGAGAAGAGGAAGGCTGGAAAAGCTCTAGAAAGAGAAGTCTCCTCTTGTTATGGCGTCTTGATGAAATCAGATATAGATGAAATTAGAGAATATAATTCTCTGTGAGCCCTGGTTGCTGAAACTGCCGTTAGTAACTTGAAACCAATGTTATCCAGTAGCAACTACACAGTTCAGAAATTACTTCTTTCATTTAATGTCCACCTACAAAAGAAACCTGTGCTTCTTCTCTTCTCTAGGTCTCCCCAAAGTAGTGAACTCTCTGTATATCTCTAGGTGAAATGAAAATCGTGTGTTTAGGCTACATACTATAGCTGTCCAATCAATCTCACAGATATTTTAGTTCCTGTAAATATTCTGCATGACCCCTAAACAATCCTGGGAACAATTCTTTCAAGGACAAGACAGCTGGTGGTGAAAAAAAAAAACAGTGGTTGGAAGATGCTCATTTATTTAAACAACAAACTAAGGTTAAAAAATGGCTAAAATATCAGGCTAAAAATTATTACTCTGTCACTGACTGATTTAAATTTATATTGGGTAGAGAAGGCCAAAATAATTCTTTTTTCCATCCTGAATTTTAATATTTTTTTCTCCTTATTCTCTATAGATGACTTCAGCCGTGTGAGATTAATCTCCATGCACGAAGAGGAAGGTGCAGACTACATCAATGCCAACTATATTCCTGTAAGTAGAAAAGAATCAGGCACCCCAATGCTAACCCAGCCACAGAAAGACTGCAGAGCTATATGGACATGTCAAACAGTTCAAAAGAAAGCAGCCATTCCCAACCCAGCAATCGAATTCTAAAAGGTTTGCATTACTCCATTTCATAATAAAGAACAGGAAAAAAAAGCCCATAGATCAGTAATGTTCCTATTTCTTTATAAAGGACCAGTGAAAGGGAAAGTACAAAGGCTAAAGATCACCTTTCTTGTGTTTAAATTTCAGTTTCAGCAGCCAAATTCAAAGGGTTCCACCCGAGCACCTGCACTCTTAAAATACAAAGATAGTCATTACTGTCATAAAAAGGTGTGCATGTGATTTTTATAGTCTTCTGAAGAACAGTGCTTAAAATCGCACAGACTAATTATGGTCAGTTACTCCGATAGCCTCTTTGATGCAAAAAAGAGAAAACGTTACATAAGCACCTGATCCTTTACCAATTTTATCACCAGTAAATTTTCAGTTTTTTCCCATAGGTGTGGAGCAGCATTTGGTGTTGACAGTAGCTGGTTAGGTGATAATTTTGTCACTTATCTTTCAGGGCTACAACTCACCCCAGGAGTATATTGCCACCCAGGGGCCACTGCCTGAAACCAGAAATGACTTCTGGAAGATGGTCCTGCAACAAAAGTCTCAGATGATTGTCATGCTCACTCAGTGTAATGAGAAGAGGAGGGTATGTGCTTACTGAAGCTGTTCCTGCTTAGCAGCAAAACCTGCCCCAGCCACTGCCATTGATGAAGTGCTTGCTGTTTTCAGTCAAATGAAACATAGAGACAAATCGCTAAATTTAAAACATTTTATTCGGGAAGCAAGAATTGCAATTTGGGGGCAAACACACAGACCCAGTGGTCTTTGCAATGTCCAGAGAAAAAAGAGAAGGTTGGAAGTCTTCTAAAAAGGATAAATATTGCATATTGTTTTGCAGGAAAGTTCATTAGCATTAGTAAAGTTTTGGGGAGCTGGCAAGCTCTGATTGGTGAGTGATGGCAGTGGGTAAAACTAGTCTCAGACTCCCAGCAGGTTGCTTCAGTTGCTATCAACCAGAGCTTACAGAGAATTATATTCCTGGAGCAATGCTATGCGTTCTGAGTGCTTTTTTTTTTTTTTTTTTTTTTTTTTTTTTTTTTTTTTTTTTTTTTTTTTTTTTNTCTCGCTTTGTCACCCAGGCTGGAGTGCAGTGGTGGGATCTCGGCTCACTGCAACCTCCACTTCCCAGGTTCAAGTGATTCTCCTGCCTCAGCCTCCCAAGTAGCTGGAGCGTTCTGAGTACTTTATCCTCTGACCCCTCGACTCTGTTTCAGTTAGGTACGATAAGACTGACCCAAGTCATGTGATAAGAATTCACACTATGTAGCAAAACTGATTGTATTTGCTTTGTGCTTCATCTTTGCAATGGTCCTATCTAATTTTTCAGAGGTGAATACCTTTGTGTTCCCTAAGTGAGCTCAGACTTAATTTCTTCCCTAGTCTGTTTTAAAAAAATTGTTTTGCCCTTGCTCCAGGTGAAATGTGACCATTACTGGCCATTCACAGAAGAACCTATAGCTTACGGAGACATCACCGTGGAGATGATTTCAGAGGAAGAGCGGGACGACTGGGCCTGCAGACACTTCCGGATCAACTATGTAAGTCACCAGGCAGAGAGCGGTGCTGTCCCTATACTGACACCAACACCACTGCCCAGCAGGTGCTGGGAGCCCCACCCAAGTAGCACTTTGGCCTTTGCAATGCTGCTTTCTTCAGGAGGAAAAATCCACTCTCAGAATCATTATTTCCCATTTCATCAGTGATGGTGTGGATGATATGGTTGGTCTGGAGAGCCTGAGAAGATACAGTAAAAGGTGCACAAGTTCATCTTGAATTAGCTCAGGATCATAGGAGACTATTCATCATTGCCTATCAGGGATCATTGACGACAGAAGTGTTCTCATTACTTATATTAATCATATATGAGTATAATTAGGGTCTATAAGCCATACTTACATTTTAAATTAAGTGATTAAACCATGATTTAGTAGTTTGGGTTTTGTTTGTTTGTTTGTTTGTTTTTCTTATTTTGTTCTGGTTTGGTTCTCATTATATGGAAGGTACTTCTAGGTCTTAATAATCATATTTCCCTATTTCTCTTGAAAGGCTATTGATTTCTGATTGATAACATGTCCAGAAAAGCCTGTTTTTCTCACAAGGCCTGCCACCTTTCTGCTGACAGGTCTCTGAGCAAACGCTGAATATTTCTGTGCCAGGCTAACATCAACCAAAGTCATGCCATTGACTTCAGCCTGTAGAATATAGAGGAGTTTTTACTATTAATAGTCTTCTCCACTTGACCGTGCTCCCTATGAAGACAAAATTGAATAGGAAAATTCTCATTGACTGTTCTTCCCTGCTTAGAAACAATCCTTTCTAATAGTTGAGGAGATAGGAAACTGCAGCCTATGGACCAAATTTACCCACTGCCTGTTGGATAAAGCCCATGAACTAAGAGTAGTTTTGACATTTTTTAATGGTTGAAAAAAATCAACTGAGCACTGTGGTTCATGCCTGCAATCCCAGCACTCTGAAAGGCTGAGGCAAACGGATCACTTTTGCCCAGGATTTCAAGACCAGCCTAAGCAATGCAGGGAGACCCCATCTGTACTAAAAATAGAAAAATTAGCTGGCGTGGTGGCACACCTGTAGTCCCAGCTACTCGAGAGGCTGAGGTGAGAGACTCGCTCGAGCCCAGAGGGTGGCAGCTGCAGTGAGCTGAGATTGTGCCACTACACTTCAGTCTGGGCAACAAGAGCAAGACTCTGTCTCCAAAAAAAACCAAGAAAAATAGTATGAAAAACCATAAAAAATACTATGAACAGAAGAGCAGAAGATCAAACACCTCATGTTCTCACTCATAGGCGGGTGTTGAACAATGAGAACACATGGACACAGGGAGGGGAGCACTACACACTGGGGTCAG
>NW_016107317.1:3567507-3593617 GCF_001604975.1 Cebus imitator
TTTTTGGAGATGGAGTCTTGCTCTATTGCCCAGGCTAGAGTGCAGTGGTGCAATCTCAGTTCACTGCAACCTCCACCTCCCAGGTTGAAGCAATTCTCTTGCCTCAGCCTCCCAGGTAGCTAGGATCACAGGTGCCTACCACCACGCCTGGCTAATTTTTGTAATTTTAGTAGAGGCAGGGTTTCACCATGTTGGCCAGGCTGGTCTGGAACTCCTGACCTCGTGATTCTCCTGCCTCCCAAAGTGCCGGGATTACAGGTGTGAACCACTGCACCCAGGCGATAAATCACTTCTTAGCCATTGTTAACTGCCACTTGTTAACTGGCAGTTAACAATGTGTTTTATTACCAGGAGAGTTTAGGCAAATCCCTGTATGGCTCTAACGGACTGCGTTTCATGTTGTTTCAGTCACTTGAAATTCACATTGCTTCCATGTTAAGTACACGTTTCTACTCAAATGCAGAGTTGCAGCTTAAGTGTCACCTTTTTTGTGGACTCTTCTCTGGGCTTGGACACCATTAGCACTCTCCTTTGCTGGGTCAGAATCTCAGGTAAACTGCTCTGTCACAGCACACCATAGATAGTTACATTTCTCACTCCTCATTTCTGCCTCCCCAATATGCTGTGTTTCAGAAGCAACTGCTCTATCCTTGTTGAATAAATAAATCAGTGAATGACTGAGTTATTTCAAAATTAATAAGGCACTCGTAAAGCATCAACAGACTTTCCATCAGAGAAAATATTTGTCAACTTGAATGCCATTTGAACTCTGCTTTCGTTCTTAGCTACTTCCATTGAGAAGCCAGGACAAATTGCTAAGCAAATATAGTACAAATCTGTCCCTAGGTTTGCATGTAGGCGAGAAAATTTCAGAGCACAAAATAGGGTCTGTTCCACTGTCTATTCTGTTGACAAGGAAGAGTCACATAGATTATTGCATGGTCAGTACTATGCTTCTTGTCCTTGGTCTTAAATGATGACCTATCTTTCAATGACAATCATGTGAAGGATTTGAAAACTAGGAATAAAACATTGAACAGTTACAAGCATCTGGTACCAGAGTGCCCCCTTTTGGCCATAAGCATACCGAAGCTAAATGTTAAGCTCCTAAAATGAAAGCTCAGTTGCCCAAAGAACACTTTGCTGTGCTAATTAACACATTTTCCATTTAGTTTCATTTTTTGTTTATACCCTTCTTTATCCATTCCATATTGATATGCAGAAGCTTTCCAATTACAAAAAGATAAAATTACATAAATAAGGAAATCAAGGTAAGAGAAATTTGGGAATAGCTAAGTAAGATAAAACCAGAAAGCTTTCTCATTTAACAAGAAAAGAGAAAAATGACCATAACACACAAGTTGTCACTTTCTACTACTTGAAACTTGGCATGGACTGTGTGAGAGCTGGAGAGTAAAGATCATCAAAAACATTTTTCTTGCCAGGAACTTTGTGCCTTGCTATTCAGCTCACAGGGCTGACCATGGTTCCAGGACCCCTGCCTTGTAGCTGCAGAGCAACTAACTAAAATTTAATCATTTCCTGATTTTAAATCACCTTGCACTTTTAGCCAAATACCATATATATATACATATATATATATATATTCTAGTATGGTTGAAGTGAAAATGTATTGGGCTAAAAAAAAATATATATATATATATACATACACACACACATACACACACACACACACACACATATATATACATACACAGACACATATATGTATTGGCTACAATGTACACAAGTTATACAAATTATGATCAGCGTTTGAACAGGCGAGCATTTTCCTGAACTTTCCTGGCAACCAAAGTTATCTGGTGGCTGGGTATTCTAAATCCTCATGATATTGAATAAGTAAATTATCTTGTGCAATTCATTATGCCCAAGATACTTTCTCAACATACTTCCTGAAGACAGCACTGAGGGTAGCCAGTATCTTCGTAGACTTCATGTTCTCTGTGTCTAAGCCAGAGCCCTTGAACATAGCAGAGGAGGCACTGCACACTGCTGGGGATATATTAGGTGCCAAGGATACAACAGGTGTAGGGGAGGTGACAACTTATGTATATTTAAGCAAATCTTAAATATTTCTTTATACATTTTATTTATGTGTTGTCTTTATACATTGATTTTCTGCCCAAGACCACTGACTCTTCAAAATTCATTTCTCTTTTAATACCTGAACTTAAACTTTAGCTCAAAATTGACAGTGAGGCCAAGTTTCCCTCCTTCCCAATTATGATATAGTATTCCATCCTCTGAGTGAATTCTAGGCTCTTTGCAAATTTGAGGAATGAAAGATGAATCAGACATTTATGAAGCCTGGGTTTGGGATATTTCTGACAGTTGATAACAAGTGGAGAATATGTCATTCTTTCAAATAAGTTGGGACTAAAAAGAGTTGATCTTGAAAGATCCATTCTAGTTAATATGTAGTCCGTTCAGAGGGACCAACAATATATTTGATGTATGGGATAATAGGAATAGGATTAATACACACGTTATACTCGCTCAGATTCCCAGAGCCAGCCATACAATGGCACAGAGCTGGATGACAGTGAGTGATAGTAATGAGGTACAGTAGGTAATGATATCACAAACATGATTACACTTAATCCACACAACAACTCTTGTTGTAAGTGTCATTGGGCCATTTTTGGATATGAGAAAACTGAAGTTCAGCGAGTCAGGTCCTCTAGCATCAAAGCCCAAGACAAAGATTCTCCTATGAGTGATTTTGTGGAACTGCATTCCTGGGGAAGCCCCACAGGGAACAAGGGAAGCAGACTGACAGAGAAGAAGCCCCTCAGAGCATTCAGCTGAAGTCTCGCCTGTGCTGGATTCCACAGACAGCACTGGGGCATGAACAGCACCGTGGCATTGTTTCACTCGGAAAGAAGCAGGATTTCTGTACCCCACGGTTAGTCAATCATCAGCTGTGGGCTGCCTTCAGCAGGAGAACACAACCTCTTAGGCATTTTCCATCGAGGCAGCTCCATGCAGTAGAAGGCAACTATCAAGAGAAGGGTACTGCTATGCTGTTAGCAGCAGCTGGAAAAAGTGTGCCCCAGGCTGGCAGAGGGTATCTAAAGGGCACCAACAGCACTTTCTACAGCGTTTAATTCATTAGCCAAAGCTGATGCAGCTTCTAAATGACGGAGCCAAGATGCAAATCCTAATCTGCTTACGCTTTTGTCCTTAATTACGCAGGTACAGATTAGCCTACTTATCCTACTATTTGAAGCTTTATACAATTAGTGTGGGGTTTTTTTCAGTGCCTATTTTATGGTGCTCAGAGATATGGTGCTCAAAGCCGGAATGGAACTTGTACTGACTGGGAGTGGAACATGGCTCTGCCTTCTTGCATGATTAACCTGGGATCACCAGTGGAGTCCTGGGCCATCCTAACAGTGAACTGAAAAGTTAATGCTTGGTTTTGACTTTTTTTCCCTAAAGGCTGACGAGATGCAGGATGTGATGCATTTTAACTACACTGCATGGCCTGATCATGGCGTGCCCACAGCAAATGCTGCAGAAAGTATCCTGCAGTTTGTACACATGGTCCGACAGCAAGCTACCAAGAGCAAAGGTCCCATGATCATTCACTGCAGGTAACCTCCTCAGCTGTATTCTCTATCAAAAATTAGAGGTTGGTTTTATAAGGGGAATAGTTCACCATTCCATAAGCCCCTGATGAGATGTAATTAAAAATTAAATGAATTCTGATATTTTAAACTAAGATTAATTGATATCTTACTATATACAATATTTATTATGACTATCTTGTATCTGTATAAGATAACTGTTATTATTCCCATTTTTAAATGAAAAAAGTAGAGAAAGGTAAAGATGTTAAGGGATTCACACGAGTTCATGCAACTAGAACATGGAGGGTATAGTATTCAAATCCGGGCATGTTAATCTACAAAGATCATGCTCTTAGTATGTGATATTATCCTACCCCATCAAGGATTCTGAGTAGTTACAACATGGACAAATAGTAGGTCAAATTATAGAAAGCTGGTCACAGCTCGGCATAATATAAATAGAAAAACAAGAAAAGGGGCCATGCACAGTGGCTCGTGCCTGTAATCCCAGCACTTTGGGAGGCCGAGGCAGGCAGATCACAAGGGCAGGAGTTCGAGACCAGCCTGGCTAACATGGCAAAACCCTGTCTCTACTAAAAATACAAAAATTAGCCAGGCATGGTAATGCACACCTGTAATCCCAGCTACTCAGGATGCTGAGGCAGGAGAATCGCTTGAATCCGGAAGGCGGAGGTTGCAGCGAGCCGAGACCGTGCCACTGTACTCCAGCCTGGATGACAGAGCAAGACTCCATTTTCAAAAATAAATAAAAATAAAAACAAGAAAAGAAAAAGAAAAAACGAAAATATTCAGCTTATGAAGATAAGCATGTTTGCTATGGTTCTTCCTCAGCATTTCTCTAAATTTTTAGACAGTAGAATGAAAGAGGATATAGAATATTAAAAAATCAAGGTCCACACTAATTCCCAGCAAGAACCGCTATCATTAAATTTAATTTGTTCTTGCTACTATATGAACGGAGCTGCACCAAAATCCATCTCTGTGATATGATATTACTGTAAAATCCTTATGCAGCCTCAAAAGACTAAGGGACATAAACATCCTCCAATGGCATGTGAGAGCGGGCAGTGGGATGAAGATGTGAAGGGGAGCATCGGCAGCCATGCCAATCTGAGCAAATAAATCTGTAATCTCAGATCTACTGCCTTGGCCACTGTGAATTAGAATGGCTAGAATGCAGATGTGTGTGTGTGCATTCATGTGTGTTTGTGTGGAGTGTGTACCTCCCTGGAAAGGAAAATGCCTCATAAGCTACTAAGTTTTGTTTAGGGCAGATCTCATTGCTGTCAATCCACTGCAGTCATTTGCAGGTTAAAAGATGTGCTATGGCAGATAAGATTATCTGTTCTAAAAACAGTCCTTTCCAAGAGCAGAAAATGAAGCTGTTCAACTCTGGGGTCAAATTCAAAGATTCTTTTTACGGATGATAGCAAGTGCAGTTCTGCATATGACTTTACAGCTGCTCACCCAATGGCAGATCATTTTATCTGAGAAATCCCAGGAGGAAAGAGTTGTCTAGTAGAAGAAGCAACTTTGAACTCCAGGTTTATAGAGTGGGATTTTTCTAGCAAACTTATCATGTAAATTGGCTTGAACTTTCTCTTTTCCCATAATTTCATAGTAATTCAAAGTTTAGAGCCATTTGGCTTTTTGTAGAGGATTGGAATAAAAGAGCTGACTTTAACACAGAATTAGGGCTTGTGGTGGGCAGTTGGCCAGGGCCTGTCAGTCCACTTCCACCTGTGCTCTAAGTACTGGGATTTGGGGACTGGCTGAGACTGGGTCCAAATATTTCATTTGATTGTAAGGCAACTATCTCAGAGGTCTCTGGGAGATGGGAGCGGGCCCAGGACCCACTAAAAGGGCAGGAGCACTGTAAGGCAGGTCTGGGATGGTGAACTGAACTTAGGGTTGAAGGTACACAAATCTCTGTGGCCCCAGAGCTAGAGTTAGGGTGTGGACATCTCAACTAGACTTTTGAGCTGGTCTGAGGGCTTAACTCTGAGGCTGCTCAAGACAGGGCACTGTGTACATGTATCAGCTCTCTGAAGGCAGAAATCAACTCTCCAGAGTACTCAACATGGAATCACTACTTTTCTCCAGAAGCAGAGACCCCGAAAAAGGGTGTGGTCAGCACAGTGCAAATCTCTCTCAGGAAGGCAGCCATGCCAGTCAGAAATATGAAGGAACAGCTGCATACTTAAAAATCAGTTAAGTGGAAAGTACTGTCAGGAGCTTAGTCTTCTTTTGTCCACAGTGATGCTATCTGTAGTTTTTTAGAAATCACCAGTTCTATTTCAACAGTGAAGAAGTGCCATCTGAATAATGTGCCTTCGGAACATTCTTTCGCAGTGCTGGAGTGGGACGGACAGGAACATTCATTGCCCTGGACAGGCTCTTGCAGCACATTCGGGATCATGAGTTTGTCGACATCTTAGGGCTGGTGTCAGAAATGAGGTCATACCGGATGTCTATGGTGCAGACAGAGGTAGGAACATAATCTATATGTTTTTTTTCAATTTTCCCTGGGCTGAAAAACTTATCATCATTCAATGATGTGCTTTAAAACAATTCTCTCAAATTTCTTTGTATCTGTCTTTCCCATTTTCTTATTGTATATGTTCACACTGCTTTGAGGTATGAAAGAAAGGTAGAGGCCTGCAGAAATGCATCTGGTGTATAGTGATTACACTTTTATTGGCATCGTAATTCAGAGTGCATGGGTGGATTTCTGAGACTCAGAGTCAATTGCAGATAACAGCCATCCTGCGTAAATGCCACCAAATAGGGACTGTAGAACTAGTGCAATTTAATTTATATTTGAAATGTTGGATTGGATTCAATACATTGTTCATTAGCTTACCCTCCACGTGACTCTATCCCAATTCACTTTTGATGATGATTAGGAGTTGGATTTGAGCTTTCTGTCCCTTTTATGATTTTAAGGATTCCCAGTCCCCAACCTACCAGCATTGCCAGTTCCCTTCATCTCAGTGATGAAGATTTATTATTTTAACAACATGGGAGCACCCCTGAAAGATACAAGAGTGTTATGTGTTCCGTCTTCCTCCTCTTCTCCCGACTCCTCCCTCCCTGAAAGCCTGAGGATGCGCTCAGTCTGGAGTAGCAGCCCAGGGCGACGCAGGCAGACAGCACCGCCTGCCTCGGAGCAGCCGTGGGTGTGTACCTGTGTGGGCGCAATAACCCAAGTACAACAGCTTGTTCATAAGCTTTATCATCCAGCCGTACTCGCGACTTCATAGCTTCAGTTTTGCAATAATTCTTTTTCTCAAAGAGTGTGTGTGGGTGGAACACTTGAGTGGAACACAACCTGCCCTGACCTGTATCAGGATATTTTTTAAACGCCTTGGTCTTCCTCATGCTCTTCCTACCCAGCACCACTAGATGTCAGTATCACTTCAAAAGCCTAGAGTAATGGCCGCCGTCTCAGCTCCGTTTCTGCTTTCCCACGCTTTTTACTTTTCTTTCCTCCTAGCTCCCCATTCTTATCTGACCAATTTTTGGCAAGGCTGTTTCAATACATTCATTTCTGAGCTACAGCAGGATCATATCACTTGGGAAAGAGTAATCCCTGTTAATATTCGGACCTTTCATTGATAATTAGAAGCAAGTCCAATTGATTTCCTCACTTTGTTGGTTTCAATCATGCTGCCTGGTAATTTAGTGATGTGGGGACACCAATGTTACTTTTTAATCATAAGCTTAAAATGTCTGGCTTCCCAGAGAAGTCCACTATCTGGTGAGTAAACGGTGGTTTATTGATCAGTGATTTATTGATAAGCCCATATTTTGGCTCTCACTTCCATAAATTTGCAGCCTGATATGTGATTAAAACTCCCTGTTTTGTATAGGAATTTCCAAGCTTCAAAGAGCCACACTTTATTTTAAGTATTTTGTATTTAATGAACTGTCTTCCCAATTTACTTAATTCATATCTTTTAAAACTTTATATATTTGGGGGCCGGATGCGGTGGCGGGCGCCTGAAATCCCAGCTACTCGGGAAGCTTAGGCAGGAGAATTGCTTGAACCCAGGGACGGAGGTTGCAGTGAGCCAATACGGTGCCACTGCCCTCCAGCCTGGGCAACAGAGTGAGACTCCATTTCAAAAAAAAAAGAAAATAATTCATAGATTTTAATTATGGTATGTTTGCTTTTGACTTTTCCCAACTACAGATTCTTAATCTCTTTCACAGGACAGATGCTCCATCTCATTTTCAGGGCCATTATCTTTCTTTGGGTGGTAATCAAGCAGCCACCATGTTGCTTTCTGCAAAGCCAAGAAAATGTTTTGTTTTCTCCCTAAATGTTTTACCCTAAATTTTAGTTGTTTGATTTGTTTATGGCAGAATTTTAGGTTGATATCCCACAGACACAGCTTTTTTAAAGCACAGTATCACCATCCTGGTCAACATGGTGAATTGAAAACCCTAGTAAAAATACAAAAATTAGCTGGGCATGGTGACACATGGTGGTGCATGGGTATAGTCTCAGTTACTTGGGAGGCTGAGGCAGGATAATCGCTAGAACCTGGGAGGCGGAGGTTGCTTTGAGCCGAGAACTCACCACTGCACTCCAGCCTGGTGGCAGAGCAAGCCTCCATCTCAAAAATAAATAAATAAATAAATTTTAAAATATAAAGTACAGAAACTCCATGAACTCTCGTGGGGAGTTCAAAGTCAGCAAAGGGGGCAGAGGTCCCCCGGGTTACTTATTTTTTCCAACTTTTCTAGCTTGACCCCTGATTCTCTCAGGACCTCGTGTTGGATGTTTTCCAGTTCCAGTTATTTATCTGTCTGTTTTGTTGTTTTTTTTTTAACTTATGTCTAGAACATCTTGTTCATTTATCTTTATTTTTCCCTTGTTCCTCTCCGCTTACCATGGTTCATCCTGTATTTGGAATACAGATTGTTCTGCCTGAGATTCTCCTCAAGTCCATTCACATTCAAATTCTGCTGCCAGGTCACAAGAGTTAACAAGTAAAGAACAAAGTAAAAAAAAAAAAAAAAAACCTTATTCTTTTTACATGTATTATCCTACAGTACCCCTTTGACACTAATGATTTTCAAGAGGATGAAATGATTTTCCCACTGAGCTCTGTTTTTGTGTACATAATCAACTCATGTAGACCTTACTTCCTCCCTTCACTGGTATCTAATTTTCCAGCCATCTCTACAGTGCCTTGATTCCACCATTCCACCTCACCCAAAAAATTGCAGAAGTAGCTGCAATTTATGCAGCCATGTCTCCAGGTGCATAACTTTCACTAATTTTTCGTAAAGCAGACATGATAGGAAATGATACAACCTAGATAAGTGCTTTGAAACTGTGGGGTGCTACCTGTGAATGATGTTCTCCTCTCTTCTATTTTAATCGGATATTTTGTTTTATTTTCCTCTAATATCCTTCCCTGGAGGTCAGTTGGGGCTTTGCTTTTTTTTTTTTTTTTTTTTTTTTTTTTTTTTTTTGAGACAGAGTCTCGCTCTGTCGCCAGTTGCCAGGCTGGAGTGCAGTGGTGCATTCTCGGCTCACGGCAACCTCCGCCTCCCGGGTTCAAGCAATTCTCCTGCCTCAGCTTCCCGAGTAGCTGGGACTACAGGCCCGTGCCACCACGCCCAGCTAATTTTTGTATTTTAGTAGAGAGAGTTTCACTGTGTTGGCCAGGATGGCCTCAATCTCTTGACCTTGTGATCCACCCACCTTGGCCTCCCAAAGTGCTGTGATTACAGGCGTGAGCTACCGCGCCCGGCCGGGGCTTTGCTTTGAGCAGCCTATCCTCCTGATCTGCAGCTTGGATTTCTCAGGGACTTTCAAAGACAAGTCCCTCCAGGAATAATCTTTTTTTACTTTTCTTGTGGTGTTTTTGTCTGGTTGTTTTCGGTTTTGATACAAAATGTAGCCACTGAGTAGATGCAGATTGAAAGTCCAGGCAGTCTCTGGTCTTATCTATTCCCAGTGTTGACATAACACCAGAAACAATGGATTAGGTGTCCTTAAGGGATAGTTCAGCCACTGACAGGATACCGTCTCCCCAAAAGGGAATATATTTTCTCCAAACCTAGTGTTGAAAAATACAGGTTAGGCTGAGGTACCAACCCAGTGATGTTTGAAGTATTAATTTTATTTTTTTGTATGAAGTTGTTACACAAGAGGCTTCTTAAAATCCTGTGGATATCTTGACTGGATCTTCTTTAAATGTTATTTCTAGTGCTATTACTTATGGAGAAACTCTGGGAAATAAAGAAGAAACACTGTGAAATTACCCTACTTCTTGGCAGAAAGATATATTTTGTTAATTTCATCTTGGTTTTCATTCAAGTATAAACTTTTACATGATTGTGCTCATATTATATGTATATATGTATATGTATGTATATGTGCACTAATTTACATCTTATTTACATTCTAGTTTCTCACTTAGCATTTTATTATGTAGCATGTATAGTATCACAAGTTTCCTAAAATTCTATAAAGCTCATTTTAAGGACTAACGTTTCATTATGGATACACCACTGCATACTTAAACCAATCTCCTTTTTATAGGACATTAAATTGGATTATTTCCCACTTTTTACTATTATCTGTGCCCACACCATTTAGTAGCACTTTATTAATTATACCACCACCAACAATAGGTAAAATGGACTGTCTCAACAAACTTGTCAACATTAAATACTTTTTCCTTTTAGCTTTGTCCACTACATAGATAGAAAATAATTGTTTTAACTTATTTTTTATTCTTTGACTATTTTATTCTTTGAATATTTTAATATTTCCTCAGTTTACTTCAAAAATCATTTAACAGGCAAGCATAAGCTAAGTCCTAGGCATCAGGAATAAACAGACATAGTCCCTAACTTCCAGGGAATACTTGGCCTAGTGGTTGATGTCCTTTATTTTTGTCTATTTACACATGTTACTAATTTGACTTTATCACAAAAATAAAGGTATCAATTTTCTGTCATAATTCTAGAAAATATTTTTCTCTCCCTGTTTCTGGTTTACCCTATGTTATTATTCTTTTCACCTTTTTTAATATGTAGTAGATTGAGATTTTTATTTGTAATTTATTCCACTGCTCTTAATTTTAGAAATTCCTTTCCTAAAGTAAACAGAGAGAAATTAATATTTTTCTCTATATTTTTAATGACAATTTATTAAACTACCTAGAATTGACTTTAGTGTATGATGAGGGGATATCCTTTTTTCTTCAAAATAGCCCCATGATTTTGATTGAATTTTGATTCAATCAAAATTTTGATTCATTTGATTCATTCAATTCAATGAATTTTGATTCATTTCCCTTAGCATTAAGTGATAACAATCTAATGTACAGCATGGTGAGCATAGTTCGTAGTATTGTACTGTATACTTGTATCCTTGAAATTTGCTAGGCAAGGAGATCTGTGTTCTCACCACACACACACACACACACACACACACACACACACACACACACAAAATACATATATATATAATATAAATATAAACTGTTCGGGATGGTGAATGTGTTAACTAGCCTGATTGTGGTCATTTCATAATATATATGTATATCAAATCATCACATTGTACACCTTAAATATATATAATTTTCATCATACCTCAGTAAAGTTAGGGGGAAAAGATTCCACTGTTTTTTTAAAAAGCCACATTGTTCTAAGCTCTGTTATTAATCAAATACTTTTACAGTTGATTCTCCTGGATTTTCTAGTTACAAAACTGTATCTCTGTAAATAATGAAAATGGTTTCCTTTAACACCAGATCCTGATCATTTAAACTGTCACAGTGTAAAATACTATATCTTTGCACATACCTGCTCTGAAACCTGTTTTTGTCTTTTGTTCCAGGAGCAGTACATCTTTATCCATCAGTGTGTGCAACTGATGTGGATGAAGAAGAAGCAGCAGTTCTGCATCAGCGACGTCATATATGAGAATGTTAGCAAGTCCTAGTTCAGAATCTGGAGCAGTAAGTGGAGAAGAGCTTGTCACGGGTGCTCTAAGAACTATCAGAGGGGGACATGATGGATGGGACAAAAGACAGCAGTAGCCATTTGTACAGTATTGACTCTGACTTCACATGGGTGTTCCTTCCCAACTCCTGGCCTCACATGGGTGGTCACAGGGAGAGACAAGTACTGTAGCAGATCTTTGAGTTTCAATGCACCTTGGTTGCTGTTAGCAACAAACAAGAGCTTCTGCACCTCATGATGCCTCATCTCCATTCCCTCTACTGGGAACTATACATTATTCTGTTATTGGATCTGTGCCTGTAGTATCAGGACGCTACCATCCAAATCTATCTAGATATCTCGTGCAAATATTTTGTTGATTGCAAGGGTTGTACAGGGGGTTACGAAAAAGACATGAGCTGGATTGGACACTCCCAAAATCACAAACAGCACCGACAATAGAGTCTCAGGATAGCAGAGTCTGAAAAATGCCTTGATCTCACCCATTAGGTAAGCCGTTACTTAGAGCTTCATGAAGACACTTGTAACGTAGTCAATGCCCTGTACTCCAATTTTGACTAGTAGATCAGATTTTGGAGGTGTAAGTAATCTTGGCTAAGGTAACAGTAATCTTCCCATTTAGTTCAGTAAACGGACTGTAGAGTGTCTAACTATACTGCGGGGAGGGGAGCCAATGACAGGGTAGGGAGAGGACAGTGGTGCATGGGGGGAGAATCATGAAAATCTGGGAAGCATATGGACCAGTGGGCAGTAGGATAGGATTAGCATTGCAACTCTCATCCATAAAGAGAGACAGAGAGCACAATGGAACGGGAAGGATAAAGAATAAAGACAGAGAAAAATAAATTTGCTGAGAGGGGGAAAGTCATTCAGACCCACAAAAAGGAGGCAGCACACAGAGAGAGATGCACAAATCAACCCACATCTGCATGGGTTGTGGGACTGAACTTAGTGAGAGCAGTGGTGGGGAAGGGGGAGGCTGCTGCGACCGCAGGCAGCTTACCATCTTACTCTGTCTCGTTCACAGGAGAGGACACGATGTGCACCCATCCGCCCTTGCTTCCAGATTGTTTTGGGGGCCCCTGATAGTCATTTTGCTAAAAAAAAAAAAAAAAAAAAAAAAAAAAAAAAAAAAAAAAAAAAAAAAAGAGGCCCTGCTTTGTAATATGTGGCCAAGGAGATAATTTATCTCACAGAAGCACCGGGAAGACTTAGCCTTAAAGAGCCTACAGTGTCTTTTTGGACTCTTTCACTTCGGGACATTTAATAATGGACCAAATTCAACAGAACACCAGGAAGGTCAAGATACTCTCCAAAGGGCAGGAAGTACCGCACTTCCGAGTTTAGTTGCCCCTTTGCTGGTTGGGCTGAGATTTTTTGTTTTTAGATGTTTTTTTTAAGTGCAATAATTTTTGTATGTGTGTGATTCTTATCAGAAAGTTGAATTGTTTTCTGCCCACACCATTCAACAGCCCGTAACCCAGGAAAGAACAGGCATTGTTAGCATCAGATTATACCTCATTATTAAAAGGAGTCACGGCCACACATGAAGAAATGGTCATTCTACTTCAAGGAAATTGAACCAGTGCTATCTGTACTCCAACATTACCAGATCTGGACTGGGGAGGGTGGACAGGAACATTCTACCCACAGATCAACTGTGTAATCTTTTCCTATTCCAAATATGAAAAGCTATAATTCAACTTCTAAGTAGAGTAGAAAAAAAATTGTCTTAACTGTTCTAGTTCTTGATGGTTTCCTTCCTTCCTTATTAACAGTTGGGTGTTTCTTCCTTGGCCCTTTGGACTAATGTTACTGTCCAAGTCCTTTTTCAAGAAACCACATCTGGTTCAGAAGAGTGTCAAGTCGGACTCTTTAAACTCCGTTGCTGTCTGAGCAATCTTGCTGCCTAGACCTTGCATCCCTCGTTCTGTTGACCTGCATACATGTGAGAGCTATTTCTTTAAGAACTCTAGGCTGTGAAAACGCACTTTCTTTCCCCCAAAGAGCTGGGAATTTATGAAGTTATGGCAGTGAACTGCAGCATGCTGGGACAATTATTTGACTACATTTTCTTTGTAATATCGTCAAGTGTCTCTATGGATTCTGACAGAGATTTCTCTTTGTTTTGTTACCCTTTCGGTTGTCAGCTTCATTTTAACGAGTGTAACTAGTAACATTTTATTCTTTGGATTTTGTATAATTACAGTACATGATTGTGTATTGTGACATGAATGCTGTCAAAATGGACGTTGATGGCATTGAGAAGCCTGTTACTTTGTGTCACCTTCTGAGAAATAAGAGGTGATGACATAGATATGCAACAGAAAACACTTTGAGTTGAAAGTAAACACAAGCTGGCTGCTTCCCTGTGGCAACTGTGGCTATTGTGAGCCTCCCTGCGTGTGCTTCCAGGAGGCTTTGCTCATCTCCATGCACCTGACACTGCCCCTTCCCCTGGCTTCCCTCCATCCCTGATCATCTTCGTGAAGCCACAGATATAAGATCAGCTTACTATTTTATCAGTGACCTTAGCGATGGTGAAGGATGCCAGATGAACAGCTCTGCACCCCACCGTCTCTTGTCACGGAGAAGTCCTGGCTATGGCAGACCTTGGCAAAGTTTCTTGCAAGATCTGGCCAGCGAGTCTCAGTTTCACCTTGCAGGGTGAGTGGCAGAGGATATCCATACCCTGCAGGTTAACAGCTTGGGCTCCTCAGGGATTGTCGGTTCCTACTCACCTCCCTGCTACCACCTCCTCCTTTTCTTCTCACCCCCCACTCCTCTATTTCCCTTTTTGGACATTTTAATAATAGATCACACCATTCTCAGGAACAAACATGGTTAATGAAAGGTGGCAAAGGGATGTGTGACATTCTTAGATTTTCACACATGGACAGTCAGGAGTGAAATGTGCAACCTTGGAAGAGCTGATACAATGTATGGGTAAGCTGAAATACATTTCCAGCTCTGCCACTCAGAAGCAAACAGACATTTTTGCAGCCTGGAACATTGCTTCCCATGAAACAAGCCCCTTCATAAATATTTTATGTGTTTCTTGAGCATCCCTTTAAGGTAGGGATCAAATAGTGCTAGATCAATTTTCCCAAAAGGAAAGAGGACGTGTCCAGAGTTAGACTGAAGGCTCAGAGTCGAAACTACAGGAAAGTCACACTGTTCACTGGAACACTGTTGCTCCTCAGTTTGTAGAGCTTGTGATGGAAAAGGCATCAACCTATCAAAAGAGTACTCATCCCAATAATGACTTTGGAATTATCTCTCCTGGGTCTCGGTTAATAAACTGAAGAAAGACCTAATCATAGCTCCATATCTTGCAGGTGTAAGAAGTGTCAGATATGATAATTCACCCAAGGTGCTTCGTGTCTTGTTCTCTCGTGTACGTTCCCTAAGGCTACTCTAACAAGCTCTGTTTCCACACCAGGACCCAACTTCAAGCATTCAAAAGGGAGGCTTCCGGAGCCTCTGTATTATTAATTAGGGTTTTTAAAATGCATTTGAGTAGTGCTTTGTTATGAAAGAACACAGGGGCATTAGCACATGCATCATAATAGCCTGTATGGCACACAGAAAGAGCTAACAACTTGAGCATTACGAAACATTTCGCTTTGAATGCTATTTTTTTCTTGAGACAGAGTCTCTCTCTATTGTCCAGGCTGGAGTACAATGGCATGATGGTATGATCTCAGTTCGCAGCAACCTCCATCTCCTGAGTTCAAGCGATTCTCTTGCCTCAGTCTCCCGAGTAGTTAGGATTACAGGCACTTGCCACCACACCAGGCTAATTTTTTGTATTTTTAGTAGAGACAGGGTTTCACCATGTTGGCTGGGCTGGTCTCAAACTCCTGACCTTAGGTGATCCACCTGCCTCCACCTCCCAAAGTGCTGGGATTACAGGCATGAGCCACTGCGCCCAGCCTTGAGTGCTATTGAGATCAAATTCCTTGGCTGTAAAAGATAATTTATGAAGTTAATTGAGAAACAACTATTAGGATCAATTAATAAATGTAATAGTTGACACCAGTGTATCCATTACTACATATGATATGATTTTATTTAACTTGAAAAGAAGAAAGTGATGGATGACAGCATTTTTTGGAAGAGCATTTTAATTCACGGTCTACAATTTCCCACTCTAAAGACAATATTGCCTCCAAAATGTAAAATTAGAAAAGTCACTATGTTTTTTGACTATCAGATTTTATAATGTCTCTCCTTTCCTAAACGCTGTTCCTACTCCCAAAAAGGTGACACAGGTCTCAAAGGAGGCTGTAATGTCAACAGGCAAAGTGGGATCAGGGGCTTTCGATTTGAATTTTTTGCAGGCCACTTGGTAGTTGCTTGCTAGAGGATTGGCCCTTAGCCAAAGAGTTAAAGTTACTGAGTCCAATCTCTAAGAGCCAAAATTCTTCCTGCTTTCTAGCAAGAAGGACTTCCTTTACACCTCAGGAAACATCTGATGTAATGTGCTTCAAATAGCTGGCTCACTTCCTAGCTCACAGATCTCTAGCCTGGTACTTGGCACAGAGATGAAGTCCAAGGGCCATGTTCATCACTGAATATAACATTCACTTTGGCCAAAGGGGTTATGGAGCAACAAAATATAACACGTGAAACCTGCAAACTTCCACCCCTGATTTTTAATAGCCTAATTTGGAACCATTTGAAAGAAACTTCAGCCGTGACATCTCTGACCCCTGGCCTTCCAGAACAGTAAGATTTTTGCTTTTAGTTTTATCTGGTGATTATCACAAGGCCTTTTCCTGGTGGGTCACTTGGTTAAAAATGGAGTATAAGGTTTAGCTCTGGGAGTTGCATCATAAGAGGGACGTGAACAGACTGAAGGCAGTCCTGACACGGTCCCTAGAACTGTTGGAAATGTGGAGAAATAACAGGTTGTAATAAGAAAACCTGGGAAAACTGGGGCTAACCTGGAGTAAAGGAAGTCATTTATTGAATCACTCAGTCAACAAATGTGTGTTTATCTAATCATGTCGGAAGAATCACTCGATCAATCAATCTAAGATTTCTTGACCACTTGCAATATGGTAAGCACAAATATGAAGACTTTTAAAAATAAGCTATCTAATCAGTTTTCATACTGTTGTTGGAAGATTCAAAAAAGCATTAGTCAAGTCTTTTTCAACATTTTTTACTTAGATCTTCCAAAACCTTGTGAATATATATTCTGGACATACCCACCAGCCATCATATTTAATGATGTTAAGTAATTTCCCCAATGGCTTATATAACAGAAATAACAAGTATTCATTGTTTTTGTTACTCATAAACCACTAGAGACCCTGACATGGTCGCTCTTCCTTGATAAGAGTCACCAAACTAGTTTTGTCCTCCTACTCATAACAAGAGTCTCCTCAACCATATTCCTGGTAGACGGCTAAGTCTATTCACTGAACACTTTTAGTGGGAGGGTTTACCTTAGGAGCGATTCCTCCCTTTATTTTTCTGGAAGCATTTTTTCACTTGTTTACATACCCAAGGACCTTGCTAACATTAAGAATGTATGAGTCTGTGCCTCCCATGGGCATAGGCTTGAAGCCCAAATCTACTTCCCCATCTTGGAAAAAAAATAAAAAATAAAACAGGTTCTGTGGCTGCTTTGAATACCAGACTGGCTTCTCACTTGCCAGCAAAGGAGATGGCACTTACGGCTGACTCAAGGAGCAATGGGGGTTTCTTTCTAATGTGCTGATCCCTTCATATTCATATTCTCAACTTCAAAACATCATTAGGAGGTGAGAATGCTCATTTACCAGGTGACAAAGTTGAGGGATGATTAAGTGAAGAGGCAGTGCAGTTAAATTACAACAACAGGGTTAGGAAGTGGCGGAAGCAGGATTCCAAGCCAGCTCTTCCCAGCCCTAAACCTTTTCCCTTACTAATTCATGCTGTTTCTCGTTCATACTTAGCATGGATAAAGGGTAGTGGGATGGAATTCATAGCTTCATCCCCAGGTAATGTGTTTAATCTAGAGGGTAAGCATTCAATTTGAGAAATGGTAAATCTCTAACCTAAGAAAATCATTTATTTCTTGAACCTCTCATGCCAAGCACCAATGAAGCAGTTATGACTATGAAGGTGGATGCAACAAGGTTCTTGCTTCTAGTTTCCATGCCAGTAGGGGATCAGAAGTAAAAATAAGGGCAACAAAGTGTAACGGACACCATTACAGAAACACATAAAGCATCCAATGTAGGTCCAAGAGAAGGACAGGTGATATTTTTTCCTGGAAGGGTCAGGAAACACTATATTGCTATTTTAAAGTATTAATAACTATAGGGCCACATTAAGCAATATTGAAGCAGGAGCGGCCATGAGAAACAGACCTCTCAGGCACTGAACTAGAAAGGAAGGGTTTTATTATTACGGCCCGGGAGCAAGGCTTTATGTTTTGTCCAAACAGCCAAGCTTCCCTAACAAAGAGAAGCTCTGCTTTTATATAGGCTTATACTCTAGATATTACACATGAAAGGATCTCAGGTTTACAGCCTTAGAAATTACAAGTAAAAGGGTCTTGGGTTTACAGCTTTAGAAATCACATATGAAAGGGTCTTGGGTTTGCAGTTTTAGGAATTACATGTGAAAGGGCCTTGGTCTCCAGATGGAGGAGTGGGTGGGGGCTTGATCTTGTTTAAGTAAAAACAATGTCTTCCGGAGATATTCCCCCACACCACGCCTGCTATCTTATAGGAAGGTGATTCAGGAGGCGCCACCAGTCGGCCAGCCTTTTTTTCTATTGATTATGCAGTGCGGAGGTCAAGGGGGTGGTGATCCCAGATGCCTAGGTCTCCTTCCTCACCGCCCCCCTCTTTGAGACCCTCACCACTCTATAATATTAGTGAGAGGTCTCATTTTTATTCTCATCTTCCAGATTCTCTGAAGAAACTGATTGATGATGATGGATATAAAACATTTGTGATGTCATTTTTTGGCCAACTACAGTAGTGATGAATCCCCTAATAATCTGAAGAAACGGGGGAGTGAACGAGGGAGTAGTACACAAACACCCACTATTGTTACCACACTTATGATGAGGGCTTTTAATCCTCCCGAGGCTGAGGACCAACCTTTAAACAAGAGCTCAGGGTTGAATTGATGCCATACCTGCACAGGCACGTGTGCTAATTTGGTTATATTCTTAACTGCATGACCCTGGTCATTTATGCGCAGGCAGCAGTTGGTTAGTTTGAATTTTTTACAGACTCCTCCCTCAGCTGCCAGCAAATAATCTAAGGCCAACCAGTTCTGATAAATGGCATTTCTCATTGGAGTTTCTTGTCTGGCCAAAATGGACAGAGCTTTGCCCGTTTCATTAATGAGTATTTCCAAGGCAGCCTGCAACTGGATGATCTGATTTAGCATATAAATAGGAGTCCAGTGTCCCCATGAGCCATTCTCTGTCCCTGTGGCTGGCCTATAGTACTCAATAATTCTTTCTGGTCATCACTTAATGTTTTCCCATTTACTTATTTTCAGACTTCTCTTCTCCCAGGCAGAGTAGACTGGGTGTCCTAATAGCTCACCTGTCTTAACAGATAATTGGAAAAAAGAAGGCTTAATGATGCCTATGACACAGTTACCTGTCCATCTTTCAGGCAGCTGTACGTATGCTCTATGTCCACATATCCAGTACAACGCAGGGGGGACTGCCCAGTCTCTCCAAGACCCAGGGTGATTCCAAGCATCCTGTAATTTTGGAAATTCCAGGAGGGGGTTCTTTTCAGTATAGTTTGAGCTCCACCAGGTTACAGTGCCCACTGTCCCATTATATAGTCGCTGCCCTAAGCAGCTAAGCTTTCCAACTAGAACAGTGAAGTCTGTTCCTCCTCTGGCCAAATAATATTGTCCAATAATTGACACCTTTAAAACCCAGAAACTGTTGGTTTGAACTCTCTGAACTGAGGTCAGGTCAGGGATGAGATCAGAGGGTAATAGCTCATGGGCTTCCCATGGCCACCTGTCACCCATAGTCATCCCTCCACATACATACCAAGAAGTAACATTGAGGGAACGGACCACATTTTCAGCAAATTGGAGGAACAAGTTTTTTTTTCTTTTTCGGAAGTTCCGGCACTGGCTTATTTAATATACTTCAAAAGGCTGGTGCACTGGCCGGGCTGAAGGCTTTTTGATTTTTCCCTGAATCTGGACACTGGCTCCAGGGTCAAGCCCTTTCTCATCAATTCCTAGCATTACACTCTCCGCTTTTTCCCATTTAGGGTCTTGGGGGTTTGTGAATATTAATTCTACTGGGTTACAATGTCCTGAGACACAAAGGACATTACTCCCTGGAATGGTGTCTCTCTCTTTTACAAGATGAACGGGATTATTTGTATTATTTTTCCAAGTGGCCCAGATGACACATGACCCAAAAATGCATTTACTGCACCGGGAGGTTCTCTGGCAGATATACTTATGCTCTTTTGTATAACTTTGTTCCCATCTGAGGGAACCACAGCCCCCTCTGCTGAAATGATAGGCACTGATGGCTGCACAGGCATCAAGCCTTAGTGTAAACTGTTTTGGCTTCCGTTTTCCTGTTTTAGCTATTAATTTAGTAGGGCTATTACATCGCCCTGTTAGGAGTCTAATTTCAAAAGTCCTATCTGTAGGCGGCTCTGATGGGTCATAGCATACATCGGGCTGTCCATCCTCTGGATTACACACCTTATACTGAGTACTGTTATATAACCAGGTTCCCTTCTGTGTCCCTGTACATTCATAATAACTGTAGAACGAAAGAATAGCAGTAACTTTATGTCCTACCTTAGTACCTGGTGTACACACTGAGAGCGTTCTTCAAAATTTGTTAATGCCCCTACTGTACAAGTCCAAATATTAAGAAGAACAAGTCCCACGATGAATTTGCCTCATGCTTTGGCCAAGTGTGGACCAGCCAGCTTCCGGGATGTGGCTGGAGCAGGGCTTGTTGTCCTTTTTAAGGTGATTCTGCAGTTGTTGTCTGGGTCTGGTGTAGCTTCCCGAGTTTCAGCTGCTGCTGGTTTCACACAGCTGTGGTGGATCCAGGCTGGGATTCCCTCTACCTTTAAGGCTGTGGAAGTGATCAGGATCACGATCTGGGGTCCTTTCCACTGTGGCTTCAGAGGGGCTGCACTCCAGTCCTTTATCACCTGGTGAGAAAGGATGAACTGGGGAGAATAAGCTTACAGGGCATCTTTCATTTACCCAGGTTGAAATATCCTGAGCGATTTTCCCTCGAGCTTGTAATTGGCGTCCTAACTCAGTCTCTCCCCATTCCCAAGGAGTTCCCCGGAGTGCCTGGAGTATGGAAGGGAGCCTATGATATGAGACTTCAGAGGGGGATTATCCTGTTCTCCTAGAGGGAGTGCATCTAATTTTGAATAACACCAAGGGAAGTGCCTACACCTGCTTTAATCTTGTTTCCTGACACATTTTTCCCTAAGCTATTTTTGACGGTCTGGTTCATTTTTTCCACTTCTCTGAAACTCTGAGGTCAATAGGCAGAGTGCAGTTTCCAAGTAATACCCAAGGCCATTGCTGTTTTCTGGACCAAATCCACCACAAATGCTGGTCCGTTGTCTGATCCAATGTGCAGTGGCAGTCCAAACCTAGGGATGAGATCTTGAAGCAGCACACAGGTTACTTCATGGGCTTCCTGGCACCAGGGGCAAAGTGGCAGTTTAGGGTGTTGCACAGACCCCAGTGGTGACACAGAGATTTTCACTTTAGCA
Organism: Cebus imitator; assembly: GCF_001604975.1. NCBI lineage: Eukaryota > Metazoa > Chordata > Mammalia > Primates > Cebidae > Cebus > Cebus imitator. The sequence continues at coordinate 3,588,866 of NW_016107317.1, forward strand.
GGCTCAGGTATTTGGTAGGCCTAGCATTTGTTCACCAATGATGTCCTTTGGTGTTCATTAGGGTCACTACTGTGTGGGGTGCTTTGATATTTAAATTCTTCCCAGAGTTGATGCTGGAACTGCAATTGCCATTCCTATTTTTCTTTTTTTTTTTCTTTTTTTCTTTCTGACACATACAACATGAGAGGCTTCATTAAATCAGATAGCCCCAAAGCCAGGGCTGACAAATTTTCACTTTTAGTTTCTCACCCATTCAAAGCGTTTCTTGTCTTTTCCCCTCCCACGGCTCCCAGGAACTCCCTCATGTGTCTTCTAGTCTCGGGTTCTGCAGGTTGCAAATAACTTACTTCCTCTCTGCTCCTAGGCTGCGTTCCCCCTTCTGGATGGTGAACCCCAGATATCGCACTTGCTGTCGGCAAATCTGGGCTTTCTTTGTAGACACTTTATACCCACAGTCCTCCAGATGCTGAAGGAAGGCATCCGTTCCTTTTGCAGACCCGACTGCCGTGGGGTGTCCCAATAAAAGGTCATCAGCATATAGGACTTAGCATGCAGCCTAAGTCCTTTTCAAGAAACTTCTGGGGGACAGTCACAGGCTAGCACCTCCCCAAGGATGGTGAGAGAGTTTCTGAGCCCCTGGGAAGCCTGGTCCTGGTGTACCGGGGTGGTCACACCTGTTTCTGGATTTTTTTTTCCCATTGAAATGCAAACAGTTTTTGACCCTCTGAGGCCAGTCCAATGCTAAAGAAGTACACTTTAAGTCCAATCAAGTGAACCAACTCTCCTCTGCTGGCAATAATCCCAACTGCATGCACAAGACGGGTGCAAGTGGGTTCAAAGTCACTGTAGTCTGATTGACCAAACTCAAGCCCTGCACCGGCCTGAGTGGAAATACCAGTCTTTGGTCCCCGGTTAGGGAAGGTCTCCACCCTCCTTCCCGAGGGACAAGAGTCAGACGGTGGGAGCCTGGATAACCCCTGCCTGAGGAAGTCTTAGCTGCAGGGAGTCCTCATTATTGAATGGGATAGTTGTAGCCCTTAATTTGCACTACAAGTTTTGCGGAGGAGAGGGGTAGGGGCAGTCCAGCAAGTACAAGGAAGTCTGTTTTCCTAACACCTTAGTAGCTCTAACGATATTGGTTTTGTTTCCTTTGATGGGGGGTTACAGAGCTGTTGCTCAGACCATGGGCTCTTTGGGGGCATATGAGCCCGGCCACCCTCCTTTAGTCCGGTGGCTCTTCCATTAGACTGAACAGAGCTCCTCCAATTTCGTCTGGATCCTCGTGTTTAGGATTGCCGTTTTCCTGTTAGCTGGGGACACCTGTCCTTCCAGTGCCCCACTCCTCTACAATAAGCTCACTGATCTCATTGCAGGTGCGGGCGGGCAGACTGCAGGGCTTTCCAGGAACCCTCCTTTTCCCACACTCTTGGGGGCGCTCCTCTACTAGCAGCAGCTATCAAGTCGGCATTTTGTCGAGGCTGACTCTGGTTTTCTCTACGTCTTTTTCCACAGCTCACCGCTTCTTGGTTCACAAACACCTGTAACTGTGAGGTATCCATGCCCGCAAATCCTGCCTGTTTCTGCAATTTTAGTCTAACGTCTTTTGCACACTGACTGACTAATGTCATATTTATCAAGCACTGGTTTTCAGGGCTTTCAGGATCAAAAGGAGTCTACATACGGAACGCTTCAGCCAGCCTCTAGTCCGTGTTAAAAAAATACATAAGCAGGCCGGGCGCGGTGGCTCACGCCTGTAATCCCAGCACTTTGGGAGGCCGAGGCGGGTGGATCACGAGGTCAAGAGATCGAGACCATCCTGGTCAACATAGTGAGACCCCGTCTCTACTAAAAATACAAAAAATTAGCTGGGCATGGTGGCGTGTGCCTGTAATCCCAGCTACTCAGAAGGCTGAGGCAGGAGAATTGCCTGAGCCCAGGAGGCGGAGGTTGCGGTGAGCCGAGATCGCGCCATTGCACTCCAGCCTGGGTAACGAGCGAAACTCATTCTCAAAAAAAAAAAAAAAAAATACATAAGCAGCTGGTGGCAGTCAGCAGGAGTGGGGTTATGAGCCTGAATAATCGTTTGCAGTAGGTCAACGAGAGCCTGTGGCTTCTCGGTATCAAAAACTCTTCTGCTGCTGGGTCTGCCGGAACCTTGGGGTCTGTGTCTCTGCCACTGACCCTGTCCCGTCCAGGCGCCAGACCTTGGGAGTCCACATCTCTCTGTGGGGGGGGATTTTTTCTAGCGGTCTGTCCCTTGGCCATTAAAACAGTCACTGCCTGTCCTCTTAACCACTTCGGAGGGTTCAAAACTAACTGCAACCACGAGTCTATGTATAGAAATTGATCAAGGCGTTCTAGCTCGCCGCATATAATCTCATGCCTTACTTTGGAGATAAGAGACCTGTCGAGGGTCCTCTCTGGGGGCCAACCTACCCCAAATGTTGGCCAGTCTACCTCACATAAAGTCCTTAATTTCTCTGGTGTCAAAGCTACTGTATAATTTCCCCTAAATCCCTTCTTGAAATTTTTCAGCATGGTCTCTAAAGGAGTGGGTTTGCCATGAGTGTGACCCATGCCTATGTACCAGAAAAACAATTCCCACAGTTAAAAGGTGCTACTCTGCCCACAGCAGTTCCTGCCCAGTGAGACACAGTACACACTCTCCAATTTACATTCACTTCAATCATTTTACAACGCCTAGAAGGCAAAGGCTCCTCCACTCAGCCTCATGTGGCCGTCTCTAATTCCAAATAGCCCTACAAATTGCTCGAAGTATGAGGCCCCTTCTAATGGGCCTGATATTTCCACATTTCATGGCTGATGAGTCCAGTTGGACCCCTACACACACACACACACACATACACACACACACTATCCTCCCTCCACCCAAATTGAAACCATAAGCAAAAGCTTCCAAGGTTGGTCACAAAAAAGAGAGAGAGAGAGAGCCAAGTTCAAAAGTGCCAACTCTGACACCTGTGGGTGATCAGTCCATGCTTCCACCTAAAGGAGGTGGGCAAGTTTCCCAAGACTAATCCTACTGTGTTTCTGTTGTCCAAATGTTCCAAGTACCCATTCCTTTTCGATGTTCAGCCACTGGGAGGATCCACACTGCGGGGGCTTTCCGGCTTACCTCTGGCGAGGCTTCCCACCGGGCAAATACCTGCCCAGGAGCGCTCTCAGGAACTGCGTCATCCCAGTGGGTAGGAGCCCCCTGCAGGGATGCTCCGAAGGGCTAGGCAAGCCACCTGAGAGGCTTCTCCGGCCGTCTGCCAACCAAAACTCATTTCCCGGTCAGGGAACCAAATGAAGCAGGAGCGGCTGTGAGAAACAGACCTCTCAGACACTGAACTAGAAAGGAAGGGGTTTTATTATTACAGCCCGGGAGCAAGGCTTTATGTTTTGTCCAAACTGCTAAGCTCCCCTAACAAAAAGAAGCTCTGACTTTATGTAGGCTTACACTGTAGATATTACATGTGAAAGGATCTTAGGTTTACAGCCTTAGAAGTTACAAGTGAAAGGGTCTTGGGTTTACAGCTTTAGAAATCACATATGAAAGGGTCTTGGGTTTACAGTTTTAGGAATTACATGTGAAAGGGTCTTGGTCTCCAGATGGAGGAGTGGGTGGAGACTTGATCTTATTTAAGTAAAAACAATGTCTTCCGGAGATATTCCCCCACACCACGCCTGCTAACTCACAGGAAGGTGATTCAGGAGGCACGGCCAGTTGGCCAGCCTTTTCTTCTATTGAAATGCAGTGTGGAGGTCAAGGAGGAGGTGATCCCAGATGCCTGGGTCTCCTTCCTCAATACTGATGAGGAACATTCATTGCTCAATCAGCAAACAGAAAGCACCCACTGTGCATCAGTCACTGGGGCCCATATGGATGACCAGTCCTCCCACCCTGCCTTTTGAACCTGTTTTTCTTGGCAGCTTCCCAAGGGACCATTTCTCTTAAGACGTTCACAAACAGCTCCAGATCATGTGTCACTCAGCAGAATCCAATGGATTTATTGTTACTGCAAACCTAACAGAGCATATTGGGGCTACCTTTCAAGACCCTTTTCAGAGCTCTGGACAATGGAATGTGTGCTTCCTGGCCTCTGGACCATGAAAATTACCCAGGAGAAACATTCCATTCTGCCCTCTCCCACCTCCCACCCTGTCTTTCTCCTAGATCTCTCCTAATCTTTTGGTTGTCATTGCTTTTCACACCCTATCATAAGACCATGACTCAGACACCCACCTGAATTTCTTAGCCTTACACTAGGCCGTTGCCTCTGAATCAGATTCCTGGATTCCTATTAACAATACACCCCAGAGTGGTTTCACATCAACAACAGCTCACACATACAGGAGCCCATGAGGCTTGGTGTATGGAGTGATGCTGGGAAACCGAGTCCTTTGCTTTGTGTGTTTGTCCTGGTCCATGTGTGTGTTCCAGGGCCATAGTCACACTTCAAAGCCAGCTAGCACAAAATATTTTTGTTCAGTTCTAAGAACACCAAAAAGTCCAAAAGCCTGTTTAAACCAGAAAAAGTTAACTGTAAGGCCGGGCGCGGTGGCTCACGCCTGTAATCCCAGCACTTCGGGAGGCCGAGGCGGGTGGATCACGAGGTCAAGAGATCGAGACCATCCTGGTCAACACGGCGAAACCCCGTCTCTACTAAAGCTACAACAAATTAGCTGGGCATGGTGGCGCGTGCCTGTAATCCCAGCTACTCAGGAGGCTGAGGCAGGAGAATTGCC
>NW_016107317.1:3593741-3595606 GCF_001604975.1 Cebus imitator
AAAAAAAAAAAAAAAAAAGTTAACTGTAACCACTACATCCTTTACAAATATAAAACAGAATGGTCTTGGAAAGGTTCTTTCATGTCCAAGACCAAATTAGATCGTATTGTTCCTTAACCAATGAACTTGGGAAGCTTAACAGGACAGGGTCCAGCAGGTCAGCAGAGCAGAGTGGCTTAGAATAAGGGGCGTTGGGTGAAGAGAGGTTGAGCTAAGTCTCTGCTCCTGACTATATGTAACTCAGTGGTCTAATCTATGAAATGACATCGTGATGGTAGGTTTCACACAGGGAGTCTTAGTCAGGGCTGCCGTAACAAAGCACCATGAACTAGGTGGCTTTAAACAACCGGAATGCATTTCTTACAGCTCTGTAGGCTGTAAGTCCAAGCTCAAGATGACAGCATGGTTGGTTCTGGTGACAGTCCTCCTCTGAATAGCGGACAGCTGTCTTCTTATTGTATGCTCACATGGCAAAAACAAGGCAAGAGAGCTCTCTGCTGTCCCTTTAAGCGGGCACTGATCCCATTCATGAAGGCTCTACCTTCATGATATAATTATTTCCCAAAGGTCCTACCTCCTAATATCATTACATTAGAGGCTAGAATTTCAACATATGAATTTTGGAGGGACAAATTCAGTCCATTGCATAAAGCATCAGAAGATAACATGTGTACAGGTCTGAAAACAATATCAGGAATAGTTTAGCGTGTTACATGCCCCCCTGTTACAAGCCAATCTCCCATGGTCTCTAAAAGCCATCTCAATAATCTTCAATAGACTTGATAAGAGCATCTGAAGCTGGTATCTGACCTAAGCTGACTGGGTTTTTCCAGGGTGACACCTGAACCCCCTCTTTTGGCACCTGCCTTTACAGTCACAGACCTTGGAATATAAAAGAGGTAGAGTCTGTGACCCAATGTGGACACCCTTGTGTCATAGGCACATGATGCAAAAGCAGAAGCTACTTTTCCAGGTAAGAGTCCTGGATTTCCCAGGCCTGACTTTCCAATTCTGTACTAGCAAATGCATCAGCAATGTGTGTGTGGGTTATGTCCAGTGCATGTAATCTACTCTATTGGGTTCCCCAGAGAAGCAATGTCAACACCTAATTCACATTCCATGAAGATGTCTGCAGCTGTACAGATAATCTGCACAAATTCCTTGCACTAAAACTATGTCTAGAAAGCTGACTACTTCTAAGATAAGGCACCCAATTTGTACAACCCTTAATATGTACGTATGCCTGGGTCAAGTTAAGAAGAGATGCTTGGAGTGAGCAGACACCGCTTGTGAGCGCCACTTAATCCCTCTGTGAACTGGTTTCCTTGTTTGTTAATGGCAATAATAAGAGCCTCCTCCACAGTGCACTGAGGATTAAATGTAAAGCCCTTGGCACGGTGCCTGGTGGTTTGTGGGTGCAGAGTGGCATAACTGAGAAGTCACAGAGTCACAGAGCTCTGTTCTGATGCTGACCAGCAGTGTGGCTTTGAGAAGTCACCTACTATTTCTGAGCCTAAGAGTGCCCACAAAAACAAAGTAATATCTATGTTTTGGAGTTGTAGTGAAACTTACAACTGGTTGTGTAAAGCATGTCAAAGGCCTGGCAGAGTCAGCATAGCATAAATGCAGTATGATTTTTCAAATTTCCAAATCTCTCCCTCTCTTAGTGCATTTAGGCCACCAACCCTGTTACTCCTTCCAGCACCAAGACATCTATGGAGTGAGTGTGCCCACTTGATTACTCAGTCCCACATGGGCGCCTTTATCATGAGCATGCCCACCTGCAAGGTCAGCTCCCAGAGTCAGTAGCTCCCATAAGAGGCAGCGGTTTGGCCAGGAGCAGTGGCTCATGCCTATAATCCCAG
>NW_016107317.1:3595899-3614554 GCF_001604975.1 Cebus imitator
AAAAAAAAAAAAAAAAAAAAAATGAGGCAGAGGTTTCATGTGTACATACATGTGACATATCAGGGTGGGAAATTCAGTAGGAAAAATACGAAAAGAATTTGGAAGCATTCAGGAAATCCCAGATATCTGTTTTAATTTGCATTCTGTAAAGCCACTGCGCTGTCACCAAGGCATAATATAACAATAGTTATTTTCTCATTTTTTTTCCCCATTTGCTGCAATGCAAATGAAACAAATTATCCAAACTTCCAAATTCCATCCTATAATAAGATTGGTTTTGGAGATGAGGCAATAAACTAACTTCCCTGTGCTGTTTTCCTAATAAAAAAATGCACCCTTATATATTGCAAGGTATTAGGTTGCTACAGGCTATTAACACCCATGACCTCTCACCTTGCAAAGAGCTGTGTTGTGTGTGTGTGTGTTTGTAACAGAGTCTCGCTGTGCCGCCCAGGCTGGAGTGCAGTGGCGCGATCTCGGAAGAGCTGTATTTTGTGAGCTAGAAACAGCTCATGGCAGCTGTCTTTGCCTTTTTGCCTGTGTTCCAAGAGCTCTGCTGCTTCGGTTCCCTCACTAGTGAAAGGCAAATCAATCCTTTTCCGACAGGCCTCCTAAGAGCTGGGGACACTGTCGTGTTTACTGGATACACCACACCACAGATTAATTTGAAGCAAATGTGTATCTACTCCTAGTTTGGACCTGGCTATTGTGGGCAGGATTGAGACTAAGATACACTACTTTTTACCCCAATTTATTGGTATGTGATGTCTACTCCAAGGCATAAATGTGGACCTATGAGAGAATGTCCAAGGGTAATTTTTCTACCTAAACAAAATAGCGCTTTGAGGAGGTGGTCAGTCATCTGAAATTCCCCACAGACACGAGTGACCTTTGCAACTGAGAATTGTATTTCCTGGTCTAACTGCTGCCTGGAACAACCGGTGTTCAGTCCACTTTCACATCCGCCTGCAAGTGCCTTCATGGGACCTGGATTTCCAAGGTTCAGAGATTTCCAGATAAGTCTCCCCGACTCCTCTCTGCAGCTTCAGTGCTGATTTTACCTGTTTTATACAGAGGCATACTATACAAAATTTCATTTTTTAAAAAAGTGCTTTTTCTGCTTAAATTGTTGTATACACTGACCTATATGATACATGAGAGTGAAGGTTTGCATGATGTATGGAAGTCCAAGAAATTGAGTCCAAATTTAATTGTCCACTTTGTAATCTTTTATAAGCTATTTAACTTATTTGAGTTTCAATTTCCTCTTTTATAAAGTGGGATATATGTGAAAGTACTCAGCACACATGAATTCAGTTCCTGTTTCCCTTTCCTTAGAATAGATGGGAGGGCAGAAGGCCTTAGCATATGGTACTACCTCAGAATAAGAAACAACGAAATAGGACAAACAGTAAAAGACTTAGAGATTTCAATTTCTCACCAGTTTCTGTGCATGTGTGCATGTGTGTGTGTTTGTGTGCATACGTGTGCTTTATTCTGTTTTTCCATGGACTGAAGGGGCCTTCATTTCATTTTTGGAGGAAACAGGAATGATTGAAATGGGGAAATTATACTCTATTCCATATACAGGGCTTTCCCAGCCAAGGCAGCCCAGAAATGGAGCAGGAATTGGGCCAGCTGCCTGGGACTACAGTCAGGAAGGAATGAGCCCTGAGAGCCGCCTGGACCAGGACCATCTGGGCCCCGCAGCAGTCCTGGCTCTCCGCCCACCTCCTTCCAGCCCGAGCTCAACGTGATGTGTCCAAAGCTCTTCCGAAGGCATCTCAGCTGTTAAGATACCCCAGTTCATACAGAAATCCAGGTTCAAGACCTTAATTCTCTGAGAGCATGTAATAGCCACACCCACCTCCAATTCAGCTTCACGTTTAATTGCGTAGTTCCTATTCTATCTCATCAGAATTATACTAACTTTTCATTGTTTAACCTTTCTTTCACAAATGTGATAAATCTGAGCATTTGGGTATTAGAAGATATTTCTTCTACTGAGCGTGGCCCCCCACCCAAAATAAAAACAAAAACAAACAACTGAGCGCTCTCAGAGCCCTGGTTTCTTTCTCTATCCTCAATTGAGGATAGAGAAAGAAACAAAGAGGCAAGTAAAGGGGCTGTGAGTTGATGTGGGAGTAGGTCTTAAAGGTGGAGGAGAAGGCTGGGCGCAATGGCTCACGCCGTAATCCCAACACTTTGGGAGGCTGAGGTAGGTGGATCACCTGAGGTCGAGAGTTCAAGACCAGCCTGACCAACATGGAGAAACCTAGTCTCCACTAAAAATATAAAAAATTAGCCGATGTGGTGCTGCATGTCTGTAATCCCAGCTACTCCAGAGGCCGACACAGGAGAATTGCTTGAACCCGGAAGGCAGAGGTTGCAGTGAGCCAAGATTGCATCACTGCACTCCAGCCTGGGCAACAAGAGCTAAACTCCATCTCAAAAAAAAAAAAGTAGGAAAAAAGAAGGGACTGAGGACAAGATGATGGAGAGAGAATGGGTGGGGGAAAAAGAAACACATCATACAAACTGAAATTCCCATATAGAACCCAGAACTGCTGAGAATGCAACCTTTCTTGGGACGTCTACGGCACCCGTGGCTTTATAAGTATTTTATGTTTTATTTTAGTGTTTTTTTCAACAAGAAAAAAATATGCAAGAGAAAGATGGTATTACAGAATGGTAAAATGCCTTCCTTTCCAAATGCATTCCTACGGGCCCTTTGTATAACCTTACGAACATTTCTCATGCTAGCTACTAAGTTAAGGCCATGCCCTTTGGGAAAAACTAAATGTCACAGCATAAATCTACAGTCTCTGGGAAATCAGCATTGCTAGTTTTAGCATGTAATTTTGTCCTAAGAAATCAGTGAGACTAGATTCAGGGATAAATAAGGCAAACTGCAACAGTTGTTTAGATTGTATGTTCCTTGATGGCGGAGACCCTGTCTAGGTATCTCCTTGAATATCCAATTCTAAAAGTAAACACGTGCTAAATGTTTATTGAATGAACGCTGTCTCCTACTTAGAAACAATTCATCTTAAATACACTCCTTTACGGACTCTCTACAATTTTCTAATATTGTTCCACCTTCCTTATGCAAGCACTGAGAAGAAAGCGAGAAGACTCAGACCTGGTGAGACCTCCACCCAACCTCTAGTGCAGCCTCTATAAAGTTAATTTTACGAAACAAGTGAATCTCATTTTTCCTACAAATTTTCTTCAAGAAAAGTGTGGACAGAAGGGTTTTAAGTGATTAGAGTACCTCTCAAATTAGCTTCCCATGATCCGTTGCCTATTAAAGAGAGGAAAAGAGGTAAAATCTATTGGTCACCATTTATAAGCAGCAGGAGACTATCATATCTGGGATAAGTAAAATTTGTAGTGGGTCAAAGGTAGATCTCTGGGCAGGGCAGTACTGTGATGTGCAGCTGGTATGGTGCCTGAGGCTCAGGGTTTTTTGCCCAGCAGATAGCTGTGGGTTCTGTCCAGCTCACACCCTCCCAATTGTGTCTCTCTCTGGCATCTGTCCCAAGAGCAGACCCAGCCAGCTAGTTTTGTTCCGAATCTTCTGTGCCCAGATCACTGGACTGTTCCAGTGTGCCAGGTGACAGGGCTTCCTCAGGCAGAATTTGCATCTGGCCAATGGGCTACACCCTTCCAAGACCAGTCTGGTGGAGGAAGGGACACCTAGCTTCACACCAGTACACAAACCCTTACCTCAATCTTCTCAGTGTTCTGAGAGTGGAAGCGCCTTCCCTGCTTGAGCTCAGACCACAAATCTCAGCATAGTATCCCCCAACAGAGTGCTCAAATTCTGAAGAGTTAGGACCAGGTCCATACCTTTGTTCCCCTCTGGCCCCTCAGGGTCAAGCACCGGCTGTGCTTGGGGGTGCTGAACTGTTTAAGTGTTCAGTTTCCCAGGCCACCGGCAAAACACTCAGGTCGGGCAGCAGTATATGGCTGTCTATTTGCAAGTACCACACTATTTTTACTACTGTAGCTTTGTGGTAAGTTTTGAAATCATGAAGTGTGAGTCCTCCAGCTTTTTTCTTCTTTTTCAGAATTTCTTTAAGGGGTAGAGAGCTATTTGGAGTCCCTTGAGATTTCATATGAATGTTAGGATGGGTTTCTCTATTTCTACAAAAAACAAAACAAAAAACAAAAAAATCCCCACATCATTGCGATTTTCAGAGAGACTGCCAATCTTAATCTGTAGATTGGCTTAGATATTATTGATATCTTAACAGTATTAAGTCTTCCAATTCATGAGTATGGGATTGTGTTCCATTTATTTGTGCCCTCTTTAATTTCTTTCAGAAATGTTTCATAGTTTTCATTGAACAAATTTCACGTACTGCCTTGTATAATTCCTAAGAATTTTATTTTTGTTTTATGCTACTATAAATAAAAGTTTTTAAATTTACTTTTTAACTTTTGTGTATATTTTAAGCTATTTTCCTTGTGATTAACATGATAATTACATTTAACATTTTGAAGTTATAACACGCTATATCAGCTTAACTTCAACAAATTCTGTTCCTTTAACAGCTATATCCCCATCTCCTTCAGTTTTTGATGTCACAACATTACATGTTTACACATTGTGGAACCAGAAACATAAACTTTTAATAATTAATAATTCTTTTAATAAAAATGTGGAGTTAGAAGCCAAAGTTATAACACTAGGTTTGACAATAATTGTTTGAAAAATATATTGTCTGCCAATCATATGGAAAACAAAAAGTGGAAACACATGCCATTGTTACAATAATACTAGTTTTTATAATTGCCCATGTATTTACCATCACTGAGATCTATATTTTGTCACACGGCTTCGAGTTACTGTTTCGCATATTTTCATTTCAAACTTCAGCACTCCCTTTAGCATTTCCTGCAGGGCAGGTCTATTGGTTAAAAAATTCCCTCGGGTTTTGTTTACTTTGGAATGTCATAATTTCTCCTTCATTCTTGAAGGCAAGTTTTGCCAAATATAGGATTCTTTGTGTTTTTTTTTTTTTTGGTTTTTTGAGATGGAGTTTCACTCTTGTTGCCCAGGCTACAGTGCAATTGTGCAATCTCGGCTCACCACAACCTCTGCCTCACGGGTTCAAGCAATTCTCCTGCCTCAGCCTCCTAAGTAGCTGTGACTACAGGCGCGTGCCACCACACCCAGCTAATTTTTGTATTGTTAGTAGAGACGGGGTTTCACCATGTTGACCAGGATGGTCTCGATCTCTTGACCCGTGATGTGCCCGCCTCGGCCTCCCAAAGTGCTGGGATTACAGGCATGAGCCACTGCACCTGGCCCCAAATATAGAATTCTTAAAGTTTTGGGTTTTTTTTTTTTTCCTTTAAGCATTTTAAATGTATTAATCCACTGCCTTCTGGTTTTTAAAGTTTCTGATGAGTAATCTGCTGATAATCTTATCAAGGATTCCTTGTATGTGGTAAGTCATTTCTCTCTTGCTACTTTTAAAATTCTGTTTTTGGCTTCGGACACTTTGGTTATAACAAATCTCAGTGGTGTCTCCTTGAGTTCATCTTATTTGGAGTTCATTAAGTTTCTAGAATGCTTATATTCAGATGCTTCATGAAATTTGAGATGTTTGTGGCCATTACTTCTTCCAATATTTTATCTACTCTTCCTTTCTCTATTCTCCCTCCTGGGGGCTCCCAGGATGCATATGTTAGTTCACTTAACCTGGTGTTTCACAGCTTCGGCTAGTAGTGTTCACTTTTTCTTCCATTTTTTTTTTCTTCTTGTTCCTCAGACTTGATCATTTTCATTGTCCTAGCTTCAATTTCACTGATTCTTTCCTCTGCCTGCTCAAATATGTCTTTGAATTCCTATAGTAAATTTTTCATTTTAGTTATTGTACTTTTAGATCTCAGAATTTTCTTTTATCTATTATAATTTCCATTTTGTCCATACATAGTTTTCTTGACTTCCTCTATGTCTTCCCTCAGTTCTTCGGCATATTTAAAGCAGCTTCTTTAGTCTTTATCTAGTAGATCTGCCATCATATCTTTTTCAGGGATCCTTTCAGTTGGTTTTTCTTCTTTGAATGGGCTCTACTTTCCAGTTTCTTTGTATATTTTGTAATTTTTTTTTGTTATTGAAAACTGGACATTTGCATCTAATAATGTGGTAACTGTAGATATTAGACTCCTCCTTAAGGCCCTGTTAGATGCCTCCTTTCCCCCAGGGTTTGCTGTTTTCTGCTATTTTTTTTTTTTTTGGTGTAGGCTTTCTTTCTCATGTAAATCAACACGAGGTATAAAATTAAGGTCTTCACATGTTTCCTGAACCTGTGCCTTCTAAGCTTGCACAAAAAAATTTCAAATTTTCCCGTTATGTATGGTTGCTTTAGAATGTACTAGTTTTCAATATCTGGATCCCAAAAGGAGAAAAAAATTAAGAAAAAGAAAAAAACAGTGTCAGCCTTTAAAGTCTCTAAAAGTCACCTTTGGCCCGAGGGAAGGAGTTGGCAATAATTATGTGTGGAGGAAACAATGACAATGGTCTCTGCCTCTTTGTACCTCTATGATCAAAGAACAGATACCCAGTGTTGGAGGAAAAGGCCCCTTTTGCTGACCCTGGCTCCCATAAGCTGTGTGCAGGCTGTTCCAGGAACATGTGCACATCTGATACCACAGGTTTTGGGGGTGGGGAATGGATAGCTGCTATTGGGCTAAGAGCAAAATTTTTATTATTAATTTTTGCTATTCACCAAAATTAACTGCAAATTACCAACCAAGCCTTCCCCCGGAAGTTGCAAGCCATCAATAGATTCCAGAGTTTCAAAAGAGTTACATCAAATAGATTCGCCCAGTATAATTATTGTCTAGGTGGGTAGACAGATTTCTGGTACCTCTTACTCTGCCATCTTCACAAAATACCCTTTTAAGACTGATATTCTAACTGTATTCCATATAATTGGGAAAGCTGAAAAATACTGTGTTAAGCAGAGATATAGAAGATATTTTAAAAAAACAAAACACCCAATTCTTTACATTAAGTACTCTATATTAAATACCACTTAAATAACAGAGAAACGTGATTGCATCTTGTTACGTAAAATCATAAGCTTTTCTATTTTTTAATTTTTTAAATCATTTTTTAAGATACAGGTTCTCACTCCATCACCCAGGCTGGCATGCAGTGATGCAATCATGGCTCACTGCAGTATTGAACTCCTGTCTCAGATGATACTTTCACCTTGGACTCCGAAGTAACTGGGACTATAGTTGAATGTCAACAAATGTGGCTACTTTTTTTTTTTTTTGTAAACACAGGTCTAACTTTGTTGACCAGGCTGGTCTTGAACTCCTGGGTTCAAGCAGTTCTCCCATCTTGGCCTTCCAAAGTACTGGTGTTACCAGCATGAGCCTGTATTCTGCTCCTAGCCCACATTTAAAAAATTATTGTTGTATGAAATTTCAAATATGTATAGAAGAGCAAGTGTAGAGGCCAACTACTGAGATTGGAATGGGTTATGAGTATTCCCTCAGCTTCAAATCCATTGCTTCGTTCTCATCTTTGAGATTTGGGGCTTTGTCAGGTCCATGCTCAATAGACTGTACTCAACGCATGTGCTACAGGGAGATAAACGGCTAGGGAGGGAACAAGGGACTTCTCCCTCCGGTTCTACTTCCTGTTGCTTCCAACATCACCCCAGCTGTGGTTCTTCACTCAATAAGTAGCAAGTGATTCCCAGAAGCAGTAGTTGGCCCAATTTGCCAGTTTTCTTTCCCCATGCTCCCCGAGGCATCCTCTTTGTGCCCTCTTAGAGATTCAAGCACCAGCTACCTGCCATGCTCTTCTCCAAAGTCTAAGTCCTAGATGCATGGATTTTCTTAACTGATTTTCAATTCCTGAACTCTTTTCTGAATATCTGAGGCAAAAGCACCAATTAGGTTGTGTCCCTTGTTAGCCTTTTTGGGGGGGGCCTTTCTTCAAATCCTCAGATGCCAGTGACCAAACCCCTCAGATGTCTGGATCCAAACTCTGTAGTGCTGCTCTTTCAAGATTCTAAATTCCATGAACCTCTTCTGTTTGTCCCCATACCCTTAGCTGACATGACTGCTATCTACAATTACTACCTCTGTGGTACATTCCTTTGGTATCTTACAGCATAAAGATATAAATTACACCAATTCTTTTCATATCCATATGCTATTTTACACACAGGTTAAATTTTGGATCTTATTTTCTTTCTTCTTATCTCTTTAAATAAAGGCTGAATTCTACATAAGTGTTAGTTCTTATGAAATGTAAAAGATCTAACCTAATTTGCCTTTATCATGTTCATGCTTGCTCCACTTTATCCAAGGGGCAGTGTTATAGAGAGACTGAGAGATGGAAGATGAGAAACCCACATCCTTCATCATCTGGGGAAAATTAGCTTCTGGGAAGCTAAATCTCCTCATCTATAATAACTCATATAGAGTTGTTGCAAATATCCAGGAAAGCATTCATGTGGAAGCATTTAGCAACCATAAGTGCAGTGTAAATTAGTTCCATTATCGCTACCAAATGTGACTAGGTGGTAGAAGGGAAAGATGATGAAATGAGAGGTAAAAAGAAGAAGAACAACTGAAGAAAGTATTCTAGAGTTTTCTACCCACTCAGAAATAGAATAATATATAGTTTAAAATATATATATATATATATATATATACACTTTTTCCCCTTCTATTTAACTCAGATCCTCAGCTGATACAGCACAGATCCTTTTTGCCAATGAGACAGAAGCCATTAACAGACAGCAAATACTGTTTATTGCAGACTTTCCAGCTGACTCATGTGAAAAAGGCACTATGAAAATTAATTTCTAGATAATTTCTCTAAATGATTTATGTTAAAATATTCAACATCCTTACATAACATCTGTTTTATATATGTGAAATAACATTTAATGACAAAACTTGTGTTCCCAAAAATAACATTTGTTGAAGGTTAGGTATCTTTCTTTTCTCTATGTGGAATCTTTCACAGGATTAAAATATGTGTAAATTAAGCGCTTCTTATTACCAGAAAGACTTGACACAGATAAACACATAAAATGGTCCCATTTTCTTTTAACTACTAATATCAATATTCAGAACTGAGGCTTTCATTAAGCAAAATACTGTAATTGCACATCAATGCAGACTACTTCCTTTGCTAGATTTTGAGCAGACATGACCTCTTTCCCACTTGTGCTTTCTCATATATAAGAACACAGTATATATAATAAGCAGAATATAAACTAAATCAAAATACAAGCTATACAAGGAATTGCAATCAACAGAGCCATGACGAACTGTCTTGAGAATGCTCCATAGATTTATATTTGCATGTCCAAGGTATGGCTGTCCTTTACAGTTCATTCAAATGTTTTAATTTTTTTAAACTGTTGGCATTAAGAACTTTAAATAAATCTAAATATTCTTCCACTGAGTATGTCAGAGAAGAGACCTAAGTAAGCAGAGGCTAGCCTACAGTGAGCTACGCCCTGAATGGCAGACACCATATTCACAGACAAAATCAAAACTGCTTAGATTTTAAATCATGGACAATATTGTTGCTTTGTTGCAGTGAATAAATCCACCACTATCTAAACAATTCCTGCTTATACACTGGAATGGGGATAAAATAATTACTCTATTAAAGAAAATCTTACCTTTGTAAAGTAGGAAAAATATTTTCCAAGGTTAAAAAATTCAGTTTAAATTTTTTTCAGTTTTAATAAAAATAATGGGCCTAGAAGCAAATCCTGTGCTCACTCAGGTTTGCATGGGTTTTTTTATGGTGATAAATTACACCAAGAAAAATGAATCTGACATTCCCTTCAAGGCTTCCTAAAACAAAGCATATTGAAATAATGCCAAAAACAATGGAGTTTAAAAACAAACAAACAGATTAGTGACTGCTTCCTTCATCAAAAGATTCCACTCCCGAATCACTAGCAGCAGCACTGATTTTTTCCTGTCGTCTTCTCATAATTTCTTGTAACTCAGAGCTGCCACTGCTATCCTGAAAAATAAACAGTTCAGACAAGATGGTTACTGATTTGTGTAGGCTGCAGGTCATGTAATGAAATGGCTCAGGATAAAAGTGTACTGTGGTTTTCTTCTAGTATCTCTTTAGGAAAGCTAATGGCTGCACTTTTTAAGTGAAGCTTCTGGACTTCGTTAACATATCACATTAATAATTTTTCATTTTGTAAAGTCTGTTAAGGCAATTCCCTCACTAGGCCTTGCATTTGAACATGATAAAGATAAATCAATAATGTATATGTGGTACTCTAGGTTTGCTGAGAGAAAGAGCTTATCAAAGAACTCTTTTTGGGTCAAGCAGGATACTGATCTGCCTTTAGAAGATTTTAACTCAAGCCAGAGTGGGCTCGGAATTCACCCAGTTTCCCTTCCACATAGTTCTGACCCTCTGATAATTCTAGCTTCTCTCCTTTCCTAGACCCTCTATAATCCGTGTACTCTCCCTTCTTCCACTCTTATCAACAGAAGTCTCTGATAACACAGGTGAATAATCTAAAAGATGAACTAGATCCAAGAAAAGGGTGAGGTGGAAGGTGGCTGAGGAACATAAAGAACGTCAGGTAGTCAGCCTCTGTCTCGGTTTCCATCCAGGGAACAGGAAGAGAACAAGAAGCAAGAGGCCATCCTGAAGTGGGTGGTGACAGCAAATGACAATAATGATAGGCAGGTGTGGGATGAAGGAATTCAGAAATTTTAGGAATAAGGAATTTTCTAACATACCTTTAAGAAGTAATTATACGATCTCAACAAAATTAGATTATAATGGTAATAAAACTGCTTGAGAAAATATATAATTCTTATTAATATTCAACATATGGAAAGAAAACAATCAAATCAAACTTCAATATGCAGCCTTTGAGATCAATGTTGTAGGGAAAAATCTCCAAGGGAAATGTAATTTCTCTTGATTTAGAATGGCTACAGGGTGATATGCATGAAGTGATTTTACCCTGAATTACTTAACTGTTGAATTTATAGAATATACCTGCTAGAGATGATTATGTATAAATTTCATGCCAAAGCCTACATTCTTTCATTTGAGTCCAAGTATAATTTTCGTGAAACTATTAAGAGCTGTGAGATGAAACCGTTGGAAACTACTACCTGTACATAGCCCATTTTAAGGCTGCAATAGGATATTGGAAACTTAAGTATAAGCCAATCTAGAAAACATTGACTCTCCTGCTTTCATACAGACCACTATAACTAAACAATTACTCTTTAGGGCTATTTTCAGTGATCTCTACCTAATGGATCTTTCCCGATTATTTAGATGTATTACTAGGCTTAATACACACAGCCAGAATTTTACTATTTTACAACCTATAAGCTATTAGACTCTCTAAACTAAATATTAAGAATAGGCAAGAGTTTTGGCCTCTTTAGGCACTTACTCATTCAGAAGCAAATTTCCATTGTTATGTCAAAATTAAAATTCCTATAGAAGTAGTGAACACATATAAAATGGGAACATTATGCTTTTTGTTAAATGTCCAAAAGTATGTGCTCAAGCTTCAAGTCATATGAATATTTTTAACAAATTAACCTTCCTGCAAATGTCACTGATGATCTCCAGTGACAAATTTACAAAAGCAGAGTTAAATTTAATTCAGCTCTGTTAAGAAAGGGAAATTGTCTAATACGGACATAAACAGTTATTTTCAGAGCTTTCAATTTGCAGAAAAACACCACCTCAGGTTGACAATGATACCTCTAATGCAGCTTTTTGTACAGTGATTTGGCTGAAGACTCTTGCCCCTTCAGGGCAGACTGATCTCAGTTCATCCTTACTGAGGGAGAAAAGCTGTGCACCATTTAATACTCCAAGACTATTGACAGTCCTAAAAAAAAGAGAAGAAAAACAAACTGAGCATTAAAACTACTGCCTACAAACAAAGGAGAAAACGTTCTGTTCTTTTCTAAGTGTTCCATACCCTGGAACCCTTATTAAATGCTACTACAGTCTTTATAGTCAGGGCAGTAACAAGGTTCTTTCATGATGGCCCTGAGGCTATGCAGATGATTAATTACAAAGTATCAAAAAGGAGCCAATTGGGGTTAGTATCATTGTTTAATATCAATTCCTTGTGATTTGGTGTTTCATAGAAGGTACAGTAACCTGGCAACTGACTAGCCATTGTACCTCATTTTTCAATCAAGCTGGGTAGGTAAGTTTGTAATACGTCAAGGCCCCTTGAATATGTATTATTCTAATAGTTCATTGTGCCAAATACACATGAAATGTTTACAGACTTTTAGATAGATAACAGAGCCTTTACCATGGGTTTATTAAAGGAAAGCTCTACGAAGATTCTAATTGATGCTAGGTAACATTGTCTATTTTTTATTTGCCAGAGACACTGTGTCCTGCAGCGACAGGAAAACTTACGCTGTATATGTCTTATGTGGTCTAGGGAGTCCAGCTAAGACCATAGTCACACCTAGCTTAGGTCCCAGGTTACATCAGAGTAACCTGATGGAGAAAAGAAGCTACGGGGCCTCAAAGCTGCCAACAGTTTGCTTAAAGAAACAATAATGAACAGATACTACCAACTTGAAAATGGGGTGGCATCAAAGGATAATAATTTCTGCTTATTTCAGTTCCTTTTCAGCTATAAATAGCTATAGTCATTTCTAGAGTATGCAGTCTGTGCCCTTATGTTTTTTTAAGAGTTATCTGTGACGTCTAAATTGAAAACAATGCATGACACAGAATTGTGAAGTATTCACAGAGAGACTTACACAGGGTTGAATCCCTTTGACTGTAACCATGTCTTCACATTTTCTGGTGTGGAGTCATAAGTGATATTGACAGCTGGCACATTCTGCCGTGGCACATGGAATTTCTTCTGAGCGGCACTCCGACCAATGGTCAGTCTGTGGATGAGTTCATCCTGCACTTCCTCCATCTGAGATTTCCTTCCTAGACACCAAAAAGGAGAAGGTTCTTTTCGGAAATCTCTAATATTACATCACCCTCTCTAGAACCCCTATCTCTATAATCCTTTGACCCCAGTAGCACCTACAATCTAGTGTTCCTACCATCTTTCCTCACTTTTATCCTCGCCTGGTATAAACTCCACGATCAATCATTAAAATAACTCCCTGGCTCTTTTCTAGTCCCTTCATTGTACTCCTTTGGCAAAACCCCAATCCTGGTTAAATCTAACTTTCTCATATTCTGTGCCTGTGCCTGCACAGCTGAATATAATACACCAATGCTGAGTTATCTCATGTTAAATTCATGATTATGAACCTTAACTTGGCTGATAACGCTTCCTGACAATTATACTACATTTCCTTAGACTGGTGGCTCTCAACTGGGGACAATTTTGACCCCAAAGGACATCTGGGAATATCTGAAGGCACTTTCGGTTGTCACAATTGAGGGAGAAAAGGGGGAAAGGCTGCTTCTGTCATACAGTGGGTAGTAGCCTGCCATGCACAAAGCATTCTATAATGTTAGCCTCTCCTGCAGCAGAGTATAATCCAGCCTCGAATGTCAAGAGGGCCTAGGTAGAGAAGACCTGCCTAAGGTTACGTAATTGCCCACTGTCTTAGGCAAGTATTGAATATATTCTACTTTCTCTACAAACCTCTAACCCTATTCCCCAATTCTCACCTTGAGCTGATGATCTCATTTCCTAATTTATGAATAAAAGAGTTAGAAGAGAACCTCCGTTCCCCTAGAAGTTCTTCCTACTAGCATTTTCCCCATATGCTCTGACTGCCTTCCTATTATATTACAGAGGAGCTGTTTCCCTGTTTCCAAGGGTAACCCTCCATGTATGCACAAGGCCTCAAGTTCTCTGCCTATTCATATACTCTGTCATTTCTCCCTTACTTTTCCTGTTATTAATTTTCCTCCTTCACTGAATCGGTTCATCAGCATGCAAACATGCTATTACTTTATGATTTCTGTCACCTTATTTAAACAAGCCCTTTTTACCATGTTCTTTCCTAGTCACTGTCCATTTTTCTGCTCCTTTTATTGTAAAATTCCCCATCACCTATATCTGGCATTTCTCCCCATGTTATCCCTCCCCAACTCCCTACCCTGCACTGTCCCTGCTCTATTCCCCCCCAGGCAGACGCCAGTGTGTGATGCTCCCCTCTCTGTGTCCATGTGTTCTCATTGTTCAACACCCACCTATGAGTGAGAACATGCAGTATTTGGTTTTCTGTTCTTGTGTCGGTTTGCTAAGAATGATGGTTTCCAGGTTCATCCATGTCCCTACAAAGGACACAAACTCATCGTTTTTTATGGCTGCATAGTATTCCATGGTATATATGTACCACATTTTCCCTGTCCAGTCTATCATCGATGGGCATTTAGGTTGGTTCCAAGTCTTTGCTATTGTAAACAGTGCCGCAATGAACATACGTGTGCACGTGTCTTTATAACACAATAATTTATAATCCTTTGGATATATACCCAGTAATGGGATTGCTGGGTCAAATGAAATTTCTATTTCTAGGTCCTTGAGGAATTGCCACACTGTCTTCCACAACGGTTTAACTAATTTACTCCCCCACCAACAGTGTAAAAGTGCTCCTATTTCTCCACATCCTCTCCAGCATCTGTTGTCTCCTGATTTTTTAATGATCATCATTCTAACTGGAGTGAGATGGTATCTCAATGTGGTTTTGATTTGCATTTCTCTAATGACCAGTGATGACGAGCATTTTTTCATAAGTTTCTTGGCCTCATATATGTCTTCTTTTGAAAAGTGTCTGTTCATATCCTTCACCAACTTTTGAATGGGTTTGTTTTTTTCTTGTAAATCTGTTTTAGTTCTTTGTAGATTCTGGATATTAGTCCTTTGTCAGATGGGTAGCTTGTAAAATTTTTTCCCATTCTGTTGGTTGCTGGTTCACTCTAATAATTGTTTCCTTTGCTGTACAGAAGCTCTGGAGTTTAAATAGATCCCATTTGTCTATTTTGGCTTTTGTTGCCTATACTTGTGGTGTTTTACTCATGAAGTGCTTGCCTATGTCTATGTCCTGGATGATTTTTCCTAGGTTTTCTTCTAGGGTTTTTATGGTGTTAGGTTTTATGTGTAAGCCTTTAATCCATTTGGAGTTAATTTTAGTGTAACGTGTCAAGATGGGATCCAGCTTCTGCTTTCAGCACATGGCTAGCCAGTTTTCCCAACACCATTTATTAAACAGGGAATCCTTTCCCCATTGCTTGTTTTTGTCAGGTTTGTTCAAAGATCAGATGGTTGTAGATGTGTGGCATTGCCTCCAAGGCCTCTGTTCTGTTCCATTGGTCTATATCTCTCTTTTGGTACCAGTACCATGCTGTTTTGATTACTGTAGACTTGTAGCATAGTTTGAAGTCAAGTAGCGTGATGCTTCCAGCTTTGCTCTTTTTGCTTAGAATTGTCTTGCTATGTGGGCTCTCTTTTGGTTCCACATGAAGTTCAATGTGGTTTTTTCCAGTTCTGTGAAGAGGGTCGTAAGTAGCTTGATGGGGATAGCGTTGAATCTATAAATTACTTTGGGCAGTATGGCCATTTTCACGATATTGATTCTTCCTAACCATGAGAATGGAATGCTTTTCCAGCTGTTTGTGTCCTCTCTTATTTCGTTGAGCAGTGGTTTATAGTTCTCCTTGAAGAGGTCCTTTACATCCTTTGTTGGTTATATTCCTGGGTATTTTATTCTCTTTGTAGCAATTGTGAATGGTAGTTCATTCTTGATTTGGCTCTCTTTAACAGTCTTTTATTGATATATAGGAATGCTTGTGATTTCTGCACATTAATTTTGTATCCTGAGACTTGGTGAAGTTGCTTATAAGTTTCAGGAGATTATGGGCTGAGACAATGGGGTCTTCTAAATAAACAATGTCGTCTGCAAATAGAGACAATTTGACTTCCTCCTTTCCTAATTGAATACCCTTTATTTCTTTTTTTTTTTTTTTTTGCCTGATTGCTCTGGCTAGAATTTCCAATACTATATTGAATAGGAGTGGTGAGAGAGGGCATCCTTGTCTAGTGCCAGATTTCAAAGGGAATGCTTCCAGTTTTTGCCCATTCAGTATATTGGCTGTGGGTTTGCTGTAAACAGCTTTTATTATTTTGAGATACGTTCTGTCAATACCTAGTTTATTGAGAGTTTTTAGCATAAAGGGCTGTTTAAATTTGTTGAAGGCCTTCTCTGCTTCTATTGAGATAATCATGTGGTTTTTGTCTTTGGTTCTGTTTATGTGGTGAATTACATTTATAGACTTGTGTATGTTGAACCAGCTTTGCATCCCCGGGATGAAGCCTTTTTGATCGTGATGGATAAGCTTTTTGATGTGCTGTTGCAATCGGTTTGCCAGTATTTTATTGAAGATTTTTGCATCTATGTTCATCATTGATATTGGCCTAAAGTTTTCTTTTCTTGTTGAGCCTCTGCCAAGTTTTGGTATCAGGTTGATGTTGGTCTCATAAAATGATTTGGGAAGGATTCCCTCTTTTTGGATTGTTTGGAAGAGTTTCAGAAGCAGTGGTACCAGCTCCTCTTTGTATGTCTGGTAGAATTCAGCTCTGAACCCATCTAGACCTGGGTTTTTTTTGGTGGATGGGCTATTAATTGCTGCCTCAACTTCAGCCCTTGTTATTGGTCTATTCAGGGTTTTGACTTCTTCCTGGTTTAGGCTTGGGAGGGTGGAAGTGTCCAGGAATTTATCAATTTCTTCCAGGTTTACTGGTTTATGTGCATAAACTTGTTTGTAGTAATCTCTGATGACAGTTTGTATTTCTGTGGAATCAGTGGTGACATCCCGTTTATCATTTTTTATTGCATCTATTTGATTCTTCTTCCTTTTATTTTTTATTAATCTCGCTAGCAGTCTATTTTGTTGATCTTTTCATAATACCAGCTCCTGGATTTATTAATTTTTTGAAGAGTTTTTTTGTGTCTCTACCTCCTTCAGTTCTGCTCTGATCTCAGTTATTTCTTGTCTTCTGCTAGCTTTTGAGTTTTTTTAATCTTGCTCCTCTAGCTCTTTCAATTTTGATGATAGGGTGTCGATTTTAGATTTTTCCTTGCTTCTCATGTGGGCATTTATTACCATAAATTTTCTTCTAGGCACTGCTTTAAATGTGTCCCAGAGATTCTGGTACATTGTGTCTTTGTTCTCATTGGTCTCAAATAACATCTTTATTTCTGCCTTCATTTCATTGTTTATCCAGTCAACATTCAAGGGCCAGTTGTTCTGTTTCCATGAAGTTGTGTGGTTCTGAGATAGTTTCTGAATCCTGAGTTCTAATTTGATTGCACTGTCGTCTGAGAGACTGTTATGGTTTCCATTCTATTGCATTTGCTGAGGAGTGATTTACTTCCGATTATGTGGTCAGTTTTAGAGTAGGTGTGATATGGTGCTGAGAAGAATGTATATTCTATGGATTTGGGGTGGAGAGTTATGTAAATGTCTATTAGGTTTGCTTGGTCCAGATCTGAGTTCAAGTCCTGGATATCCTTGTTAATTTTCTGTCTCATTGATCTGTCTAATATTGACAGTGGAGTGTTAAAGTCTCCCACTATTATTGTGTGGAAGTCTAACTCTCTTTGTAAGTCATCAGGAACTTGCTTTATGTATCTGGGTGCTCCTGTATTGGGTGTGTGTATATTTAGGATTGTTAGCTCTTCTTGTTGCATTGATCCTTTTACCAATATGTAATGCCCTTCTTTGTCTCTTTTGATCTTTGTTGGTTTAAAGTCTATTTTATCAGAGACTAGGATTGCAACTCCTGCTTTTCTTTGCCCTCCATTTGCTTGGTAAATCTTTCTTCATCCCTTTATGTTGAGCCTATGTGTATCCTCGCACGTGAGATGGGTGTCCTGGATACAGCACACTGATGGGTTTTGACTTTTTATCCAATTTGCCAGTCTGTGTTATTTGACTGGGGCATTTAGCCCATTTCCATTTAAGGTTAATATTGTTATGTGTGAATTTCATCCTGCCATTTTGATGATAGCTGGTTGTTTTACCCATTAGTTGACACAGTTTATTCATTGTATCAATGCTCTTTGCCATTTGGTATGTTTTTGGAGTAGCTGGTACTGCTTGTTCCTTTCTATGTTTAGTGCTTCTTTCAGGAGCTCTTGTAAGGCAGACCTGGTGGTGATGAAATCTCTCAGCAATTGCTTGTTTGTAAAGGATTTTATTTGTCCTTCACTTATGAAGCTTAATTTGGCTGGATACAAAATTCTAGGCTGAAAGTTATTTTCTTTAAGGATGTTGAATATTGGCCCCTACTCTCTTCTGGCTTGTAGGGTTTCTGCTGAGACATCTGTTGTGAGTCTGATGGGCTTCCCTTTGTGGGTAACCCTGCCTTTCTCTCTGGCTGCCCTTAGCATTTTTTCCTTCATTCAATCCTGGTGAATCTGATGATTACGTGCCTTGGGGTTGCTCTTCTTGAGGAATATCTTTGTGGTGTTCTCAGTATTTCCTCTACTTCAATATTGACCTGCCTTGCTACTTTGGGGAAGTTCTTCTGGATAATATCCTGAAGAGTGTTTTCCACCTTGTATTCATCCTCTCCATCACATTTAGGTACACCTATCAAATGTAGATTAGGTCTTTTCACTAATCCCATATTTCTTAGAG
>NW_016107317.1:3614684-3617293 GCF_001604975.1 Cebus imitator
TTTCTTCTGCTTGGTCGATTCGACTATTGAAACTTGTGTATGCTCTGTGAAGTTCTCATGTTGTGGTTTTCAGCTCCATCAATTCATTTATATTCTTCTCTAAGCTGTTTATTCTCATTAGCATTTTGCCTTTTTTCAAGGTTCTTAGTTTCTTTGCATTGGGTTAGAACATATTCTTTTAGCTCAGAGAAGTTTGTCATTACTCACCTTCCAAAGCCTTTATCTGTCAATTCATCAGCCTCATTCTCCATCCAGCCTGTTCCCTTGCTGGTGAGGAGTTGTGTTCCCTTGTAGGAGAAGAGGCATTCTGGTTTTGGGTGTTTTCATCCTTTTTGCACTGGTTTCTTCCCATCTTTGTGGATTTATCTAACTGTGGCCTTTGTAGTTGGTTACTTTCAGATGGGGTCTCTGAGTGGACATGCTTTTCATTGATGATGAAGTTATTTCTTTCTGTTTTTTAGTTTTCTTTCTAACAGTCAGATCCGTCTGCTGTAGGACTGCTGGAGGTCCACTCCAGACCCTGCTTGCCTGGGGATCACCTGCGGCAGCTGCAGAACAGTAAGGGTTGCTGCCAGTTTCTTCTTCTGTTATCTTTGTCCCAGAAGGATACTAGCCAGATGTCAGCCTGAGCTCTCCTTTATGAGGTGTCTCCTTGGATATACAAGGATCAGGGAGCTGCTTGAGGAGACAGTCTGTCCCTTATAGGAGCTCAAGTGTTGAGCTGTGAGCTCTGTTGTTCTGTTCAGAGCTGCTGGGCAGGTATGTTTAAGTCTGCTGCAGAGGAACTCATAACCACCTTTCTTTCCCAGGTGCTCTGTCCTGGGAAGTTGGGGCTTCATTTATAAGTTCCTGATGTGCTGCTGCCTTTTTTCAGAGATGCCCTGCCCAGCAAGGAGGTAGCCTAGTCACAGTCTGCCAGCAGAGGTGTTGCTGAGCTGGCGTGGGCTCTGCCCAGCTGCTGTGTGAACTTCCTTGCAGTTTTGTTTACAGAGGCATAGTTAGAACTGCCTCAGTAATGGAGGACCGCCTCAGCAATGGCGGACTGCCTCGGTAATGGTGGATTGCCTCAGTAATGGTGGACTGCCTCAGTAATGGCAGACTGCCTCAGTAGTGGTGGACTGCTTCAGTGATGGTAGATGATCTTACCCCACAGAGCTGGACTGTCCTGGGTCCAGCTGTGCTTGCCGTGAAACTCTCAATCCAGAGCGTTTCAGATTGCTGGTCTTTGTGGGGCTGGGACCAGCCAAGCCAGATCACCTGGCTCCCTGTTTCAGCCCCCTTTTTTTCAGTTGAATGGGCGACTCTGTCTCCCAGGCGTTCCAGGCACCAGTTGAAACTGCCACCCAGATTTGTGTGAGTTTTTGTGCAGAGAATCACTGTGCCGGCTGAAACAGCCATGCTGGAGACTCGTGGCACTTTTCTGCCCAGGAATCTCTGGTCTATGGGCAGTGAAAACTCGTCTGGAAATGTGGTGATCACTCACCCTCTGCATTCTCGCTGGGAACTGTACTCCAGAGCTGTTCCTATTTGGCCATCTTTCTGGTTTCTCCTTTTGTTGTTTTTTATTTTTTTTTTGAGTCTTGCTTTATTGCCAGGCTGGAGCGCAGTAGCGTGATCTCAGCTCACTACAACCTCCACCTCTTGGGTTCAAGCTATTCCCCTGCCTCAGCCTCCCGAGTAGTTGGAACTTCAGGCACATACCACCACGTCCAGCTAATTTTTGTATTTTTAGTAGAAATGGGGTTTCACCATGTTGGCCAGGATGGTCTTGATGTCTTAACCTCATGATCTACCCACCTCAGCCTCCCAAAGTGCTGGGATTACAGGCATGAGCCACCATGCCTGGCCAACTTAATTGTTTTTTAACCTATCTTCTTTCATTAAAATATAAGCCTGAGGAGAAAAAGGACTTTTCCCTTTTTTGTTTGCATCTGTAGCCTCAACACCTGGAACAGTGCTTTAATTCAATAAATACTTGTTGAATAAATGAGACATTCTGTTGACTTTTTCACCGAGAGACTTTGAGAATCATCATGTATAAACCCTTAAATAACCAGATAAGGCCAAAAACAAAGAAATGATCTGTCAAAGTCACATTTGAATTAGTAGAATAATGTAGCTGGAACAGGATCTTCTGACTCAGCACAGGGCTGCTGTATAGGCAAAGTCATTAAAATCACCTTTGATTAACTTCCCTAGCTACTCCTTTTTCCTAGACATTTATGCTAATGGAAAACATGTATATGAACACACTGTCATGACAAAAATAGGAAAGACATAAAAGTACGGAAAGGGTAATATTATGTCTGCGTGTGTATTTAAAATATGTGTGTATATATACATAGGTACCTTACATTGTTTACTTTCACTTTCAAGAAATAAGAACAGGCCGGGCGCAGTAGCTCATGCCTGCAATCCTAGCACTTTGGGAGGCCAAGGCTGGTGGATCACGAAGTCAAGAAGACCATCTTGGCCAACATGGTGAAACACTTTCTCTACAAAAATATAAAAATTAGCCAGGCATGGTGGCATGCGCCTGTAGTCCCAGCTACTTGGGAGGCTGATGCAGGAGAATCACTTGAACCCAGGAGGCGGAGGTTGCAGTGAGC
>NW_016107317.1:3617363-3621994 GCF_001604975.1 Cebus imitator
AAAGAAAGAAATAAGAACAAAAACCTGATATGATATGATATAGGAATCTAACTAAGTTGGCAAGTGGCAATGACCCAGTCACTAAGGGAGCTTTTTGTGACCAATGTTCTATGATTTTTTTTCCCTAGGGAAAGGGTTTTAGAAAATGTTTGGCGCCCCTGGGAAGTAACAGAAAGTGTGAATAGTTAGTGTTATTTCAGTCTAATTTTTTTAATGCCTTAAGTATCTAGGAAATCTTTTGAAGAAGTCAAAAAAGGGGAAAAAGGGAAGAAGAAAGGGAGGAGTAGGGGATGCTAAGTGAGAGAGAATACTATTGATCGTTACATTTAAGTATACATTACATACATTTCATTAGATACCTTTTAAAAAAATCTCTACATCAAACTGTCAAACAGCATATATGTGCATCTCAAAGGAATAAAAAAATAAAATGTATCACCACACTAAAATATTTAGTCTTATCTGCCAACTTAGCCATTATATGGATCATCGCCACTCCACAGCATAGTTTTCTTCCAGGAAGTACAAAAAAACCTCCGTCTAACACGTTCCTGGGCTTTGGGTTTCCATTTCCAATGTTCTAACACACAACAGCAAACCAGAATAACTTTACACCTTCCTAAAATAACCCTTCTGATTACAAAAGATTAAACTCAAATAAAAGGACTAGCATTTCAAAGGAAATGGAAGAAATACAAAGCAACTAAAGTGTTGGTATCTTAAAAGTGATAAAAAGGAGAGATAAAACAGTTTGAATAGTCTAGGACACAAAGCTTAGCAGCTATTTTGAATAGGCAACACATAGACTTCCACAAAAGGGGCTCTTGCCACTTGCTACATTGTAAAAACAGGCATGTTGGCTTTTTCCCCCTGTTCATAGCTGCTACTTGATAGATTTCTATGAGTATTTACTTCCTAGTTCCTTCAATTTTATTTTTACCAGAAGTTTAGGCAGTAAGCAAAGAATGTAGGTAACATGAGTAGACGTATTTTGAGAGGAATCTGGCTATCAATAAACGTACACTGAAATACGTGCTACTGTCTGGTTCTTAAAGAACATTCATTCAGAAAAAAACTGTTATACAATAAGATAACTAAGAAATATTTGTTTTATAAAAAGAAATTATTTAATGCCAAACTATATTTTTGCGATATCTTAAAAAGGAAATTGACCTAAGTTGCAAATATATTGTAAGATTTTATTATTCTAAGGAAACAAGTCTGTGTGTTAATTTGGGGAGAGATGTTTATACTTTACACACCAAGGACACCCTTTAACTTATGAAAAACAGACTTGAAAATTTCATGATGAGTCACAATTATCAGGAGAGTCCTCTATCTTTAAAAGAATGCAAACTATGCCTCTTTCCCACTAGGTTATTCTTGGTTTCTCAGAGTGAACAAAGAACAGACTGTCCTAACCCACACACTGCTTCAATTGGGGACTGGATGCCAATGAACTCTGATCCTAGGCCTGGCAAAAGCATCCCACCATCTCTAAGATAACTGTGCTGACGTCTCTACGGAGGGAAATGCTATAAACTTGTGGGAAGAATAAAGCAGGGAACATTCATTTCTAACAGGAAGTTTCTCCTTAGGGAACTCAATAAAAATATTTATAGAAATTTCTCATCTTAAAACTATGTCTTTAGTTTCTTTGAAAAAGAAAGCTCTTTTTTAAAAATCGACATAATTTTAAAAACTTAGTAGCAGATTCTATTTTGTTATCACACTCACACACATAGTTGTTTTTGCTGTACAGACAGAACTAATCAGTTTTCTAAAACTTCATTTTTCCTTTAATTTTCTGCTAAGATCAACATATAGAAATGACAGTCATTTAAATTGGATATACTGTGGAAGAAAAATTAATGAGTAAAAGTAGGCTTATGCTTATTAAATTATATTTAACCATAATTTTTAGAATTGTTAAATTGTAAAAATAGGCTTATGCTTATGCTTATTAAATTACATTTAACCAGAATTTTTAGAACTGTTAAATAGCAATCGTTTTAATGTCTTTTTTATTTTTTAATTTATCAAGAATGTCCACAACTGAACAGATGTAGCAATGACTTACTGAGGTGAGAAAAACAGTAGGATGAAAATGGGAGTGAAAGATTCGGTAATTTAGTTTTGAACATAAATAGAAAGCATCCAATCTCATCTGTAAAGTCAACAGTTCCATACCAGTATCTGGATGTCAGAGATGAGTTTTAATATGATGGCTTATTTGGGAATCATTCTTTTTCCAACAACATAGGCAGTATTGATAGAAAGAGAAATAGAATGAACTACAGTTAAAGTAGTTTATGTGGAAAACAAAGACAGAACCTTAAAAAAGGCCCGCATTGAGGGAATGATAGATATCCGTCTCTCTCTCTCCCTTTCTTTCTCTCCCTTTCTCTCTCCTTCTTTCTGTCTCTGTCTCTCTCTGTCTGTCTCTCTCTGTCTGTCTCTCTCTCTCTCTCTCTCTCTCTCTCTCTCTCACACACACACACACACACACACATACAACCTTAATATACTTTTGTTATATTGGGGAAATATGAAATATCTTCCCAGCTCTGGTTTTCCAAGACTTTTTATATATCAAGTATAGGTAAAGCAAAGTAACTTTATAATACGTTTAAAACACCAAATTTGGAGATTAAATTGACATGCCATATACTACAAAGTTAAACAAAATTTATCTTAAAATTATCTTCAGTTTTCAAAACATCTACACTGCTATTCACCAATAATACAAATAACAATAATCCAAAGTTGGGCATAGTGTCTCTCTAGTTTAGTCAAATATGGTTTTCATAAAACATCAAATTTACATTTATGAAAATATGGCACTGAAGCCTAAATCACATGAAATCTGAATTGAGAGGGTAAACCTGAGACTACTATAGGCAGGTGATTATATTAACCTAGTGTGACTGTGCATCTATTGTGAATAGCAAATAGGAGGAGGAGAAGCAGGAAGGTTATGATGAGGATAATGATGATGACAGCAGCATGTAGATAAGTGATTGCTTATTATGCGTCATGCAGTAGTTAGAATCAGTCAGGGGTTTTCAACCTCAGCACCATTGACATTTTGGGCCAGATAACTCTGTTGCTGGGGGCTGTCCTGTGCATTGTAAGCTGTTGCTAAGCATCCCTGGTCTCTACCCATTAGACATCAGTAGCATTTCCCAGTTTTAACAATTGAAAACATCTTCAGACAATATCAAATGTCCTCATAAGGATGGAAAGGAGGACAAAATCATTCCTGGCTGAGAAGCACTGAACTAAATGCTTTCTATGCATTATCTCAATAAATCCTCACACTTATCCTATGAAGCAGATACTATTATTTTTCTCCACTTTTCAGATCTTGAAGTGCTGAGAGGATAATTAAGTCATTGAAGGTCCAGCAGCTGGCAAGTGCTATTTCACTATACAAATTCCAGAATGTCTGGCTCCAGAGTCTGCATTCAACCATCATAATATATTGGAAAAGGACTAGAAAGGCATGCATTAGAGAGTGGAGAGAACACTTCCTATTTCTCAGAATCATGTAGATGATGAGAAACTAGGTGAAAATCTTTGCAATCTATTAAGTACCTTGCAAGTATAAAGGACTATTATTTATATTTAATACAAGTAGAATCAACAGTAAACAGTATTTTACTTAGTAGTGCTTTTCATCTGCAGAAGACATTTTTTTGCCTCCTTGGGAAACTTACGGTCCACTGGAAGTTGTTTGTGTCTCTGGCTATCTCGCACGATACTGCCACCACTGTCACTGGAGCTGCTGTTTTGACGCGTTACATTTGCTGGGACCTTTGACACAGGAACAGGTGCTGGGGTGGAAGGTGGAAGGGGGACAGGAACAGGAGCTGGTGTTGGAGGAGGTGATGGAGCAGTGGGAGTATCAGCTGGTCTTGGGCCATACTCCATCCTTTGTTTCTATAAAAAGACAAATAATTAACTTAAAATTTAAAAACTATAAACCTAGGCTAGGAAAACAAATTATACTTTGATAGGACATTGTTTACTATTTGTAAACAAACTTGTAAACCCACTACAAATTTGTCTGTAATCCTATATGGTATAATGATCATTAAAAATCATATTTTAAACATTGTACATAATTTATTCAAAGTCAAAATGTAAGTTAAGGAGTCACAAGGCTATGCCAATAGCAAATAGTAGTATTATAGTAATAAATTTCAAGAAAACTGAATTTGGGTTTGGAATCACACAATACCAGGGGAGGCAGAAAGATTTGTAATTATTTTTTAATTTATTTTAATAATAATTTCCAATTGCACTGGAAGTCTAAATGTCAATAGCACAAAGTATCACTTACTCATTTTAAATGTAAGCTATATTAAAAGGTTTTTAATTCTGTTTTCAACAAATAATTTAAAAATGTTGGTTATTATTTTGTTCAAGGCATAACTTTTTCTGCTGTCATCTTAATGTTAACTTATTAAAATTAGAAATTTCCCTTGTTAAAATGGGAATGTCATGGGGTGGATGGTTGTGAGGGTAATGGTATGGTCTTTAAATATTTATGACTGCAAATCACAAATGCTTGAAAAGGGCCTGTAGGCATTTGTATTAAAAGAAAAAAGGTAGATGTGACAAAATGT
>NW_016107317.1:3622042-3667297 GCF_001604975.1 Cebus imitator
CTCCCAGGTTCAAGGGATTCTCCTGCCTCAGCCTCCCGAGTAGATGGGATCACAGGCCACCATACCAGGCTTATTTTTTGTATTGTTAGTAGAGACAGGGTTTTGCCATGTTGGGCAGGCTGGTCTAGAACTCCTGACCTCAGGTGATCTGCCTGCCTCAGCCTCCCAAAGTGCTGGTATTACAGGCATGAGCCACTGAGCCTGGATGACAAAATGCTTTTCAATAATTTTAAAATCATGATTGTTAGACATACTTAAAAAACAGTATTTGTGCATATTTCTTATTAAAATACAGATAATAGTTAACACTTTAAATGAAATAATTTTAATAGATAATCCATTGTGAGAGGCTCCAAATTCTCAAAAGGCACATTTTCTTTTTAGAATCAAAGATACAGGGCAATAATTTGTAATTAAGGCAAAGTTTAGATATTGCACTGGCACAATTTTAATTATTCTAATTTAGGATTGGCATATTACACGCAAAAAGACCTTTTGGTAATCTGGTCCTTTGATTAGAACAGTATTTACTTTTAAATTCTAAAATGGCCCAAATATCAGGTAATATTGATTTTAAGAGAGTCCTCCCAATTTCCACAGAGATCAAAAACAAAAATACACACCACACACAGACACATCACTTTTTAATTAAACTATTACTCAAAACAACACATCAATCTCCATCATAGTCACCTTCATGGCAAATGACTGACACCTGTGGAAACCGGTGTAGGAAGGCGCCCTCATTTTTTTCTGCTCTTTCTCTAAAAGCTACTACTCACTGACCAGTGGGCTGGGGTTGAGGAAGTGGGAAGAGTATTGTGAAGGCATATCTGAAGGGAGTGTTTATAATGCTGGTAGATACTGAGGGAAGAAGGAGGGCATGGGAAAGAGGAGGACAAAGAAGAGAGAGGCAGGACTGCAGGGAAAGGGAGTAGACAGTAAGATTCTCAGAGTAAAAGAAGGGAGTTAGATGGGACAGAAACTGAGTTGCTAATTCCCTTAGCATTCAAGGCTTAGAAATATTTCTAATGTATTCAATACTGTATTAGAAAGAATGAATGAATTGTTATTATTATTCCCCACAAAACGATCTTCCTATATTTGGGCCAATAAAATATTTAAAGCAGTCAAAATACAGCAAACATCACCAGAATGTAATACTTAGCACACAGCAAAGTCATCTGATTAATGTATAGGCAACATTCCCTTGACAAGAATGTCCTCTGCATGTAATTTCGTAAAGGGCTAATGAATTCTCACATTAGTGTTTCAAAAGCATCATAATTTCAGTTATTGTTTTTAAAGCTTACACAAACAAAAATGCCATGAGCCCTGCTTTCCATGATATTACTCATAATTTTTGCTTTTGCTATTCATCAAATACTATTGTGAGAAAGTGAATAAACTGTGTTACTGTCACAATCAAGCCTGAAAACAAACTCACCAAATGTTCTGTGCCTTATTTCATTCATGTCATTGTTACATAATGCAACTTTATCAGTATAACCTAACAAAATAATAGGCTTAAAATACATATTTGATTAAAGAAAACCCATATGAAAATGCATGCCATAAATTCAATTTACTTGCATATTTTCCTCTTTCCTTAGTCCTGTCTTCCTGCCCCATGTTTCCAACCTCTGACATGAGAAGGGGGGAAGTACCTTCCTTGAATCATGAACTGGTTCTGAATGGCAACCAAGACAGCTCTTTCATGGAAACTGGCTTGTAATTCTTCACGTGGAAGAAAAAGAATCAGCACTGACTCCTAACGTCACTTTTCCGTGTCCCTCCCTAGCTTCTCTACTCCTCTTTACCTACCACCCAGCTACGGCTCTTCCTTTCCTCATGTCTGTCTCTTGGCTATTTTTTGTTGAAGCTACAGAATTAATGATTCCAGTGTAAATCAGTTTATGGAATGTCTTGGAGAACAGAAGCGCACTCTGAACTTTTTTGTCCTGAACCAAAGGTACCGAAGCTCCAAATCCAAAAAAAAAAAAAGAATTCTGACCAATTGTCCTTGGTTTGCCTGGGACTTTCCCAGTAATTAGCACTGCAAGTCCCACGTCCTCACAAACCCCTCAGACTCCCCAAGTAGGAACTAGAAGGGTGGGTTGACCTGGTGTGGATCTACTTCTGCACGCTGTTACTTCCTTACTCTTGCCTGTGATCTCACACACACACAAAGTTCTGTTAAAAGCAAAATCTCTCTTTTTGTCTCTCTTTCTCTTAAAGAAGTCAGAATTACTAGACCTCATAGGAAATTTACTTTCCTATTGATAATTAAGTTGCAATGAGTCACTTTAGCAACTTAAGCTGAGTAGAAATTCTAAAGAATTAAAGAATGCTACAGAGAGATAAGCTCCTGATTCATACAAGATGCTGCTTCAGAGGGGAAATTATGCAAGTAACCTCAACAACGCCATTAAAATCGAATTGTTCTTAAATATTTAACCTACTTTGAATTACACATTTTTCCACTAAATTTGGTTTCTTTGGAACTCTGCAGTGAAAACTAAGCACAGCTGGAACATTTGGAGGGTGTTAAGTCCAGAGACCGAATCCAAAAAATTATATTAAAGAGAAGTGCCATGAGGGAACGAATGTGGGTTACCTCTGACAGCTCGCCAAGTAATTGCTTTTAGGAAAATGGAGCAAATCACATCAAACGAGAAAATTAATACAGGAAATGGAATTAAAATAATATCAATTATAATTCACCTCAAATATCAGAAAGAGTAAATTAGTCTGACAGTAAAATTACATGCCCACAATCAACCAGTGAAGAAGCCTGTAAATATATAATTAATTCCTATCAATATCTAGCCATGGAAAACTAATCATATAGATTATACTACAGTATAAACAGTATGAAGTATTTCAATAGTAACTATTTGTATATTAAAGTAAAATACTAAGGTATAGGTTTATTTTACTCCTATTGCTCATAAAGAATACAATTAGAATTCATTAAACACAAGAGTAATTCTTGCTTAATTAGCTGAGTTTACAAAAGGTAATACTGTAGGCATTATCATGTGATTTTACTGAGCTTTAGTTTTGAATTTTGTAAGCAGCCTGAGGAAACATAGAACATTTAATAAAATTATGTACATGTGCATGTTGGACAGTAATTATCAATACTTTATATATATATAAACGATATATATATATTTAGAGTGGGTATTATATAAATTATCACAAGAAGTCTCTGGGAAAACATCAATACATGTAGCAGAATAAAAGTAAACATATTTGTCTAAAAACCACACCTATAATTAATGAGCAGAGTCTTCTGAGATTAATTTTTAAAAAACAATTCTGAAGAATTACAGAAGGTTGGTCTGGCTGAAAGAATATGAAGCCATCTTTGGTAAAATGGTCACTCTGTCCAGCAGTATCTAAATGACTGGACTGAGCTGAAAAAACAGAGCGTTAATAACATAGGCTGAAATTAGTAGTGTTAGTGGTTTGGTAGTCACCAGTAGAAAATATTTCCACTTTTAATTTAGGGCTATTTAAACATGTATATAATGAATGAGAAGATTTTACACCTAGTCTAGATTGTGGAGATCACTTAACTGACTCCTTCTATTTCATGACCAAGCAAATTGGAGCACAGAAAAATAAAATGCTCTCTTTAAGGCCACACAGAACCAGGACTAGAACATTTATCTACCAATACCTAGATTGGGGCTTTTCTCACCATATCATATTACAATATCTCATGCTAGAAAATAGAGAATATGGGAAACGTTTTGTTGAATTCACAAGACCACAGAGACTGGACATTCATAATTACATGCATCTTGGTAGATTAAGAATACTTAATAATAAATGCACAGACTTAATAATTAAGAATAAATGAAAGACTTCTTTTAGTCAGTCCATTGGATATATAAGAAATAAGATCAGAGAAGGAGGTGGTTTCTGCTCTTGGCATATAGCTTGCAAATTTAAATGGGTTTCTAGCAGATGAGCAGTCAGAGGGCTAGAGGTCAGGGAATCAAGTCAAAAGAAAAATCAGGAAGCTTTATGTGGCAAGTAGCTTCCAGGTAGGGAGAAAGCATCCTGGATGTCAATCCATTGCCCAGCTACAATGCTACAAAGCCTTGGAATGTTCTACAACAAAATTTTTATCAAAAGACATGTTATTCTCTATAACCTCTCCTCAGCATTTACTTCCTTTTCTCTGTGGTTTATTAAGTCTTTTATGTCAATATTTTTTGTAAATTTTTGTTATCCTCTCTTCTATGTTTAAAACTTTGTTGAAGCCACGGGGGAAATGCACTAGGTGGGAATGGTTGTCTTCACAGAGCTGTTAAAAATCACCTCAAATGTGAGGATATTAAATAGCCTGGACTCTCAGGGACACCAGGTGGCAATTCAACACCTATTCACTGGTGGTGCCTGGTATGAGCATCCCTTTATCAGAACAGAATCTCTGACAAAAAGTGTGTGAATAATAGGCAAGAGCTGCACTTGTGCCCTTTGCCCAGAAACTGCCATTATTTCTATATACTTCTTTACAGGAAATGTAAGGGTATAAAAATAAGAGTCACGACTGTGTCCATTTTTTAAATATTTGGTGACTCACAGATGTTGCATGGAAATAGTTTATATCTAATTCCCTTATTTCCACCACTTACAAAATGTCCTATTCTAAGTAAATCATATAATTTGGGTTATTTTCCTAAATTATAAAATAACGAAAGAAACCATGAAATCCAGGGAATGGATACATAAGGCAAAAGTCAAATTCCAAGGATTGTGACTGATCGGATCAACTTTTTTCACAGTATAATGCAAAGTAAAGCCATTCTGAGAAAACATCACTTTAAACATTCATACAGAAAAAAAACTACCGATTTACACAACAAAAAGAGATGACAAATAATTTTTTTTTCTTTTTTTTCTTCTTGTTTTGAGATGGAGTCTCATGCTGTTGTCCAGGCTGGATCACAGCTCACTGCAACCTCTGCCTCCTGGGTTCAAGTGATTCTCCTGTCTCAGTCTAACAAGCAAGTGGGATTATAGGCATGTGCCACCAAGCCCAGCTAATTTTTGTATTTTTAGTAGAGACAGGGTTTCACCATGTTGGCCAGGCTGGTCTCAAACTCTTGACCTCAAGTAATCTGCCCTCCTCGGCCTCCCAAAGTTCTGGGATAACAGGTGTGAGCCACTGTGCCCACCTGAAATGATAAGCTTTTGTATCCAGTATTTTCTAGAACAGCAGAAAGCAACACAACACTGACTCTGGATCCAGGGTGCTGGGCCCCAATCCTAGCTTCATACAGCTGTATAAATCCAGGCAAGTTATTTCTCCTACACCTTAGTTTCCCATGAAAAATGTGCCTCCTTCACAAGGTTGTTGTGGAAATTGAATGAATTTGGATTTGTGAAGTGCTTAAACGATGCCTGGCACAGAATGACCACAGGCCACTGGCATATCTTCTCTGGAGTGGGATATCTGTGAATGCTGCTCTCTGTGAAGGTGAAGCAAACTGAAGTAATGAATCATTGCTTGCCTTCTGGCAGCATGGTACAGGGATGTAAAATATTTCTGTTAGAAATTTCTTTATATTTCTTCAAAGTTTTGATATCATTGAATGGAAGACATAGATGGAAGGGAAAACAAGTGTGTGGGCTATCTCTGAGGAGGAGAGAGAGGATCACGCTGCTCTTGATACAGCAAGCATGTAGGAAGGAGCAAAGCTATGGGAAATAACCTGTGGACTCATGCAGGCTTTCCGGAAGGATCTGCTCAGTGCTAGGCTATTGTTCTTTTTAACAAGTGTGTGAGATGCCAGTACTCAATATGTATTTGTGGAATGAGTGAATAAAAAGATAAGACATAAAATTGTAATCCCGTTGAGTTTTATAAGGTTAGGGTATTAGGATCAGTAGAATCTATATAAATATGGTGGTATCTTAATTATGTTTCTGCAATAAGTTGCACGATTTTTCCTTAGACATTTTAGATATGGGTATCTGATGACACTGTCGTAGAGATATAAAAATGACTGGTACATATTTCCAAGGATGTTTTCTTTTCCATTTTACTCTATTCTTTTTTCAAAAGAATATGCTATAAATGTTTTGGGAACAGGAATCCTTTTAGAGTAGGATTTATGCCAGATAGCAGACAGCAAAGCAGACTGTGAAGCTTGCTTATTAAAATTTTACAAGGTCTTAGTGGTTTTGTTGAGCTCAGCCCAAAATTTTCAGGTGTTAAAAGGCAGCTTGTTTTTAATATATTTTTAAAGCAGGGCTCTCAACCTGAACAGCATACGCTTATGCATACATACAGAAAGCTTCTGTACACATTTCTACATACACCGCTACATCTGTAGTTGCAACCAGAATTTTTTAGAAGATAGTAGGATAGTGCTGAAAAGTTTAAAACGAAATACTCAAATAGGCAATCCCTATAAGAACCACAAGTTTCTATTTACATAAAGTAGCAAAACAAACTCCTGAAACTTGTGAACTCTTAAAAAAACTTCTTGGCTGTGCCAAAGTTGACAAAAATAAAGATGAGGTTCTGTTTAAGAAAGGAGGAATAGGTTCGACATTCTCTGACAGTACGCTCACTGCCTGTGATGCATATTGATAGTTTTGGTTCAATTTTAGACAGAAACAACCTTTAAAGAAAAGTCAACTTATGGCTCAAGCCAAGAATCAGAATTAAAGAAAAAGACAAGACTGAACCATAAAAAGCAAAAGGTAAAAGATATTAAACTCTTTAGGAAATATCGGGTGGGAGAAAATACTTACTATAGAATTGATACTATGTGCATGTTTAAATATTTTATTTTATCAAAGTTTACTTATTCTTAGCAACCACACACACAAATAAAACAAATTTGGATAATTGTTTTCAACACTTAAAATATAAACTCTTGCCTTCTGCTCACATATGGGAATCAGGGATGTCATTTATGAACAGTGCTTCTCATAGCTTAGCATGAACTGCATATTAAAACTGGTTCATCCAGCCCAAAGGTATGTACTCTACCATTATTTTAAATATAGGTTTCAAGCATATACTACCTCTATAGGAAAGAAAATGAATGACTGGTATTCATGAACCAGACAGAAGCCTACATTATGTTAGGTAAACAGATATTACACTCAGAAAAGTAGAAACTCAGAAAAGAAAAAGGTATAAAAACTAAGAAAATTCACTTCAAAAACCCATGGGAAATGGAAGAGACCATACCTTGAATAACTCAAACTCCTTCTTTGGCATCAACAGCTAATGACAAATGATGAACATAAAATAAGTACATAATATATATGCACATCAGGCCAGCCAAAACATAATACAGCAAAAAGTTTCCATTGCCATCACTTTAAGTTATTGAGATAAACTATATATGAATTCTTTATTTTGAATATTTGCTTGGTTCATGGATTCTAGTAAGGCCAAGTCCATCTGGATAAGCACAGGACTGACACCAGGCACGAGCACCATGAGGAGCCATAAGTACTGAAATAAATTGTCATGGCAGCAGAAGTATGATCACAATTCCAGCTTTAGACTACTTGTATTTTTTTAAGCCTAGATCTGGCATAAAAATTAACTATTTCACTGCACATTCCATGCAGCTTCTACTCAAATTCATGACATTATTATGAGGTCAGATGTGAACTTTTTCTTGAGACTTTGAAAATTAAAAGAATTCTTTCTTGGGGAATAAAAAAGAAGCCACCCCTGGTTCACAGGTTATACCAGAGAGTCCATCCATTCTGTCTCTGTTTACAGACCTGACTCTAGAGAGCCTGTCACAGGTCTAAAATCCCTGATGAAAAGCAAGTTAATTCAGATGTTAGGGTGAGTGAGCTGATCAGGTTCATTGAAATTCTGAAAATGTGGCATGGGTCTCAAGAATAGACCTTCATGGGCCTTCAATGATCAAGAAGAGAGAGCCTGACCTATCTAATCTACATCATAAGTACATTTTAATCTTAGAATCAAAAGAGGAAAAAATATTGTAATACAACTGAACAAGTACTCATATATTAGTGTAAGGTGAGATGAGTGCAAGTTCAAAGCTGCTCAGTGGCAGAACATTTAAGAGACTGAAGGCAAAGGCTGGTGAAGATGAACTGCTGGACATCAAGCCATGATCTCAGTGCCATCCTCTATCAAGAGGAAGCTACTGGTGGATAGGACAGCTGTGGGTTAAAAAGACAGAAATGCCATTTCTCCAAATGTCAGAAAAACTATAGATTGGGGGGAAAAAGCATTCATAGAATCGGGCACCTACTGAAAAACATTTTGAACAATTTTTAGAAGTAAATCAGAAAACACATGTATAATTTTTCCCTGTGTCTCTCACCATTGCCCACCCCCCACCAATTACTCTAGAAAAAATGTATAACCAACTACATCTCAAAATGATCTATACACAAAGGTGTTTGAATCCTATTTAAGAGTGATAAATTTGTAAATGTGTACACATCACATTTTACAAAGAAATCATGCTTACCTGTATAGTATGAGTATAAGGTGGATCAGCACGCCCCAATCCAGATTCTGGAGGTCTCACAATATCCAAAATATTATTTGGCACAAATCCAGAGTCTCCACTTGCATTTCGAACTTTCCACCACTGCTTTCGATCATCAAGTATCTGTTATATGCAAGAAAATACAGGTATAATTTCCATATAAAAGCCATTCTAAGAAGGAACTTCTCTAAACTTCAACAAAGAAAATGTTTCCACTTCTGATAATTGACTCAGTGTCAATGTAGGGTTGATTGAATGATTCTCATGAATTACACTAAGAAAGACATTCATGAGTATACAGTAGGCAAGGTATCATTATGGTGAATCTACCCAAGGTTAATTTTACCTCCAAAGAATGGTCTGCATATTTGAAGTACTTAAAGAGCACTAAAATGACTCTTTTGGAAAGCTCATTGTCTCCATTTTGGTGATAGAAAAAGTATAGAAAAATGACTCTTTTTCTTGCAAAATTTATTGTGACAATCCACCTTATATATTCAAGATGAACTCTCAGTTAGAACCTAACAAAGAGAAGTTGGTGCTATGGTGGACTATCCCCAATAACATTAGCTCACTGACTGCTGAGTACATTTGTGCAAGGGCACAGATAAAAAAAGAAAATGTTTTCTCTTATTGAACTATTATGTGCATCCACATCTGAATTGATAACTAGCCTTGACTCCAAAATGAATGAATATCAGAAGAAAGAGAGCAAGGAAGAGGGCAAAGAAGTTAAAAAACCCACCCCCTTCTCTCCCTACAAAAACCAAAGGAATATTCTAAAGCTACCCCCTTAGAAGGAATACCTTCTAAATAGACGTAGGTCTCTAATATACGTCTTTAGTAATATAATATTTTGAAGGAAAGTTTAGTTATATACCAAAACAGTAATATAATAAAACTACTTTATTAAGAGTATAAAGAAGAAAAAATTCTATTACCTCTAAAATATCATCCTTTAGAACCGAGAGCTCACTGTTGTTCC
Source organism: Cebus imitator (assembly GCF_001604975.1). Taxonomy (NCBI): domain Eukaryota; kingdom Metazoa; phylum Chordata; class Mammalia; order Primates; family Cebidae; genus Cebus; species Cebus imitator. The sequence goes on from NW_016107317.1 coordinate 3,631,547, forward strand.
TTGCTACAAAGTCATACTTGGATTTGGCATATTTCTTGGGTTGTGTTTTGAGTGGGTCATAACTTCTATGAAAAGAAAGAAAAAAGATTATTTTTCTGCTCGCTCTTCCTAAAGAATAAAAACAGAAGTAAAACATTAAGACAAGTCAAATCCTACCAGAAAACTTTCTGAAATATTATAGTAGTTTTACTTTATTATATTTTAAATTATGAGAAATAAAAGTGACTTAAAGTTCTTACTATTAAAATGATCAAACTATGGCCAGGGGAAAAAAAAATAATGCAAAATCACAAGGCTTGTTGGTACTTAGCCAAATCTAGAATCCAAGTCTATGAATTCTTTGTCTACTAAATACACATACTGGATGTTTATTAATTACCATCTCTACCATGAGAGAACTAGTTAAATGTTAGTATTTTTCATAAAATTAAAGGAAACTAAAGATAATTTCCATAGTGGTAATTTTAGTTATAGGTTGATTTCACTAATCTAAGCAATGTCTGCAATTCAGTAACCAAATATATAAATTTAAAATTTATAACTAGGCATCAGTTTTTAGAAACACTTTGCCCAGTTATCTAAATTGCAAAACGAGAGATAGGCATTAAGTACGAGACTAGTGACACTTGCAAATAAATAAGTAAATAAATAATTTAATTCACTACAAACTTTTAAAAAGTGCATGGGCCGTATTTTTTTTTTATAAACCTTTCTTTAAAAACCAGATACCTCTTCTAATCATTAAATGAGTACTAATAGATTTAACCACTTAATTAAAGATTACTTTTATATGTAGCACAATACACTTAATGCATTAAACGTGTATTTTCTTCATACATTTCAATAATAAAATGACTTTAACTCTTTCTTAATTTTACTCCCCAGTCTTCTCCTCCATTTACATTCCCACATTTATTTACACAATTCTACAAAGGAAATAGCAGACAAAGACTAAAGATGTTAGGTCATCCTACGCCTGTCAAGTTGCCATCCTTTTTACTGTCTACCAAGTTCTCTGGAATGTTGAGTTATACCAGGGCCTGCAGGACCGTTGTAGACATAACGGATCCTGTCATCATAGGTTTTTGTTGCCTCTTAGGCACTAACTCCACTGGAGGAGGGAGACAGGGACAAAGAAAAAAGAGGACCTGCACAGAACACCCTATAGATAAGCATGTACAAACAACCTGTTGGCTATTTTTAGTATATTAAAAAGAAGATTGGTGAAATTATGACCAAGTAATTATTATATGTTATTAATAATAATAATTTTAAAACAGTGTTCCATATTTTCCCATCCCTATCCCTACTGGAATAGCTCTGCTTTTATTTACTTTATATATTCACATTTAATCTACTAAGATTTCATTTGGGAGATAAAAGAGATTCAACTACCCCAAACATTAAGAAAACAATAATTTCAGTGTTTTATCTTCTTCTCTTCCCTTATGTTCCTTTCTCCTATGATCTTCAAAATAATCACTATTAATAATGGAGAGTTAATGGTCTATAACGAAGTTTTTGTTATCTTGCATGTCTCCAAAGTATTTACCTGGCATGTACTTAGGGAGTGCTTTAGAATTTACAAATCTTTATGGCTCGCAGTTTCTTGCCCTCTATAGGTAAAGCATGAATATGACAGGAACCATAGTTACCAATCAGATCATCACAGTTTATAATTTTTCAGAGGTACCAAAGTTTTTTAGCCAGGAGCGGTGGCTCATGCCTGTAATCCCAGCACTTTGGGAGGCTGAGGAAGGCAGATCACCTGAGGTCAGGAGTTCAAGACCAGCCTGGCCAACATGGTGAAACCCCATCTCTACTAAAAAATACACAATTAGCTGGGTGTGGTGGCACATGCCTGTAATCCCAGCTACTCAGGTGGCTGAGGAGCGAGAACTGCTTGAAACCAGGAGGCGTAGGTTGCAGTGGGCTGAGATAGTGCCATCGCACTCCAGCCTAGTAGGTGACAAGAGCAAAACTCTGTCCCAAAAAAAAAAAAAAAGAAGCGGTACCAAAGTTTCTTAAGAGCTATGAAATGTAACAAAATGTATGGGCTGTTTCTGATTTGGAATAATAAATATGCCACTTGATAGAGAGCAGACATAGAGACAGTAGCAATTTGAGAACTTCTCTAAAATACTAATTGCATCCGACAGCAGTAAGCTATAAAACTCAAAGGTGTGGGCTCTAAATTCAACAGTCTACCTAATGGCATAGTAATTTCACAGAACAGTGAATATACTTCATATGGCATTGTTAAGCTAAATATGTCCTGAGAAACCCTCTGTACTTCCATACTGGAGTCCTGTGGACAAATCGTAACCTAATTTAGTAGACACATTGAAAACCCAATTTAGGAGTATGTTTTTGCAACAATAGCTGAGTCTCAGCCAATCCCAGCAGCCATACTTCAAGCACTCATAGGCTGCTGACTGTTCAAACTGTGTTCAAATAAGGCAAATGCCAAGCTGTAACCAATCCAGCTGTTTTCTGTACGTCACTTTCCTTTTTTTGTCTATACATTTGCTCTGAACATGAGGCATCCCTGGAGTCTCTCTGAATCTGCTGTGATTCTAGGGGTTGCCCAATTCATGAACTAACTTTTCCCCCTTGCTCAATTAAACTGTTAAATTTGTCTGAAGCTTTTCTTTTAACAGAATCTACTGCATTCCTGGTATATAATATAGTTTAAGGTCAATCATAATTATTTATAAAAACCAATTTCAAACCTCTGTATATTTTATATCGGACCACAATTTTCAGATAGTTTTTCAAAATGATGACACATTTTCTTGGCAACATAGAACATCAATGGTTCACGTATTTATCAACTATCCTAGCTCCTATTAAGTCCAGTTGAGACCTGGAATCCTTAAGAACAACTGAGATATAAAATCTACCTACCACTCAAGGTACTCAAAAAAAATTCTTTCTATGGTGAAATTCTGACCGTTCTAAATTATTATCCCTTCATGGAATTTCCTTCACTATATTTTATTTAAATTTCCATTCATCAAAGAAAACTTGTAAAATTTACCACAGCCTTCTCTGTGGTGAGGAAAAAAAATTGTTAAAAATAAACTTCCCTGACATCACCTATCCTATCCTACACTGAATTTCATGAGACAAATATTATTGAGAATTTATGAGTAAGAACAGCAATTTTTTATCCCAATGAACTGATACTTATTCCTTTTCCTAATGATAGCAAATGATTATGTTTCTCTTTTTGTTCTGACAGTCAGAAATCTGAAATTCAATGAGTCAACTTTTATACTTTATAAAAATCATAATCTTCCCTCTTAATTTTATATTTTATTTCATTATTTAATTTTTAATAATAACACCATTTTAACTGCATATAATTTAAGTGAGCTATGTGAATCTATTTGGGAGTTGACAGGGTGAGATATAACTAAATCAATAAACCAAAGGTACATTTCCCTGATATTCTATAAAGATCATAAAAATCAAGGTAAACTTTTAAAAGACTTTGTGGTGAGGTGTCCAAAATAAACAGAAGAGGTGATTCCATCAGTAATACTATCCCTTATAGATACGCAGGTGAAGGACAGGGAGTTAGTGATTCTGAAATGTTAGACTCTCATGCACTTATTCACCCAATCCATCAATCAAATAAATCTACACTTATTGAGTGACCACAGTATGCTAGGTGTGGTCTTAAAATGGAACATGATAGAAGTTTTCTAGAGTCAATGTGTACTCTGCAAATGTACTCAAGTGGCTTTCTAGTTAACTAGCTGTGGAAAATCATACGAATTACTGGAGTGGTAAAACAAAAAGAAGCCTATTAATCTGAAATGATTTTTAAAATACTGACATCTAAGACAGAAAGAAAGAAAAAAGAAAATATTAAGATGAGTTCTGAGTTAGGTAAGAAGAATTTCAATGGAATGTTTAAGCTTCAAAACTAATTTTCAACTGTATCTACTAAAAATTAATTCTATAATTAAAACATTCTCATATGTTGACATTTAAAAATATATTATTCATTGCTGACTTTTCTTTGTACTCAATTTAATGTCACTGGTGCCCTTGGAGTTACACCTGTGTAATTTCTACAGCAATTACTTAAGCATTACCTGTCAGCATTCCTGACAAAGAAGAAAAATTTTAAATCCCACTTTCTTTAGAATATATTAAGAAAAGAGTATACAGAAAAGAAATAAAGAGCATATAGCTCTTGTGGTAAGAGAGGCTTTGAGACAGGAAAAAGTACTAGGCTGAGTTCTCTACCCCAGTTCATTGAATGACACTCCTCCTATACCCATGTTACCAAGATTTTACCTCCTTTTCTTTCTCTTTTCTACATGGTTTGCCTCTATGCAGATCTCATTTACTAAAAACAAGGTTGGAAAAAAAAATGAACCTATTCTAGTTCCTTTATTTCTTCTCTTCACAATTCTCCATCTCTGCCTATATTTTTTTAAGAATGAAAATATGGAAAAATAAATGAAATGTAAAACTGCAAACTCAAGATAAAATATAATAAGATGAGATGGCAAGAATGACAAATAAGGCATTGACTCTGTTTAAATATTTAGTTTATATTCAGTTTAAATATATCTATCTATGGAAAGTTTATTTGTTTTTATTGAGTGAAAATTAAGATGGAAACTGTTTCCTTTAAAAGCTACAGAGCTGGAAGGATCCTCAGAAACCATCTGGTACCAACTAATGGAGGGTTTCAAGACAATTCTTTCTTTTTAATGTACACATTTTGTCAGAAGTATCTTGTAAAAAAAATGAAAAGTCATCCAAAGGCATTTGCACTAAATGAGACTTACAGACTGGAGGTCCAGACATCTTTTGTTGATCAAAACCAGTTATCTTAAGAAACAACTAAAACTTTATCAACTAATTAACAGATGGAAAGTTTAAAGAAGTAGTAGACAGATACTATCACCTCTGTTAGCACTAGATCAGAGACAGTTATCCACAGCTCTCCAAAAGGTGCCCATTAAATGTTACCTATCTATATGGCGATTAGAAGTTGGCTTAAAAGCAACGGCAGCTTCCCCTTGGTCCAGATGGGACCCTCTTGTGTAAGTGTTGCTACTGAATGCATAGCCATCGGCTGGATGATACTCTGATACACTGGAATGCTGAAAGACAAAGTAGGGCAGATTAAAGAATCACCAAATACTATTTGAATCAGCACTCAGGTCAGTCAACAAGATCTCTCCACTATATTGTGATCAGTTTTCATTTTCAAGTGACTGACCATTATGTTAACAGATTATGAAACAGGAGTGATACATTTTTGTCAAAGACTTACTTATAATAAAAAAAAGTCATTAGTGCAAAGGGTAATTTTGCTCTCTCTGTTCAAGAAACTTTCACCATTTTAGCAAAGTAAATACTGTCACATGAAAATCAACTGAACTCTAAGGATTAAAATTATACCAAGTTCTCATTTTTCTCAATTTTAAAATTATACACAGAACATTATATTATTTTCAAAAAAATAGCAGCATTATTATCATATTTGCTGTTAAGGGAAACGCAGAAAGGCATAACTAAACTGATCTTGATAGTCAAGAGTCCAGGATAAGAGAATGCTATCGTTTCTTTTTTGTAGTTAGGATAATTCAGACAGGAAACTACTGGGAGCTACCAAGCGTGACAGCTGAGGTTTATAGGCCCCACTGAGGACTACGGTTTTAAAGCTATAGAGCAGCAGTTCCCAACTGTTTTGGCAGCGAACTTGTTTCAGAGAAGGCAATTTTTCCATGGACCTCAGGGCCAGGCGTGATGGGGATGGTTTCAGGATAAAACTGCTCCTCCTTAGATCATCAGGCACTAGATTATCATAAAGAGAACCCTCGCATTCTCATAGGGTTCTTGCTCCTATGAGAATCTAAAACCTCAGCTCATCTGACAGGAAGTGGAGCTCAGGTGATAATGCACCTTATCCAGGTGATAAGGTGCCACTCACCTCCTGCAGTGCGGCCCGGTTCTAATGGGCCACGCACTGGTACTGGTCCATGGCCAGGGGTTGGGGACCGCTGCTATAAAGAATACATGCTTAAATTGAAAGAAAACAAACAAACAAACAGAAACTCCCCAAAGCCTTTACATTGTTTCTTTAGATAAAAATTAAGTATGGAAGAAGCATGACAGACGCTGAAGCACTGGACTTCCTCGGATATTTTGATTATGGATTTTGTATATTTGTTTATGGATTCATTCAGGCAAAATAGTTGAAACTAAAAATGTTTCAGAAATGTCTTGGACATATAGTTACCATAGTTAATTCTAATGACAAAGCGAGCAGGAGGAGGGCTGAGTTTATCCATGGACAGAGCAGGTGATGTTTATATATACACAATCAGGACACTGCACTTAATACACAAATACAAATAAACAAGTTTCAGCATTTAATTTAAAAAAGTCTGAACTCAATTAATTCAGTTTATCATTTCCCTGGGAAAGAGTAGAGGCACTACATTAGATTAATCTTTAATTAAAGGCTGTTCTAAAGAGGGAAGTGCAAGAAACTATTAGAAGCACCCACACCTTTTGCCCAGCTCTGAACATAACAGTGAGGTCAGCAGTATGAAATCACTGGGTCCTGAGAGTGACTGGTAATACTGAAAGGGAGAAGAGAAAAATGACAAATGACTAACTGTGATGACTACCAAGAGTTCAGGGGAAGTAAAGAAGTTGAGTACTGCCACCCATATTTGTCACTCCATGTCACCTATGTCTTTCAGTCCTAAACAAAACTCACCAGATCCTGAATTACCCAAGTCTTATTGTAAATGCTTTTATTATAGTAGCAATAAAGTATAATAAAATCTCTCTTCTAGGGGTGATTACATTTTTATGCATTTTAAGTCACCATTACTTGGCCTCTTTTCCAACAAAATCTCAAGGCATAAAATTCCCTGGAACTGCTAGCATGTGGCTTTTCATTTTTTTAAACCTCTGATTAACTACTTTGGCCATCAAATGAAATATAGTTTACAACAGGAAAATGATAACTCATTACAAGTAAGGATTTTCAATAATTCCTCTTTTAAAATTACTTATTCAGTGAAAAGACAAACTTACATCCTGGGAACCCAGAACACATTACTCTCTTCTTAAATACACAAATTGACAAAGAAATCAAAAAAGTGAATTTCTGAGCCATGCATTATAAAGTGAGTATATTTTCTTATTTAAGATATGAAGGCTATAAGCTGGAAATTTTTATGATGTGAAAAGAGTCAGCTGTAACTATAGCAACAGCAAGTGTATCATAATTTCATGTTTGATTATATTTTCTTTCCTCCAGAAAAACTGGCCTTTAAGTGGAAAGAAAATTCACAATGATGAGGCCTGAACAATGAAATATGGGCAGGGACATATGCTTGCCAACTGAGCAGTGAGGTCGTCTTAATTATTCATTTAGAGGGAAGGGCAAGCATGGAATCCACCTCTTCCCTTATGATACAGCCAGGGGAAAAAACAATTACATTAGAAAAAAATAATTCCAAAGTAATACGTTTGCTTTATTTTTAAAGTTTCAGGAATTGAACCAAACTTCTACAATAATATTGTTATTGTTTAAAGAATAGTCCACAAAGGAAAATTTTTTTAAATTTAATTTAGATAAGTGTTTTGCCTGAAAAGTGGTCACAGGATATAATACACCATGGTTTGCTAATTCATTCTCTTCATATCATGTTTGCCACATTATAAATACCTATGATAGCCTGAGAAAATTAAGCTAAGGAATTAAACAAAATAAAATAATAGGATTTCAGGAAGCTCTAGTCAACATTTACTGTTTCTTCTTCAGATTAGACCTCATTCACCTAATTCTTCAGGTTCTTATCCTATTTGTGTTTGGTCTAGCTGTTCACTGTTCTTTTCCAACAAACAAGAAGAAACATCATTTTTAAGGAATGTGACAAGACAGCATACTCAATTTCATTCTCTCAACTTGATTCCCAAATAGGTTATACTCTAAAGCTCACTAAAATACTTAAAATGAGTGTTACAATCTCCTCAAGGTGTATAGCTTTATAAATGATCATTTGAGCTTGAGGACTAGAGTACAGAAAAACTTTGGTCATCTAGCAAGGCTGATAGGGCTCCAGAGGTTTAGAACCAGGCAAAAGGAAAGAAAGAAAACAAACAGAAGAGAAGAGAGGCAAAGCAACATGAAGAAAAGACAGAGAGAAATTAAGTAACTGGGGGCATTCAGAAAACAGCTGTTTGGGACAGGGTAGAGGATCTACGTTCAGGGAACTGTCTTGAGGGCCTGATAATGGGAGAGGAAAACAGAAAGAAATAAGCCAAAGGGCAGTAGCACAAGATAAAGTCATCCTAAAAAAGCTTACTTAGGATCGCCAGAGCCAGGAGAAAGGTGGCAATAAGGGGAGGGGTGAGGGCTGACAGGTTCTAGGAGAGCAATTTGGGTTGGGGTTGGGCTTCAAGGAGGAGGAGCAGCGCAACTGTCATGAAATGACAGATGCAAGAGAGAGAGGTAATTCCAGAGAAGGTAACATTCAGACTTTGATTCTAGAACAATTTTCAGATCAATAAAATAGAACTTGCGATCAGAATTATAAGAGAATACACAGATAATTATACTGTCTGCAAAGGATAATGTTAAAAAAAACTTTACCTCTGTGGATAATCTTTTTATTTCCTGTTTGCGCTGATGTTCTGCTACATTTGCCACAGATTCTGCTAGTTGATAAAGATCTTGTTCCATTGGTGCTCCCATAAAGTTCAGCATTGGGGGCTCCCAGCCATTGCGGAACCGTGGAACATATGGTGGAATAAACTGTTCCTTTGGCCACTCTGCTCTGTAGGAGGGCATAAAGGCATATAAACAATAACATCCAGGAATGTGCCCATGCTCACAGTTATCTTCAGTAAGGCTAGACACACACACACACACACACATAAACAACAAACAACAAAAACAGCACATATCTAATCTGTCTTCCATCCACCCAAAAAGAAAAAACAAACATGTTTATACCAGTATTTCACACCAATAAAATGAAAGAAAGATTGAATTCTGTTGCATGAACTGTTTTCACAACGTTGCCTCAATTCTCCATTAGACTCAACTTTTTAACATGAGCATAGGCTTTTAAAAATTTGTGTAAGAAGGGGGCGTGGAGCTTGGAGTGTGATAAGTATTTAGAGCACAAATTTCTCTAACATTTAAAGTAGTTTCAGACTCCCAACTTTCCCTTCATTCCCCTCCCATCATTACTGAAACCTCCTGGTATCAGATATATCTTTCAAAAGAGAAACAGCCTAGCATGTTCTTAAGGTTTATGATTTTTAAATTTATGAAGTCCTCTAAAATGAAACAGATGGTCAATTTTATAAATTAAATGTATCAGCTCTGTTTTAATTGGTAAAGCCAACTAATCTGTAATCACAATCATATCAGTTCATCATTTAATGACACTGAGTGAGGCTAATTTCTATAAGATCCTAATCACTCATGAACCACAAAAATAGGACAAAAATGAGGGCTTCATTTTTGCTGGAATATGTTGCTTCATCTTTAATATTTAATTCTTCATGTTATATTTCTACTACAGAGTATTATGAAATCAGTCATTTTATTCAGATTGTTATAGACTTTCATGATTCTTTTTATCTTTACATATTTTTAAATCAGTCAGTACATTCATTGCTTAGTAGTCTTACCAATCAGGATCTAAATGACCCTTTCCACATGTTAATAGCTAACAATATTTTATTTTGATATAGTTTTAAAAATGGTAATTAATTTTCTTATTTTAAGATAGAACCCTAAACAAAGAAATTAAGGAGCTTGAGCTACATTTGTAATGTGAGACCTGATGCATTTAATGAGCTTCATGAAATTAAAGGATGCCACGTAGGCTTATCATAAAATAACCTATATAAATTGAATAGATTTAAGTGATCTATTTACAATGGAATATTATTCAGCCATAAAAATGAAAGAAATCTCATGTGAAGCAACGTGGGTGGAACTGGAGGTCATTCTGTTAAGGGAAATAAGCTCACTCATATGTGGAAGCTAAAAAAGTGGATTTCATGAAGTTAGAGTAGACTGGCAGTTACTAGGGACTGACAAGGATGAGGCAGGGTTGTGGGGAGATGAAGAGAAGTTGATTAATGGTTACAAACATACCTTGAATAGGAGAAATAAGACCCAGTGTTAGATAGATCAGCAGGGTAACTAGAGTTAACATTAATCTAGTGTACACTTCAAAATAGCTAGAAGAGAAAAATTGAAATGTTCCTAGCATAAAGATAAATAAGATATTTAAGGTGATGGATATCCTAATTGCCCTTATTTCATCTTTATACAGTATATGAATATATCAACCTATCATATGTACCCTGAAAATATGTAAAACTATAAATAATGTATCAATTAAAAATTTAAGAAATAAAAGATGTATTTAACCAATTTTTAGACAGTATGAGGACAGTATTATAAAGTATATACTATGCTGTATTAATACATAAATAATATAGGTAAATTTAAATATTTTCTATATAAAAGCAACAACTGCAATGCTTTCAAATAATTTTCTGCTTAACTGTATTCCAACAGAAGCAACTGTCAAAGTCCAAAAAATAAGTAGAATAGTTTGTATATGTTTTGATAGGAGGAAAAAAAGGAGGAAAAAAATTATGAATTGGCCCATGACTCTTAGGCTAACCCATTCAAAAGCATTAGGAAGACAAATGTCTAAGTGGCCATACTAAATTATTTATTCTAAGTGGTGAAATAAATTAAAAGATTAAGATAAATGAGCAAAGCAAAAATTATTTATTTATAATTATGAAATTAGAATTATTTTCTTACCTTGCCTTGCTCAGCAAATATTAGTACTGCAATTGTTAATGATTTATCTTCCATAATCACTTTCTTGACAAGTGCACAATTCTTAAAATTACCCACTCTTCCTTTTCAGTCCCACTGTGACTCTCTGGTCCTGAAGAATACTGATTTATAAAGGAGGCTCTACTATAATATTAACATCTCAAAAGGCCTCTACCTCCAGTTACATTTGTCCTTGTCCTTGCTAGCTTCGACTACCAGACTGATCTTTCTAAAACATAGATGTAATTATGTCACACTCGTAGTCACAAAGATATTGGTTCTCCATGGCCTATAGAACCGTGCTCCAGCTCCTTAGCATGGCACTGAAAGACTGCATAATACTTTCCTGCTCATCTCTATATGCTCATTTTAATACCATCGTCCTCCCACCCTTCCACACTCAACTGCCACCCGAAGTCCATATTCCAGAGAAACACATCTTCATCCTCTCTTTTCTTGACTATGTCATGCCTTCACTTCTGCTTCTCTCTTTACTGGACAGGCGCTTGCCCTGCTAAGTAACTGTGGAAATTCTACTCATCCTGCTGAAAGGCAGTTTAGCAAACTAATGATGAACACTGACTCCAGAGCTACATGGCATGAGTTCACATCCCTGCTCTGTCACTTACAAATTGTGTGACTTTGGGCAAATTAACTTATCCTCTCCGTGCCTCACTTTCCTCATCTGCAAAACAGGGATAGTAACAGTAGTTATGTAAAGTACATGGACTAGCAAGGACTGTTCATGTGTGTGTGTATGTACGTCTGTGAACTCTATGTGTACCTGTGGATTTTACATGCCAGCTCTTATTTGAAAGCTAACTACCCTCCTATCTAAATCCTCTTCCTGATGGCTCCCCCTTGCCCACCAAGAGCATTTTGTTTATGACTCACTCCTAAGGTATATCATTCCTTATAATGCATACACTTCTATCTCCTCCACTAGACTTGTAGCTTTTAAGGGTTTAGGCTTTTTCATCCTATGACACTTAGTCCTTCATATGTAGAAGGTTAAAGAAATGTCTCATTAGATCAATGTAATAAACAAAGAATGGTACTTAAAGCATTATAGGTGGTAAATGCTAAACTCATCTATGCTTACCTGGCTTTCATCCAAGTTCCTCCCAATGACATCCACAGCTGCCGTTCATCACCATTGACAGTATAATTTAAGAAATCAATTGTGTCCTTAGTCAATAGGGGACTAAGTACTGAACTGGCTAATTCAGGACCTCCTGTTGCCTGCACCACCTAAAATAATAAACCATTTTTTAGCAAGAAGGTGACAATTACTTGTATGTTTACAAAACGTGTAGACAAAAACCCATGCCAAAAACAAGCACTATTTTATAACAGTCAAATTAAATTTTGATTTTGTGCAATGCACTACCAATTGAAAAACAGCTTGTCAAATCAACTTGCCCAGCCCAGCAGTGCTTTAAAATCTAAAATCAAAGTTAACAATTTAACAGCTTTCACAGCATCTGCCTATGGGCTGCATATGACTGTACTTTCTCTGGAAGATACTAAAGGCTATGCAGAGAATTCTAGATCAGGTGATTTTACTATCCCTGTTTTGTTGTTGTTATTGTTTTAAATATGTGTATCTCTTCTGGCAAATTTGTTATGCCAAACTTGAAAAATATAGTTCCCAAAATGAATACTACCAAGAGAAACAATACTATCAAGAGTTAACAGCCTATGGCTGTGCATATACAGACATACAAAAATAAAAGGATCCAGGGAGGAAGATGAAACAGGAATAAGACTGATACTCTGAACCTATGGTACCTTTTCCCAGAATTATTTTTAGAAAATTTCCCTGATTTAATACGGATAATTTAATGACAGCAGAAACAAACAAACAGGTACAATCCTCTGATAAGCAAAATGAGGATACAAAAATGTCCAAAAACTACTCTAAATTTACTTCTTTTGAGCTATTTTCTGGTTAAAAAATGGTAGTTAACTCCTAGAGCAGAAACTAGAGTCTCTTTATAAAATCGTACCTTCTCAGAGATGTGACACAAGAGGAAAGATTTTTTGAATGGCTCCAATCATCCAGGTGTTCTCAGCATGCTATGCTGTTCCAGGCCTCTGTATATTTGCACATGCTGTTCCCATTCCCCAGAAGGCCCTTCCCCCATTATTCATAACTCTACTCATGTCCCAACTCTTGTGACAGCCTGTCTTAACCCCAAAGTGTAACTCTGATGCATCATCCCCACCCTGTGTCCTCTAAACAATTTATACATATTAGTGACACATTACACTATTACACTGTAATTTATGCATATTAGTAACACATTACACTATTGCACTGTAATATATGCATATTTTAGCAACACGTTGTACTTTTTTTTTTTTTTTTTAAGAGATGGAGTCTCAACCTGTTGCCCAGGCTGGAGTACAGTAGAGTGATCTCAGCTCACCGTGTCATCTCAGCTCTTGGGTTCAAGCAATTCTCCTGCCTCAGCCTCAGCAGTAGCTGAAACTACAGGCACACACTGCCATGCCCGGCTAATTTCTTTTGTATTTTAGTAGGGATGGGGTTTCACTGAGTTGCCCAGGCTGGTCTCCAACTCCTGAGCTAAGGTAATCTACTCACCTCGGCCTCCCAAAGTGCTAGGATTACAGGCGTGAGCCACCGTGCCTGGCCCACGTTACACTATTACAAGGTAATTTATGCATATTAGTAACATATTACACTATTACACTGTAATTTATGCCTTTTCAGTTTCCCCTCCTTGAGGAGTTGGACTAAGACTTATCTGACTTTGAATTGCAGATGACACAGTGGTATGGAATGAATGAAAAAAAAAGGTGGCAGATAAAGAAGGAACACTAACTCTTCTTTGAGAACAAAACCTACCCTGCCTACCTAGCCCAGTAATTTTTAACTTCCAACCCCAAATGCACTTCTAATAAATATGTAGCAATAAGAGGGAAAATTAAAACAGTTAAAAAAATGAGTAGAGGAATATAAAAATCTCTGATTTAACAAAAGAAAGAGACTGTAAATAAAAGGTTATGAGCCATGGATCCCTCTGAAGAACGTGCGCAGGCATATGTTCTGTGGCTGTGCTTGTGTGCCCATGTCCATGATGAGGGAAGAGGAGAGCAGCTCACAGATATAAAGCCACTACATCATGCTTGGGCAGTAGCAGGCCCTAAATAGATGTTTCTCCTCATCTCCCTAGTCCAAGTAAAATGTCTGGGGCCCTGTAGGGAGAACATTAAATGGACCAGCAAAATATTATGAATGGAAAGAACATTAATAAGGAGTAATTTTTGAGAAAAGCAGAGATACCAAACATTGGCAAGTAAACCAAATTGCCAAAACATTGGCAAGTAAACCAACGTTTTCAGGTAGACAACTGATCACAAAGACCAATTTGTATATGTCAGGGAAACCATCCTCGTTATGTTATAGCTCTACTCTGTGTAATGACTAGATATCTACATATGATCTCTGGAAGTGTGTGAAAGAAGTAAGAGGAGGCAGCAAAAACCGCTTTATAAATAATACTTCTTAATACTCAAATTAAGATAGCATCAAAGATGTTAAAGAATAAGAAATACAAATTTTGTTAATGAGCTACTATCAAATTTTTTGCATATGTATGTCCTTGGTCTTCATTTAATTTTTTTAAAAAAACAATTATATAGCAAGAATCATTCAGAAATAATTAGGCAAGTAGAATCTGATGTTCTATATATAGCAACAACATATGGAAGCATTCACAAATTACTGATGTACTCTTGCACTTTCATCTTCTAATCCCTATTGCTTAGCTTCTGACATTCATGTTGATAATGTTACTTACTTTCCTATGTTGGAAGCAACACTCATTTCATATCCTACTTCAAGTCTTGTCTACTTATCCCTGGGGAAAGAAGGATGAGATTTATCATCCCTTACTGCCTGTTGTCAATCTTCTTGGCTGGTTCTTCCTATTCTCCTAACATTGAATGCCCAAAGTTCAACCAGTCCTTGGCCTAATTTCTTCACTGAACTCCCAATTCATATATCCAACTATCAATTCAAGTTTCCCCATCTGGGTACAACTCACTTTTGATATATCTAAAGCTGAATTCTTCACCATCCTCCAAAAACCTGCTCTACCCAGTCTTCCCCATCTTAGTTAATGATCACTCCATTCTGTGAGTCTTAGGCCAAAAATGTGGGAGAGATCCTTGACTTTTGCACAGTATATTCAATCTAGCAGCAAATTTATAACCAGATCAGACTTCTCACCACCTTCAATGCTACCAGGTCCAAGCATCATAATCTCCCATCTGGATTATTTTAATAACGACTCTAGTTGCTTCTTCCCCAAAATTTCTAAACATTGTAGCCAGGGCAATTCTTTTCTGCTAAAAACTCTCCAATTGTCAAAGGTCTCCCAATCCCTTATAAGGACCAATAAGATGTATCTTCCTGTTGCCCTCCTGATAACATCTCCTAATCTTTTCTTCCCTCATTCTGTTGAAGTCACAGTATCTACCTATTCCAAGAACATGCTTTGCATGTTACTACCTTAGAACATTTACACATTATTCTCTGTCTGGAATTCTCTTCTTGCAAAGATCCTGATGACCCATTCCTTACTTCCTTTACTCCAATGACATCTCACTGAGGCTTCTTTTAACCAACCCTACTCAAAAAGTGTAACACTCCATTTCCCACACACATACACACAGGCATGCATACCCCGGGGAACTCCCAGCCCTCCTCTACTCTATTTTTCTGCATAGCATCTGATTTTTAGACAACTGTATTACTTACACATTTATTTAGGTTATTGGCTGGCCCTCGATGCTACAATATAAGTTCTAATAGGGTAAGAATTTTTGTCTGTGTGTTCCTGATGAACTACTATAAAGCCAAGCACTTAGGAGGCTCTCAGTTTGTATTTGTAGAATAAGTGCATAAATGAATAAACAAGTCAGAGACAGTTCAAGAGATGAAGGAACACCTCAATTAAAAAAAATAAAAAAACAAAAAACCCATGGGTCTCTGAATGACTTCACAGAGCAAACCATCCATCAAGAACTAGACTCCTCATGATTATTTTGTGAGAATGAGAAAAACATCTACATTATTCAAGGCATTGGATATTATATACTAGTATACATTGAAACACTGGTATCCAATAAATCTTTATGTCTTTTCATATCCCTAGCTCTGTCAGAGATACTAGTTTCCTCAAATATAAATAAGGTGTTTAAACAAGATGATTTATAAGGTTCTTTAAATTCTCAAATTTTACATTCTTGATGTTTACACAAGTGGCAAAGAAATAGTACCCAAGCAAGGAAATGAAGCAAAGCAGTCTAGATAATCCAGACAGACACTTTGGGTTTAAAAATATACTAAGAAAAATTCTTTCTTAAACTAATAAAATCTCACCATATTTAATGGAGTAAACAAAAAGTGAACCAAATCTGCAGCACTGGGATTCTGAATATGAGACTTCAATTTGGCCTGTAACATTAAGAAAACAGAAAATAGATTACTATGGAGCAAAAGACAGACACTGAGAAAAGTCCAACATAGACTCAGAGGGGGTGGTATTTTTTTGTTTTTTGAGACAGAGTCTCACTCTGTTGCCAGGCTGGAGTGCAGTGGCACGATCTCACTACAACCTCCTCCTCCCGGGTTCAAGCGATTCTCCTGCCTCAGCCTCCTGAGTAGCTGGGATTACAGGCATGCACCACCATGCCCAGCTAATTTTTGTATTTTTAGTAGAGATGGGGTTTCACCATGTTGGCCAGGCTGGTCTTGAACTCCTGACTTCGTGATCTGCCCACCTCAGCCTCCCAAAGTGTTGGGATTACAGATGTAAGCCACCGTGCCTGGCAGTGGGGTAGTCTTTACCACCAGTTTGACTTTTAATATATTTGTTAGCATGGATAGAGTGAGACTAGAAGTCATTGTTTTTCAATTGAGTTTCTTAGATATGCATGTTTTTAAATTTGCTGTTTTTAATTAAAGGCAAATCAAAACATACATACCCTCCAAAAATCTATAAAAACAATTTTATTTCTTAATTTGATCAGAAACATCCTGACTAGACTTTAATTTTTTCATTTATTTCTTCTAATTCTACATACATAAATTTCACTTACCAGAAGGTTAAATCCATGTTTAAATTTTTGGAAACAGTCAAGAAATTCATCAGGAGGTGGAGGTTTTGCCCGCAGCGTTAAAACGCCCTCTAATGAAATAAGTGAGAGGAGGAGGAGATCAGAGCAAAATCCAAGAAAATTTATTAAATGGAAAAATAAAAGCCACATTTACTTCTGTAAAGTTTAATGATCTCATCAGACACGCTACCTAGTTACTGTGCTACATCTCATAGTCTGACTGTAACAACTGAGAAGACACAAAGTTTGAACTGGATTGCTCTATCCTTAGGCACTACAAATTACTCATTTAATTCCATAAACGTACATTATAGCCTTTCTTTGTGGCAGGCATTCTGCTTATCATTGTGAAGAGTATAAAAGTGAGAAAGCAATAAGCTCTGCTCTTAAGGGACTTAAAATCTAATAAAATACATGAACCAGATAAATAACAAGAGATGTTCCAATGGTTGTGAGACAAGAATTACCTGGTTGGGTGACAAGAAAATGTATACTTAAAAGACAGATGGAGAGAGTAGGCTATAAGATGGGATTTGAAAAGTTTGGTCTAGGGCGATATGGTGGGAAAAACATCATGTTTGGATAAAAACAGCGTAAGCAAAAACAAGGAAAAGGTAAACTGCCTGTACATGAAACAACAAACATAAAATCAGAGAAACATGAGAATGGAAGAGTATATCAAGGTTAGATTGTGGATAACCTTGATTTCCAGTGTGAAGAGTTGTATTTACATCAATAGAACATGTAACTAACATGCTTTACAGCAGAAGAAAGAAGTGACTGACAGCTTTAAAAGACTGTTCTCACAGCATGAAAAAGTAGAGGCTTGACGGCTGCTTAGAAAGCTGGGTTTAAAAAATGATAGTAGCTTGAACTGGATGCCAGTTATGAAAATTAAAAGGGAAATAAGTGGATACAGAAGATGCTGAGAAAATAAAATTGATGTTGGCTACAAGCTAGAGAAGGAAGTCATAGAAGCATCTGCAGTTTTGAATCTGGGTGATCAAGAGGATAGTATACCTTTCATAGACAATTTCAAAAGGAATAAGTAGTTTAAGATACTGGGAAGCAATAGTACTTAATTTTGGAATCTGTAGAGAGGAGGCATATCCATGTATTCACATGTAGAAGATAAAGCCAAAGGTCATACGCTTGCTGTATCAATATGTGCTAAAGAAAGATTTAGAAGTTATCTGTAATGAAAGGAATATTTATTTACTATTTTATATCTTTCCATCTCTACCATTTTGTCAGAGGAAGTATAAACTTTACTTTCATAATTTTGATTTTATAGAGCTGAGGCCATCTTAATAGCTGAACTGCAGCATACTTCAAATTTGTGTTTATATGGCTTTGTATGTGACCTGAATGTACTGTTTAAAGTTTTGTGATAAAAAATTGAAATCTGTTGAAACTTTTAAATATTTTAATAAGTCAACCCTTTTAACAAATAATATGGTTCTAGTTTATAATAGAATAAATCACAATATAAGATGAATAGAACTATATCTTTAATAGATACTTAATTTTAAAATCACCAATGAAAGCTACAGACAGATGGTCACTACCTGAATCTCAGAGTCTCCGTGATTTAAGTAAAACATTCCAGGATTTTTCTTCACTATAGCTGACTTATAATCAAAATGAACTCTTCCCTGGGTTCATCTTACTCTTTGCCTAAATCTCAGGTGCTACCCCAAAACTGGAAGAGGGACCCTAGTCCACAGTCAATGAAGTTTTCCTATGCAGTTCATAGGGACAGAACTCTGTGTAGTACCAGAGTTCTAACCAGTCATTAGAGGATTAAGAAAATCCAACTTACCTCCTGGTCCTTTCCTTTTACTTTTCTTATTTTTCTTCCTTTTAGAAAGCTCAGAAAATGCTTCAGCTGCTTTTTGGAGTTTTGTGATAAAAAATTCAATGTCATCCAAAATGTGGTTTAAGATTTGCTGAAATTAGAAATTATAGAATAAAATGCAAAACTATTTTTGCCTTAGCTGTACACTGTTAGTAAAAAATAGAAAAGTTTTTAAAAAATGAAATAGCCAACATGCAAATTTCAAGTTTATTACTAATTAATTACAAGAATCAAACTAAATATACCTGCAGCCACCATCTGACATTTACATTTTTCTTTAGCTTACTTTTGCTGTATGTTCAATGTTATCAAGGAAGCATTCACAGTATCTACTCAGGTTATTTTCAATTACTTTAATTTTCTCAGTGTTCTCCCACACAAAGTTAAGAAAAAAATTCTAAACAATGCTTTGTTAGATGAGCACTGAGCATTTTTGTTTTACTGATAAATGTCCCAATAAAGAACTGACAATATTATTTCATAGAATTAAAGATATACAGAAGTTGTGATAACCTAATAGCTAGTCTATGATACTAAGCATTAATAAGTGTTTCCACATGACAAAATAGAATTAATGATGTACTATGTTTTCGGAGATCACTGGAATGAATTTGGTTACCTTATATACTACAGTCTTAGTTGCCTTTCTCCAGTATGTGTGAAACTTGACATTCTTCTAATTTAAGACTAGAAATTGGGGTTAAACTTTTAAGTATAAAATGTAATAGTGTTATATAGAAATTGAATTCCAAATTTCAAATTCCTTTCAGTATTTGTTTCTCCATAAGCTGGTAACATGTGTAAAGCATAAAAAGTAATTACATTAACACCGTATTCTATAACCAGAATATTTACAGAATTCTCATTCTGTAAAGCATTACGATTTACAAATCTATCCTTTCAAAATGCCTCTTAACTTTTATCTTTTAGGCATTCTAAAATACATTGTTAATAAATGCCAAGAAGACATATTAAAAATATTTCAATTATGAACTACAAACTGTAATGAAAGAAAAACTGTACCATTCCTGAAATCTAATAATTCAGCCTAAGTTTCTATGTAAACGGGTCTACTACCTAAATACTGGCATAAAGGCAAAAACAGTTAAGGAAAAAATAAATCAAACAACATGACCATCACTAGAAACAGAAAACATGGTTTCTATAAAACATCTTTATTTAAATCAAGTTCATTTTCTTGTGAATTTTTTTTCCTCTTAAAAAAAAATGTCAATAATCCAAAGATGACTACTGTACTTACCACATCTCTGTCAATTCGGGCTGCCATCATCTCAGGCGTTTCTTCCTGCTCATGATACTGCCTTGGTTTCTCAACTACAGAAAGAAAAGTCATAAGTCTTTCAATCTTTTACTCACACAATACCACTACAGTCAATTAAAACAGAAAAATTAGTTAAAAAGGAGAACCGTTTGCAAAAGGGAACATCTCCACTGGATACACAAGTCAAAACTGTGCTCATTGTCCATGAAATGCATCCTTGTCACCACTAAAGAAGCAGTTGGGCAGAGCTTAAGTATTGGTCCTCCTGCCTTTATGATGTTTATTTACTGTGTAATATCCCCTCTATTTTCTCTCTTCCCTGAGTCAGCTACCCGTAGAACTAACCTTAACTTAGCACCCTTTAATTCCCATAAAAGCCTGAAATATAAACCAGCAGCTAAGCTTTTATTTCTCAGAACTGGTCAACTAAGTTCTAATACAACAGAACTGTAATTTTTATACATTCCAACACTGTGACTACAATAAAGCTTTGGGAGTTCTGACAGAAGAGTGCTTCTTAAAATTCTGGTGTAATTAAGCTTAAAACCCACAATGTTGGCCTCATTAATTTTAAGCTACATGCTTTAAAAGCAGACAGGAATTTTCACATTAAAAAAATAAATGTCTTAAGACCATTCAAAATGTTAAGGCTGCTCAGCTGGCTAGAACATGATATTAATCATGAAGTTATTATCATGAACTCCTTCCTGGTATGAGTCAGTTAACACTACCTCTAAACACAGAGTTGTTGCAAATATTTCACGGTAGAAAAAAATTTTTAAATATATGGACGGAAAAACAGAAATGAAACATCACAAATGAAAATACAAGTCATGATACATTATCATGACTCATGATGTTCAATACAGAGAACTGCAAAAAATACTGAAAACCTTGTATTGCTATTCTTCCTTTATACTGTCTTTACCTGTAACTGGAACACTTGCCAACAAAAAAAAAAAAAGAAAGAAAGAAAGAAGAAATCACTGTGTCTAATGAAACTTAATTAGCAGCTGTTAACTACTTTAAGATCATTAAAATCTCTATCTGTGAAATCTTGCCAGTTAGCTGTTTTACACGTGGATTAACTGCTACCTTGGCTGTAATGGACTACCACAGAAAGTACTAAGTTGAGGTTGAAATAGCTATTAGGAACTCTATAGAGTTCCCAAAAAATATCATTTGGAGGGCACAGTGAAGAGGAGATATGGTATATCTTGGACTCTGTCAGGTCTGAGACACAGCTAGGAACCCCAGTGCCACTGGGGCTATCCCACAGAGATCACTTTTGGAAGTCAGGGGTAGATATACCTCAGGGATTCAAAGGAGGAGCAGTTTAGCCTGAGTCAGCCAGGGCCTTCAGAGGAACCAGAAAGATACTCCTTGAGGTGCTAACTAAAAACCGGACTGGATCGAGGCCAAACCTGATATAATAAGTCTTCTGTTTGGTCTAGTAGTAAATTAGAAGTTCTGAAAGCCTTATCTTACTTAGTTTAAACAGATGACATTGCAGAAAATATTTCAGATAAAATCTAATGAAAGCTCAGAAATCCCTAGGGATAAATTCTCTCTTTGTTATAATTATATTAGGTTCTGCCGGGCACGCTGGCTCACGTCTGTAATCCCAGCACTTTCGGAGGCTCAGGCAGGCAGATCACGAGGTCAGGAGATCAAGACCATCCTGGCTAACATGGTGAAACCCGTCTCTACTAAAAACACAAAAATTAGCCAGGCGTGGTGGCACGTGCTTGTAAACCCAACTATTCAGGAGGCTGAGGCAGGAGAGTCACTTGAACCCAGGAGGCGGGGGTTGCAGTGAGCTGAGATCACACCACTGTACTCCAGCCTGGGCAACAAAGTGAGACTCTGTTTAAAAAAAAAATTTTATTAGGTTCGACATATATTTTTACAGGTTTGTTCAGAATGCCTGCAAAGGTGTCTTATCCTTCCTTTACTTCAGCACCTCTTCATCGAAACAATAACAACAAAAACATCATAAATACACAAAAAGTACAGAATACAATAAACTACTGTCTTTTAAACACATTTTAAATACAAAACAGATCAATAGAAATTTACATAATTTATGAAAACAGAAACTGTTGTAAAATTAAACCACATAGCTCTGTTAATTAATTTTTTAATGAATGCATCAAAGAGTTCTTTTTTTCATGTCTTTGGAAGCTCAGCTTTTCCTTTAAAGGAAAAAACCTTTAAGAATATAAGAAACGTAAATAACAGGGAAAACAACTCAGAAAGAAAATGAACTCAATTTGGCAAAATGAGAACCACTAATTATGCTTACTATTCTGTGGTAGGTACTATCATTAACATTATTTACTTTCAGATTCATAGCAATCCATGAATTATTTATCCCCATTTTAGAGATGAGGCTGAAGTACAGAGATATAACTTTCCAAGACCACACAGGTAGATCAGGTCTTGCTTCAGAGCCCAGCTTCTACCCTGAACATCCAAAGTAGAGTCCGAGGTCACTCATTTTTAGTAATGAATTATATTGTTTAACTACAGTGCCAGATAGTCTGTATGAATAATATTTTACTGGATAAAGAATAAGAAAGTTAAGAAGTCCCACTGGAGTAGAAGCAAAAGCTCATCAGATTCAAGCCTGCTGAATCACAATGTATTCATCCTCAAAATGAAGAGACCAGACAAAACATATTTTAAGGCATTTTTTAGTTGCCTTAAAATTTCAGATTCTAGTAAAATATTCTAACATAAAAAGTAACACTAAGTTCTATGCTATAATTGCTTTTAAACAGAATGCCAAGGTGAAATGATGCCGCACCCATAGGGCCCACTTGACAAGTACAGCTGTACTTGTCTCCACTGTCAACAGCCAACCACTGTCCTGACAACCTGTCCATGAATGTGACAAACTTGTCCAAAAAGGCACTGTAGTTACAGAATAATAAATGGAAATAATTTGAAGTACAATCTTTAAAAAAACCTGTACATATTTTGGTGCCCATTTTGATACCATCTTTTTAATTGTCGATCAAGTGAAACTTCCTCTCTTAGCATTAAAAAAAAAGATACTAACCCTAATACCATATTTATTAAATCGTGGGTCTAAACACTTACAGATAATAATCTTAACAAAATTCCAGGCTTAGCTTTCTTTTATCTAAGATTTGATTTTTTAAAACTAACCTCAAGCTTCTGTTCTGAAATCAGCCTCAGAATTTGAAAGCAAGAACTATGTCCCAACCCAAAGAAAGTGTTCAATAAGTATTAATTCTAGGAAGACTCACAGTCCCCTTGGTCGGCTGCCCACGCAGACCAGGCTGCCACCCGACTTCTAACATCCACCTGGGTCACGGTTCCAGGGGGTGCAGGGGCAGGAGCTCGGGGTGGAGGCGGTATACCAGGGTCTGCGTTGGAAATCATCCTTAAAAAGATGAAAACAAATAGAATTTTTACCATCTCTATTTCTATAACATATCAATTAGCTTGTGATACTAGTTATTAAAATTCAAAAACAATTATATCAAGAGGTAATAAGGATTTCCTAAGCATTCCATATTATGTACATTTATAAATGCATCTGAAATACAAAAAAAAAAATAATAGCTGAAAACTAGGTTGATTTTCTTTGAGTCTTCATGTGATTTGGAAGGGCCATGGACCAATTACAATCCTACTGTCTAGCTTGTATTTCCCTAGGATACCTTCTCTTAAAACGCCACTCATCTTTCATGACCCTGACTTCCAACACAAGTGAAGCCATATCAGAGAAAGACCAAAAATATGGAGAGAAAAGGAGTAAACACACTGACAAACTTGGGAGAGCAACCGTGTTGAGTCTACAGGTTATGATCTACAAAATAGAGTAATATACTTCCATAGAAAATAACTTTTCTAACCCTTTGGGGGAAAAAAAGCCTTAGAAACAAAGCCATCAATTCTACCCCTTGACTTCTTCTAGTGTTTTTACCTCAGGGCATCAGGCCTCCTCTTCTGTTTCCCTCCTTTACTGTCACTGATTGCACTTTCAATATCTTCACTAATTAAGTTTGCCTGCAAGGAGACACAAGTTACCTGGAAGTTTATAGATTTTTCTGAGTCTTGATATGTAGGTTAAAACAGAAAAAGGGATTATTTCTTGTCTGAATCAATAAGTCTCTTGATGCAAAAAGTCTTTTCACAAAAATCTTGCAAAACATGACTCTTGCAGTTTTTATAATGGTGAACTTTATAATGACTTTAAAGATTTTAAAAGATTTTAAAGATTTTTAAAACTGAAGAAATTTTTAAAGATTATCTTTAAAAGAAACTATTCTTAAATAAAGGCAATAATAGAAAAGATATGCACAGGCTAAAAATAAAATTGTGTAAAAATCTCTAATTAGGAAGAAATTAAGGAGTTAAGCACCCTCACACCTACAACAGAGTTCCTTCCCTTTCTCAGCCTCAAGATCCATTGGACACCCATTAACCCAGCAAAACAAATCTTTGGGTTTAAGGCAAATCCACTACACTGATGAGATAAACCCCAATACTAGGTTGTGCCTCTTTAAATAACCACTTTATTTTGTGACTTCAGGTAAAAGTTAACTTTCTACAAACAATTTTTCCAACAAGAACATTCAATTGGGTTTTTCTTGAGGATCAACATGAGATTAGGAGATAAGCAGTTTTTGTTTGGTTGCAAAGTTTGTTTAGAGCCAGGAATTATTACTCTATCTTAGACTGTTGATGAGATGTACCATCTATGTTTGTGCCTCTTTGTTCTCTATAATTATGTTTTCTCAAATATGTATGTTGTATTTCTTTTACAGTAAGCATTGATAATCATAAAATTTGAGAAATGGTCGGATACTTAAAAGAGCATCTCATCAGTTCCTTCTAGTTAATAAAACTGAGGAGTACTTGTATGAATGGGCCTGGTGAGCGTCACATTGCTAGTTAAATGAGAGTGCCAATGCATCCCACTCCAGTGTGACTTCCTAAGAGCATTTAGTTTCAATAAGACAGTACAAACATCATGTCAAAGGCTTTCTGTTACATAGGATACTAAAACTAAAGATGAAAAAAATATGTATTTAAATTTTTTTTTAAATAACCCCAAAACAAAAACTGAAGATGCCTAGGAATCTTCAACTTCGTATACTGGGGCTATTATATTTCTAAGAAAAATTTTACTGCAAAGGTGGGCAGAAGCATTGCATGAAGTCATATAAAAAGAAACTTTAAAAATCAAAAGCAATATTGTACAATGAGCTTTATAAAAGAAACTTTATTTTTCATTGCCTTTATATTTTTAACCAGCCAAGGGGAAAATGTCTCATATGCAGAGTATGAAACTAATGAGTAAATGCATCTAGTGCTTAGTGGTATGTGAGTTTTTGGGGTTAGGACAAAACTATATTCAGTAAATCCGTTTTGAATCCATTACCATTACCATTCCATATCAAGTAAAGCAAGTCCTTTGTTCCCAAACTTAAAATCTAGAAACTTTACAGAGTATAGTAACTCTTAGCTCCCAAGGGGCTTTTTAGAGCACAAATACAAACATCAAATTTGAAATGTGTTTTAACTTAGGCCTCTGGTTTACAAAATGTTTGAATTTAATTTCACTATATATCAAAGCAAAATACTCCCTTTAATATTTGTTGATTATATCTAACCTTTCAAAAATTATAATATACTTATGACTTTCAAAAGGCACTATAAAAAAATCTGATGACTATCACTTACACAAATTACCTAAATGCCAGTTCTTTTGAAAGAAGATTTTTAGAAAGTCATCTATGATGTAAATCGAAATAAGAAAATTATAAAATACACTGTTTACAGTCAATCTTACTTTATCTACCATGTTTAAATGTCAAAAATAAAGAAAAGATCAAGTGACTGTCCTAATCTTCTAGAATTTCTTTATAAAATAAAATTACATGGATATTTTATAATATATCATCAAAATGTTAAATGACTGCTTTGGCAAAGTACCAATTAACATAAAATGATTTCTCTTTCAAAGAAAACAACTCAGGAAATAAACACATTCAAGGTTGAAGATAACTTCTAAGGTCCAATAAAGCATCACAAATTATAATCATTTGAAATTACACTGTACTTTCAAGTAGAAACTTTCAGGAGCTAGCCTATTATTACTGGTTCAACTATTTTCACATATCATTTAGGAATTACAAATCTTGAGCAATGATTCAAGCCACATAATTAAATGGTGAACTTTAAATCAATATCGTGGGAAATGTCTAAGTGCTTCATTGCAGTGATCCATGCTATGTCATTAGTGCAGAATAAATTAGGATTGCATGATTATTTTCTATAAAGCATGATTTCTGAATAATCAATTTTTAATTATAAGGCACTCGATGTGAATTTAATATATTATCTACCCTTTTAAAAAATAAACAGAATGCATCTTATTTTTAAGACACACAGTCTTATTCTGTTGCCCAGGCTGGAGTGCAGAGGGGTGATCATAGCTCACTGTAATCTCCAACTCTGGGTTCAAGAGATCTTCCTCCCTCAGTCACCTGAGTAGGTGAGACTACAAGTATGTACAGCCACATCTGGCTAATTTTTAAAACCTTTTTAGTAGAGACTGGGTCCTGCTTTGTTGTCCAGGCTGGGCTTGAATTCCTGGCCGCAAGCCACCTTACAGCCTTGGCCTCCCAAAGCACTGGGATTACAAGTGTGAGCCACTGTGTTGCCCCTCATTTTATTAATATCACCCTAATTTCTTTATTTACCTGCCACAGAAATCCTAAGGAAGATACTAAGGTATTTGTTTTTATTATGAGTTTCTCAGAAACTAAAAATCTAGTCCCTAGTATCCAGATATATTATCAAAATAGGTAATTGAAAAGCTGCCAGAATATCTGCTTAAAGAGGAAAAAAAATTTCACCATTCTTTTACCTTAACCTCATCACATTGGAAGAGATGAAGATCTGGCTTGTTCTGGGTTGGCTCTTTGCATACCAGGGCAAGAATTGAATCATAGCTGCATGAGTGCATCACAGCTTGGCAGTGCTGGATTGTGTTTAGAGGAAAATTCTCCAGTTCATTCTATAAATAAAGTAAATATTTTATTTTGTCAAATTTCCACCCATTTTCAAACAATCTGATCTGATTATAAACATTAACATTTGTGAGGCTTTCTTGAAAATAAAATAGTATACATTTTACAAACTTGCCTTTGATTCTAAATCAATCAGGCTCACAGCTCTGTCATCTACTTGAAGAATCATATCTTGAGTCCATACTTTGCCCTTAGCATCAAGCAATTTCAGCTTCCTTATTCCATCATCCACAGTGATCATAGCATCTTTCCGATCCAGAACAAAGGTAGTCAAGTGCTTATGATTCGTAAAAAGGAAAATGATTTATAACACAAACACATACAACCTCTTAGCACACACTTTCCAAAAGAAAATCAAATTAACCTGAGGTCAGCTAGCAGAGAAGGACAAACACAAAGTACTCTTAAAACTTCATGACTATCTTATTGAGAGAATAAAGCCAAACTGGTTTTTGTTGAATAGAAGAAATGGCATTTTGACTCATAAGACACCTAAATCTGTTTCATACTGAGACATGTTGAACTACATAAACAATACGTAAAAACAAATTCTAAACAGCTTAAATAATACTCTCTTAAAATATACTTTCCCCCTTTTTTATACTCTATTATGGTTATTTTAATGCTGAACACAGCAGCATTTAAACAGCAGGTTATCTGTATGACAGCTTTAAAACTATGGACACTGATTGTAGCAACAGTCTATAGCTAATTCTAGTCTATAGCAACTGTCAAACTATTCAATCCACTAAAACCACTTACTGAAACAAAACTGCTTAAATTTAACTAAGCATGCTTGAGGTAGGTAGAAAACTGAAAATAAGAGCAATTTAAAAATTGCTTCCCTGCTTGAATATTTTCTACTATAAGCAGAGGTCATCTAGCGAGATTCCAATCAAGAGCAAATATCTTAAAAGAAAGCAGAGCAAAAACTAAAAAAGAAGCTGTTATTTAACTAGAACTAGTAATAACTTTAATTACACTTTAAACTGTTTAATGAAACTATCAAAGGCTTGATTTCAAGAAGATTCTAGAGTACAAAGTAGAAGTCCTTATCCTGTTTTAAATGAAATAAGAGAGGCAATGATAAATGAGTAGTAGTTATGATTTTTAAATCATTCTTTATGAAAACAGACCATGAAACATCTGTTTTAAAAAATCTAAACAAAAATGTCAATGAAACTTAAAAGACATTGTAAAAATGAAATAAAGCATAATTCTGATTTAACTTCCAATTTTTATGTTCCTCAAGGGTCACTCTAAATACTAGCAAACAGAAAAGCATCTTACTTCAACACGGTATTGAGATATATCTGACACACTGCTGACACTGTCCCGTGCATAATTCTTCCTTTGTTCTGAAAGAGAAATTGAAAAAGCCATTATTTGTCTTCTAAGAGACTGAAGTTCATATATTGGTATCATGTGGCTATCTCTAAAACTGGTCTATCTCACATATAAATACAGTAGTTGACAAGTCGCCATTGTGTGGTGTATCTGAAAACACTCATTATTTACAGTAAATCTAAAAACTACAAGAAATTCTAAATAATAGGCAAGAACAATTTGATCCACTATACATTTTTAGAATACCAAAGGTTAACAAGATTATAAATATTATAAGAAAAAAAGTTATTTTATCTAATGGCTTTTTTTTTTAAATCAATTAGGGACCTACTGTTTGACAAATAGATTACAACTGGCTTATAAATTTTATCTGTTACTGCACTGATATCAAAATATAATTGTAAATATTGTCATAGATACTGTATTATATGAGTTAGACTACATTATTAAAATAACAGGCTCTGCAAGGAACATCTCCTTTCACAATATCCAAGCTGGGACAATGTTGGAGGAGATTTAAACCATGATTAAATCACACAGCTTGCCATTAAGTACTAACAGTTTTCACACATCTACAGAACACACAAATGTGATACTTAGTCTCAGAAATATAAGTTGATAGGAAAAATAAGAAAGTCAGGTAGAAAGTTATTGCACCAAACTACTTAAAAAGCAAAACGAAACCTTTAATTTTCTTTTCTGAAATGCTGCAAAACCAAAAAAAAACACATTAAAATATAAAATGTATGCGGGCAATATTTGGTATTTGTTAGTCTCTTTTTAAAATTTGTATTTTTTTAAAATATAGATCGCTTGATGAATTTGCGTGCCATCCCTACAAAGGCCACGCCAATCTCTGTATCATTCCAATTTTAGTATACATGCTGCCAAAGTGAGCACTATTTGTTACTTTCTAATCAAGCAACTTACTTATTTGTAAATTAAGAGTTGCCCTATTTCTTCCAAACAGAATGCTATGATGAAAAATAACTTTAAGGGGGAAATGATCAGAGTTTTTCTTCCAGCTTTGGCTCTGTCACTAAGTAGGAAACTAAATTTGGACAAGACACTTAATGCCCTGGGCCTCAGCACCCTTACTGTAAAATAAAAGGGTTAAACAAGGTCAAGCCTAAAGTCCCTTAAGGCATTAACATTCTGACATATAGATATACCTTAGCTCTCCCAACAGCCTTTTTTTTTTTTTTTGCAAATCTACTTCTTTCAGTTAATATAGATATTCTATAGTAGATAAATTGTTTGAAAAGTTCTGCTGAACATAAAAGCAGAGCAAGTACAAAAATGTAAAGTGTATATGAACATAGGCAGACTCAGAATGTTAACACGGAAGTTTAAGAAAACTTTAACAAATTTTCATTGTACAACACATATGAAAGTAACTTTTCATATTTATTTACTTTTAAAATTTAGATTAAAATCTCCATATCCTTACAACAATATTACTCTGATATTCCGATACATCCCATTTTTGCTTTTGCAGCATTAAATTACTTAATAAGAACAGATGCACTAGAAAAGTCACTCTCTGCTACCTTTCTTTTTTTGCTTGGATGATGACCTGAAGAAGTATGATCCGTCTGGTCCTACCAAAATAATGTCAGCAAAAAGAAAGATCTGGTTTCATCTAAAATTTTCTCTTCCAATATAGCAAAACATAAACCTTCACTTACAGGACTGTATTCTATATATTTTTAAAAAGTGAACAACCATGATTTTTCTGATTAGTTGATAAGGATTAATCAGTGTGAGATATTAACACATGGATAACTGTCCTTGGGAGAACCATTATGACTCCTGTAATACAATATATAATTCAGAAATATACTTCACAAAAGCACATCTAGAAACGATCACTATTTCCGAGTCACTGGTTCACCATACTCTAACACAATTGTCTATGATAGATTCAGAGCAGGAGAGTTCTGCTTGCTTTGATCTGACCTTAGGACAGTACAAGAAATGGCAGTGGCTGCCATGACACCCAGTCATGATATGGCAGCTCCTGCATGTTCAAATGCTTGTCTTTCAGGTAAGTGACTGGCAAATACAGTTGAAGATCTGAAATATTGTGTGTTTCTACTTAGACATTCTCATTATGAAGCATTAAGAATTTATCCTCGACCGCCCACTTTCCTAACACATAGTTTCCCAATCCCACAGAAACATAATATACAGAAATGGAAAGAAAAACTATATGATAGCATTTTAAATAGTATGACATAAACTGATCACTCTGATTGCCTAGAAGATATGGTATCATTTCTAATATTCCAAATTAAGAACCCACTTTAGGAATTCCTAAGCTGCTCTCTCTCCTTTGTTGCACAATAAATAAGTAGTATAAGAAACTACCTTTTAAAGATCCTAAAAATGTATAAATGCCACAAAATGTATTTATAAATAAACTAGTACTTCCAGTGATTTTTAAGTCAATGCACAAATAAAGGTTAATATTAACATTTTAATAGGCAATTTTGAAAGAAATTTCCTAAAAGGCAATTATAATACATTTCTTTTTTATGAGAATCATATGTATTCACAAGAACTGGTATAAATAGTAATTAGCTCCTAAGCTAAAAATCTCACCAAAGCTTTAAAGCAGTATAAAAAGCCTAACCAAAATCTCTCGACACTACTCAAGGTGAATCCTCTAATGAAATTCAACACTTTTGCTAATAGTGGTTCTCATCCTTGGCTGCAAGATAGAATGAACTTCATAAAACAGTGTGCAACTCATTTACTATATACTATCTCTTTAAGCAGAACATTTTCCTTTCCAAATTAAGAATGTAAATATGGTCAAATGGTGCATTAAATAATAAATAAATGAATAAATATGGCAGTAGGGTTTTTAGGTTTCTACTGTCACAAGCTGCTCAACTCCCAACATAAGAGTAAGTCTATTTCCCCTTCTCCTGGCCCCGCCTTTCTCTCTCAGGTCAATTAAGAGGTAGGATGGAATTTACTTCCCTACAGAACCACTGGCTGTGTTTCACTATTTTGCCTATTAACTTTTATGTCATGGCCCAGAATGTACAACTCCAAACAGACAGAATTAGGTGAATTCAGTAACCAATGATGAAAAATCTTTACATACAACTTTAGTATTATACACTATTTAAAAATTGATATTCAACTCCCAGATCAGAAATACTAAATTTAGGTTTCATTTAATTCTCTAATTAGTAGAATTACAGCTATAAAAAGCATCCAGATGTTGGTATTCCCTTAACTGCATTGTTGTTTATGCATAATATAACAATATTTGAAACAGCTAATATTCAGGAATACAGCTAACTTTTAGAAATTTCTTTCTCTAAAAATAAAAATCTTCCTTCGAAAGTAAGGATTTGGCCATTAACAAGAAAAAAGTAACATAAAAGCAGCGGCTGAGTATTCCTTTCTCTAAATAAAACAATAGATTAGAGCTCATATTACTTTATACTTTAAAAAATTTCTGTTGCCCAGGCAGGCAGATCACTTGAGATCACTCCTGATCTCAAGTGATCATTCCTTGACCAGCCTGGCCAACATGGTGAAAGGCTGTCTCTACTAAAAATACCAAAATTAGGTGGGTGTAATGGCACATGCCTGTAATCTCAGCTACTCAGGAGGCTGAGGCAGAGACAGAAAAATTACTTGAACTCAGGATGTAGGGATTGTAGTGAGCTGAGACTGTACCAGGGCACTTCAGCCTGGGCAACAAAGCAAGACACTATCTCAAATAATAATAATAATATAATATAATAAGACTTAAAAGAGTACCTGTCTATCATACTGATCCAATATTATTTGTCTGCCCAATAATAAAATCTCAAAGTTGACTGTAGATGTTGGTAATGACAACAAAGTACTACTAATTGATCATTCAATGAAATGAATTTTCTAGAAATAAAATGACTTTAAGCAGTTGATAATTTATGAAATGATCACATTCCAAATTAAGTAATATCTAATTTTAAAAGAAGTTATCTTTCTAGAAAGTCCAGCTATTCAGAACATAGCATAATACCTACCCACACTTAAATAAATGAAATTCTCTGAGTGTTTGTTAGAGACGTCACCATGTCTATATATTAAAATGTGCATCTTTTAACCTATAGATTCTAGTGGAAAAGACTCTCAAATCCCCACTTAGAACCTATTAGTCTCCCACCCCATAGTAGCAGAAGCCATGCTAGAAGCTTGCATGTTACAACAACACGGAAAAGAAACAGGCTTGAGATCCAGTCGTATGGAAAAAGCAGCCCTAAATATTCAAAAGGGAAATGAACCTGAATGGTTTGGTATAAAGGTAAGGAATGCAGCCCCTGACTTTCACAGGCCATAAGCTAATGTGCACAAACATGACCCTCTGTCACCAAGAAGAGATTACAGCTGCCACACCCGAGGGAAGGGAATATTTAATATACTTTACAAGTATTCCCCTTAAAAACAATTTTAAATTTCAGTGCTTAAAGACTCTGACAAACAGACTAGCTGAAAAAAATATAAAATTTCCAATATTCTGATAACAGTAGCTAAATAAAATATTACTGTCATGAGATAAATGGAGGAAAAAGAAATTAATATTTATCTTCGTAAGTGTTATGGCATCAGGAATGATAATGATTCAGGCTCTTTTACATGCTGGCTTGGAAATTTCTTGTATAAATATTTTAAAATGACAAAATAGAGTTATTAAAATTGTATATTTCATTATTTTCCTTGAATAAATTAATATGTCCTCAAATAAGCAAATTTATTGTCATATACAAGCATAGTTCACAATACATTTATACTATTTATTAAAAAATATTTCTAGACCATTATAGGGAGTGATATATGGAATATAAGTTTTAAAATATATAATGAAAGTTACCCCTTGATTCTATATCAAGTATTCAAAGTATCACTATAATTAATTGTCTAACGTCATTTGGAGTTAATATCAAAATATTAAAATTGAGAATCTTGATGAATCTGAGGACCCAGCACAGAAAGTGACCCTCCAGTACCACTCCCCATTCCCATGATAAGGTCATTACTTCTGTTTTCTCATATAACTTACCACAGAATTATTATCTTTTATTTTTTAGATGAGGAAACTGGGGCCAATCATTTGCAAAAAAACAGCAGCCAATTGGTAGCAGTACTGTGATTCAGATCCTTCGGCCTCCAAAACCCCTGCTGCCTCTCTGAGCACATTCAGTAGAAGCAATCTGGGTGGCCCATTATGATGTCAGACCTGAAAAGTGTTCTCATGAAAAACTCTGCATGAAACTTCAGATAGATTGTCTAGACTGTGGTCAGTGTGTAAAAAACAGTGTCAGTCACTGTAAACATGCATGTTCCAGTGCACAAAATAGTATCCTCATATTACAAAGATGTTCATGTACCACCCATGCAGGCAAATTAATTCTTGGAAAGTGTTTTCAACTCATTTAAAATTGTAAAAGGATAAATTTTAAATAAGATGCGTAAACTGTGAAAAAGCAAACTATATCACAAATCTCTTCTTTACTAAATTTCCAGTTAAGAAGAGACACTGCTAGCACACACTAGGTTGCAGATGAGGTTTCTTTCTTCTAATATCCACCACTGTCTCTCAACACACCACACAAAAACACACACATAGTGCCTTCCCTCTAAGAGTTCTTAGAAAATGCCTGTGGAATGAATGGACAGACGGATGAATGATAAGGGAGAAATATGTTCATGTTTTGAAGATACATATAATCTCTTCTTGGTGACAAAGGGTCATGTGTGTGTACATTAGCTTATGCGCTGTGAAACTCAGGAGCTGCATTCCTTACCTTTACACCAAATCTTTCAGATTCATCTCCCTTTTGAATATTTAGGGCTGCTTTTTCCATATGGCTGGGTCTCCAGCCTGTCTCTTTTCCATGTTGTTATAACATGCAAGCCTCTAGCATGTGATAACAGACCCTATATATAAGTTAAAACTATGCAGACTGGGATGCTAAACACTCCCAAAGATACCTTAAAAAAAACTTCAACTAGAATCTGTTTATTGCAAAGCTATCTTCAAAACATGAACATATTTCTCCCTTGTCATTCATCCATCTGTCCATTCATTCCATCAGAATTTTCTGAGAACTCTCAGAAGGAAGGCACTGTGTGAATGAATGTCTTTGTGCAGCGTGTTGAGAGTCAGTGGTGGGTATTAGAAACAAAAGGAAAATAAACCACATCTGCGACTTAAGGCCATACTACTTCTAAAGCAAATATGTTGCTAAGACTTCTTTCTTTCCTATAAATACTTCTTGGATTTGCCCTTCTATCCATCTCTTTCTATCTGATTCTATCTATACACTGCTCATTTTCATCACAGTACACAAAATGGTTACCTTGTAATAAACATTTAAATTATGTGACATTGATAATCATCTAACTTGAAAAGGGGGCCTCACTTTGCTGTATATGTAAAAGAGGGAAAATAAAAATTTACTGCTTAAAAGCTAATGATTTTCCAGGCTGGTCTTGAACTCCTGACCTCAGGTAATCCACCAGCCTTGGCCTCCCAAAGTGCTGGGATTACAGGTATGAGCAACCACGTCTCTACTAAAAATACAAAAATTAGCAGGGCGCAGTGGCAGGTGCTTGTAGTCTCTGCTACTTTGGAGGCTGTGGGAAGAGAATCGCTTAAACCTGGAGGCGGAGGTTACAGTGGGTTAAGATTGCACCAATGCACTCCAGTCTGGGCGATAGAGCGAGACTTCATCTAAAAAAGCTAAAGATTTTCAATCATTGGATCTAAGATTTTATAAAGTTGCTTCTAACAAAATATAAACATTAAAATTTACAGGTGAGTCCTATTTTCTATTCTTATTTCTTTCTTAGCTCTCTGAAATTAGATTTTAGATCTGTGGTATTTGTGAGAGGATTAATACTCCTTTTCCTTTTAAAAGTCTTTAGGCTATTAATAGATGTCTAATTTACCATATTACTTAGGTCTCTGATTCACCTATTTCCATCCATATTCATCAAATTCATCCTCAATATTACTACCAGAGTGAGCCAGGACAAATCTGACCTATTATTACCCTGACTGAAACATATCAAAGGCTGCTCATTTATTGTAAACAATGCCTAAATTCCTCAGTATAATTTTTCCTTATGTGGTCCCCGTTCATTTTTTTTTTTTTTTTTTTTT
>NW_016107317.1:3667471-3693121 GCF_001604975.1 Cebus imitator
GAGACAAGGTTTTACCATGTTGGTCAGGCTGGTCTCAAACTCCTGATCTCGTGATCCACGCGCCTTGGCCTCCCAAAGTGCTGGGATTACAGGCGTGAGCCACTGTGCCTGACTCATTTTTTAAATCTTATTTCCCAATGCACCACCATCCACTCTCCAGTTAACACCAAATTGCTTGCATCTCATTAATTCATTATACTTATTCTATAAGCATTTACTGAGCATAAATTATATATTAGCCACTATGCCAATAAGCACAGGGAATCCTGAAGTGAACAAGACCAACATGGGCCACCTTCACAGAGGTGATAGTCTCGTTTAAAAAGTGGGACTTTCATACTGTCTGCAGCATCCTCCAGCCCCTGAAATGACTGAAGAACACAATATAACTTTCACAGCTCAGCTCAAGGCTTAATTCCTCTATTAAATCCTTTCTGACCAACTCCCACCACTGTACCTCATACACACTACCATCTAAGAACATTTAGCCCTTTATTACAACAATGTATTGGCCCAGTATGGTGGCTCACGTCTGTAATCCCAGCACTTTGGGAGGCTGAGGCGGGTGGATCACGAGGTCAAGAGATCGAGACCATCCTGGCCAACATGGTGAAATCCTGTCTCTACTAAAAATGTAAAAATTAGCTGGGTGTGGCGGCAAGCACCTAAAATCCCAGTTACTTCGGAGGCTGAGGCAGGAGAATCGCTTGAACCCAGAAGGCGGAGGTTTGAGTGAGCCGAGATTACACCAGTGCACTCCAGCATGGGTGACAGAACAAGACTCTGTCTCAAAACAAACAAACAACAAAAACAAACAAATAAACAAAAACGTATTTACTAGTCGATTGCATCAAAATGGCACATAGGCAACGGCCATCTCTTAGTCATCTTTGAAATGAATGAAAACACAGAAATAAAGACTATGAAGATCATGGCATAGCATACTGATGCACTTAATAATCTGTCTAAAAATGAAAAACTGAAGGAATTACTCATTTTATTCTTATCAGAAATGTCTTTTTTCTGTTATCTTTAAGTTATTCTACAGACTATAAGTCCCTTAAAGTCAGGAATCATATATTTTTGGTCCTGTTCTGAGCACATATTAATGACAAAATATTTATTGAACACATTCTCTAGATCTACAATTCATAACTATTAGACCATGGTAAAAATGTCACAATACTTAAGAAACTGAAATCAACAATAATCAGATTAATAAGGCTCTAAAATGTGTAGGCATGGGTGGTATTAAATCCATTTTATGAATGTCTGATTTCAGTGATAATGCCAATTCACTAAGAATACAGGTAGAAAAACAATCACAAAACCTTAGAATTGTTTATTCTTACAACAGCCAAGAAGTTGTAGATCTAGATAATGCAAAAAGAAAAGAATCCCACAATGTAGAAAATGCTGTTGGTTCCTATAGAACATAATAACAATGATAACATCAGCAATAATAATGGCAAATACATACAGTGTTTTCTATTTGGCATGTACAGTTCTAAATACTTTGCACATACTAACTTATTGTACGCTCATTTCAACCCCATGAGACACTCTCATTATACAGATAAGCAAAATTAGGCACACACAGGTAAATTCATTTGCCCAAGATCACTCAGGTAATAAATAACTGAATTTGAACCTAGGAAGTCTGGTTCCAGAGTCTTTGGTATTAACCACAATATTATTTTCATTCTTTATTGTTATACAATACAAGTGGCCATCCAGACCCTATACAAATAAATGCCATCCTAAACATATGTGGTAAATTTCAGGAGTCCTCAGCTTCTTGTTATGACTTCTATTTTATATTTGAAATGTAAAAAAACAGTATGGATATGTGAGACAATCAAGAGAGGTCACTGGGAGTAAGATCAGGGAAAAAACTTAATTATTTTGCAGTGCATAAAGAAATTATCTAACAGCTATTTGACATAACTTTAATACTAACCCCTAAAATTCAAGAGCTATGAGGAAAAAGTTTTGTCACCTGTCAGCCTACCACCAACTAGATCAGTCACAAGATCAACAAACATTATTACAAGTAGTAAAGGGGAAAAGCCACCTAGGGCATTGGTGCCATGCATAGGACTTTTGAAAGCACTGCAATACATTTCATCTGTAGTTCTAAAATGCATAACAGCAAGCAGAGTTCATAGCTTTGGCACTTTTTATAAAAACTCTTCAAAATAATCCTTATTTAGCTATCACCACTGCATTCCAAACAATATTAACAATGTGTGGGTTCAAACCATGACTTTGAAAATGTAATTTGTGAAAAGTGATTAGAAACAGAATTACACCCTATCAAATAAACAAACCTACCATAAAGGGCCTTTGCACTTGTTTTTGAACCGTGTTCTCTGTCCATTTGGGAAAAGGTGGGTGATGACCCGTAGCCACTGCAGTTAAAAAAAAGAAAAAAAGCAAAAGTCATTCTGTTGGGTTAAAGTCCAACATAAGTAATAGAAACTCAACTAGAAGATAAAAATTCCAATGCACTATAATCACCATGTGTTTAAAAGAATATATTGAGATACTAACTGAGTTTGTCAAAATGAGTCAGCTCCTGCTCTGGTGAGTGGTAATGGAATAAAATATAAACCATACTTTCACAATGAGGACCAAGGCTGGTTCACATCACAGCCTCCCCTCAAATGCCATGTCAGAACTGTAGCCAAGAAGATTCACTATGGTTGAAACTATCTTAAAGAGTTGAAGTTTATCATATTGAATTAAGTTCTGAAAGGTAATCCAATTATAACAAGTTCTTAAGGATTCGAGCTTAGGATATAATGAAACAGACAATCCAGTTGGCCTAAATAACACTTTATCATTAAACTTGACCTGCTTTACCTTATATCTAGCCTCTTGTTACTAACATGTTATATAAAATCAATAGTACTTTATTTGAATTTTATTCATTTATTTAGTAAACTTTTTTTTAAGATCCAAAACCTAGAAGAATAAGGAGTAAGGGAGGGGAAACAGGGTGCTGTCAATAAGATAATTACATAAAATAATTACAATAGAATGCAATATCTGGGTGAAACTATAGATATAACATGGAAAATCAAAGGACTAACTCTTTATCAATATATCTAAGAAAACTTTACTACCGCATTGACTCAAGCAGAATCCAAATAGAAAGAAGTTCTAAAAACGGGCAGAGAATCAAGTGAGGAAAAGGTATGTGGAACTGACTCAAGAAATAGCACAGTGTCTGTGGAAAGATGCAGTTAATGTAACATTCCCAGAATAGATTAAAGATTGGAGAAGCTGTGGCAGATTGAGGGCTTTTAGCATCATGATTTAAGAATTACATTTTATTCTATTCTCTAGAAATAGTAAACCCCTTACCTGTTATAAAAAAAATGATGAGTAAAATATATACCACAATGGCCAGTATCAAATAACAACATTAATCATAATATACAAGACAACAGTCAATTAAGTCAGTGTTGTGATTTCAAGTTATACCTTGACCCACTGGAATTATTTTGTTTGCTGGCCTGATCTTTTCTAGTTTTACATAATGGTAAATAACTTGATTGGCTTACTTGAAATGACATTTAGCCCTTCTCAAATACCAATATTTTACAAATAACAATAATACAATGCACCACGGAAATTCAAAGCTCTGAAGTAGACTATATATTCAACTATGAAAAGCAACAATGCATAAAGTACTAGAATGAAACACTGTCCAAATGTGAGAGCACTAGCATTATCATGAGGCTCTTTACCATCTTATTCTTAACATAGAAAACTTTTAATGATAACATGTGTTGTCACAAAGATATTACATATTAATGAGGAATGAATTACTGAACTATACAAAAAAATATAAGTAATCTTTTCATTAAAAATACAAAACAATTAAAATCACCAAATCGAATCCCCCAAAACACATTAAATATAAACCTTTCGACTTACTTCATCTGAGATGGGTACATTCCAAAACTACTGGGATGATTAGAAATATGACCATTCATTGTGTCCTTCACGCCTGTGTTCTAAAAAAAGAAAGACACATAGATTAAAGTCAATAAAAAGGTCAAGACATCTCAGTTTCAAAAGTTTTCCATTCAACAAATATGTGCTACTGCCAGGAATTATAGTAGAAATACAAAGATAAAGATTTCCACCCTCAAAGACCTCAGGCTCCAGATGTATAGAGGAACACTTAAACAAAGATCCATTGGCATTTAAAATTAATATGCTAATATTGTAAGCAAATTTAGGTGAACAAAAGAAAAATCTAAAATATAGTTCTGAGTCCTCAAAGCATATAGGCATAATTCTACATTCTGCCAAAACTCATAATCAACTATCAATTTTATGAGATGTTATGTTGTTTACTGTTACATTATAAAATATAAACTCATTTAATTAAAAAACTTGAGAAATAATAGAAAAGTATAAAAGCAAAAAGTATTACCCAGAGCCCTATCATTTACAGAAAATCACATTACAGTTACCTGCCAGTCTTTTTGCCTACAAGTGGTTTTCTTTCCTCCCTTCCTTCTTTTATTTCTTTCCCTCAAAGCACATCTGACAAAAGAATTAGCTCAAATTATTAACTGAAATATGTGCTTTGTTACAAATGCACATGGATACATCTTTTATCAAGAAAGTTTTCATTTACACATATCTTTTACTTTTTTAAGAAAATAATTTTAAAAATCAGCATCAGCTAGTTAACCTCAGAATCCATTTTTAAGTCTATTTTACAGATTGAACAAACTTCCTTCAAACAAGATAAATAATGAGGAAAACTTCCTTATCACCAAATGGAATGGCCTTTTCTTTCTTCTAGACAACACTGCTATACCCAGTGTATTTCTATTCACTCCTGGGTATTTGGTCCTTTCCAGATTTGTGTCACTAAGTTATCCTGGATCCTGTCTTATGTTTCTGACTTTTTTCTTTTCAAGTATATTTCATTACAATGTCGTCTCAATAACTGAGTTAGGCAAAACATACCCCAGCTTTACGGGCCAAGGGGGTGGAAACATGACTAAATATTCATTTATTAAGTTTCAGATCCTGTGATGGATATTGGTACCACCAAAGTGAACCAAACAGACATGGTCCCAATTATAGGGCCAACTGTCTAGTGGGGGAAAACAGATAATGAATAAATGTAAAATTTTAAGTTGCAGTTATTAATATTATTACAAGGGGAACATTGATTGTAACATGGAAGCATGTAATAAGGGAACTTAATTCAGACTGGCAGGGCACAGAAAGCCTACATAAAGAAGTAATATTTAAGATCTGGTCACTTTAATTCTTTCTCATTCTTCAGATCTTGGTTCAATCACAATATCCTCAGAGGAAGATTTTACTGACCTTCCTGAATAGATAAAATTCCACTATCAGACACTCTCCACACTATAGACAGTTTTTCAAAGCACTTATCACATTCATAACTTTTCATTTACTTAAATTAATACCTGACACTTCACTAAACTCTTAGCCCCCAAAAGGCATGAATTTTTGTTTGATGACTTCTGCTTTTCAAAGAAGAAGAAGGGTACCAGGCACAGAACAGGTGTTCTTTAAATATTTATTCAGAGAAAGAAAGAAGGAAATCCATGTCCTACTCTTCAAAGAGTTTATTGTATTCTTAGGGAAACAAAGTTAATTCATGTAAAACAAATAGTAAGGAATTAAGTTCTAATGAATGTAACTCTATTTTAAATCTGCTAGAAGATCAGAGAGGGAAAAGGCCATGAAGATGGTCATTACTTTCTCGAAGGGCTGAGACTTGACCTAGTTCTTTAAAAATGGGTTAAGAGTGGCCCTCAAAACACTGGAATCAAGCTTTCCTGATAGTATTATCTATATTTATCCACTATTTAAAAGCAAATTTATAAATTAAGAAGCAAAGAAAGATTGGCCTCTGCTCTATACATGGACTGTGCTTATAAAATTACATTCATATTATATTGCTGTACTCCATTTTTGTTGTTTTCCTTTTCAGTTTATAGATAGAATCAGTGGTGTGCTGGTAACCAGTTCTCAGGGTGGGACAAGGCAGAGGGCCTGATTTGTAGTGCTTATTGATTTCCATGGTATAAATATTCCCACCATGGCCAATTTCAAGCAGTCGGTGGTTTAACAGCAGCTTACAAAATTCCTAAATTCTTCACAATTTGCTCTCATAACCCTAAAGGATCCAACTACAGCACATCATTGCTACATTCTATAATTTGGGCCAGAACAGAGGCCTGGAATAACATTATGGAACTAGAGATAATACGGTCGGGATATAGACATTCACGAAGTCTGGAATTTTAACACCATTCCTGGCACTAATTGGACTAGGAAAGTCAAGCCTCTGTCTCAACATTCTTATCAGTAAAATAGAGATAATTCTTCATCTTCTGAGCTCACAGTGCTAGTGTAAAGATGAAATGAGATAGATGTGCAAGCTTCTTCCAAAATTGAAAAAAAAAAAAAAAGAAATGTTCTTTCAAAGCAAGCTGGTTTATTCAGTATATAAATTAAACCCCCAGGGTTTGAGCTGATTTTGATCTCGTTTGCATTTTAAAACCACAGCAGCTGGTTTTAATGAAAAGTGATAGCCACAGCAACTCATCTTTTCATGTTTAATTCTTCATGACAATTAAATAAATGCATGGTCTCTGTTTTGTTTTAAAATAGTGATCTGTTAGAAAGAATAAGAGAACATTAGAAAAGGGAATAGAAAATGTCAATTTGCTAAATTGAATTTTAAATATGGAAAGTTTATGTCATTTGGGAATCACAGTTTCACTTATCACAGTGGCTCATGTGGCAAATATGGAAGCTTTCAAATACCCAAATGGAGCAATTGCAGTTTATACCATGCAGAGGAAAAAATTACAAATGCTTGTCTTTTTTCCACTAGGCTTTTAAGACATACCCACAGTTTATACCCATATACACCATGTACACAATTTAAAATAACAATAAACTCTCACTGAAAAACTGTTTTTATTTATATAAACTGTTAAAGCAACCTAAAAACTAAGGAGATAAAGTTTTCTTTATCACTTTTAAGTTTAAAGACTCACAAATGCAGGTAATCACACTAACTACATAATTCTACTGAAAGTGTACACTAAAGCCATCATAATACTACCATCTACAGGACTTTGAACTGCAGAGTGTACTTATAAGCAGATATTCTTCCACCTCTGCCACCCTGAGACAGCAAGATCGACCCCTCTACTTCCTCTCCCTCAGCCTACTCAACATGAAGACAACAAGGATGAAGACCTTCATGAGGACCCATTTCTATTTAATGAATAGTGGACATATTTTCTCTTCCTTAAGATTTTTTTTAACATTTTCTTTCCTCTAGCTTACTTTATTTTAGAATATATAATACATATGCAAAATATGTTAATCAACTGTTTA
Organism: Cebus imitator; assembly: GCF_001604975.1. Taxonomy (NCBI): domain Eukaryota; kingdom Metazoa; phylum Chordata; class Mammalia; order Primates; family Cebidae; genus Cebus; species Cebus imitator. The sequence goes on from NW_016107317.1 coordinate 3,674,891, forward strand.
TAGTATCTGTAAAGCTTAGGTAAACAATAGGCTATTAGTATATGTTTTGGAGGAGTCGAATTTATACACGGATTTTCGACTGAGTGGGGGTCAGCACCCCTAATTCCTGCATTTGCTCAAGTGTCAGCTGTATTTGATTTTAAGTAACAGCATCCATGTCATTATGAAAACATTTTTAGTAAGTCATAGTTACTCTAACTTTATTTTCTACAGAAGATAAAACTCTTTGACAATTAGAAGGATATAAATGATAAATTTAAGATCTAAGTTAAACACATCAAAAATGTAAAACACTATAATTTTCAAAAAGAGTAAATGGAATGCATGAAAAAAAATGACTGTAAGGAGAAATAAACAAGGCTATAAGGCTAACCCAGCAAATTAAATTTGTATTAGAAAGTTTTAAGATTCTCATATATAAGTACATTTTAGATTCCTTTTCTTTACTCTTACTTGCATCTAATATCAATTTTCAAATTGGTAGATGAGTATGTAGTCATGGGTCAATGTCAAAAAACTACCTAACCAATCTTGCTGCCACATAATTATTAACTCTCTGCATATTTAACTGTCCTTCAAATGACTTGTGTTGTCAGAAAATATCACTGATTTTTTTTATCTTCTAAAGTGTGTGTTTGGATATGACAGAATATCTAGAAACATCTATGTCTAGGTTTCAATTTAATTTATGTCTCTCAGTCTAAGTTATAACCAAGTGGGAGGGGGCATTATCATTACTTAGGATTTTAACTAAAACCAGTGAAACTTAATTTCTACCAATGCTTCGTGACATTGTCTACCAATGATTTTGCTTAAAACATTTAAAAAAAATAATAATCTTCTTTAAACCTCTTAAATCATCACAAATGTTGTCTCCTACAGTGTCTTCTAGAGCAACCACGTATTAATATATCTTACGAGTACCATCAATAAAGATAACACCATGTATTTTTCCATGTTATTTGTTCAAACATCAAGTAACAAATAGTTTTTATGTGTGAATAAACTCAAAAAATTAATAAGGACATTAAGCTCTTGTAACAATAATGTGGTTAATGCCTGTGAAGGTATCACAGTAATTTCTAGGTCATGTGGAAGAACAGTATTTTCTCAAGGCCAGTATCAATGTAAATGGAGTAGCTTTATGCCTTTAAATCAACACATAAATAACTTAAAATCATTAACTTAGACCCTCTTTCTTTGTTATTATGAGAAAATTCTTAAGCTGTTTATAAATTAGAACATAATTTTAGAAAAAGTCTATGATCAAATCAGAATGTTGTTTGCTGAACAAGTGGCTGAAGAAAACTACTTACAACAAAATTTGATACGCAACTTTGGAAAGAACTAATTTAGTACTAATTATGTTTGCTATTATGATGGATTTCACAGGAAGGCCTAACACAAAGACGAGCCATAGGCATATCCTAATACTACTATTGTATTTCCTTCAAATTCTTGTCCATTCCCTGAGTTGCTACAATGACATCATCAGCACACATGTGCTATTGGATGTTATACTATACGTAGGAAATTACTAATATCTCAATTCAAAACACTGTTGATATTGTACTGACTTGGGATACTATGCTAATTTTTAAAAGAGTGACTTCTATTTATTGAGTTTTAACCCTGCATCAGGTATCATGTTAAATGCATTCTATTGTCTTATTTAATCTTCACATTAGCTTTTGAAGAAAGTACTATTTTCCATTCTCATTTTATAGATGAAATTTAAACAAAGAGACTGCCATCTGTGTGGTATTTTGAAACTTTATAAAATCATATAATGCCATGAATGACTGAAAAGTAATGTCTTAACTGTGTCTACAGTAAAATCATAGGCAGAAGAGAATACAAAGGAGACAGGAAAAGAAAATATTCAATGAACTTCCACTTCATATGACATTTTACAAATATCACCTCACTTTATCCTTAAAACAGTATTATCAGATAGTTATTGGCTCTATTTTGTGGGTGAGATGACAACTTCAAGGCAGTTAAGTCATTTGCCTAAGTGGTAATGATACCAAAGGGAAGGGGGTGGTCCCTTTAAATAACAGGGAAGTGGGGAATGGAAGTGCTGGGTAGAGGAAGGTGTGGTTCCTGGCTAGAGCTCCACCCCATGGACCTAGGTGAGGACAGGCATTTTTGTTTTCTTGGCCAAATGTTGCATTTCCCAAGACTATCCTGGCCTGCCACAACCCCATCCTGTGCCTATAAAAACCCTGAGAACCTAGCAGGCAGACACATAAGCTGCTAGACACTGAGGGGCAAATCAGGGGAGGAACACACCAACAGGCACCATCATGCTGCAGGCCACTGACCTGCAGAATGACAAGGAGTTTGGAATTTGGTTAGCGCAGTTGAAGGAGAGCCTAGGCTGCCAAGCAGCCTGACTCGAGGGGAAAACCATCTCCCTTCTGGCTTCCTCCAACTGCTGAGAACTACCTCCACTCAATAAAATCTTGCACTCATTCTCCAAGCCCACGTGTGATCCAATTCTTCTGGTACACCAAGGCAAGAACCCTGGGATACAGAGAGCCCTCTGTCCTTACAGTAAGGAAGAGGGTCTAATTGAGCTGGTTAACATAAGGCACCTATAGATGGCAAAACTAAAAGAGCACCCTGTAACACATGCCCACCGGGGCTTCATCTGTAAACATTCACCCCCAGACACTGCTGTGGGGTTGGAACCTCACAGCCTGCCTATCTGCATGCTCCCCTACAGATCTGAGCCTCAGGGCACTGAAGAAATGAGGCAAACCCCCATCGCATGGCCTGTGAGGGGGACAAGGGAACTTTTCTCGTTTCAGTAACAAGAAGCTAAAATTAGAAGCAGAACTCAACCTCTGATCTGACTAACTTATGTCCTATTTTCTTTCCCGTAAGTTACACCATTGTGTGATAGTTCGATCACTGTGTGCTTGCCAAAAGTTTTCAGTTTTTTCACTCTGATGTTCAATTATATTCTTTATTCTAATCAACAATTTTTTTAATATAAGGTATTAAAAATGCTAGTTTTTGGAAGGGAAGAGTATTTACTGAGAAAACTAGGATTAAATATGATATATCTTTAATGCTAAATATCCTTTTTCCTTAATAGTACCATAATGCTAAATTAGTACAGTTCAACATATTTTACAAAAGCAAACACATAAAGACCTAGCAGAGCCTGACATAAACCAGCTAGGTGGGAAGACAGAAAAACATGCTCTAAAAACATCTTTTTAAAAAGTTGTATTTTTAATTGACAAATAATAATTGTATAAATTTATAGCATACAATGTGGTGTTTTGATACATGTGTAACTAGGATATAATTAAATCAGGCTAATTAGCATATCCAGCACCTCAAATATGTATCATTTCTTTCCAGTAATAACATTTAAAACCCTCTCTGTTAGCTAATTTGAAATATACAAAACATTAGTATTACCTATAGTCACTGTGCTGTGCAATTGGTCACTAGAACTTATTCCTCCTCACTGTAACTTTGTGCCCATTGTTAAGTAAAATAAGCCAGGCACAGAGATTTCACTTTTATACAGAATCTAAAAAAGTTGGATTTAAAGAAGTAGAAAGTAGTACAGTAGTTAGCAGAGGCTGGGGGCAGGGGAAGAAAGTGGACCAGGAGAGGAGAAACGTTGGTAATATCACCTTTAATGAGGCTGAAACTCCTGAATTTAAATTTCATTCTAGTGTCTTAAATGGCCTCTAAAAATAGTAAATCATAAAACATTACAGGTACAGCAAGAAGAGCTCTAACCCACACATGAGATAAAATATTTTAATATTTAACCACCTTGTCACCACATCATTACCTTCCTCTGCATCACCTAGAGCAAAGGACATTAAGCAGTAAACAAAATACTGCAGGTGATTCACTGCATTTCCGTACAGCTCCTTAGGAGGATCAATGTTTTATAAAATATACAATATATCTTTATAAATGCTTACAACCTACGAAGTGCAAAATAGTACCTTTAGGCAACTGCTGTACTGAATTCATCCCATTTTTCTAAATCAAAAATACATCTTCCTAATATTACTACAAGTAAAAACTTTATTGTTAAACCAAATGCGACTTTTTAAAAAATCCTAAGAATTCTATTTTTTAAAGGTTAAATAAATCTTTCTAGTGTATTATAATGCACATACTTACACTACCCCCAAACTACTTCTCATATATTTTATTGATATTCACTCCTTCTTATCTCAACTTCCTCTCTTTCTGCCTGCTATAATATTCTAACATTGATTATGTTGATAAGAGAACACAGAGGCATTGTATCTTATCAAGGATTATTCATTGTTTCAAATTGTCAGTTCTATTTTAGCAATGTGTGGTTTTAAAGATCCAACGGCCAGCAGAATGATTATATGGGGAAAGGTATTTGCTTTCCAACAGAATACTTTGTATACTTTTTCTAAGTGTCAGACTGTATCAAGAGCAACATGTATAACTTTATAAGTCTATGAAAAGTTCATGACTGAGCAGATAACATAAAACCCTCAATTCTTAACTGTTCCTTCTTCCTATTATTCTATGCCTCTTAACATTTTGTTCACAAAGATAAAAATGCACACTTTTCAAAATGCTATTTTTCATTTATCTTCAAGAATAGAGGCAGTCACAATAGGCTGCTGGAAAGTAATGCAACAAAGAAGAATCAAAACCAAACAAAAAATCAGTTCCAGTAACTGTCTACACTTGGCTGAATATAAAAAAATTAAGCCAGATTGTCAGTAGGTAATTCTACTAAGAAAACAAATCTCTAGTACCTCATCTAACGCACAGAAAACCTAGGACAAATAAAGCTTTTCTTGAAAGATTTCCTGCTTATAAAGAAATTTTAGCGGGCAGGAAGCATCTTAAAAAAAAAGACCACATTATGGGCAATAGAAGACAGCAAAGTATAAAGTTCAAGGACAACTAGATTAGGGGTGGATCTAGAGGATAAAATCTCCCTCAAAGAATGACTAGACCAAAACAGGCAAGAGAGGCTGGGCACAGTGATTTACTATGCCTGTAATCACAACACTTTGGGAAGTCAAGGTGGGAGGGTCACTTGAGGCCAGGAATTTGAAACCAGCCTGGTCAACATAGTAAGATTCTGTTTCTACCCCCCCAAAAATACAAATAACAAAAAAAGAAAGAAAGATAATGATTTTTACGAATATATATTAAAATGGGGCAGAGAGACATCACCAGGATCATTTGTAGTACAATGTGGCAAGCAGAAGGACAGTATGCAAGGCCTGCGCCTCAGGCTGGAAAGGGGAGACATTCAGTTCATAACTGCCTTTCTTCACAGACTGTGATGCAGGAGCTGAGTAAGCCAGAAGGCAAAAGAAAAGAGCAGGAGATGGCTTTGGACACTTAGAAAACTGTCAGTACTTTGGTAGGAAGTTATGAGGCATGAGGTTGGAGATGAAGTAAGAATCATATCACAAAGGACAAATTACAGATATGCCACATTTTTTACTAAAATTCAGTGTTTACTTAATCTATTTAAATGCTATTCATAGTATACTAAGACTATCCTTCCATTTTTGTACATTTGTCTTCTTTTTGTTAATAATTATCTTCCCCCTAACTCTTAGTTTTCCTATGTACCCTTCGTTAATTTTATTACTTTAGACCACCAGAAGCGGAACCCTCCTTTGAATACATTGAAGCACTACCCATTCTATCATTACTCTAACATTGCTGTCTTTCTACAGGCTTCTTTCCCAGATGTATGACTGTTCCACTCGGAACCGATTACTCTCTAAAGCTCCACACAGTTTTTATCATGGGATCCACATTCCTCACCACCCTGTGTATCCCCTTCATCTTCCTCCTGTCTAGTCCTGGATCCCAGACCTTCCTCTTTCCATGCTTTTACTTTTTTATTTTGGTAGGGCACATACTTCAGGGACCTCCTGAGAAACAGTATTAGAAAAGAACATTTTTGAAATTTTATATGATTAAAAACTATGTTTATTCTACCTGTATACATGATGGACAGTTTGTCTTGGTTTCCAATTATAGATTGAAAGGGTTTTTATTTACTTATTTTCTTTGGCCATAGAATTTTGAAGCCATTGCAGTTCTTTCTGTCTTCAATGGCTTCTGCTGAATGTCAGGGCCCACTCTGACTCCCAATTTTTTGTATAGAGCCTGTCTGTTTTCTTCTGTCTGGAGTCTAGGATCTTCATTTTTTCCCCTGATGTTCTGAAATGTTATGGTGCTATACATCGGTATGGATGTTTTTTGAAAAACTAAGTTTATTGGAAACATAATAGGCCTTTTCACGCTTGAAAATCATTGTCCTTAAAGTTCAGGAAATTTTCTTTTGCTATTTCTTTGATAGTTTCCTTACTCTCTCTCTCTCTCTCTCTCTCTCTCTCTCTATATATATATATATATATATATATATATTTTTTTTTTTTTTTCCTAAAAAATTCAATTGCTCAGATCCTGGTCTGTCTCTATTTTTGTATTTTCTCTTTTCTTTCATTTCCTAATATTTTTGTTCTACTTTCTGGGTAGCTTCCTCCTCTTTATTTCAAAAAACATCTTGAGTTTCTTATTTATTCTACCAGTTCTCATTTTTCAGGAGTACATTTTTAGACCCTAAAAGTTCCTTTTCTTATAATATCTACACTTAATTTCCGATACAGTATATTCTCTGATCTTTCTGAGAATATCCATGGTAATATTTTTAAGTTTTCTTCTCCCTTCATTGTCTCTTTCTGGCGATTTCCTTGTTTTCTCTAGGTTTGTTTTGGCTTCTGAATTGCTTTAAATCTCTAGTGATTACTGGTTATTACTCATATTGAAGATGAAACTCTGAAAAGCTGACAGCAAAGTCAGTGTAGATGAGTGGGGCTTATGAACAAGTGGGCTTCACTGCACAGCCGTCCTGTTGGGAGGCCCCAGCCATCAGTGTCTATAGGTCTTTTGCATAGATTGATCAGGTTCTCCAAGGAATTATCTTCCAATTTCATGTTTAGAGAATGTAAAGCTGACTGCCAAAACTTTGGTAATAAATGGAAGAATTCAGCCAAGGTATCTCACTGTTTAGTAAGCATTTCATTTCATCTTTCACCCTCTGTCTTTGCCTTGGTATCCCTAGCCAAGTTCTCTAGTTCACATTCTCCACATAATAAACTACCAGTTTTACTGGAGTGTGAAGGCATCTGGGATCCACGTTCACTTTAAACACACGACTAACAAATCCTATTATTTTCAGCCTCACTCTCACTGTTGAGTTGGTTGGAGGTTCTGAAGTGAAAATCAGGTTGCTTCTCAATGTCTCTCAATAGCAGCTTAGGTTTCAGCATCTAAGGACTTCTAGCTTAGTCATAATTATCCACAGGCTTTACAAAGTCCCTTTGTCTCACTGGCTTTCTACCTTTTAAAAATCCCTTTACTGTTATTTTATTTGAAGGAAGTGAAATAAATGAATATGCCACCATGGAATACTATGCAGCCATTAAAAGCAATGAGGTCATGTCCTTTGCCCAGATATGGATAAAGCTGGAAGCCATCATCCTCAGTAAACTAACACAGGAACAGAAAATCAAATACTGCATGTTCTCATTTGTAAATGAGAGCTGAACAATGAGAACACATGGACACAGGGAGGAGAACAACATATTTCAGGGCCTGTCAGCTGGAGGTGGGGCAAGGGAAGGGAGAGCATCAGGACAAATAGCTAATGCATGCAGGGCTAAATACCTAGGTTACAAGTTGATAAGGGCAGCAAACCATCATGGTACACATTTACCTATGTAACAAACCTGCACATTGTGTACATGTATCCAAGAATTCAAAGTAAAATTAAAAAAAAAAGAAAGAAATTTATATGCTTAGTCTGCCATTTTTCTGTAGCAAATTTTGATTGTCTAAACGTTAAGAAATATTTGTCGATGAAAAACTCAGATGAAAAATTCAAGTCACCTCTAATATGAACTTGAGAGGCTCAGGTGGACTAAGAAATATGAGTACCAGTTTATACTAAAAATAAAGATACCATAATAACCAGAGTGAAAGTAACACAAGAAATGAAGGAAATTTACATTTGATAAAGTCAGCTGGTATTTTGGTAGTATATGTTTAACTACCTATTGTTATTGTAACAACAAATTCTGTTTTCAGATCCCAGAGAAGAAACAATACTCTAAAGCATGAAAATGAGGCAATATCCCCAGTTAAGTCAGACTTTACTGTTCATAAAAAGCTCTTGCTTTAATTGCTTTTCTAGAAATTAAATCATAGCAGAGTTAGGTGCCTAAATAAAACCTGGAATTCATCCTTAGGTAAATGACAACTACTTTATCCATTTTTATTAATATTTTTTTCCCAAAGAGAAGCCTATTTAAATAGCTACAGCTGGAAACAAATTATTTGTGAACTACTTCAAAATAAAAGCAGAGATATTGTGCATTAGTTTTAAAATTCAAGTTGCCTATAAAAGTAATATGAAACTCTCTTCTTGAGAGTTTACATACTTACAGTCATAAAAATTACAGGAAGAACAAAAAAGGTAATTCCAATGTGAAAAAATAATTGAGTCTATTACATTTCATATTTAAAAGTCAGCAAATATAAGCTTGGACTGTAAATAGCATTACCTTTGAAAAATGTTAAATTATAACAATAGAAGTTCTCAAAACCAGCAGTAAAGTTCTTCATAACCATGAAGTTATCCATGAACTGAGGTAAATTTAGACATTTCTCACTATTTCACTATTGCAAAAACAATAATGCTCACTAATTATGTCACTTATTATGTCACTTATAATGCTCACTTATTTACTATGTCAGCCACTGTGCAAGCACTCTACATGCATTATCTTACTTAATTGTTACCACATTAAGAGGTAATAATAACATCTTATTCCCATTTTAATGAGAATCTGAGACTTACCAAAGTTATAAGTAAAGGTAATTTGGCCATGACATCAGCAACAAGTTGTGCTTTTAACCAGTATTATATACTTTCCTTTTAGGAATGGTAAGTCCAGTATTTTGAAGTTGGCTGGGGAAATGTCAACATGGATTAATTAAAAACTAGCAGAACCTTTAAACATGATTATTCAAACAAGATTCATTCAACATTAATTGGCACCTGACAATCTGAGTACTACTTCATTCACTTATTCTTTGAACAAATATTTACTACATAACCAGAATGTGCCCATCAGTGCTCTCGCACAGTCCATTACAACGTCCTAGAATAATAGAAATGCACTATGTTAGCACTACTCAATACAGTAGCTGAACACAAGTGTTGAGCACTTTAAATGTGGCTAGTGCCACTGAGAAACTGAATTTTTAAGTTTTATTACATTTAAATTAGTTTAAATTTAAATGTTAATAACTGCATGTAGACTAGGCTACCACACTAGACAGGGTAGCTCCACATATTGAGTGCACAGTTAGCAAAACAGACAGGGTTCCTATCTTCGGAGCTTACAATCTAGTGGGAGAAGAGCACGAAGTAAGAAAATGAATAAATATGACAACCTCTGCTAATTTACTTAAAAGTAAAAATAAAACAGACATCATTTGTAAAACTACAAACACAGACTGAGTCAAACCTAGCTATGAACTTCTCAGAAGTATGGGACTGAGAGATTCATTCTGAAAATGTTATCTCAAGATTTTCCTATTTAAAATCCAAGATAATTAGTATATCATTAAAACAAAGAATTTATGCATTTATTGAAAGTGTTTTTAATGTTTCAAGACAGGTGAAACAGTACTCTGTTGACAGAAAATATGTAAAAATAACTCTGAATGAGAATGCTATTATTTATTCTATTTCAGGTAGCAGTTTGAACATGAGAAAAACAAAATAAAATACAGTAGGGATGAAGAAACACAAAAATAAAACAGTAAAATATATAAAACACTAACTTTAGAGACTTTCCAACTTAAAGAACAAGGACTAGATGAATCAGAAAGTCAAAGAAAAACACCTGAACTACTATTCCACTTGGGCAGAAATGGGACTTTTTTAACACGTCCACTTTTAGACCAGTGTCGATTTATAAACCCCCAAAAATATTTGCCAGGAATTACATTCCTAAACATGAGCATCTGGAATTAAAACCAAGAAGAAACATACCCCTTTTCAATGAATTAGTAAGTGAAAAAAGGTGTTTGGATTAGCAGGGAAGGGAGAATGACCAAAGGACCTTCATGTTCCTGGATCACATTATGTAGATTTTTGTTTGGGAATTTAAGATGGATTTGTTTGGGTAAGTAGGCTCTTTTAGATTAGAAGGAAGAGGAAATTTGAAGAGGGGAATTATCATAAGGGCAACATTTGCATTTCTTTCTTTCCATTTTTTTCTTTCTATTCCAACAGTTCCCATCTCTAAGCAACAGGAAAAATGGCCTGTAGACTGAAGAAGGGAAAGCTTGAGGGAAAAGCACAATCTGATTTACCTGTGTTCCATATAGGAAGAAAAAATTTTACTTTTCTAAATAACCCCCCAAATTAATTCCAGCTCTTGATTAAATAAACTGGATATCACTTACATAGCATAACTGCTGTTCTTCATTGTAGGCCAAATGATTATACAAAATCAGGGTACGATGGAGATCTAAACTACTACTAACTGCAATAGCAGTGACAGCAGGAAGAGGAAGGGGCAATGGCAGGCACAATTCTAACTGCTTTTCATGTGTCATTTTCTTATAATTGTCACAACTGTCCCCATGAAGAAGGAATGCTTATCATTCCCACTTTACAGATGAGTAAACTAGGTACAGAGTTTAATAATGTGTTCATTGTCAAAGGGGTGATAAATAGTAGATATAGGATAAAATTCAACCACTTTGCCACATACAGGAAAATAATGGCTAGAGTTTTTTACCCAAAAATCACACGATCACATGACCTCTAAAAAGAACTACAAGGAATTTTTTCTTTTGCCAAAAATTATAGATGATAGTCCATACATCTGTACAAAAAAGAACTGATAATCTAGCTTTACTGATAAGTAAGAAAAAAAGGGATCTGGAATCTGAAAGTTTAGGAAGTCCAAGCAGTAGATGATCAGGATTATTAGAAATAGTATCAGTATAAAGGCCAAGGTAGTACCAGAATAAAGACAATGGACCCTAGAGTGACAAAAGAATCACCAAATTCCAAAAGACATGGCATCACCTTGACTTTGTTCTATGAAGCTGGTGCCTATTATAGAAATTTATCTATGGGAACATATTTCCAATGGTATAAAAGCTATCAATAAAAACAGAATTGACTTTTATATCCAATTTTGAGGCAACGTGTTTTACAAATCATGGGGACATATGAATGGTTATGAAAGAAATATGTATTTTAAAAGGCTTTCTGAAACTGTTGAATAAAGGTAAAATAGGAAAGCTCTAAAATTTCCTAAAATATTTTCTAAAAAATTATGCCTGTGAATATTTTATTACATGGCCAAATGAAGATATTTATCTCAAATATTCCATATAAGAAAAGACAGAAGAAAACAATGTTCTAAATGTAATTTTAAAATCTTACTAGAAAATATTTTAACCATGTGAGTTAAAACAAAATATTCAGCATCTCTAGCTTCTAACAAGAACTACTCAAGAAAAAGAACAAGCTGTGTCAACTATACTCCCCAGCCCCGCCTCTTTAAATTAACTTCATCCACACAGTAAACAGACATCTCTCTCCTCCAGCCTCTCCATGTTGCTCTCTCTTATTGCCAGCCAACTTCCTTATTTTCCTCAAATGGAGTGGAAAAATAAATCTTCATCCTTTTTAAAAAAAAAAAAAAATTAGCTGCTAAGAAGCCCTGGGAATAGCACGTAGCAGCACATAGCAGCACATTCAAACTACTTAGCTGGGAAAAACATGTCTTTCCCTGCTCTCCTAAGAACTGAGCTGCTCCATTCGAGATGCTAACAAAGAATTTTTTCTAGGACACCAGTTTGAAATTTATGAGATAGGAGATTCAGTGTTTACAAGAATGGTGTTTAATCTCAATTGCCTCTGTTGAAACCTCGGGGAAGGTCAGTTTTGCCAAGAGCCACATGACTGCTTCCCTACCATGAAGGAAATAGGATAAAACAAAGTAGCATATTCTTATAATTGCTGTATATGTCAAGAATGAAAATCAAAGACTCCAACGAATCAAGGCCCAGATGCTTCAGATTTTTTAAAAAATGAAAATGACCATCAATCTACTAATATAAATGGGCAAAGGACAGATGATCCACAGAATGGATCACCACAACCTACAAATGATCCCTCCACCGATTTCACTTCCCCTGCAAACCTTCCAGAAAGCTGCTCCCCAAGAGGAAGAGAGCAAGCTTACACACAAGGCAGTTTCCTAGGATCTAAAGAACTATTCCTAGGATCTAAAGACCCATTCCTAAAAGAAAGTAATACTTCTGTTGAGAAGAAAAATGCCTTTGAGCTGCTTTTTCATAGCTATTGGAAATAATAAAAACTTACTGAGTATGTCCCAATGCTTTTATTGTGATATTTTGCCATAGTGAAAAACAAAATAGTACGAAGATGGGCAGCCCTGAATGTAAATCCTAACATCTCTCTGTGACCTTAGACAAGTCATTGTCCCCTCTCAGCCTCGGTTTACTCATCTGTAAAATAAGAATGATTGTTATGATTATATGCAAAAGCACGCATAGATGATTTGACAGCTATATCCACCAGTTCCTTTATTTTCCTGCTTAATTATATACTTAAGAGAAATACAGATGTTTTCTTTAAATACTAGTTATAAAATGAAATTCACTAAAGTACAAACAAGTTGCAGTCAACCAATTACAACTCAAGAGAAATATACAACAATTAAACAATATTACCAACTACATACTCACACAGACAACTTTTTAGTGTACCCATCTAATGTTCACCACAATTATGCCTTACATAATTTTTCCAGTAATCCATATTCTCTCAAATATGCCTATATATAAACCCCTCTTTCCCACCACTCTGTCCTGGGCATATCTTGACTGACTCACCTTTTAGTGTCTGTTCTTACACTAAATGCCCTTTGCACTGCTTTTCCCTCCGATTTAGCAATTTCTCAGTTCCTCAATTCCCACCCCTTTTCAAGAGTCTACCCTTTGGCTGGGTGTAGTGACTCACACCTGTAATCCCAGAACTTAAGGTGGACAGATCATGAGGTCAGGAGTTCAAGACCAGCCTGGCCAACATGGTGAAACACCATCTCCCCTAAAAACACAAACATTAGCTGAACATGGTGGCACACACCTGCAGTCCAGCTACTCTGGAGGCCAAGGCACGAGACTCACTTGAACGCAGGAGGTGGAGGCTGCAGTGAGCTGAGATCTTACCTCTGCACGGTAGCCTGGGGGACAGAAGGAGACTCCATCTCAAAAAAAAAAAAAAAAAAAAAGTCTTCCCTAACCAACTGAATATTAACAATGTCTAGTTAACTGGCAATTATTTATCATGTTTAATGTTTTTAATATGGCTATGAAGAACCACTCTACTATATTCTTTTGTATCTTCTAAACAACTAGTGTGTGGCTAACTAGTACAGTCTTTTGCAAAATAATCCCTGAACTGAAATTGTGCTATAAAAGACTTATATGTGTGTGCTAAAAAAAGAAGTCATAGAATTCTAATGACTAAAGTATAATTATCACCAATATAAATTCCTCTAAAATTTACACAAATGATCACCTGACTCCACTCCTTTCTGAAGCAAAATTGGTATGAAACAGAAACTAATTTAGAAGCACAGAATTAAATAGAAATTTTAAAAAGGAATTTATTCCACAGAATTTCTACTGTCACAACTAGATAAGAGCCTCAATGCCAACTGAGCAGAAAATCTAATGAAGGCACTGCAGTTAGTGTAGCCGTGCATCAGTGATGATTTTAACATCTGAAAAGCAAAACTTTGGGTAAAAGTATGCCTATTTATATCAAGGAGGTTCAAAACTGACTCAGAGGAAAAAGTACTATGCTCTGACTCACCAAGACCACTTCCTGAAACACCCAATGTTTTTCTTGGAAGGAAGTCCATACAAGTGCCATTTCTTTCAAACACTGATTAGACAAAATTGAAGTCTACCACAAAATAGACAAAGGACATACATTTTCTAAACCCAGCAAGGTTTCAAAGAACAGAACATTTCCATAAACATATGGTCAGGAGAAAGAAGACTTTAAAATTAGTCAAAATTTGGTTATGTAAGGTATATTATAAAGAATAAACTATTACATACCTGTGTCCATCTTTATACCATAGTCTCTTAATGATAAACAACCTTATGACTTCAATCTGCTAAATTAACTAATATATTTGGCTTCAAAAAAGTCACTTTTTTAAAAGGTAATTCTTTTATCTCTCTGAATCAACTGTGTCACCAATATTTAATAATTTACTTTTATTCCTAGTTTACAGATGAGGAAACTGAGGCACAGAATGATGTGCCTTGCCCAGTATCATACAGTTAGTACCTGGTAAAGTCTCAAACACAGGAAAACCAACACAAGAGCCCAAACTCAGTTTCTATGCTATGCCTGCATGTGTGACCTATCCCCCTTTAGAATGCTTGATAGTAACTTAAACACACTTAAGCATACACACACACACACACACACACACACACACACACACAATTACACATACACAGATATGTATTAACATTTCATATCTACATAATCCATGCCTAGATTCAGGTATGTCCCTCGCATATATTAGTTTACAAATTTTAATGAAACTATTATACCAATAGGACTTTAGTACAAAGAATACCACATCTTCAACCTGAAAGAACAACTACTTAGATAAGCTTTGAAACATTACACTTTCCAGATAGATTTATGCCAATCTCACTTGTTTTCTAGTTCCGAAACATTGGAAATATCTCACAGACCTATAAAAACACCAAAATGATACTGCCCTGGACGTGGCCCTTAGGGGAAGAAAAATACACATAACATTTCCTTCTTCAAAATAACAAGCAATTAAATGGAATCTTGCTATTTGTTTCCTCTTGAGTAATCTAGACTAAAAAGAGTTCAAACATCTGACTCAAAATATTTTGCTTTCAGCAGAAAGATCATCCTTTTAGATGTCAAGTCAGCTAATAAATATTCACTCATATTTATAACTGGTTGGTGGAAACTGGTTTAAATATAAATGGCTACACATGTGAAAAAAGAAATTCTTAAACAGTTTGTAAGTCAGACTAAGCGCCGTGAAATAAACCACATTTCTCTGACATGCAGATTATTAGGAGGCAGCATAAGAAGAACAAATGTATTTCAAAAGGGCAAAGCCCTTAAAGCAGCAGCCTAAGGAAACAGAATATATTCCCACTGTTAACACCACTCTGGAGATGCTAACGATTCACAGGTGCTCTTGGGAGCCTGCCTGTCCAGTGTGATTTTAGGGTTGAGAGAGTATCATCCTGTTTCCTTAAAACATATCATTTACACAGGAGACAAGGTGAATAAAATTCTACCACTGGAAATTAATTCATTCTGAGTTAAGCACTTTCATCCACAGGAACCACTTTTAAACTACAAACGCTTCTGGGAGCAATAATGTATCATGTCATTAACATTTAAGTGTGGATTATGAGATACTTTCTCCTAGGATAAGAGGACTCTGGGGTAATGTATGAATGCCTATGAGATCGGTGTCTGGAAATCTGCATAGCTACTGAAGAAAAAAAGTTGCATGGTTAATACTTTTATCTATATCCAACACATATATCCAGTATATTAAATATGAAGAGAAAAATTGCATGCTCAATACTTCTACCTATATCCAATACATATATATTCAGTATATTAATAATATTGAAATTATTAAAGGGATTTGAGCTTATGTATGCAATGGTTATTTATTAAAGGTAAACATTCTATGGAGTGAGCAAAATCACATAAGATGTTCATATGGTGTTTTTTGGACATTTATTCCTACAAGGTATTGTGGCTTACATGGGGACGTATAATAAACATGGTTTCTCTCCTCTGGGAACATTCAGTTTAACAAGATGGATAGATATACAAACATAATTACAATGCATTTCAGTAAACATTATCATGGTTTGAACAACATACTAGGAAAGTCTACCTATGGAAGCTGCTGGTAGGTTTCATATAGGAAGAGATAGTAAAATCAGGTCTTGAAAGACAGTGAGGAGTGTGCCAGGTGGTAGCTGTATAGGTAGTTAGAGAGCATTCCAGACATATACAAAGGATATGAATTTCAGGGAATAGTGAGATATACAGTGTGGCTGCAATATAGAATATATAAAAAGAAGACGTGATGAATAAATGCTTGATGCCAGATTGTGAGGAGCCTTGGAGAGCATATAAAGGAATTTGGACCTAATCTTTGAGGAGATGATAAGGGATAACAATCATATTACTAAAGTTTAAGAAAATAACTATGCGGGCATTCTGGAAGGCAGACTAGATCAGTGAACAAAGTTGACACTTTCAGGAAGTAGAGTTGATTATCTGAGATAATTGTATCTGTTTCTTTCATTTGTATGGGAATCTTCCCAACTGTATTCTGCTCTACGTATGTTTTTTGATTTTTTTTTTTTGGAAAAACTTAGACTCACCTGTTATTCCCCTAATGTCTCCAAACTCCATAATTCTCCAAAGAGAAACCAATATACTAATTTAAATGTGCCTACCACTTACCTATAAGGACACAGACCACACTTCATAGAATTATTAGCTACACAAGAAATCCAATGCCGCTATCTTCATCCTATTTTAGAAAAGTTCATTTTAAAATTCATACGACTATAAAAATTTTGTTGTTGGTTTTTTTGTTTGTTCATTTAAAACATCTCTTTAATGGTGTGGTCATTGTGGAAAACAGTATGGCAGCTCCTCAAAAAAAATCAAGCATAGAATTACTATATGACCCAGCATTTCTTCTTCTGGATACATACCCAAAAGAACTGAAAGTAGAGACTAGATATTTGTACACGCATGTTCATATCAGCATTCTTCACAAGAGCCAAAAGTTAGATGTAACCCAAGTGTTGTCCATTCACAGATGACTGAATAGACAAAATGTGGTATGTCTACATTAGGGAATTATTTATCCTTTAAAAGGAAACAGACATGTCTCATACATGCTACAACTTGGATGAACTCTGAAGCCATTACACTAAGTGAAATAAGCCAGACACAAAAGAAAAAATACTATATGATTCTACTTAAATGGAGAACTTGGAATAGTCAAATTCAGAGACACAGAAAGTAGAATGGTGGCTGCCAGGGGCTGTGGAGGGTGGGGAATGGGTAGTTACTGTTTTGGGGCACAGAGATTCCATTCAAGAAGATGAAAAACTCCTACAGATGGATGGTCATGATGACTGCACAACAATGTGAATATACTTTACGACATACATTTAACGATGGTTAAGTTGGTACATTTAATATCTACTAAATCACAATAGTTAAAGAAATCTGAGGAACAGATGAACTTCTGAATGTCTGTGAGCCTATCAGGTATAGCCATCTGGTCTGTAAGGCAAAAGCTAGATCTTATTGTAGTTGCCTCTGTAATGCGATGTACTAGAGGATTAACAATTTCCTTGGTAGGCATGTGCGATCACACACACACGCAAACATACACACACACACGAACTGTCCTTAAAATCCTGTGTATATACACATACATATATTCATATACATCTGTGTATTTTTTTTTAATTTGAACTAAACTCAGTTAACATTATATTCTACTTTAATAAAAATCAAGAAACACAATCCCTAATTTACAAAAGCAATAAACTGAACTGCATTTTGATGAAAAAAAAGGCACGCTGTTCTAGTTTTATACCAACTCCTATCTTCTGGTCCAGTTCTAACATTATCTGGCAGTGACTTTTGCAAATTCCAGTTCTCACTGATCCTTAATTTTCACATTAGTCAAACAGAGTATGGCTCCTTGTGTCACCCCTAAACACTGATCTCACAGAGTACTGAGGAGATAAAATAAGGAAACGAGGGCCGGGCGCGGTGGCTCAAGCCTGTAATCCCAGCACTTTGGGAGGCCGAGGCGGGTGGATCACGAGGTCAAGAGATCGAGACCATCCTAGTCAACATGTTGAAACCCCGTCTCTACCAAAAATACAAAAAATTAGCTAGGCATGGTGGTGCGTGCCTGTAATCCCAGTTACTCAGGAGGCTGAGGCAGGAGAATTGCCTGAACCCAGGAGGCGGAGGTT
>NW_016107317.1:3693861-3723031 GCF_001604975.1 Cebus imitator
AAAGGTATTGACATTTTATGTCAAATCAGTTGTTGACTGCAGTAGTTAGAATACCTTCTGTTCCTGGAAATGAGCCCAGTGACAATGTTGATATCTTAGTAAATTTTAATATTTAGAAAGAACCTGTTTGAAATAAATAAGAGTTCTCACTCTGCCAGTACCACTAATCCCCCTCCCAACACACCTTGTGAAAGCCTCTATTTTTTGTAAGGAGGGGTGTCTTTTCTCTCACGGTTCAAAACAAAACTTCCAACTCTTAGCGAACACTAACCTTAACTGCTAGCCAGTATTACCCTTTTAGTAAGGAAAAACAGAATTATGATATACAGTAGGAAGATATTAAATCCCTTAAAGCTTATGTAAAACATATACAAGTACCATTCAATTCTTGTATAATCAGAGACACATGTGTTGTTGCTACCATCTATCAGCTATATTTTAACTCAAAGAAGACTAGCATTCAAGAATGACCCTGAATCTGTTTTCTTTCCTTCTGTCTCCAAATCCCATTCTTCTCCTCACCTAAAGTTGCTCTCTCGTTCCTTAACTCTGCAAACCAGTATGGTAAACATCTTGTAAAATGGTTTCTCCTGTTGAGACAGCTTCCTCCGGTGGGAGGAAGACCGCGCAAAACTCCTGCCGGCCTGCACGCGGGGAGTGGAGGCTGGGGAAGTTTGTGCCTTTGCAGAGGGTAGGAGCCTAGTCTCTCCTTTTCCTGTGTGGAACCTGGGATTCAAAAGGCAACGTAGGAAGCACTGTAACAGGGGACTCTGGCCTTGCAGAGAGACCCTGTTCCCCGTTTTTTTCCTTTTCACCCAATAAAACCCAGCTTTACTTACCCTTCAAACTGTCTGCGAGCCTAAACTTTCCCGGCCATGGGAAAAGGACCCCATATTTAACTGAAAAGTCCTGCAACACTGTGGTTACTACAGTCTTATTTCATAGACCTAGGAAACATGCAACCCTCTCCCTCTTCTCTATTTATAAATTCCTCAATGCACCCAAACCTATAAATAAAATTATCTCAATTTGGAAGTTCAAACTTGATTTTGAATAAATAAGCTCCACTAATACGAAGTATTTGAGTATTTAACTTCTTTATTAAATCTCTAAGCCTGATTATCTTGTGTTATTTAGTCACCAGAGAACCCAGGATCATGTGTTGTAGCACAGAACGCCCTCCCTCAGCTGGCTATTATTTTTTTTTAAGTGGCTATATTCATCCAATCTCAGGTTTACTGCTGACACTGTAATAATGCAAATTCACTTTTCTTTCTCAGGAGCAGATCCATTTGAGGTAGTCTACATTCATTTTTCCTGCATTTTTTGTTCAGACTGTCTCCAGGTCAAGCTCCATCCAGCCACTTTCCCAACCCTTCATCCAGCAGTTAAGAAGAGTTGGGAAAGTGGCCTAGGGTAATCTTCTGGGGTTACCAACCACCTGAATATAATCAGGTTGGCTGAAGAAGAGAGGAAAGTAGCCTACATCCAGTGAATCCCTGTACTCACAATCATACCAGGAATCTCCTAGGAAAATATCCATACCTTCTTATCCACTCAATAAATCTTGCTGAGGGCTTACTATATGGCAGCAAGTATTCTACTTACAAGGCTAGATATAAATGATGAACAAAACAGATATAATTCCTGTCCTCAAATGTGTTGGAAGATACAATGATATTTCCTTGAATATGCCAAGTTCTTCCTTCCTCTCTAGAATAATTATCTTTTATATCTTTGCCTATCTAAATCATCTGTCTCAGCTTAAATGGCCCCTCCTTGGGAAACCACTCCCTGACTCACCAATCTATCCTAGATTCCTACATTACATGTTTTCATAGCATTCTGAAATTCTCTTCATAAATCTTTACTGTTAGACATTTGGGCCAATATTTGCTTAGTATCTGCATTTCAAAAATAAGGTATCAG
Source organism: Cebus imitator (assembly GCF_001604975.1). NCBI lineage: Eukaryota > Metazoa > Chordata > Mammalia > Primates > Cebidae > Cebus > Cebus imitator. The sequence goes on from NW_016107317.1 coordinate 3,695,791, forward strand.
CTGGTATACTTTCTATTGAAGCAAAATACACTTTTTTTATTTTTTATTTCAAAAACATCTTGAATCACATCTTTCTTTTAGGTGAATATCACATTTTTAATATGAGACTAGAATTTTCTGTTCTTTATGTTTTATTTATAAGCTTTTTTTACAACTTATCCAAAGATATTCTTTCTTGTGCTAATTTTGTTAAAAAAAAAAGACACAATTCTCCAACCTACTCTATTGTCTATGTGTACAAATTTTTTTCTGTTTTAGACACTAAATTTACATAAATGCCCATATTTGATATCTACTTAGCAAGCCAGGCAAACTTATATTTCAATCCATTTTAAATGTAAAATTTTAGGCTTACTTAGCCTCTATGAGCCTAGTTTCTTCATTTGTAAAGTGGTTATAATATCTCTCCCTTAGGGTAAGAACAATCGAAGTATGCAAAGCTCCCAGCAAGATAGCAGGCTAATAAATGACAATTCTTTCCTCCATGTGGGAAAAAGTCACATGTTTGAAAACACAGCCCCTATGAAATATTATACTTTACAGTACCTAATCTAATTTCCTAAGAGGGAACAAGACTAACTTTTCTTCATGGGATATATTTCAGGTCAGGGGTTGACAAACTTTCGGTAAAAGGCCAGGTTATAAATACTTTAGGCCTTGTGGGCCACATACGGTCTCTGTCAATATACTTCATTTTTGTTTTTAATAACCTACTAAAAATGTAAAAAGCATTCTCAGCTTGTAGAAAGAAAACAGCCCACTGACTAAAGTTTACTGACCCTCTGCTTTAAGTTCATCACTAATCAATTCCACCCTTACTTTTCCTATTACTTCATCTTAATCAATAGGCAACTGAACAACTACTCTCCTTACTATTTATTAAGCTTTCAGTATAACAAACAGGAATTAAGTACTTGCTCATCTGTAAGGGCCTGTGAGGTAACTCACTACCTTAAAAAAAAAATCACATGCTACAAAACAAGTACAAATAAAGCCTTCCTAAGGCTTCCTAGAGTGTCGCCTTGCTTTTCCCTCTGATTTCTGAGCGTATTACTACTAATGACTTATGCTCATGACCAGATTTCTCTTACTACAATCTTGTATTGAAGTTGGTGGTTTTAATTCCTTTGTAAGAATTTGATTTGGCATTTTGTACCACAGAGTGACAAGTCCCCCAGTGTTCATTTTTCATTAGACTCCCTACTTATAATTCTGAAGTACTATTATAACTTACCTTCTTTTTTTCCACAACTTCCAACACAGTCATTTCACCCTCTTTTTGTAGTTCTGTTCACATCCCTATCCCTAATTCTCTAATTGTTTTCTTCCCCTTTTATGTATAATCCCCAGGAAAAAATTCTGATGTACATATGAGAATGAGTTTCTATTATTGCTCTGCCTATGACGATCTGTGTATACTTAGCCTGAGTAGCTTTGTTTCCTCATCTATCATAGGGATCAAAACAGCCTATGATGCCAATCAGAGACAGTTATTAAATGCAGATGAAATAACACATGTGAAAGCTACATATCTATAATCTACAAAGTAAACTAAGAGAACACTAAGATCTAAATCAGACTTGATTCAAGAATTGGCTCCGCCATTTATGAGTTACTGACCATAGGCAAGTTAATTAACCCCTCAAAACCTCACTTTCCTCATCTGTAAAGACAGTAATACCTACTGTACTGGGTTTTGTGAGGCTTCCGTAACATAATCCATGTTAAGCACTTATCATAGTGCCTAGCACATTGCGAAGGCTCAAAAATGTTGAACGTGATTGTTATTTGAGGGTAAGATGTATTTTTATTCCAGGCAGCCATAGGCCTTGTATGTTTACTTCTCAGTCTCTCCTTTTTTTTGAGCTTATTGACTCCTACTAGTAAATTTATGCTTTTTTTTTTTTTTTTAACACTAAACAAGTTATTTGGCATTTTCCTCTGTCATACTGTGTTCCTTCAGTTTTTTCACTGTTATGAACTCGGGGTGGAGGGAAAGAATCAATTCATAATACATATGTTATCAATTAGTACAGTCAGTTCTGTTAGAATGAGACATATGAATTCCTAAAAAGCATGACACAAGGCAAAATCACTTAATTAAAACCACAAAGCTTGTGGGAAAACTAAGATTAGAGGCACAACAATCAAAACTCTGTCAGGGTCATATAAAAAAGGAAAGCTAAGAACCTAATAAAGACCATAGTTTAAAATATGCTAAATATTAAAAATAAATAAAAACTACAATATTGTGGCATGTTACCTTGAAAAAAGACCTGACGTTTGCTTGTGGAATTGGGTGTCAAAAGGCTGCAGCTTGTAAATTATTGGGAAGTAGTGCAAGACGGGTTATCTGAAATTGAAAGGGAAGTTATAATACAAAATATTAATGGGTGTGGCTCATAGCATGTGGTAGTTAGACAGCCGGAAGTGTGTGCATGTATACTTTGTGCATCCTAGACAGCTCATTTTAGCTGGGTGAAATTTTCTGTACACACCTACTATTTTTCAGGTGAAATCACACATAAGCAAAATTGAAGTTTGCATTATGCACAAATTGTTCCCTAATATCAATCATGTAGGAACAAAAACTCTCATTTTTTAAAACAATCGTTACAGCAGAATTTATTCTCACACTATGAACTCATGAAAAATGTTCTCTGAGTCAGAACTGTAGTCACTATCTACAACGCCTGTGTTACTCTTCAATTTCCTATCAGTCCAAAGTCTTTCCCTAGTAAGAGCTGTCCTTTGCCTGTCAGTATTGAGCCACTATGCAACATGATTTAAAGCATTTCTTAGCTGCAGCCTTGATTGTTTCGTCAGCTTTCCCTGCTGGGAACATCTTGATTCAGAGAGCCATGCCACACTTGTTTAGACTTCCAGTTGATCCCCTGTCCTCAAATGTCCATCCCAACAGAGGAGTAAAATGTCGGGTAGTCAATAACACTGTCATATGATTCCATTTTTTTTCAGTACCAAATATTTATAATAAGCATGTACTGAATGCAAGGCAACCCAGGAGAAACAAGACAAAACCGCTGCTAACCCATCATAGTAAAAGATATCACTTAAATTCAGTCATTAGAAAGGAAGTAAAATATAACACATGTAAAAATAAATATAACAGAAGATGAAACACAAAACACCATAAGAAAATAAAGAAAGAAGAAGGGGAGACCAGGAAAAATTTAATAGCACTGGTTGGTAAACCATAAGGATGAGGTAAATTTTGAATATGAGGGAGAGACTTTCTAATTATGTGTAAAGAAAACGGGGAAGGAAATGGAAACTGTAAAGCATAAAGAACAAGACGCTTAGGCCATATATTAAATTAGATGACCAAAAGATAATTTTCACACTGTACACTGAATTTCATACCATGGGAAATGGGAAATCTACTGACAATTTTTAGCCAGGATAATGTAGCATGAATTATGAATGGCCAAAGGGAGCCCAACTGGCTTTTAGAATCCAGGCTTTGAGTAAGTTAAGAGAATTGAAAGTGTCTTTGGAACGCCAGGCCAGAGCAGCAGGAGGGCTTTCCCCATCCACAATCCCAGGCTTTTCGTCCAAGATTGATATTCATGGCTCTGGTTAATGCAGTGGTCCCCAACCTTTTTGGCACTAGGGAATGGTTTCATGGAAGACAATCTTTCCAAGGTGGGCGTTGAGAGGGGGGGACATGGGGGATGGTTCAGAAAGAAACTGTTCCACCTGACAGCATCAGGCATTAGTTAGATTGTCATAAGGAACATACAGCCTAGATCCCTCACATGTGCAGTTCACAATAGGATTCGACTCCTATTACAATCTACTGATGTTGCTCATCTGACAGGACAGAGCTGAGGCGGTAATGCTTGCTGGCCTACTGCTCACCTCCTGCTGTGTGGCCCAGTTCCTAAAAGACTGCCAACCAGTACCGAACCATGGCCCAGGGGTTGGGGACCCCTGGCTTAAGGGATACTAACTATGTCATTTGGTCTGGCCAATTGTATAAAATAGTGAAATAAAGAAAAATTACTTGCATAATGGGGGAAAGCATTTTTTTAAAAAACTAGTGAAAGAAGATAAAGAATCCAATGAAATCTAATACTACAGTAATAATATGTCAGAAAGTTGTTACCAGAGCATTAAATCTAGTGATTAGGATAATATAATTAGCAAAATTAAATAATATTGTTCTAAATTACATCCAAGTATCTGACACAAAGAATTTTTGATAATCACGAAAATGCACGCAAATGCTCCTAAAACCAAACTCTTGAACAGGTGTTGACACAAAATCTAAGACAAGTTTAAGAAATTCACATTTCATTCAGCTCAGATCTTATATTACCAAGCACAGAGGGACAATATTTCACAAATTGCTTTTGTATTTTAGAAAATATATTATTAAAACTACCACAAGTTTCTTCTATTCAAGTTACCAAACCTAGTTAATATATTTTGTACACAAAATTCTGTATAAAAATGCCACAAATTTTAGCCAAAGTATAATTTCTTCATGTAGCTGGAAAGTCAATTTTTTTATTGCATTTTAGGTTTGGGGGTAAATGTGAAAAACATGCAAGATTGTTGCATAGGTACACACATGGCAGTGTGATTTGCTGCCTTCCTCCCCATCACTTATATCTGGCATTTCTCCCCATGCTATCTCTCCCCAACTCCCCACCCCCTGCTGTCCCTCCCCTATTTCCCCATGATGAGTTTGTGTCCTTTGTAGGGACATGGATGAACCTGGAAACCATCATTCTCAGCAAACTAACACAAGAATGGAAAGTCAATTTTTAAGTGCTTACATTTCAAATTAAACAACTGAAAACACATACAGAAACTTAAACTCTAAAAAAAATGAAATTTAAAAATACTTAATTGTTTAAATTAGAAATAACCTATATGATAAATGATCAAAAGATCATATAACCTACTTCATTATATTCTCTTCAATAAATATTTATACAATTCAAGTAAGCTATTATTTAAAAGGATAGAATTTTTTTTTTAAGACAGTCTTGCTCTGTCGCCCTAGCTGGAGTGCAATGGCACAATCACAGCTCACTGCAGCCTCAGTCTCCTGGGATCAAGCCATCCTTTTGCTTCAGTCTCTTGAGTAGCTGGGACTACAGGCATGCACCACCATCAAACTAATTTTTTTTTTTTTTTTTGAGAGAGAGACAAGGTCTCACTATGATGCCAGGCTGACCTTGAACTTGTGGGCTCAAGCAACCCTCCCGACTTAGCCTCCCAAAGTGCTGGGATTACAGGCATGAGTCACAGAATCCGGCCAAAAGTCTAAAATGTAATAAGTTCATTTTTGTCATCCTAAAACTCCAAGGTTCATACCTACCTTGATGATTCAATGACAAATGACATCATTGAAAAATAAACTAAAAAGGAGGCTTCTCTATATAATTTATGTCAGAACTATTTACATAGAAATGAGAATAAATCGTATATCTCCTCCATAGTCGTTTCCTCTTATATACAATTTACTTAAGTCAAATTGAAAAAAATCATTTCCAAGTCTAGTTGCTGAAAAACAGAAACCTCTTTTATAACACTCAAGGTACTGTAGACACAAGGGTATCCTACTAAAGGTGGGGACAGGTGGATCAGGGAACAAAATATTTTACATACCATCCCAAGAACATATATGGAGATTTACACTCCACATTGATACTGACATGTGCCTTAGAATTTGGCCACTAAAGCTGACCAAAGCTTTATAACAAAGGAAAGAATACATCAGGCCATAAACATCTTGATGAAACTCACATATTTATTCTACAAGAAAGTTATTTATAATATTTCTATGGGTAGTTAAAATTTGTGTAAATTTTGTGTAAATTTTAACTACCCATAGAAATATCAATTGTGTAAAATTGATAATGCTCTTTATAGTATAGAAAGGTCATAAAAAATAATAGACAGTATAAGAAAATCAACACATCCAAGAATGTATTTCAAAAAAGAATCAAGGCTGGGCGCGGTGGCTCACACCTGTAATCCCAGCACTTTCGGAGGCCAAGGCAGGCAGATCATGAAGTTGAGAGATCAAGACCATCTGGCCAACATGGTGAAATTCCATCTCTACCAAAAATACAAAAATTAGCTGGATGTGGTGACACATGCCTGTAATCCCAGCTACTCAGGAAACTGAGGCAGGAGAACTGATGAACTCGGAAGGTAGAGGTTGCAGTGAGCTGATATGCCACTGCACTCCAGCCTGGCAACAGAGACTGCCTCAAAAAAGAAAAAAAAAAAAAAAAAGGATCAAAACAGCCATAGCCATGGCACATAAACTCAAGAGCCTGGTACATGTCCCAAGACCAAAACAGTGACTTAATCAGTTATTTACTTTTGCTCTGTGTCTCGTGTGTTGTGGTACGATGTTATTAGCTCTTATTTGTTTTTAAATAGCCTTACACTTAATTACTAGTAACAGAATAACAAAAAGATTCTTCTGAATAAGATTAAGTGTAACAAATCAACAAAAACTACAAAAATAAAAGACAGAGATCTTTATGTATTATGAATTGTACATTTGTCCCTAACAAGTTTGATATCTAAAACACCATAATTATAAAATTGAATTTTTTAAAAGAGTTATTTCTTAAAAGCTTCCATTAATTGACTATTTAAATATTTACAAGTTCCATTAATATACATGGGCTTTAAAAAAAAAAAAACTTTAAATACACATATTCAACTGCATTTTAGGTCCCAAGCAAAATGTTTACACAGAAATTTGGCAGTGTTAAATCTGTGGACTCAAAGCCAATAACAACCTAAGAATGCTAAACCTGGTTAATAAGCAAATTTTCATAGTACAACTAACATTGTATAAACAATCCAAAGCAGTTAATATTTATAAGATAATCAATGTTTTGCATATAAGGTTAACTTCAAAGTAATTTTTTAAACATTTGATATATTAGGCCCACAGATTCCCAATTTTAAGTAGTCAACAGACCTCTTTTTAGCTATAATATGAGGGGGAATTTTATTCTCCTAAACACCATGACCTAAAGGAAGGAAATCCTGTGAATCCCCACCTCTGTACGCCAGAAGACAGGAGGTAAGACCCTGTGGAGACTGGGTTACCACTAATTTCACCAAGTTCAGAATCCACTTGGAATACCAAATGGGAAGTTAAAAAGCTATCAAAGGGCTTACTTGGACTAAAATTATTACTACATGTTTCAAGGTCTACAAATACCCTTTATAATAATTATGCCTTTGAGAGCCCTCCTTAGCAAAGAAAATATTAACAAACTCAAACTTACCTACTCACACAGTTCAGGAAATACTCCTCTAAGCAATTGTCCAGGCAATATTGAGAGGACATTCCACTCAGTTTATTTATGTGCCAAATGACCTTTGGCACAACGTCAGAAAGGGTGGGACTCTAAGCGTCAGTTTCAGCATTATACTGTACCAAACAAGATTTCTGATTTGGTTTCTCTAGGGCGTTAACTAAGATTTCCTCCTCTTAAGTAAGTAAACATAGCTACCACTACCCGTCTAACTCTTGCCTAAGTTGACTTTTTAAAAAAGTTTTAAATGGTGCAAATAATAATGGCTAGCATTGACTGAAAGCTTACTTTGTGCTCTAAATTAACACTATATAGATAGACATCATTATTACTCCCATTTTAGAGAGGCAGAATCTGAGAAACAGTGGTTAGTAAGTAATTTATGGGAATTCCAGGTACAGCAATATGGTCAACTGAGCTAATGAAGACTTTCCACTACAGACACTAAGAAAAGAAAATAAGTTTAACAAAATTAAATATGTAGCTTTACTTATAATAAAGATAATCCCCTAAGCCGGGCACGGTGGCTCACACCTGTAATCCCAGCACTTTGGGAGGCCGAGGTGGGCAGATCACGAGGTCAAGAGATCAAGACCATCCTGGCCAACATGGTGAAATCCCGTTTCTACTAAAAACACAAAAATTAGCCGGGCATGGTGGCATGCACCTGTGGTCCCAGCTACTTGAGAGGCTGAGGCGGAAGAATCACTTGAACCCAGGAGGCGGAGGTTGCAGTGAGCCGAGACTGTGCCACTGCACACCAGCCTGGTGACAGAGCAAGACTCTGTCTCACAAAAAAAAAATAAAAAAATAAAAAAATAATAATAATAATCTCCTGATGCCAAACCAAAGCTAGAACTGATGGCCAAAATGGTAAGCACAAAAGCATACACTGTCAGCTGTGGCCAACACTGGAGCTGTGGGGATAATTACTGGAGTCTCTTTAGTGCTTGAGTATAGACTGAAATTCGTAACAAGATGCCCCTTCAAGGAGAAAGAACAGAAGAAAGTGCTCCCTCAAGAGAAAAAAGTGCTCCCTCAAGAGAGAAAGAGCACTGTGCTAGATTTTTGGCCCCACTAAACCTTCACAACTCTACAAGCAGTCCTGATGCTTATGCAGGGAAAGAAGGGGAGGCCCTGGGCACATACGAGGTATAAAATTGGTACTGAGATTCTTCCATAAAACCAGAGCTGTCTTCAAAGGTCTATCTTCACAGTTAAAAGGAATTTCTCCTCCTCTGGGGAGGAGAAATTCACTCATAGTCATAGTAAGACTTCAAGGGAGCTTGTCTCTGAGAATCTGTGTAAAAAGGACAGGGGAAATGCTATAAGAAATTAAAATCCTGAACCTATGGCACAACAGTTTTGAAATTTGAATCTTATTTGTATGAGAATCTCCTAGGTAAACAAATTAAGAATCTCCAATCTAAGAAATTAGATCCTGGGTCAGTGAAGTCTCTAAAGTATCTAGAAGAAACAAACATGAAACCATCTTAAAATGACAATAAACAAGGCCCCATGGGATTTCTGGGTAGAAAAACCAAACCAAACCAAAACAAAACAAAAAACAATCCCCACTGAAGATGAGCTTATAAATTTAGAGATTACAAAATATGTGAGAAAATGATTTACTGTGATTAACAAATATACCAAACAGAAAATTTAGCGCTCAACTAATTTTTAATATGAAGACAGCAAAAAAGCATATTTAAATTATTAAAGAAACAGAGAAAGAAAAAAGAGCCCATAAAGAACATAAAACTAAAAAATCTGTGTTTTATAAAACCAAATTGTATTTACATAAAAATATGGCACAGGCTAGGTACGGTGGCTCACACCTGTAATCCTAGGACTTTGGGAGGCCAAGGTGGGAGGATCACTTGAGTCTAGGAAGTCAAGAGCAGCCTGGGCAACACAGCAAGACCCCTTCTCCACAAAAAATTCATCAATTAGCGAAGCATGGTGGTGCACACCAGCAGTCCCAGCTGCTTACGAGGCTGAGGCAGGAGGGCTGCTTGAGCCCAGGAGTTTGAGCCCAGGAGTGAGCTATAATCTCGTCACTGCATTCCAGCCTATGTGACTGAGCAACACTCATCTCTATTACCCATTTTTCATTTATAATAAAAAAGTGCTGCTTATTGCCAGTGCAGTATTCTTGGGGTAAACAGGAAATGGATTTTTAAAAAATTACATTCTCTGTATACTGCATTCAGAGTTTTCATCAGTCTACAACTTGAACAGGGAAAAGCATCACTATATATAGAATTTTTAAAATGTATCTAGAAAAGCAATAATCAATGTCAGAAGTCAATTGTTGGGCAGAACCTATTCTATATCCACTTTTTTCTCTACCATCTCTCAAGCTCCTGACCACTGTACACTGCAATTCCTTATTCCTGAAAATTTTGACCCATCCTCTGGGCCATTATTTCCCATCTCCAAAATCCCTGCAAAAAGACTGAATGGAAACTGTGACATGCCACCCACATCTCCTTCAGGACTGAATGACTGATTCCCCGACTGCTGTGGTGCTGCCTGCCGACAACCTTCAACTATCAGCTCTTTCAGGATGGCCTATCCTTACCTAGTATCGCACTTCCTTCCCAGGGAAGCCCATATCCAAAGACTGGTTGACATGTGGAAGATAAAGAGTTGATCCGCTTTCTCCACCTGGGGACAATGGTGAGGAGCCATCTCAGCTTTAGAACAGCCCACAGGGTCAGATCTTAGTTGAGACTACAAGGCAGCCCAACATCCCCCTTGGCCCCACAGTGTTTCCTTTCCTCCTTTCATCCACAGGGACTGATCCCAAGAGCACTTTCTTTTTCTCTTTTTTCTTTTTTTTTTTCTGAGATGGAGTTTCACTCTGCCACCCAGGCTGGAGTACAATAGCATAATTTTGGCTGACCGCAGCCTCCGCCTCCTGGGTTCAAGTGATTCTCTTGCCTCAGCATCCCAAGTAGCTGGGACTACAGGTGTGTGCCACTACGCCTAGCTAATTTTTGTGTTTTTAATAGAGATGGGGTTTCACCATGTTGACCAGGCTGTCCTAGAAATCCTGACCTCAGGTGATCTGCCTGCCTTGGCCTCCCAAAGTGCCCAGCTAATTTTTTTGTGTTTTTAATGGAGACAGGGTTTTACCATGTTAACCAGGCTGGTCTTGAAATCCTGACCTCAGGCGATCCAGCAGCCTTGGCCTCCCAAAGTGCTGGGATTACAGGTGTGAGCCACTGCGCCCAGTCCCCAAGACCACTTTCTAATAAACTTATCCGAACACTAATTTCCATCTCAAAATCTGCTTTCTAGGGAACCCAACCTGCAAGACAAGGGCATCAGGAAAAAAAAAATGGCAGGACACAGAAACTAAAGGGAGTAAGAAGAGGATAACAATATTAAGTCTTGAAACCAATGGAGAGAACAGGAGAAAGTACTAATATAATTTCTCTGGTGAGAAAATCAGTATTAAATGTAGCAGGAGGAAAACCCTCCAACTGAACAATATTATAAAAATAAACACTATCATCATAAAATTCCAACCCAACATTTCAAGGTATCATTGAACCTAAGAGCTGAAAGAGATCTGAGACAGTGTCCCAATTCCAATCCCTGTCATTTTTAAGATAGTCTCTTAAAAATGGTCCATGGGTGTACCAAATGCCAAAAAATGCTGCTGCTTGGAAATTGACAGTTTCCTAATAATAAGTTAACAGGTACAGTTAATACCCTGCTGTTAAAGTAACAGAATTCTGATATACCTTTGGCTCCTGATTTATCTATCAGTAAAGATGTTAATAAAGTCTTATGAAAGGCTAATCTGGTACAGGCTGATATATGATAAATCACTGTCCAAATATTCATTTAAAAAATGGCATGGACTGAAACCATTCATAGTCATTCATATGCACCCTTAGGATATCAATGACGTGGAACAATTCTAAGCAGGGCTCATGGGTATTTGCTGATTCCTTCAGTTTTCTACGATAGGGAAGTATACCAGAAGTAGTCATATGAAATATTATATATTTGGAATGTGACAGAGTTGGTTACTGCACTTTTTCCAAAGCTCTTGAGGGAAGCTGGAAATTGCACACGCACGCGCGTGTGCACACACACACACACACACACACACACACACAATCTTTATTGATAACCTTGCCCTACATTCCTATACTTTGTAACTACAAATATAGAGGCAGACAAAATAGGCTATAACATAATCTGTCAGCTAAGATCATCAGATCCAAAATGATGTGAGGTCACTTACATAAATTGTTAGGACAACCAAGCAGAATCGATCAACAATGTCACAATCCATTTATCTTGGAAGTATAAGCAAAATATCACTTTTCAGTTCCTGTATAGTTCAACCCCAATTCCTCATCGGTCCTTCATTCCTTCTTCTCATGAGATTCAATATCTGCTTTGTCTTCTCTAAACCAATCCTTCTTCTCCTAACTTTAATACCTTTTTCAGTGGGAGTAAGAAATGAATGTACTACAAATGTGAGACAGTCCAAAAGAAGTTTCTAAAGAAATATTCTAAACTACTTATTGTCAAATTTTCAATTACATAAATGCTAAGCTAGTTAAATTCATATGGATAGAATGACTAAATGCTTTAACAACTTAACTTATCTTTCTCCCAAAGATGAATCATATACATCTCCTGTCTCTAACTACAATTATAATCATGCAAAATGACAAACATGCATGGCATGTAAATGACGGAAATTTGTTAAAACATTCAATGAGTCAGTATGTGTTTGAAGCCATTGATTGGCTGTGGAGTTAGGATTAAAAGTAGAAAAAAAACAAAATGAAATGGACACCTCTTGGCATGAAAAAAAATAAACAACAGGACTAATATTATACATTCTTTCCATATTTAGAAGAGTGAGGCCATCCTTAAATTAAGCCTATAGATGGCATTTACTAATCTCTTGTAAGTTAGGAAAATATTGATTTGAGAAAGATGAACTGCAAAATTATGTAACAGGGAACATAAGTGAACAAAATGGTAGTTTTGTCTTAAATTGGCAATGTTTAAGAATGCATTAAGGGAAACACCACACAAACTTATTTGATTATGGAATTTAAATGTCATTTTCAACCTAGAAATCACTGTACAGTTCCAATTAAGACATGATCTTATTTGGCAATTTCAGTTAAAAAGTCAGAAAGAAACAAAAAAAAATCAGGGGAAAAAAGTGATTTCTCATTTCCATTCATGTTCTTTAACTAAAGATTAGTTGTAAAGTGTTAAGACCTCAGCATGAGGAAACCAAAAGCTTGTGTATGTGCACCAAGTCTGCCACTTAATAGCTCCATAACCTGGAGTAAGTAACTTAACCTCTCTCAGCCTCCATTTCCTCACCTGTAAAATGAGACCAGTGAGACCAATTTGTTCAGTCTCATTCAGATCCAATACTCTAGAACATTTTCCTAATTCAATTTAAAAGGAGAAAACCTATTTAATTAGATTTTGGCTAAAACACAGTAACTAGCAGTTTTACACTTTTCAACATAAAATTTCTGGAAAAAGAAATAATCAAATAGTCACAAAACCTAATGATGAGTAAGGAAAAATTATGAGTCACTATGAGGACATCTGCAAATTCACCTTACAAATTATTGGGTAACAATACTTATAGAGCCTCCCATTTCTGCTGAAAATTTCCCATTTAAATACAGACTCTGCTGAAACACAATAGGTACAAAGAATTGAAGCAGGGATGTAGTGCCAATATTTCCCATAATTATTAAGATTTTACTTACTTTCCTCATTTTGCCTGACTCACATAGCATGCCCATTCCCTATAATTAGCTTGGTAAGTGCATATCAAGAGTCTCATATTCTATCAAATGAGCTAGATGGATATCTTGGTGAATGTATATCAAAAGAACTATCTAGAAGGTCCTTGTAAAACAGCATTTTTAAACTTACCATGTTATCCTCAAAACCTGTCCTTTCCACAAAAAGTTAAACTCTAAAAAAAAATGACAGAACTACTTTAGCTTATTAAAATCATGAGTGCTTCTGGGTTCATGAGTGCCATCTAGAAAAAAAATAAAACACTTATGTTTAAGTCTTTAATCCATCTGGAGTTAATTTTAGTGTAAGGTGTCAGGAAGGAATTCAGATTTTGCTTTCTGCACATGGCTAGCCAGTTTTCCCAACACCATTTATTAAACAGGGAATCCTTTCCCCATTTCTTGTTTTTGTCAGGTTTGTCAAAGATCAGATGGTTGTAGAAATGTTGTGTTGCCTCTGAGGCCTCTGTTCTGTTCCATTGGTCTATAGCTCTGTTTTGGTAACAGTACCATGCTGTTTTGCATAAGACCTAACACCATAAAAACCCTAGAAGAAAATCTAGGCAAAACCATTCAGGACATAGGCGTAGGCAAGGACTTCATGACCAAAACACCAAAAGCATTGGCAACAAAAGCCAAAATAGACAAATGGAACCCAATCAAACTCCACAGCTTCTGCACAGCAAAAGAAACAGTCATTAGAGTGAATCGGCAACCAACAGAATGGGAAAAAAATTTTGCAGTTTACCCATCTGACAAAGGGCTGATATCCAGAATTTACAAAGAACTAAAACAGATTCACAAGAAAAAAACAAACAAGCCCATTCAAAAGTGGGCGAAGGATATGAACAGATACTTTACAAAAGAAGGCATACATGAGGCCAACAAACTTATGAAAAAATGCTCATCATCACTGGTCATTAGAGAAATGCAAATCAAAACCACATTGAAATACCATCTCACGCCAGTTAGAATGGCGATCATTAAAAAATCTGGAGACAACAGATGCTGGAGAGGATGTGGAGAAACAGGAACACTTTTACACTGTTGGTGGGAGTGCAAATTAGTTCAACCATTGTGGAAGACAGTGTGGCGATTCCTCAAGGACCTAGAAATAGAAATTCCATTTGACCCAGCAATCCCGTTACTGGGTATATATCCAAAGGATTATAAATCGTTCTACTATAAGGACACATGCACATGAATGTTCATTGCAGCACTGTTTACAATAAGAAAGACGTGGAACCAACCCAAATGCCCATCAATGATAGACTGGACAGGGAAAATGTGGCACATATACAGCATGGAATATTATGCAGCCATCAAAAACAATGAGTTTGTGGCCTTTGTAGGGATATGGATGAACCTGGAAACCATCATTCTCAGCAAACTGACACAAGAGCAGAAAATCAAACACCAAATGTTCTCACTCATAGGCAGGTGTTGAACAATGAGAACACATGGACACAGGGAGGGGAGCACCACACACTGGGGTCTCTTGTGGGGAAATAGGGGCGGGACAGTGGGGGGTGGACAGTTGGGGAGAGATAGCATGGGGAGAAATGCCAGGTATAGGTGAAGGGGAGGAAGGCAGCAAATCGCACTGCCATGTGTGTACCTATGCAACAATCTTGCATGTCCTTCGCATGTACCCCAAAACCTAAAATGCAATAAATAAATAAATAAATAAATAAATAAAATTAATTCACATATTTTTAAAAAATGCATCTCTTACAGAAGTATCAATGCTTTCTGGAGTATTTTTACCTTGACTCTGAAATACAGTCAGGAAATTATCACCTTAGTTAGGTAAGACTTAACCTCTCCTATCTATAATCATGTGCTATGTAACAATGGGAAGAAACCAAGGAAGGAAGAAAGAGAAAGGGAAAAATCAGTAAATACAAAAAAAGGAGCTGCGAAGGCTAATAAGATGTCCTCTTGTCAAAAAATCAGGAGAAATGCCCAACTTGAATTCCAAAGCATATACCTATAGAAACAGTGCAAAAACCATCATATATATGTATAGATACACATATATAAACATATATATATACACATATACACATATTTACATATCGGTTAATTACTGAGCAAGCCATCTTGACAAGTAAGGAAGCATCACAATACACAGAATAAAAATGCCTGTTTTCTGAGTAGCAGTTTAGAAAAAGCTGTGCAAATAGTTGTTAAAATGATATAGCTTATGTCATCCTTTGAAAATAAAACCTGCAATTAAATTTGCACATCAAATGATCCTTGAAGCTTGTATGTTACCAATAAATAGGAGGGATAGAAGGAGCTTGAAATCAGACAAGCTGTGTCAGTGACACATAACAGAAATGCAGTAATATAAAGAGAAGATATTACAGCAACACATGATCTGATGCTGAACGCCACAGTGATACACTTATATTAAATTGCCAGAGGATGTATCAGTTTTTAAAATGACTTAATTTCCTTGAATATCATTGAACTAGAGTCTGCCCAGGTGGCAGAACTTAGTTATGGCCTTGGCTGAAAATTGTTAGTGCAGTGAAGGTTTACCCTGGGTAAGCAAAATATTAAGGATCCCTTTCAAGTTTATTTTCAATTGATAAAATGCTTATTCTCCAAACCCATTCTAATCTTTATTTAGATTATAGTTTAAGACCTTTTAATTATAATTCTAAAAATGTGTATCTAATCCCTTTCTACTTTTGACATGGGGCTATGAAAAAGAGATTAAACAAACTACGTCAAGAGGCGGCACGTTATGGCCAAAAGAGCCATGGATTTGAAATCTAAACTTTAATTATTTTCCTGGCTATACAATTTAGTGTTATGTGACAAACAAATCATCAGTATAGGCAGTAGAACGTAGTTGTAAAGTATTCAAGTTCATGTACAAAATAGGTTCATATCCCAACTCCATATTCAAAGGCTATACAACTTTGGCCACATTACTAAATCTGTTTGCTTATCTATAAAATGAAAATAATACTATCTTCTTCACAGAGATTGGACAAAATAATATATGAAAAGAGTATAGCATAGTGTCTGATTAACTATAAGTAATAAATGCTAGATTTTTAAAAAATCATATCTGAGATTTTTCTTCTAAATAATTCAAATATTCTCCCTTACTAGATAACATGTGGAATCAGATGAGGTAACATAAATTGTAACTTCTTTTTTTAAGAGACAAGGTCTTCCTGTGTTGCCCAGGCTGAACTTGAACCCCTGGGCCAAAGCAATCCTTCTGCCTCAACCTCCTGAGTAGCTGGGATTACACAACATGCTATCATGCCCAGCTATAACTCTTCCTTACTCCAGGGTAACTGAGAATATATTGGTCGAACTACTGGTATAACCAAAGCATACTGTAAAAGAGGTTTACTGACAGTCACATTCTGCTAAGTGTCACAAATAATCATATACTTAGTGCTCATAACATTGGGTGTTCCTTAAATCTGGTCATGTTATTTTCTTAGAACGCTTCAGTGTTGTCTGAATGCAGCTATAGTAAAACCAAGGCCTGTTACTGCCATCTAAAAGCCCTTTTAGGATCTGCCCCCTGCCTCACTTTTAAGCTCTGTCTCTTCCCATTCCTCCTATTCACTTTGCCCTAGCCCTGGGCTCGCTGGACATGTTGTTCCCTCTGTCTGAAACTCAAGGGCACCATTCCTTAGCAATTCTCATCCTGTAAGCCTGTTTATCTACCACTTGCTCAGAGAATCACATCCAGATATTTAAAGTGCTGTATAAGATTACCTATCTCCAGACCTAACCCTCTTTCATTAAGCTCTGTGTCAGGACATTTTTAATTTTCTCCCTACTACTTACTACAGTTGGTGATTTTGCATGTAACTTATTTTTGGCCTGTCTGCCCCATTAGAATATATACATTTGAGGGAAAGGCCCAGCCTTTGTTTACCACAGTATCCCCAGCACTTACTACAATAATTGGCGCATAGTAGCTAAAGGCAATAAAAAATATGTCCACATATACTCAGAGTGAAAAGAAAGCAGGAAAATACTATTAACACAAATTCAACAGAGTAGCTCAAACTTTTCCCATTCACAATCTGTAGAAAACCCTCCCATCTGTGTCTGTAATATACAGTCACATGCCATTCCCCACTCACAAAAATAAACCTAACATACATCAAATAGATTTGTTTAATTGACAAAACCACATAGATGTTTTTAACTCCAGTAGCTCATCTCCAAACTGTTTTCCTAGATGTAACGAGGGAAAGAAAGCAATGCTGGAAAAACTACATCATACTCAGACTAAAAGAATGAGGTTTGTGTGGCCCAACAAAAAAGTGATCGTCTGGAAGCCCCCAGCCAGTTCTGTGAACCAACAGATACAAAATTTCATCTCCAGACCCCCAAGCAGCTCTGCAGTTAGAAGGCATACTGCTCTACATCTCAGCCCATCAGTTTTCCTCCTTTGGAATGGTACATTTTATCCTCCCTTTCTTATGAAAGACAGCAGTCTTGTTTGCCTTTGTCTTATGCATCAGGTTAAAAGGATTTTACTGAAAACTTAAAAATAATAAAAGCACTCTTCACTTCTACAACAAATAGAAATAAGAAGTACCTGCAGGATTTCTAGTGTTTCATTCTGTACGAAGTATCAGACATTTGTTTTTTAATTTTTAGTATATTTTACAAATATTATTTCTGATCATAAAAGTAAATCCATGGCAGAAAGTTAGAACATACAAAAACATATTATGAACAAAAATCATGAGTCATCCTACTAGCCAGAGATAAATGCTTTCACGTTTTATACATTTTTCTAGTGTTTTTTTTAATGCATACATGCTTTTTTTTTTTCCCCCCAAAGGGGGCTACTGTCTATATGGTTTCATATCCTTTTAGCTCAAAGTATACTGAGAAGTCACAACAAAAAGACCACTGCACTATGAATGATTTATCACCAAAGCCTTCGACAGCAGGGGTGTCCAATCTTTTGGCTTCCCTGGGGTACCATGGAAAAATAATTGTTTTGAGACACACATAAAATACACTAATGACAGCTGATAAGCTAAAACAAAAATCGCAAAGAAAAAACATAATGTTTTAAGAAAGTTTATGAATTTGTGTTGGGCTACACTCAAAGCCATCCTGGGCCTTGGGTTGGACAAGCTTGTTCTATAGCCTATTTTAAATAGTTACCCAACAAAAGCTCATGTAACTAATCTTTCCTTGAGCAGTTACATTGCTAATATTTATCATAAAAATCTACAACTAAAACATAAAAGACAATCTGCAACTACCATCCTTGAACATAAATGTTTATGTCTATTCCAGAATGTTGTCCTAGTGTAAACTTCCAAGGAAGAAAATGCTATGTAAAAGGATATGCCCATCTCTAAATTATTAATATGCTGTCAAAATTTCCCTCTAGAGATGTTACACCAACTTATACTTTGTCTTCATGCATTCAGACTGCTATAGCAAAAATGCCTTATGCTGGGTAATTTGTAAAAAACTAATTGATTTCTCACAGCAACAAATGCTGGAAAGTCCAAAGTCAAAGCACCAGCAGATTCAGTGTCTGGTGAGGACCTGCTCTCTGCTTTGAAGATGGTACCTTGTAGCAGAGTCCTCACATGGCAGAAGGGGCAAACAGCTCCTTCTCACCTCTTTTATAAAGGCACAAATCCCATTCACGAGGGCTATCCATGACTCAATCACCCCCAAAAGGCCCCATTTCTTAATACTAGCACATTGAGGATTAGATTTTAAATATAAATTGTGGAGGGGCACATTCAGACCACAGCACCTAGCCACCAGATTTTTTTTTTTTTCTGTTACCTCACACTCTCACCAAAACACTGGTTATCACTTATTTAGAAAAAAAAAAAATTTTCAAGGCTGGGCGCAGTGGCTCATGTCTATAATTCCAGAACTTTGGGAGGCTGATATGGGGGTGGGTGCATCACTTGAACCCAGGAGTTCAAAATCAGCCTGGACAACATGGTGAAATCCCACCTCTACAAAAAATTAAAAAACTTAGCCAGGCAAGGTGACACACACCTGTAGCCCCAGCTACCCGAAAGGCTGATGTGGGAGAATCACTTGAGCCTGGGAGATAAAGGTTGCAGTGAGCCATGATTGTGCCATTGCACTCCAGCCTGAGCAACAGAATAGCACCCTATCTTGAAAAAAAAATTTTTTTTCAATCTGATAGAGAAAAAAAATTACATATTTCTTTGCTTAGTAGTGATGTTAATCTTTCTTTAAAACCATTTCCACTAAAATTTTCAATACTTTCTTACTGATTTTTCATCTTTTTTTTCCTTTTAGATCAATGGGAATCATTTGTTATTCATCAGCATGGATTTTTCATTGTATAAGACATAAATATGCATAAGATATTTCCTCAAGACCAAAATATACATACATATCAGATTTATGTTTTTGATCTCAAGTTCTAACTCAAAAACTAACATAGACCTATTCTATATCTACACTTAAAAAAAGGTTATAGACTAGGTCTTTCTGTATTCTCAATAACATCCTTAAATTAAAAACTACATCTGTTTATCATTTGATAAGTCTCATGAAGTAGTAATCCTTTCTGCATACCTTCATAGATTATTCTAATTATACTTAATCTGAAACCAAAAATTTGTGGTCAACTTTCAAATAAAGTCATTTTATACTTAAGAAGATGAAGTTTACTCACTAACCTCATGCTACCTCTCAAATCCCAGAAGGTCACCTTAATTTTTATTGCAAATACAAAATTAGTTTGAAAATAACCAATAGGTTAACTGTACTAGTACAAAAGCACCATTACATCATTTATATATAGAGAGACACATGTCATTATTCTTTATCTCTTATTGACTTTGAATATTCTAATATTCATTAACTAAAGAGGAAAATTCTGTGGCTTCTTAACATGAAATCAAAATATCACCTTCAGGTCAATCTAAGGCTTATGAACTTTCAGAATTTGATATCAATATTCAGTCCTCATCTTGGACTTCCAGGATAAATTATATACTTTATGTATAAGGTATGTCTCGAATATCACCAAAAATTCTCCTTTCAAAGACTTCAGCATTAGGTAAACATGAGACTTAGATCCAGAAAGAAAAAGTAGCTTTTCTGAATATGAATAAAGTTTATCAAGGCTTTCTGTGCTGTCAAATCATAGAAATTAAAATCAGCTCTAATTCTCTTTCAAATTTGGCTGTTATACTATAAAAGTACATATTAAATAGTCACTTTTGTATGAGTCTTATGTAGATTCCTACATGGATGTTTTAGAAAGACATGATATACATATGCATATCTCACACACAAATTATCTTGGCATTGCTCTATTTTGTAAGGAAGACTACGGACATCTCAATATCTGCAAGTATTGATATCACTTTACTTTTAAAACTTTTCAATCTCAGATATGATTTGGCCATGTCCCCACCCAAATCTCGTCTTATACTGTAGTTCCCACAATTCCCACATCATGGGAGGAACCCAGTGGGAGATAATTGAACCATAAGACAGTTTCCCCCATACTGTTCTCGTGGTAGTGAGTAAATCTCAGGAGATTCCCCTTTCACTTGGCTCTCATTCTCTCTTGCCTGCCACCATGTAAGATATGACTTTCACCTTCCACCATGATTGTGAGGCCTCCCCAGCCACATGGAACTCTGAGTTCATTAAATGTCTTTTTCTTTATAAATTATCCAGTCTTGGGTATGTCTTTAACAGCAGTGTGAAAACAGACTAATAGAATCTCTAAAGTTCTTTTCCCAAAAAACTTAAAATAGCATACAATACATGAAAATAATGAGTCTTCAGTTTATTTTGTCATTTTGAATAATTTCACAATGAAAAAATTCAACATCCACAAATCACTCACTCCTAAATATCCTGTTAAGAAAAAAAAAATCCACTTTCTTATTCAAGGTAAATGGCATGCTGTATTCCAATAGGATACCACTAGTCCACAGATCTGTGTCAATAAATCAGGATAAGCCAGCAAACCTGACACTTACCTGTTAGATAACTGAAGCAATTTCTACTCGTTTACGGTGACTGCCTGGAATTTTAGCAGCAACATGCTTTACTCATACCACTAACTGTGTATGACCTGAAATCACCTTCAGAGATCTCAGGAAAAACCAGGTAGTAGTTGCAGTGGCTCACACCTGTAATCCCAGCTACTTGGGAGACGGAAGCACGAGGATCACTTGAGCCCAGAAACTCAAATCCATCCTGGGCAATATAGTGATACCCTACGTCAAAAAAAAAACAAAAAAAAAGAAAAGAAACGAAAAAAAAAAAATCTAAAAAAACCTGCGTGGATGTGCACACACATTTTGTAGCTTACACAGCACTTCATTTACATTGTCCTTCCTAATTCTCATTTGTTACTTTATTAAAGATTCTAAAATAGGGTAACACAATGGGTCTTCATTATATGGTGATTCACTCACCACCACAGCACCAACCTTGGACATCAGAACTATAAAGATCTCATTACAAGAATCCTGATTCATCATCATCAAAGAACAGAAAAATGAAAAAAATATATATGATGGAAAAACATGAATTTTTAAAACTTATAAGCTCTGTCACATACAAGTTTTATTATATATTCATCAGATATGTGTCTTAAACATTTGTTGAAATTTGTCTCACATCAGTAGGCTGATTGGCTCAAAAATGAGATGCAGAATTTGGCCTTTAGGTTTATCTGTATTACAAATACAGGTATATATATATATATATATATTAAAAGCATACACATAACAATGTGTACACTGAACAGCATAAACAGTGAACAAAGCAAAATCTAATAAAAATCATACTTAAATATAAAATCAGAAGACTTTAATATGATGGCTAGTTATTAGTCAGTCATGAAAACTGAATAAACAGAAAGATTTAAGGAAGCAAATTGCCACTTCTCCTCCAGTAAGGCTTTGTGGGGAGCTGATATCTGATTATTTTACAAGAGAAATTAAAAAGCTGACAAAGCAAGAAGGATTGGGTGCCTTTTTTTCAGATGAAGGACATGTTGAGGAACAAAGATTACACGCAGGAAAGCATCAAGAAAAAAGAGGGATAATTACACTGTCAAGAGTGACAGAGTGATGGGATTTACAGAGGGGACTGGAAATCTCATACTCATCTGTGGGATATAAAATTCAGTCTCTGTGGTTGGCTGGGAAGAAAATCTTACAAATCCCTAAAGAAGATAGCACTGGCTCAGCAGAGTTCAAATATCTGCCAAAGTCCAAGTAGAATAACTAGAACAAAAGCTCTGTATTGATACATACTGGCTAGTTATGAAAAATGATCAAGAGAGAGGTTCAGATTTTGTGAAAAAGCCTGATGTCTGAGTGGTGACAGCAAAAAATAAAGATACACACTTATATACATACACATGGAATGCTTTCTTGCCAGAGATCTTAGTGATATAGTGGGTATTTCTCAAAATAGTGAGATGGCAAAAAGAGGCAAATTTTGAAGTGACAATCTGTAGCTTTATTTTTCTTAACTTGGTCTGAGCTGGTAATTAATCTGTTCCTGCTTTGCCTCCTGAAAGAATGAATAAAGATTTGCTGAGTGCCTACTATATAATGTGTACTATATTAGGGATAAATAAAATCATATAGTCATTCTAGAAGCAGAAATGAATACTCCAGTTTCATTAGTGATGTATAAGGAAGAGAGAGAAAAATCTAATTCGGGCTAATTAAATAGAAAGCTAGTTTCATTACCGAAAGGTATGAGTTAGAAAAGACACAGCATAACCAGAACTGGACCAATTTAAACCTTGTTGCATATGACTACTTAGATTTAAATTGTTAAACAGTTAAGAATGACTACAATTTCAGTAAGTGGTATTTTTTCAGGTTCTGAAATTCACTAGCTCTCTTAAACCATCATTCCACTCAGGAAATTTTAAGAATTTGTTCAGTTAAATCTAAGTTAAGTACAAGTAACTATGGTTTTACTATTTAAATTTTTTTACAAAGCCTGGGCACCTGGGGTTCTGATTATTTCCCTGCTGGATTTAATATCTACCGTTATACGTAGGACTTTACACAGCTGGATTTTCTTTAGAAGCAATGATCTCAAGTAGATTAACTCTCACTAGCAGATCACAGATCTGACCATTTGGCATATAGTATATATCCCTAAATCAACAACTCATTTCATTAATCCAAATTCATTGTTTTACTTGTGTTCATCACTCCTCATTATTATGTTTTAAACATAACTGAAACACTTTAATACTTCCTTTAATGTTGGTAGATACTAATACATTTAATTTAAGACAACTGATCCATTGCTACAGCTTATGTAAATACAGTAAAGCAAAGTATTTAAAATTCTGACTCATTAAAATAAAGAATAAATAAATCTAGTTTCCTTTACCAAGATGCTTTTATAAAGATGGTTCCCCCATAATGCTTTAATAAATGATGAAAAACTTATAATTGCAGCATAGAATAATTCCCTACCAGGTCTGATCACAATGGAAAGATTTAAAGCCCTGTGAAATGAGTAAGCTCCTGCTACTTAGCACTAAAAGGGAATAATCAACAAATTAAAAGCATTGATGTAGCTAATTCTACTAAATTACTAGTTTTGCATTCTACCTACTAGTTTTTTAGTGATGGAACTTTGTTACCAAAAGTGTAGTCAACTGGTGTTACAGAAAGAAAACACAGGTGACCTAATCCAGAAGAGTCATGCCAACCATAAAACTCAGCAGACTATTCATCACCATGGCAATAACTCTCAAAGCAGACACAGAAGCCAATTCACAGATTCCATTTTCAAATAAGGGAGTGACGTGGGGGTGTATTCGTGTATATAATTTACACAATGCCCTGTGCCAAGCTAGTAACAATCCAAGATGAAACTTAAAGAAACTACAGCAGTGGTCCTTTTAATAATACTGGGTCCTGACGCATGGAAAGGTAATCCGTTCCTCACTACAAGAACCTTAGAGAATGTCACACAAACACAGCAACAATAATCAGGAATACTTTCCTAAGTGCTCAGTCATTAACTGAATTTGAAGAGTCAGGCACTACTCCTAATACCACCATATCTATGTGAGGATATAGCATGTATCTTTCACATGAAAATACAGGGCCTGGGATCACAAGGTCAAGAGATTGAGACCATCCTGGCCAACATAGTGAAACTCCATCTCTACTAAAAATACAAAAATTAGCTCGGCGTGGTGGTGCACGCCTGTAGTCCCAGCTACTCGGGAGGCTAAGGTAGAATTGCTTGAACCCAGGAGGCAGAGGTTGCAGTGAGTCGAGATTGCACTACTGCACTCCAGCCTGGCGCCTGGCGAGGAAGCAAGCCTCTGTTTAAAAAAAAAAAAAAAAGAAAATACAAGACCTGAAATCGCAGATTTTACTATTTACATTTCAGTGAAATATTTATGCTTTGTGATTTACTTTAAATATAAAATAACACTACCTTCCTGAGACTTTCAATAAGTTTAAACTGAAAATGTTTGTTGCAGAGATGCTATTTCTCGAAATATTTAAGGCACCGTATATTTTAACAAACTTTGGTAGCAAAATATTCAAGCCAATAAAAAATTGCTAAAGGACACTATTAAGGAAATGAAAAGACAAGCACAGAGTAGCAGAAAATATTTGTAAATCCATCTTTTTTAAAAATGTTTCTTGTAAGGCACTGTGCTGGTGGCAAATTCCCAGTTGTTTTACCTGAGAAAGGCTTTATTCCTCCCTCACTTTTGAAGGATAATTTTACTGGATCCTGAATTCTAAGTTAGTGATTTTTGTGTCTGTTTTCCAATATTTTAAATATTTCATTCTACTCTCTTCCTGCTTACATAGTTTTTGAAGAGATGTCCAACGTAATTCTTACTCTTAAACCCCTAAACGTAAGGTGAAGTCATCCAACCACCTTTCAAAATCTTCCCTCTGTCTTTGAATTTCTGCAATTTCAATAAGATATGCCTATCTGTAGATTTTTTGGTATTTGTCCTGAGCTTAGTGTCTGTCATTAATTTTGAGCTTCCAAGATTTGTATGTAGTTTGATGTCTGTTGTTAATTTTGGAAAATTCTCAGTCATTATTATTTCAAATATTTCTTTGGGTCCTTTGTCTCTCTCTTCTCATGGTACACCCATTGTGCATATGTTACACCTTTGTAATTGTATCATAGTTCTTAAATATACTGTTCCAGTTTTTTCATTCTTCTTATACCTTCAGTTTAGAAAGTTTCTATTGCCCTACCTCCAAGCTCACTGATTCTTTCATTAGCCTTCTCCAATCTACTGATGGCATCAAAGGGATCAAAGGCATTCTGCATTTCTGTTGGGTTTGAATTTCTTTAGTTGTGTCCCAGAAATTTTGATATATTCTGTTTTCATTTTCATTTAGTCAATGTATTTTTTATCTCCCTTGAACTTCCTCTTCATCCTATGGATTATTTAGAATTCTGTTGCTTATCTTCTAAATGTTGGAGATCTACTTATCTTTCTGTTATTGATTTCTAGTTTGACTCCACTGTGTACATTGAATGCATGTATGATTTCAACCTGTCTAAACATGTTGAGGTACTTCTTATAACCAGGAATATGTTTATTTTGAATTGTACAGTGCCTTCAACAATGTTTACATAGGTATAATTAACTCTCAAGGCCTGTACCTCCCCCCCACATCTCCTGAATCATATTTCCAGATTAATCCTGTTTAAATACATTTTGATTTAACTATTCACAATACACTTCTAGGGATCAAGAACCTCAAATGGCTCCCTACGGGTGCTCACAACACTGTAAATTCACCTGTGTAGCTTCTGACATCCACCACACCTGGAACCCTCTCCATTATATCAACTCCCATCTCTACGACTTTGAGGCATCACAACTTTTGCTTAGTTTTGATAACTAAGCAAAAATTGTATGGACAATTACAGTTATTTGATAAACACTGTTGTAATACACATGCACACACACACACACACACACACACACACACACACAGAGTCATTTATCCATTCAGTTAACTTATGAAATAGGTATGATCTTGTATAATCAAGATCATACAACTGAGGAAATAAAAGCTCAGAGTTTTGTACTTGCCCAAGACCACATAACTTAAGTGGCAGAGCCAGGTTTTAAATTCAGATCTTGATTACTCTAAAACTTCTGCTGTCCCTCACTGGAAAAATAATAAAAGCATGACTTTTCCTTTTAGCACTTCATTCCATCCAGTTTATTAATTTAACCAATATATGGGAATATAAATTCTAAGCACAGAGCTAGACACTTGAAAAATAAAGATTCAACAAGATACACTAGAACTATTCTTGTCTGAAGGCAGCTTAAAAACTATGGGACTTTAGATAGATAATTCTAGTTTGTAAAAAAACTATGAACTCTTTGAGAGCAGGGACTTTCTCTTCACCCTGGCATATGACTACCTCAATCTTTTCTATATTTGCTTCCTGTGTTACTAAACAGAATTATGAACCTGACTATTAGGACCACTATACATTGTTATCAGTATCGACTAGTCTCTGACCATTGCTCATTAATACTTCCTTTCTTGTTGGTTCCTTAAGACAGTCTCCCATAATAACTATGTCCTCAAATTATAAAATAGCCCTTCTTTTCCTTCACTCCCGTCGGAAAATAACTGCATCTCCCATATAAGTAAAAAAAGAGACACAAATGGCATGTCCTCCTTTATCTACATATAAATAAGAACATCTACAATAGCACAAAAGATCTATTAGATGTTAAATACTGCTTTAAAAATAGATTCACAAATGACATGCTTCTATACGACATTTAAAACATTCCATTTACTTATTTCAGAAATGCATCTTGGACAAAAAGTTCAATTAAAAATATAAATCATAGCACCTTAAAGGCATATCTTTATATGACATAGAAATTCATCTTTTTTAGATAGAATAGTTAAAATGTTCTGGGCAATGCTATCTAGGTTTAATTTAGCTAGTTTAATTCCCTAAACAGAATTCCTGTAACCCTGGAAATATTTATTCTCTTTTCAAAGTATTTTGAAGACAAATTCAGAACATAAAACTTTAAAGTAAGTCTTCCACCATTAAAAATATTTAATT
>NW_016107317.1:3723192-3745879 GCF_001604975.1 Cebus imitator
TAGTAGAGACGGGGTTTCACCGTGTTGACCAGGATGGTCTCAATCTCTTGACCTCGTGATCCACCCGCCTCAGCCTCCCAAAGTGCTGGGATTACAGGCGTGAGCCACCAAGCCCGGCCGACTTTTTTTTTTTTTATAGGGAGTCTCCCTCTGTTGCCCAGGCTGAAGTCAAATGGTGCAGTCTCGGCTCACTTCAACCTCAGTTTCCCGGATTCAAGTGATTCTCCTGGCACAGCTTCCCAAGTAGCTGGGATTGCAGGTGCCTGCCACCCGCCTGGCTAATTTTTGTATTTTTAATAGAGACAGGGTTTTACCATGCTGGCTAGACTGGTCTTGAACTCATGACCTCAGGTGATCTGCCCATCTCAGCCTCCCAAAGTGCTGGGATTATAGGCGTGAGCCAATGCACCCAGCCTTAACTGACTTTTAATTGGCTTTTTCACATCATGTGACTTCATGCTAAAGATTCTAAGAGCTAAAGTATTTTCTGAATGGAGAACATTTTTTTTCTAGTATTCCTGCATAAAAAGATTTTATTTTGTCTTCATGTAAGAGTCAATAATTTCAATCATCCCCCAAGCTGGCAGCAAGAAGGTATTTGATGTGCTGTTAGCTAACCCCTACAGTTTGTACAGTCATATTCTGAATGAAAAACAGAATATGACTGTATGTGTGTAGGCAAAAGGAAGCTGGACGGTTAATCACTATATACATCTGTCCCTTAAAATCTGATTTAAGGATGGAATTTTTTCATTTTATCCATAAAAAGGAAGCAAACTGATAAGGTAGATTTTTTTTCTTTCAAAATTAGTTACTACTTAAATAACTGTCTACTTCTGAGAGTAGGTAAGTCTAAAGTTAAACTATATATTTCATAAAACTCTAACCCTATCCCCAGTAATGTAGCTCATTAGTGACCAATCAACCCATTTTCATAAGTCTATAGTAATCTCAGCTGAAATGTTGACATATCTCTAAGGCTGGCTAGACATTCTCATCTTAATGAAGATGAATGGTATATCAAAGAAACTACGACTACACACAATTTCTCAAGGTGATCTACTGTATCGAGACCTTCATCAACAATGCATTCCATTTTGAGCCCATTAGTACAAAACTTCCTTTGGGTTTTCCCACATAATCCTGGTGATAATGACAACAACAATGAGGAGAAGATACCAGCAATGACAATAATTACATTATTCTGTGAACTCTTTGTGCTCCACAATGTACTAGGCACTTTCTATATACTATCTCATGTAATCCTAACAATCCCAAAACAACACCCCTTTTACAGCTATAAAATCTAAAGCTCAGAGAGCATGCATGCCCAAAATAAAACAGTGAAGACTACGAAACCTGGCCTTTCTGCTACATCCTACACTCACTATCTACGTAAAAATGCAATTGCTAAATGTTCCTTAAAACTATTTTTCTTTTAGTAGTCAATTTTTTTTTGGAGAAGTGAAAGAAATGACTTATAAGTGGAACTAAATAAGCCAACCGTTTACGAAGAAACAACATTTCTTAAAGATTAAAAAAGAATATGATTTGCAATAAAGAAAACACAAAAGTACTTGCCAGATTACTCATAGTTTGGAGGTTACAGTGGCCACAGGAGAATAAAACTGTTGAGCTAGCTCTGAAGATTAAAGGACACGGTGTTAATCATTGTTAAGGCCCTGAATACAGCTCCCTTGGTAATTCTGCAAGGAACAGAATAAGTGAACTATATGAGGAAAATATAACATTTTATTCTAGACTAAGACAGAAATAGCAGCTGCAACATTAGACAAAAATGACCACCTAGGTAGTCACAACCACCACACTAGAATCAAACAGCACGTAAATAAAGGAGTACATAGAGACAATTTTACTAGCAGCTGACAAGCATTCCTTTCCCAAAACAGATACCGGAAAGAAATATAGGGTACTTGTCCATTTTCACACTGCTATAAAGATACTACCCAACACTGGGTAATTTATAAAGCAAAGGTTTAATTGGCTCACCGTTCAAGAGGCTTAACAGAAAGCATGACTAAGAGGCCTCAGGAAACTTATAATCATGGTGGAAAGTGAAGAGGAAGCAAGCCCATCTTTCAGGAGAGAGGGGAAAGTGTATGAAGGAGGAACTGTCGAACACTTAATAAAACCATCAGATCTCATGAGAACTCACTCACTATCACGAGAACAGCAAGGGGAAACCATTCCCATGATCCAATCACTTCCCACTAAGTCCCTCCCTCAACACACGGGGATTATGGAGATTACAATCTGAGATGAAATTCGAGTGGGGACACAGAGCCAAACCATACCATATAGTAATTATGTTCATTAAATGGTATCCTGGCACATTTTAAAAGCCTAGATATACTTTTTATGAAATGAAGAAAGAATAAAAAGACATTTGAAGAAACCTCAGACTACAGATAAGAGGATCACATGTCCTTGGTGGATGGAAGAAGAATAACAACAACAGAAATAAAGGCAGGTAAAAAGAAAACCAAACAAACAGAAAACCTAATGAAGATAGAAGAAATATCCATTCTGTCTTACTAAGCATCATACCACATGTATCAAGGCATCCAGATAAATGGTTAAAATTCTAGAGAAAGGACTAGGCTTTTCTCCACAGGAAGAAATGTAAAAACATTCAAAGCAATGTAAGCTGGTTTTTTTATGGAAAATTCATTCTTATTTTTATTTTTCACATTTTAGAAAAAGCGTCTCACTCTGTCACCCAGGCTGGAGTAGTGATGCAATCTCAGCTTACTGCAGCCTTGACCTCCTAGACTCAAGTGATCCTCCCACCTCAGCCTCCGGAGTAGCTGGGACCACAGGTGTGTACCACCACACCCAGCCAATTTTTGTAGAGACAAGGTTTCTCCACATTGCCCAGGCTGTTCTCAAACTCCTGAGCTCAAGTAATCCTCCCACCCCAGCCTCCCAAAGTGCTAAGATTACAGGAGTGAGTCACCACGCCTGGCCGGAGAGTTCATTTTTAATAACCTATAAACAATTCCTTTAAAAATTTCCAGGTGTTTTGTAGTTCTAAAAATGTCAATGCTTTCAAGACCATATAATTGACTGATCAGTTTTGTTTTCTCTCCTCCTTTTCTGCTTCCTCCTCTTCCTCTTATTCTATTTGTTAGCCAGTTTATTCAGAAACAACATATAAGATGGTCCTGTCTTACTACTGTTGCAGGAGTACTAGGCTATAATAGCATTCAAAAGTTTCATGCTTAAAAAGATCTGCATGTAACTGTTAATTCCCATTCAACTCACCGTGACAGTTCACAATATTAATACCCCTACCTTACATTTTTCATAATAAAATACTTTCATATCCATGATCTCAATTTATTCTCATAACATGTAAGCTGGAAGGTAAGCAGGGCCAACTGCCATATCATTCCCATTTAAAAATAAGCAAACGGATACAAAGATGTCAAGGCACTAGGGTCACAACACTGAAGGGCATCTGCAGCACAGTCCAGGTGTTGACAGGGACCTTCCAACACCTAGCCTGCGACCCTCACCACCACTCCACACTAACAGCATTTCAGGGATAATGGTAGTATTTCTGAGTACATGCAAATGACAAACTTTCCAAAGAAACAGCAGACTGATTTAAATATACTAATTTTTCTACAAATAAACTCACCTCAAAAATGAAAATAAGCTCCAATTCTTGTGTTTCCTTCCAGTCAGTCCAATAAAGGCTATATTAAAGGTGTTCTGCATGTTCATTTTGAAGCACTATACGCAACCCATACTTGCTTTTGCTTAAGAAATATACTTCATTCTCTCTTATACTTTTTTGCTCCCTCTTGTTATCAAGATTCAAAATTATATAGATGGAAAAGATAAAGAGGAAAGAGATCATGAAGGATCAAATATTGTCATATGGCACATCCCATGTTAATGCTATTTGACTTAATCCTTACAGTAACCCTAGGAAGTATTGAAAAAACTAACATTCTAAGATTAAAACTATGATTTGAATCCATGTCTACTGCTAAGTGCCTCAAAGATACTGTATTTTACATCTTTTTAGTATTTTCTAGCATTTTATAAACTGTAAGTAAAATAGACACATTTAAGTATTTCTTCTATACAGTTGGGCACATATATTCAGCTCAAAGACTATAAATAAACATAGTAACTAGGTTATTTAAATTGTAGACCTTTTAAAAAGTGCATGTTATTAAAGTAACCTACATCTGTGTAACTTAGTGTTGTAAAATATATGTTGAATATGTATCTATCAGTTAAATATTTAAATAATCCATAAGTAGGTATATTTTTAAAAGCTCATAGAAAAAAATGCGAATAATAGGAGAAAGACAAAGAGTTTAAGTGTGTGTGTGTGTGTGTGTGTGTGTGTGCGCGCGCGCGTGTGTGTGTATTCTGTGACAGGTTCTTGCTCTGTTGCCCAGGCTGAAGTACAGTGTCACTACCATGGCTCACTGCAGCCTCAACTTCCTGGGCTCAAACAATCTTTACATCTTGGCCTCCCAAGTAGCTGGGACTACAGGTGTGTACCACCACACCCAGCTAATTTTTAAACATTTTGGAGAGAGATGGTCTTACTATGTTGCCCAGGCTAGTCTCAAACTCCTGAGCTCAAACAATCCTCCTACCTCATACTGCCAAAGTGCTGGGATTACAATCAAATCATGAGCCACTGTGCCTGGCCGAGTTTGTGTTTTAAACCAGAAACTACCCCTAGTACCATGTCACTTTAATGACCTGTAATAATTAACAATATTAACTTTTTTGTAACATGAGTCTAGCAGCAAGGAAAGTAGACTTTGGAATAAGGGAGATGTGGATTTGAATTCCAATGCCATAAGTTAACACTATGGAAATACTGAAGATGAGCATTTCATTCTCCTGTGCACATGTTAATAAAAAATCACTTGCCTGGAGGCCACATATATATGACAACCTCATCAATGTCATAAAGTAAATGTAAAACCAATAGGGCTAGCTAAATAGATGTCACATCCTCTATGTGCTGAACTTCTGCATTTTACAGAAGACACCCTCAAGCTTGGTTAAGATCTTATTAATGAATCTTTCCTTTTCTTTAAATTCTAATAAAGTCAGTAAGCAAATCAATCCACAGCAGGTTAGAAGCATTAAATTTGAATTTAGGAAGCTAGGGTTGCTAGATGTGACAGAAGGAAGGAATAGAAGAAATAAATTGGTACATTATAATAATAAGAGAAAAATAATACATATGATGCAAAGAAAAAATCCTAAGGCATCCTGAGAGTATGTGATACAGAACCATACAACCCAGCATATATCAATACTCTCCATGGATTTACTATATTACAGCCCAAAAACAGTATGCATAATGATGAATTTACATTCTGCTTACAAAGGATGAGATGTGCTCAATGTTTGTTTAAAAAATTATCCTAAATAGTTAAAAAAAATAAAATGTTCATATTTAAAGTATTGTACTTTAATTCATATAGCTAGACAGCTAGTAAACTCACTTACGTTTGAATCTGAAAAGCACACTACTAGGCAAACCTGATAAATGAGATGTTAGTATAGATAATAGAACAACTATTAGGGGCTCAGGCCTCATAAGTAGTACCAGACAGTGTACTAAGCACAATAATGTAAGTCTCTTCTTTCAAAAAGCTCACAGCTCTATAGAAAATACCACCATAAATATCAATAAATTTTAATACCATTCGGTACTGTAATCGAGGTTAACCAAAAGACAGGTAATGTTTAGTTTTCTCCTTTTATGACATTACCAGCTATTGAAGTTCAATGCCTAGACACTTTAGTTCACAAAGGGTTGCAAAGTGTGACTTTAAGAAGGCTGAAACAAAATAGCTGAGAAAAAATATACCAAAAGCAAGACTCTGTAACATAGATTAAAAATAAGTATAAGAAGCTCCATCTCTCCTCCCTTCTACAAAAAAAAAATAATAATAATAATAATGACAGCAGCAACAACTAACATCTACTGAGGGCTTACCATGTTCCAGGCTCTGCTCTAAATGCCTAATGTACATAAACTCATTTAATCCTCACAATGACCCTATGAGGGAAGTTCTATTGTTATCCTAAATTAACAGACAGTAAAACTGAGGCATGAAGACATTAAATTATTTGCCCAAAGTGATGCTGCTAAATGAAGAAGTAAAACTGTAAACAGGAAGTCTGACTTCAGAGCCCACGATCTTAACTGCTATGTAACTAAACATTAAAAACTTAATGATGCTACTGTGTTGTAGAAGGTAGCTTCTCAAAGCATATCCTAGTGACTTTTTTTTAAAAAAGCTATTATTAAAATTATTTCAACAGTCCTTCAACACCAATTATTTTCAATTTTTGCTCATTTACCAATATATGCTTATGATTTGGATCTATTTGCTCTATATTCCTCAGGTGCTTTTTGTAAATACATCAAAATTTTTCCTATGACTCCTGCCATTAAAAACTCAGAAACTAAGAAAGTTTTTATATAAACTTTAAAATTAGCTAAACAAATAGTAAATGAGGGGAATTCTCTTCATAGAATACTATTTAATATATTTAATCTTATATATAAACTATCAAAATACATATATTTCCTAGTGTTATTTCTGATAGGTAGTGTTTAATACACAGTAGCTAATATTTTAATTGTGAATATCCAACTATTATTCTGCTAATTAACATCACTTGTACACTAACTAATATTAGACTCATTTCTCAACTGCCAACAATATTTCCCATAGGTATAAATGATTATTTAGAAACACATGCACCCTGAGGGGCTAAGAAATCCTTTTGTACATTGCAGCTATAAGTAGGCTTTACATAATTAACAAGATTTTGCCTATAACTCCTATTCACCTAAGTTGTGAAGATTAAGGATAAATAATATTTTAGGAAAACTTAACCATGGGCTTCTGTCACTTAAATGCCCAAAGTTAAGTTACATTTTCAGTATGTTTGTTGTTTGAAGGATCAATCTATACTGAAAATATAAAAATAACTCATTGAACTTACTGAAGGTCCTTCATAATAAGAAAATTCTTAGCTCTGAAGATAAAAATTAACAAAGAACAACTTCCCTTCAACTCTCTTTATGCCCTAGAGCATTCTGCATGTACCTTAAAACACTTAGCTGTATTTAGTATCAGTCATTTGTTTGCCGCCAGAACATATGTGTCATGTAGATTTAATGGTAAAACTTTCATGAGAGCCAGTGGAAACAGTATAGGCTAAGGAATAAGACAGTCTCTCCCAGGTTTAAACCTCAGCTCTGCCAATTAATACATGACTTCAGGAAAGGTACTTATCAACTACTCTGAACCTCCGTTTCCAGTTATGTGAAATAGAAACAACAATACCTCCCTTGTAACAAAATTAAGGGAAGCATAGCTAATGTCCACAACCATTAAGTTGAGTACATCTATGTGGACTGGTAATGATAGAAAAAAGGTAAAGTTCTTTTTTTTTAAATGGTGTTTTTAGTGACCTGTATGTTCAAAAACAGCAGCAGCCAAGAAACTGAATAATAGAGAGTTGTCCTGAAGTCCAGATTCCCAGGCCGAACTGGACTGCCCACAAAGGAGACCTTACCCAGACAGGTATATCTAAAAAACTGCTCTTCACCAAGGTGGGCTTCATGGGCAGGCAGCCAGTACATCTGCAAGAGTCATGGGCTCAAAAGGTCCAGAACCTTGTTCTGTGGTGATTATCTTTAAATTCTTAATAATTGTATCTTTGAATTTGTGTGTTGTACACGAAGTCCCACAAGATAACAGAGCTTGGCTTAGCACTGTGGCTCATCTGCAGTCCTGCCTCCAGCCAGCCCCTTCTGCTAGGGACAGAAACTGGGCTGCAGAAAGGAAATGGCAATCCCCATCCTGAGCTAGCAGTGAGATACCTAAAGTGGTATTCACTCCCAATTCAGCAACCAAGTGAATTATGGCAGGATCATTTGTAGGTTGCTGCAGCCAGCTTGGGGTAAAAGGGAAAAGTGACTTTCCTAGCTGGAACCTCCACATTTCATTTTGCTCTTGGCCCTGCAATTTATCTAGCCTGCCCTGACTCTGACTTTGTGATGGCAACAAAAATACTACCAACAGGAGAGGGGTGATCATCTTTTAAAGTGTAAGGTCCATTGGGAAACTATTAGCTACTCCAGCTTAGATTAATCAAACTGTTGCTGTTGCAACACCACATTGAGATCAGTAACATTACATCTCAATGACTAAGGAAAAGAAACTTTCTTCTAGAGTGGAACTCAACAAGTATGGAAATAGCACTTTCTTAAAAGAGCTGGCCTCTTCCTTCCTCCTTCACTCTGTGAGATACCATGTGATAGCTTCTTCCTCTGCCCCTTCCTTATTTAATTGGTCCTTCAAGAAATTTATTGAATGCAGTCACTGTTGTAGATCCAGGTATATAAGGATGAACTATAAACAGGATAGTGAGCGAAACTGACCTGTAAGAATAACAATAGCTAATATTTGGGCACTTGCAGCTAATATGTGATGCCTAAAGCACCGTTGAGAAGGAGTCTCGCGACTCTTTCAAGGTTCCAGGCTCTTTTTTAAGTGTTTTACATATTTAATAATTTATTTTAATAAGCCCATGAAGGTAAGTTGTAATACTGTCCTATTTCAGAGATAAGGAAATTAAAACATGCAGAATTTGAATAATTTGCAAATTCATACAGGTACTAAGTGGTAAAGGCTGGTTTAAAACTTAGATAATTATAACACACTATGACAAATGCTGAAACACAGGTTACAGGAATAGTACAAACAAGAAAAGTAAACCAAGTAGTTATGGGTAACATTAACAAATACTTTTAAAAGTCTTTTGTGAACTAGCCTGAAAACTTAACTGTCCATTATTTTTAACATTATTTGTAAAGGAAACCTCTACCTGTTTCAAAGAACTGAGTATAAAAGAACACTTTACCACCTAACTGCTTATCACAGACTAAGTTCAGTAGATATTAGTTTCCTCACTGGAGAAACAAAATAACTAGACTAGATAGGGATAGCAAATACATGACATTTGTGCAGGCACTCCCCATTCCCATAAAAGACATCAATAATTTATCATTACACTCTTTAATGCCGAGCTGAACCCAGAGTTGTGGGAATTCACAACATTGCTCTAAACAGCCACTATTAATTTATAAAGTCAGCATGGAAATGGAAACCAGGTATTTCCCTGAATTAGACAATCTCTACAGTCCCCATCTCACTCCAAAAATCTATGACTATGTATCCAAAAAAAAAGCAAATCCTTTAAATCACAGAAAAAGAAATAATTTTTATTTTGTCAGGTGAGTGTAGCAATCTTTGCTCACAAAATATAGACCTCTCATTATTTACTTTCAAATCCTTGGAAATACACAAAGAGAAATTAAACAAAGACACTGCTCCATCTTTAAAATTTTCATAGACCATCTAGGTAATAGCTCAAGTTCTCTGCTTTTTAGTAGAAACATCAAGAGCTATTATATGTGGTTTCCCAGTACATGTAAGTTTAAAACAACAAAGGATGAATAAGGCAAATACGTTGTCCAAATGAAACCAGTTAACATTATTAAACTGAATTACTTACTATCAAGACAATAAATGTCGAAAAATCTCACAAAGCCACTCTGGAGATGGCTGAAAAAGTACATCCTTTTCTCTAACACACAGCTTTTACATGGGATTGTACATTCTACTAACACTCTTATAGGAGAAAAAGAAGCATCATACAACTGTATAATCAGGCCAAAACTGTTTTTTTTTTTTTCAGGTGAGTTTGCCTATACCAGTTTATTAAACAAACATTTTAGTCAGTGATGCCTCTAATAGATAACTAAATTTTCCTTGAAGCAGGAGTCAAGGGGAGACTTCCTAGAACTAAACTGCCCTCAGTAGTACTGTGTCAGAGGATTATATTGCATGTTATCCAACCAGTCAATCCTCTTTATCTGTTAAATATAATTTAACACCTAGAATATCAGCCCCACATTGTTACCTGCCTAATCAAACATTTCTACTTGATTTCAAATTTGTTCAAAATTAAACCTGATTTTTCCCATCACAAGCTTACTCTTCAAATTTTCTCACTTATTTTAATGGTACTTCCTTTCTTCTCATCACTCTAGCCTTTGATGACTCCGTCATCGCATGCCTGGATCATTAAAATGAGCTTAACTGGTCTCCTAATTTCAAATAACTTCCCCTTCAATCAATCTTCTTTTTCTAAGACTGTAAGAATTTACTCAAAAAGCACTGCTATTATTTTGCTGTCTTCTCTCTCAGAATGAGCAATGGCAACGCATGAGATCATATAACAGAAGAAACATTAGCTTATTAATCAAGAAGCTTGGGTTCCAGCCCCAATTCCTCCACTAACTAATTTGAGCAACTCAATTTGGTTTCCTTACCTGGAAAACAAGTCCTGGATTAAAAGAGCGCTGGAATTCCTTCCATTGAACAACAACAAATCTCTTATCCTGGAATTCATGGCCCACCATAATTTAGCTAATCAGACTCACCTAACAGCATCCCCCTAACCATATTCTCCTACTGTTTGCATGCTCCGGAACAGGTCAATTACCATAGCGCCCTACTAACTAGTTCTTCTTACGAAATTAACTCACCTTCCTTTCTTACCTAAACTGTTCTCAAACAGAAGGGTTAACAATGGACTCCTTTCCTCTTTTTCTGATATTTTTTAATTCTCTACACTCAATATGTATTTTGTATGCAGGAAGTGTTCAGAGAAAGTAAATAAACTTTTCAATCCAGAACTACAAAACTTATCTCAATGCATGAAGCCTAACCTGGTAACTCTCAATAAGGTATCCTATTTTTCTTCCTAGAGATTTTATTTGCTATACCCATTTTGATATTAACTTTAAAACTTAACCTATATAAACTGTGGCTCTAATGTAAAGACTCGATACTTAATAAACTGATTTTATTTTGGTTCTTTTAAGTGCATGATCTAATTTATTAATGGTAAGCTGAAGTGGATATTACATATAGCTAATATGGTTATAAGAAATTGCTTAATCTTAGTATATTAACACACTTATTCCATTTCCTAGAAACCTACTCTATTTTTCAAACCAAAAATACACTATTTTAAGAGCAGCTGGTTAGTTCCAGTACTACCAATTCAGTAATTTTATAAGTTAAATTATTTTGTGAAATGATTGGAGAACCCCCAATTACCATCTACAACACTGAATTAGTAAGAAAGTGGCAAATGATCAAAAAAGCAAATTGAAGGGAGCCCCAAACATATTTTCCTTTCCCCCAGCCATCATTCAGCTTACAGAAAGAAGAAATGAATGATCCAGAGATATTATCCTATTCTCTAGAATCTTCAGTGACTTGATTTCAATATAAAACAGGACATATTCCAATTTAAGAAAAAAGTAGCTGGGCGCGGTGGCTCACACCTGTAATCCCAACACTTTGGGAGGCCGAGGTGGGCAGATCGTGAGATCAAGAGATCAAAACTATCCTGGCTAAAAGGTAAAACTTCATCTCTACTAAAAGTACAAAAAATTAGCATGCCTGTATTATCAGCTACTCCGGAGGCTGAGGCAGAAGAATCACTTGAATCCAGGAGGCAGAAATTACAGTGAGCCAAGATCCTACCACTGCACTCCAGCCTGGGGCAACAGAGCAAGACTCCGTCAAAAAAAAAAAAAAGAAAAGAAAAAAATAATGCCTCATGCATCCAAAAAGGGCAGAGAATTTGCTATCAAAAGGTCTTTGGCAAGCCCTATAACTTAATAACTCATAGTCACGTCTCAGAGCTCTTATCCTCAGATTCCTTAACAGCAAAATGGGAAATAATCATAACACCAGCCTTGTCTACTGCATAAGATCATTGAGAAGTAAATGATATAATAATTTAAAATGTTTTGAAAACTTCAAAATTCTTCACAAATATCAATTAAGATATTAAGTAATTCATAAGTCAAATGCTCACCAATTTTAAGTATTCATCTATTATCAAATAAATTCACCTGGTAGGAAAACTAAAGTGATGAGGATTAGAAAGGAAAGAATTATCCTCAATAATGTCAATTTTCTAAGTCTGGATGTTTATACATCTTGTTTTTTTAAAGTAGGGCACACAAAACTCTACAGAAACAATTTCAGTCGATTAAAAGTGTCTGAACACCTACACCTTTTCTTAAAGATCTCCAGGGAGAGAAATTCCACTGCTCCCTTGGTATTTTTCACTCTGGATCTGAGCAACTCAAAGTACAAACAAGGAACTCTCATTTCTTTCATCTGATATAAAGAAAAGAAAATATGGCCAGTTGTTTTAAAATGGAATAACTCTAGATATAAATTCTATTCTGCAACAAGTTTTATGTCAGGTAAAGACAAACTATCCAAAGTGTAACAGACCTAAGCTTTTTCTCTTTTATTCACATATCCTCCTTAAAGGGCAAAAACATCTATTGCCTGGCCCACTTCTCACCAAAAAAAAAGCCTCTCCGGTTTCCCAATTTTCATAATGGAATGCTAACTTTGACACTTGCTAATCCAAAATGTAAAACATATGACCTTCTCTTCCTTCCTTACCATAGAACATCAGCACTTTATGCACTTGTCAAATGTTAACGGTAAACTCGACAAAAGCAAATCCTGAGTCAATTGATACAAGAGATAATTTAAGGGCCTTTTAACTATTTTTGTCAAGATCCATCCTAGTGTTCTTTTGGAAGAGCTAAGAACTGTATTAACTTCACTGCTCATAAAATATATTGATTACCTGACTGTTTAAAGTTATGCCTTAGGCTCTCACTAAGGGCCAATATAAGAAATAAGTAATTAAAATAAAATTTTTATTCTGGTTTCCAACACTGTCCAATAGGTTTTTCAATACATCTTTTAAATATCCTTTTATAGTACTTGCTGTCTGTGGCATTTCATTGACAATTCATACACTACAATTTATTGAAATTCTTATTTGCTTGTCTATCACCTACCCTGGACAGTATCCTCAAAAGCAGGAAGGTCTTGTTCAACATTATTTCTCAAATGCTGAGTAAAGGGCCTGCACATAATAAAGCTCAATCATCATTTGCTTAAGAATAAATCATGTATTATAATTTGTTTCCAAGATGTATGTTCAGTCCAAAATAGAAAACAATCTCCTTACAATAAACCACATCTTCCTCATTATTCATTAAAATCAAATATAAAGTTAAGTTATTATATGTTGAGATTACGGATAGTTATTTTTGTTTTCTAGCATTAGTTAGAGAATATTAGTTGTGCTTCCACACACCAATAAGCCTAAAATAAATCAATTCCTTATGTAAACAAAATCTAGTAGACTATTGTAATTCATCTAAGAAAAATGAATCTTCTGTAGAATAGTTACACTTCAGAAACTTAAAGCCTACTGCCTTTTGCCCCTTTTGTCCAAGATTTCAGATAACTTTCCTCTGTTTCTTCCTGCTGAGGATAACTGCCTTGAGAATTAGACTCTCTATTTCTAAACCTGCTGGGTGCTTAAAGATAAGAAGAAACCAAGGAGCCAAGAGTGACAATGATCTCCCACCCTGTAGAGGATACACCTGCCACTCCAGTGCTCAGTGAGTCTTTGCCATGGCCCTGCCCTAATTCCAACTCCAGTTTTAGTTCATAGCTGGCAAAGCAATTGTCTTTGAAAAGCAAGTTTGTCCTTACACTCCATCCTATGACAGACATACATGTACATGCACACACACACATACAAAAAAAAAAGTTCTCCTATTTATATATGAAACAATACTTACTACAATCCAAGATGCTTTGATCCCATAAGCAGTCTAAGCATTCAATGAAGATAAAACCTCTATAAGAAATTCCTTTACATGTGTCTATCAAGATAAACTCCCCCCGCTCAATTTAAGCATTTGGGTTGTACTCTAGATAGGTTTCATTTTCCCAGAATCACAGTGTTTGAAAAGTATACATCTTTATGGTCTAATATGGACAATGCTGGATTGCAGAAGAACATGTAGATGAAGAGATGAATCTGACACCTGGAAATATTCGCTCTGGTGCCCAGATTCAAGGAGCCTCAAGCAGTAAATAATTGCTTAACACCAACCACAGGATGCTGAAGTAAACCAGTGAGAATGAAAACAATAGATGCTTTTCATCGCTTTGTTGAGTACTTGAAACCAGAGTTATTATTCATATGATACTGAATAGAAACACCCTTCCAGCATTGCTGTGTAAAAACATGTTGACTATCCATAAAGCAATTTTTAAAGACCATGTTTTAGAAACATATCCACCAATTAAGATTCTGGATTTATATTAACTCAAAAAAGAAGCATCTTATGTTAAAATATCCCTTCTTTTTTCAGCATCAAAAGGATTTTCTTTCTGAATTCTTCAGCTCAAATTACAGTACACTGTAAGAACAAAATTCTTAGTATATTAGTAAAAGTAAACGTTAAGATACAGAGGACCCTGTTTCTCTCCTTGTCACAATAAGGACCAAGTCCTTAGTTCAGCATTCAAAAATCCATATTTCAATTTCTGTCTTCTAGCCTCAACTCCACTGATCCCCACATTTATTCATTCATTTTGGCAAAAAAAAAATGGCACTACAACAATAAACAAGGCTACAATGATCTCAGTCCTAAAAACCTCACATTCAAGTGTCCTCCAGACGAACCAATCAATTAGCGTGCCCCCTAAACACTTATTCAACAAATATTTAATGGATAGATTAAATACTGGGCAGTTTCAGACACTAGGGATATAGCAGTAAACAAAGGGACAAGATTTTTTGCCTTTACAAAGGTCACTACCTGGTGAATGTACTTTTATGCTTTGTTCATCATGCCATTTCCCTCTCCTCCACACTGCCTCTATACTTTCCCTTTTCCAAAGTATCCTTCTTACCATATTCTACTTGTACTATAGTTCAGACAACATGTTAGACCTTAACTAGGCGTCTGATGAAGACACTGAGACTCAAGCAGGAGTTAAATCTGGCATGTGTGTAGGCATGGGTGTGAGGGAGGTGGAGAGCCAGCAAAGTGTAGAAAATCAAGGAGGATTAAGAGATTCTGGGCAGGTTTCTAAGGCCAAGGCAAAGAGCCAATACAGGAAATCAGTGACTGGATTTGAGGTATAGTTGAGAATTTCATCATACAAGTAAGACAGAAGGCCAGTTATCCAACTGGGACACAAAGTTAATACAGAATCAGTAGCAATGGTGCTTGATATCAAGAAAGCAGCTCCTAATTATAGCTGTTAAAATTCCCCTAAAGACAGAGCTGGCCCCTCTAGCCTAGGTTGAGCCTTTAAGCAAGACTCAAATAATCCCAGCAATGGAATTAAAAGAAATTCAGGGGCCCAGAATCAGAAACATTATTATACTGAGCCCCCAGATTATTTGAGTAAATAAAAAATGTCTTTGCAATTGTAATAACCAATGGTTCTGATTTCCCTTCTCTTTCCTGCTCAGGAGGCAGAGGAGATGGGCCTGAGAAGTTATACCCCGACAGTGAAGATGTTACTAATGATAATGTTGTCATGATAAAAATAATAGTAGAAAAGTTAATGGTAATAATCGTAATGCCTCTTTATATTTATCAATCACTTAAGACCTTAAAAATTCTTTTGAGGCCAAGCACAGTGGCTCACGCCTATAATCCCAGCACTTTGGGAGGCTGAGGCGGGTGGATCACGAGGTCAGGAGATGGAGACTATCCTGGCCAACATGGTGAAATCCCGTCTCTACTAAAAATACAAAAATTAGCTGGGCATAGTGGTACGTGCCTGTAATCCCTCCTACTCAGGAGGCTGGGCAGGAGAATTTCTTGAACCAGGGAGTCAGAGGTTGCAGTGAGCCAAGACTGCGTTACTGCACTCCAGTCTGGTGACAGCGCAAGACCCCATCTCAAAAAACAAACAAAAAAAGTTTGAATCCAGTATCTCATTTCATTGTCATAAAATCCTATGAGAAAGCAAGGCAAGAACCATGACTTTCCTAATGACATCAGCAACATTCGTTGCATCATTTCAGTTACATTATGGCAAAAGGGGCATTTGTGGGATAACCATCATTTATTTATAGCTTTGTGGCTTAAAGAAACGTGACTCAGGCAGCAATTAGATCCCTCAGAAATAAGGATATCTCTTTGAGTTACAAATCCAGTGCTGAACAAGAGACCGTGGAGAGGGCCACAGCAGGAAGAAACGCACCACCCTACCACCCCTGCCCCCTGCAACATGCCAAAGTAATTTTGCTTTGTTTAGAAACATGTATGTGTCTCCTATACATTATCCAGAAAATTCCTAGATGTTTTTTGTTACTTTTAAAAATAAAGTAAAAATGAAATAAAATTGTAAGAATGCTACCAGTAATGCATCATAACCATAGAAATCAAAGCTGGTATGAAAATGGAAGATCTCTAAAAATGAAGCTCTGTGGAATGACAAGGTCTTTGTTTCTTTTTCAGAATTCCTTTTTGGTCTCTTCACATAGTTCCAACTACATTTCAGACTAGACAATTCGTAAGACCTGTAAATGCTATTGCTGTTACCATTATTAGGTAAGGCATACCTGATATTATACTATACAATCTAGGTACAAAAGT
Organism: Cebus imitator; assembly: GCF_001604975.1. Taxonomy (NCBI): domain Eukaryota; kingdom Metazoa; phylum Chordata; class Mammalia; order Primates; family Cebidae; genus Cebus; species Cebus imitator. The sequence continues at coordinate 3,739,814 of NW_016107317.1, forward strand.
GTAAGTCTCATCAGATGCAGTGGATATACATTTCCATTTGAGGGACACCTTGGATGTACATTTCCATTTTATGGATGTTACAAAGATAATATGTACTAAAACTATTTAATTCATGTTCATCTTAAAAGTATTTCTATTGATCAAAATAATGACAAACAGTGCCTGAACTATACCACTTCAATCTCATTCAAATCTGCCCATTTCCTCTCTCATGTTCACTCCAGAAGCTCTGTTTATATTCAAGGGTATGGTGTTAAATTCCACTCCTGAATTTTATTGAGTATTTTGATGCTTTCATACTGCCAATAAACTATATTTTTTAAAAAACAAATTTAAACAAAATCATATAAACATTAAGTAACAAAGAGGGCAATTACTGTTTCCACAGGGTCACTCATGCAAGAAAAGGGACAGCTGGACATTTCATCCTAGACCTGAGGAGGTGAGAGAAAGACCAGAGCCAATGGTTCACCTGCCAGGCTGCCATCTGGCTTGGGACCAAACAGAACAACAGAGCCTGGCAAAAGAGTCACTATGTTGTGCCTCCAACTGGGCATGGGCTTTATCCCAATGGACACTCTTTGGGTTCACAGTTTCACACCATTCTCCTTGGCATGAATCCTCTCTGTGCCAGGGAACGTGAAGGAAAGATTCTGTCACATTAAGTGTTGGCCTGACCTCAATTAAGACACTTGTTCCATTTGGAAAAAAAAAAAAAGAAAAGAGTTTACATGACTCCTGTCCTATAACTCCCAGAGTCCAGAACCCAAACCAAAACTGTAAACAGAGGAAGGAAAAGATGGAGCTGGCAGGAGTTATGAGCCTGGCAGGAAAGGGGAAAGCAGGGATGGAAATCTTGAATCTCTTTACACCACACCATTTTAAATTTGAAATACGGGTAAAAACAAGAAAAATGAGTCACATAAAAATATTCCTTTTTCATTTAGTAGCTGATCTGAGGATTTCATAGTTGGCATGGCTTGAAAGCAAGTGAGGAATAAGTGAATAGGTATTCATCCTTCGACCCTGTGCAAACAGAGCAACAGTCACAAATGCTACCAGAGACAAAGATATCCAGAGAACTCTCAAACCCTTTTTCCATAACTGCAAATTTTTTTTCCTTTCTTTGAACACCCAGCTTTGTGTGTTCCAAGTAAATGGTCTACACAATTTCACTAAAAATGTGAATGAAATTTGTGAAAGAAACAAACAAAAAAGTATCTATAATATTAGCTTACAAAATTAGAAAAATAATATTAGCTCTCTTTTCCACCAAGTGTTAGATACAGGAATGTAGGCTGGCTGAGCAATGTGTACTGTGATGTTGTGATATGACAAGGCCAGCACAATCATTAAGCTCCCTGGGCATTTCTGCCACCCGGTTACTTTCTACTCTACCTCTCCAAGGTATAAAGGGAAGCAGTGCTGCTTCCCCTCTGAAGCCTAAGCCCTGTAACTGCAAATCAAAATACCACCTTGGCCTAATGGGCACATACCCAGAACACTGTCCAGTGATCAGATCAGTTTGATCCTAGTGGTTAGAGATGTGAGGAGAGAAGCTGAACAGAGATTACATCTATCAAAGATGCATATAGATGACATCACTCATCTAGAGGCACACTTTCAGAGCCTCTGCAAAGTCTACGAGACAATTCCTTCTGTTTTTGAGTTGCTGGAATATCAAATCCTTCTCCTTGACCCTTAGAAGTATCCATCTTGGACCCACCTGAAGCAGCGGTCTCTTTCTATGGGTTTCCTCCTCGGCAAATCCTTAAACTGGTCTCTCTATCCCAAGTACCCAAATCCACTCCTCTACTCCAAAATTTAGCTTTCTCTCCACCCTCCTCCCTTCCTGTCTGCCACCATTCAAATGTATTCCCCCAATGATTCCTTCCTGCCCCTACATTAACTCTCTACCATGCAGAATTGTACACTTTCCAAAACTCGTTTGTATTTTGATTGCTCCTTCCCCAGCTAGATAGGATTACTCTTATATCTTCCTACAATTCTGAAGCAGCTCTAATCACATTTTCCCTCTGTATAAAGATATAACAGCATTTTTACTTGGTAACAGTGATAGTCTGACTTAATTTACTAAACTGTTGATTGATTTATTCACTCTTCTATGGAGTTTTTCCTATAACCAGTTACTTGGGAAAAAATGTTGCCAAATATTCAGCCTGGGAGCGAGTAATAGGTGAAACTGTAGAGCCTACAAATAAATTAAGTATCATGAGTTTGACGACATTAGCAAAGTAGTCTAACCAACAGGGTTTTACTAGAAAGAGAAAACAATGAAATAAATGGATGTATTTATTCTTCTTTGTCTTAAATTATATGTTCTATCAAGAAATTCAAATAGAATTTGGGACAGAAAAATATAAGTAAATTTGCACTATCAAACCACAAACAAATGAAAAAGTATTTATTTATTCTTACATTCCAGAACTGAATAAACAAACACAATAAGAAAACTATGGTTGCATATTGGCAGAACAAACTTTAAAGGTTCTATATAGTTAACTTTGATGCATTTTTTCGTAAGCATGCAACCAGTATTAAAAAGCATGGTTCATCTATATAGGATTCACCCAATCAACAACTATTTATGGCACTATGTTAAATACTAGCATAGTTCCTTAATACATTGTACCCTATATTTTTTGAAAAAATCATATAACAGTGTACTGACAGCCTTCACTTCATAGACATTCATTTAGTTCACTATTTCTTATTTACATAAGAAAAAATATGGAACATGGCAGATCTATATTTTAAAACACATACATTTATATCTTCAGAAAAAGATACATTCAAATCCCTAAGCTACAGGACTAATAGAACTTATAACACAAGAGTGCACTTAAAATGTGTTTTCTTTTATTTCTATATGATAAGAAAATAATTCAGAAAACAGCATTGACTAGCCTTGGGAGACTAGAGTCTACAGTCATCATAATAACATCATTCTAGTCTTTTAGAAAATAAAAGCCTTTCAGTTGAATCATCTTGAAATACAAATTATGTATTACCCAATCTACCCCCTTTGAATGCCATAAGCTCCAAGTGGATAATTATCATATCTCATACATTTTATGTCCCTAGTAACTGTAATAGAAACCTAATAATATTTATTAAATCAGGCTACAAAATGAAGAGATTCAACAAAATAATTTCTAAAATTGTTTCCATTTTTAAATCCCCTCAAAACAATGGTGTACAGTGAAATGTTCTTGACAAGAAACTTGGTGGAAACTGATTCTATCCAAACTTAAACTTTCCTTCAGATTGCATATCAATAACAAAGAGATAAATGTACTGATTTAAGAAGAAGAGATGGATGGGGCAAGGTGGCTCATGCCTGTCATCCTGGCACTTTGGGAAGCCGAAGTGGGTGGAACAAGAGGTCAGGAGACCAAGACTATCCTACCCAACATGGTGACACCCCATCTCTATTGAAATATACAAAAATTAGCTGGGCATGGTGGTGCATGCCTGTAGTCCCAGCTACTCAGGAGGCTGAGGCAGGAGAATCGCTTGAACCCAGGAGGCAGAGGTTGCAGTATGCCAATATAGCGCCACTGCACTCCAGCCTGGCAACAGAGCAAGACTCCATCTCTAAAAAAGAAACAAAAAGATGAAGAGATGAAGTGGCCACTACTTAAGTGATCACGCGTCATCGGTAACAAGTCACACTGACATTACATGCCCCCTAATGTGATGCAATAGGAAATGCAGACCATCATTTATGTAGTACTCTTGTCATATTGTTTAACCTGTGCATTAATTATTTACTGCTCTGTAATAAATTCCTCAAAACTTAGCAGCTTAGAACAATAGTTTAAGGTACTAGCTCTCACAGTTTCTTTGCATCAAGAATTCTGACAGATCTCATCTGGAATAGCTGTCTCCTCCCCATGCCTACTCAACTGGAAGACTCAAAAGCTGGGAAATGGAATCATCTGAAGGCCCATTCACTGTCAGCTTGAGACCTTAGCTGGAGTTGTGTAACGTCTTCACCTCTAGGCTTCCTCACAGTGTGGTGACTAAGTTCCCAGTGTCAGCATCCCAGGAAACAGTGAGCCAGTCATAAGTCACGTAGCATGACTTCCCCCTTACTTCATTGGTCAGCTGTCAGTCACAAGCCCTTACCCACATCCAAGGAGAGCAAAGACCCCACCTCTCAGCTGCAGGAATGTCAGTCACATTTTTTAAAAAGGATGTGAGATAGGCTAAGTATCTTAGTGCAGCTATTTTTGCAAGATACAATCTGCCACAACCTGAATCTAATGATGAAGAAACAAGACATATCTGTAACACAGAACATTTAACAAGACAACTGGCCTGAACTCTTCAAAAAATCAATTTCACGAAAGACAAAAGAGGTGGTGTACATTCTATATCTGTCCAATAGAACTTTCTGTGATAATGGAAACAGTCCATGTTCATGCTGTTCAATAGAGTATCCATTAGCCACATATGACCATTGAGCACTTGAATTGTTGCTAATATGTAAGGAACTGAATTAAATTTTAATCGATTTCAATTTCACATGTGTCTAGTGGTTACCATTCTGTACAGCACTGGTACAGATTAAAGAAGGCCTGTTCTAAAGAGACAAGATAACTAAGTGCAACACATTGGCCTTGACTGGATCCTAGCTTAAACAAACAATAGAGATATGAAGGCAATTTTCAAATGATTGCAGAAATTTGAAAACAGACTGTATAGCTGATGATAGTATTCAATTAGTGCTAAAATTTTTGAGTATGAAAGTGATATAGTGGTTATGTAGGAGAATGTTCTTGTTCTTAGAAGATATATAATCAGTAATGAAGTGCCTTAATGTCTGCAGCCTATTAAAAATGGTTGGGGGCAGGGAAGTATATATACATGTATACATGGGGGTGAGGAAGAACGAATTCAAATATGGTAAAATGCTAATAATCAATGAATGTGGATGAAGCATATATGGCTGTTCACTGTATTATTCAATGCTTCTACAGATTTTTAATTTTTTTCAACTACATGATGCAGGGGAATTAAACTCTCTCCCTTCTCCAATACCTCTTATATAAACCACATTATCATAGCTTATGTGTTAATATTTTATAAGATGGTATTGTTATATCCCCTATTTTTTTTTATTTCATAGTAACCAACAGAGTGCTATAATACACTAAAAATGCCCCAAAAAACATGTTTTGATTAACTGACTGATTTTAAAAGAAACATCTATTAATTCCATTGGGAAGCTGAATCATTTCTTGTCAAATAAAGGTATATTATGCTTTGAAGGCAGCAATTAGCTATACTTTCATAATTTTGATCTGATTCAACACACCATTTTATGCAATAAAAATTATAATGACTACCCAGTATATTTAATATTTATCCATTAAGAAAGATACTAGCATTGACAAATTAAACCTTTATGTACTAGAAAGTCTTCAGTCTCTTAAACTTCAGTAGGGAAAACATAATTCCAATTGTGCTTTCATTATAAAATTATAGTTACAGATAGATCATATGTCATGTCACAAAACAAGTCTCAAAACATTCAGAAAACTTCAAATAATATCAAACAGCTTTCCTGACCACAAGGGAATGAAACAAGAAATCAGTAACAAGAGAAATTTTGGAAAATAGCTAGAGCAATCAGACAAGAGAAAAAAGGAAAGAGGGGAGAGGAGGGAAGGGAAGAGGAGAGAAGGGAGGAGAGAGGAGAGGAGAGGCGAGGCATATGAAAAGGTGCTCAACATCACTGATCATCAGAGAAAGGCAAATTAAAACTACAATGAGGCAAGGCATGGTCCCAGCACTTTGGGGGGCACAGGCAGGTGGATCATGAGGTCAAGAGATCGAGACTATCCTGGCCAACATGGTGATATCCCATGTCTACTAAAAATACAAAAATTATCTGGGAGTGGTGGCATATGCCTGTAGTTCCAGCTACTTGGGAGGCTAAGGCAGGAGAATCACTTGAACCTGGAAGGCAGAGGTTGCAGTGAGCTGAAGTCACGCCACTGCACTGCAGCCTGGCAACAGAGCAAGATTGTCTCAAAA
>NW_016107317.1:3745920-3783979 GCF_001604975.1 Cebus imitator
ACGAGATCCTTGCATGCTGGCAACCAACGGCAGAAAAGAGAGAAAGAAAAGAAACTACAGTAAGATATGATCTCATGCCAGTTAAAATGGCTTTTATCCAAAAGACAGACAATAGCAAATGCTGACAAGGATGCAGAGAAAAGGGAACCCTTGTACACTGTCGGCGGCAATGTAAATTAGTGCAATCACTATGCAGAACAGTTTGGAGGTGCCTCAAAAAACTAAAAGTAGAGCTACATTATGATCCAGCAATTCCACTGCTGGGTACAGACCCAAAACAAAGGAAAGCAATATATCAAAGGGATATCACACTCCCACATTTGTTGCACCAAGATTTGGAAGCAACCTAAGTGTCCATCAACAGATGAATGGATAAAGTAAATGTGGCACTTATTCACAGTGGAGAACTATTCATAAAATAAAATGACATCCTGTCATTTGCAACAATATAGGTAGAACTAGAAATCATTATGTTAAGTTAAATAAGCCAGTCAGAGAAAAACATCGTATGTTCTCAATTATTTGTAGGATCTGGAAATAAAAACAATTAAACTTATGGAGAGACAGTATAGAAGGATGGTTAGCAGAGGCTGGGAAGGTGGAGTGGGGTTATGGTTAATGGGTACAAAAAAATAGTTAAAAAGAATAAGTAAGACCTAGTATTTGAAAACACAACAGGGAGACTATAGTCAATAATAATTTAATTGTACATTTTAACATAACTGAAATAGTATAATTGGATTGTTTGTAACACAAAGGATAAATGCTTGAGGAATATATACCCCATTTTCCATGATGTGATTATCATGCATTGTATGCCTGTATCAAAACATCTCATGTACCCCCATAAATATATATACCTTTTTTGTACCCACAGAAAGCAAAAATACATAATTTAAAAAGAAAACGTTAAATGAAAGATTATGGTTAGTATTAATCACACAGACATATTTTAAAACAGGATATGTTGCTTGCGGTTTTTTTTTTCTAAGACAAACTGTAATCATACCTAGATAGGAAGGAAAATGAGTGTGTATGCTAATGCTTAATATCAAGTATTAACATAATCAAGGGAAAGGAAAATACCTGGATAGAAGGGAAAATGAGTGTATATGCTAATGCTCGATATCTGACTGGGTTCAAACACTAAACTTTCCAAGTTGGTAAAAAATAAATAAAAATACAAAGCAAGGCCATGAAATAAGGAATACAATATTCAACAACCCTAAAGGATGGCAAATGTGGGTCAATTCCAAAATAAATGGAGAAACTACACTAATCAGAGAATGCAGAAAGAACCTGACCATTGCCTTAGTCTTCTGACATGTATGTTTGCAGCAATAGAATAAGAGGCAGAGGAGAGTTGACAGCAAGGCAATTTGCCATCCTACACCACAATGACTGTGCCAGCTTCATAACAAGAGGCCTATGCTCCTTAATAGAAAAGACTCACAGATTCTCAACTTTAAATAGTGTTTATTAAGTATGCTGCTCTTATCTAGATGCTAAAATTAGAAAAAAATTAAACTCCAAAGGCTATATATGCACATGCTACAAAGCACTTTCCTTTCTCCATTCTGTTTCAGCCTGGTATGAAATTTTTATGTAGCCCTCCTAGCCAGTGTCCTACTCTAGACATAAAAATCACAAATTCCAGAATCATTTCACACACAGAACATACCTATCCAATGCCTCTCCCTCTAATTTATGTCCCCATAATTTTTTACAAAAGTATACAAATAAAATTAATTATCTCTCAAGTAGATTTCTTGCTATTATGAAAACTATGACTTGTTTTTTATTCGCAACAATGCTTGACATGGTATTCATACAAAGTTGGAATTTGAAAAATATTATATCACTGTATTAGTATGTTCTCACACTGCTAATAAAGACATACCCAAGACTAATTTATAAAGGAAAGGAGGTTTAATGGACTCACATATGACTAGCGAGGCCTCACAATCATGGCTGAAGGCAAAAGAAGAACAAAGTCACATCTTACATGGCAGCAGGCAAGAGAGCATATGCAGGGCAACTCACCTTTATAAAACCATCAGATCTCCTGAGACTTATTCACTGTCACAAGAACAGCACAGGGAAGACCCACCCCCATGATTTGATTACCTCCCACCAGGTCCCTTTCACAACACATGGGAATTATGGGAGCTACAATTCAATATGAGATTTGGGTGGGGACACAGTGAAACCATATCAATCAGTAAAGTTAGAAGGAGCTGAATGAGAAGTCAAGAGACAATCTGTTAAAGTCAACAGGGTTCCAGGCAAATTAAGAAATATTCCAGGAGAGGCAATATATCAGACAAAAGTTATCAGAACCAAGGACTGACTTTACGTAAATTGTAAAACCAACAGGCCTTTGAAGAACTTTTCTCTCTCTAAATCTATGACTATACAGCCTAAAGATTTTATTTTCAAGGCTTGATGAAACTTCAGCTAGATAATGTAATATCCGAACCTCTGAAGCCAGAAATTATACTTTATCAATTTAACTCTTTTCAGTCAATGACTACGTCTGATATCAGCAATTCTGAGGTGCTAGATCTCAAGGAAAGGGAAAGATTAAGTTAAGACAATTTAAGTAAAACCTTGACCTCTTCTTCCTTTAAGCTGTCATCTTGAGATAAGAACATCAGGTCTCATGCTTTCTGGGGAATGAGGATCTAATACAAGTAATTCAGTAAAAAACAAGTAGTACTTACAAACACTTTAAGCATTATCAATGTCAAATACAATATCACTCTCCAAAAACAGAAGACCATTAATCACTTTCCATTAAATTATTTTATATTGAAAGTCAGAACTTTTCTATAAACTGAGATTAATCATTGTTTAATGACATCAGGTTATAAATGATCTTAGAAGCCCTTGAAGTTATGGGACCATAGCCAACTTAGAATTCCCAGAGAAATCCAAAGAAAAAGGAGCAAAGCCAATTTTTAGCATTTTAAAGCTTTTTCAGTTTGCAGACCAAAACTCATGCCAGCCAGATTTTAACAACAGAACCTGAAAATAGTACCTAAATGAAACAAAATAAGCCTGTCTCCCAAAAAGTAATGCCTAGTAATAGAACCTTCACTTCATACATTATTTGAATACAATAAACTGTAGACTACAAGTAAAAGTCTCATGTATAAATACTACCAAGGGGCATGGGTGTGCAAATCCATACTTGCGTTTCTACCCATAACAACTGGTAATTTTTACATGCTGCTGAAAAAGATGTTACAGAAGCCAGATGTTAAAGAGTTTGAAAAATAGTCCCTTGCTGGGGCAAAAATAAATAAAAAAAGGAAAAAAACAACAACGGAGGCACCCAAAAAGAGAGGACAGGATCAAGAAACCACACCCCTTCAGCAGCTTTCAGTAAGAAAAAAAAAATTATAATTATTAAAATAAAATCATGAGATACTGAAATTATTGGGGCTACAGAAGAATAACTAAACAAAAACATTGCCAATAGAAACTGGAGAAAGAAATTTCTTCAGAAAAATAAACTGTGCAGTAAATTAGTGTTATAAGAAAGTGATTTTCAAAATGTCTACAGGGAGTTAAAGGAATTACTTTAAGTTAAAAGTCTTGTAAAAGGCAATAGTATTTTGGTTTTGACACATATCTACATTTGGAGAAAAGTTGTAACAGAGAAGAAAATACTCTTCAGTAATTTGTTTCAGTGTTTAAAAAAAAAAAAAAAAAAGAAAGAAAATTTTGGTCGGGCGCGGTGGCTCATGCCTATAATCCCAGCACTTTGGGAGGCCGAGGCAGGTGGCTTACCTGAGGTCAGGAGTTTGAGACCAGCCAGGCCAAAATGGTGAAACCCTGTCTCTACTAAAAATACAAAATATTAGCCAGGTGTGATGTCCAGCGCCTGTAGCTGACGCAGAATTGCTTGAACCCAGGAGGCAGGGGTTACAGTGAGTCAAGATCACACCATTGCACTCCAGCACAGGCAACAACAGCAAAACTCTGTCTCAAAAAAAAGGATAGCTTTAAGAAAAAAAAAAAAGAATATAATAATAATGACCATGAGACCCTTATCCTAGCTAAAGCTAAATGAAATTTATTTTCATCCAGACATAAGCATATAAAGTAAGGCTCTATGGGGTCATTCAAACAGATGTCTAACTTGATTCTTTGAAATAAGCCAAAATCAGTCATTACTACCAAAAGGAATGAGTCTAAATTCTATAAGTATCCATACCTATATTTACTCTATCTTTAAACAGCAGGTCTCAGATTTTAAGAGTCTCAGATTTATACTTTTGACAAATTCCATAAGCCAGTCAAATAGCAATCTCCGATATTTAAATATATAAATATATGAATGACAGTGATGATGGTGGCGGTGACGGTAATGATGATGGAGACAAATAATGACAGCAACTAACACTGTGTGTGGGCCTGGCAAATAGCAGCTAAAAATAAGAGATTGTATGACTACTAATATTTCACTCAAAAAATAATTATTTGTATGGTGAGGAAAACCTAAAGGATATTGTTCAAAATATATCCATGTTAATAAGTTTACAAATTGGAAGGTAAAAATATAGACAGAACCACAGAGTTCATCCCTACCATTTTCACAAATTATTTCTACAGAAGCAGACTAATTCTACTGAGGTCTGGTGACTGCTGCTCACCAATGGAATTCTATGCGGAAAAATGTTTCTGCTATAAAACGTTTTATTTTGAAGCTTTCTGTTCTAAAGCCACAACAGGTTACACACAGAACAAAGCCATTAAATGGCACAGTGGCATAAAATGAAACCCTTCTCCAGAAACACCCTACTGAATGGAACCCGGAAAGTTCACAGTATCAAGTCAGCCTTAGGCCATAAAGAAGTACTCTGTTACCAACACTGTTACTCTATTTTCCATAACCAGTAAACGAAATGCCCTATTCTTCCAATACAGNAGGAAGGGGTCCAGTTTCTGCTTTCTGCACATGGCTAGCCAGTTTTCCCAACACCATTTATTAAACAGGGAATCCTTTCCCCATTGCTTGTTTTTGTGAGGTTTGTGAAAGATCAGGTGGTTGTTGACACGTTGTGTTGACTTTGAGGCCTCTGTTCTGTTTCATTGGTCTATATCTCTGTTTTGGTACCAGTACCATGCTCAGGCAGCTTATTTTAATCCTTATGGTATTCAGTTACAATTCAATATTTACTTTTTTTTTTTGAGACAGAATCTTGCTCTGTAACCCAGGCTGGAGTGCAGTGGCATGATCTCAGCTCACTGCAATATCCACCTTCTGGGCTCAAGCAGTCCTCCTACTTCAGCCTCCTCAGTAGGTGGGACTACTGGTACGTGCTAACACAGGCTGCTAATTTTTTCTTGTTGTTGAGATGAGGTTTTGCCACATTCTCCAGGCTGGTCTTGGACTCCTGAAGTCAAGTGATCTGTCCACCTCAGCCTCCCAAAGTGTTAGTATTACAGGTGTGAGCCACTGCATCTGGCCTAACATTTACTTTTCGTATTGCTTTTTTGTGTTGCTATATCAAAAGCTTTGAAATAAAATTTTTACAATACTGTAAAAAAAAAAAAAAAAAAAAAATACAAAAAAAAAAAAAAAAAAAAAAAAAAAAAAAAAAAAGGCTTATATTCACCCACCTCTCTTGACAGTAAATATTTGTTTCAAACTGAGATATGTCTTCATCTCTGCTAAACATGGTTGTTAGAATACGGAAATTGAAATGGTTAGTGGCAACAGCTCTCCTTCCAGGAATACCTGTCAAAATACCCATTTGTCAGTTTTAAGCTGTCTGGAAATCTGTTTTCCCAACAGGATTTTGCAAAGCAAAAACATTTTAAGTAGAAAAATATATTACAGAATTGTCTTTCCCCAAAGAATAAAATAGATTTTTTGGTTGTTATCTTACAAATAAAGTTTTCCATTCAATTTAGAATAATATAAAGAAATGTTAAGTACTACCTTAGAAACTGAAATCATGCTTTTCTTCCATTGCAGTTAAGAATTAACCTAAGTAAAAACCAAGGACTTATAGAATATTAGGGTTGGAAGAAATCTTGGAGCTATCCAATTTCTTAAAAACTGTTCTGGCTTATACAGTTAACTACTGAATAACAATAAAGGGAGGAAAATGAAATTTAAGAATTTTAAGACCAGAGGTAGTGAGATAAGAGTTTCCCAACAAATTACCCTGAGTGTATAGTATTTACCAAATATTAATTAATGAGAATATCACTTTAGGAGTTGGTTTCTTAACACGTTAAGTCACAGAATTTTCAGAAGCTAGTTTTTTAAAAGGGAGAAAATAGAAGTTTTTTCAATATTATTCTCAAGCAAAATAATCTCCTTCTATCATAGTGGTAATTTGGCAATCCACACACATCTATACAGGGAAAAACTTTTTTTTCCTAGCCCAAATAGATAGATGGCTAACATTAAATGATATTGACAAATATAAAGTCACCTTAAGATTAATATCAAGGAAAACAGGATACAATACTAAGAAAAGATAAAAGCAGAGGTCTGGCACTCCGCAGATTTTCCAGGTTTAAACACCTTTTGATTCAAAAAGAGCCAAAACCATTTCTACATATTAATCAGACTATATTTTCAATATTTTACAGATGAAATTATAATCACCTGAGTTTTTAAAAAATAAAAATTAGGCACCAATACACTTACTCACAATTGCACTGGCAACAGTTCTTACTAGGTATTTAAAGCTTTGGGAAGAGACAGCCCCCTTCTTTTCCCATGTGCCCCCAAATCAGGCCTGTCTCTCTCCCTGTCACCCATAAAATCTCACTTTATGTTCTCCTAACCAGCATTGCATGAACTAACCTGAAAGAAAAGAACAGGAGTTCTCTGTCTATAGAATAATGTTGACAAAATAAATCTACATATGCTTAACAAAAAGCAGACTAAATAGATACAATCAGGCAAATATTGTATGTCATTCTTTCATCATTAACATAAAATTGTAATTCTACTTCTGTAAATTTTATCAATAGACTCTCAAAATAAATGCCACACGATATATACATATAACAACAAGAAAAAATATATGAAAAATGTATAAGCAAACTAGCATTACAGCTACTACTCAAATTTGGAAAGATTACACAAATATAAGACTCTCTTGTTGGCAAATATTAGGATAAAACATTTTCATAGAAACATCCTAAGTATATCTGGAAAGCAAAACATATTTAAGATATTAAGATACAATATATATTTATGATTTAAAATAATCTCTACATAATTATTCTGTACATCTTGAGAATATTCAAGATGCTATTGAATTTCTCCCCAAATAATGAACATCTCTATATAGTAACTCTATTTTCAGTCTTTTGTCCAACACTAGCATTCACGAGAATCTGATCACAGAGCAAAATAAATTAGACACAGTACAAAAATTTCCTGAACTTTCTGGCTAAAGTCACAGTTTATTATTTCTCAAATGTATTCTGCAGTTATGCTGATTTTATTCTTAGCAGTTGAATAATACCCAAAATAGTTCCAGTGTCATAATTATTTATAATCTTCATGTTTTTTTATTGTTTTGTTTTGTTTTTGAGATTAGGGTTTCGCTTTGTCATGCAGGCTGGATTGCAGTGGTATGATCTTGGTTCACTGCAGCCTCAACCTCCCGGGCTCAAGTGATCCTCCCACCTCAGCCTTCCTGAGTAGCTGGGACTACAGGCACACACCATCATACGCCATGGTTAATTTCTTTATTTTTTGTAGAGATACGGTTTTGTCATATTGCCCAAGTTGGTCTCAAACTCCTGGACTCAAATCACTTGGGCCCAGGAGCTCAAGGCTGCAGTGAGTTATGATCACACTACTGCACTCCAGCCTCCACAACAGAGTGAGACCCTGTCAAAAAAAAGAAAGGAAAGGAAAAAATAACATTATTCATACTATTAAAAAATATTTGTGATTATGGTAAGGCTTGGTAAAAACAATGCGCTAATGCATGGCTTTATAACCCCTTTTGGGTTTGGGTAATGAAATATCGAAAAGATCTCACTGTTTTATTAATACAAAACTTTTGAAAATTGTGCTCTAATGAGGGGAAAGGATAGAAAAGAGTGAGACTGAAAAAAATATCACCTTTGCTAGCTTTTTATTCCGAGAGCTCAGTTTCTTTGTGGAAAATGTTATAAAACTTTAAAACAATGGTTTACTTATTAAATCTGTGAGATGTTAAAGAGCATAATCATAGCCCACATTTAAAAGAATGGGTACTTTAAAAAATGAGCATGTTTGCCAGAAGGGTTTATCCTAAATAACAGAGTACACATTCTGATTGTCACCATGATTAAACTTTTTCAGAGTATTTCAATTTAGGTTCGGTAAAAACTGTGGTCAGTATTTTTATTCCTTTTCATATTGAGAGTTGGGGCACTACTGGTACAAATCTCAAGACACAAGACAAAAATTCATTTACTTCAGCATTTAACAAATACACATTGAGCTTCTATCACACAAAAGCACCAATCCAGGCTTTGTGGCCTGTCCAAAAGTAAAAATAAGATATGGAGGCTACCTTAGAGAAGCTTGATACCTGGTATCAGGTAAGGCCCATATATATATAAACTACAGTACACAAAAGAAAATAAGTGCATAAGAGATTCTGAGAAAAGATATTAAGTGGAGGAGGTACCAAAGAAAGTAGATTATTCTATAATGGCAGATAAACTGGACATTAACTGATAGACTGAGTTTGTATATGGAGATAAATTTAAAAGTTATTCCAAGTATAGACAAGAGGGACACTGAAGCAGAAACTGGGAAAACTGAAGTGTACAGATGGAAGTGTACAGTACCTCACTTTGCGTAATGAGTACTTTATAGGAAAGGGAGTAGTGGGGCTAAAATTAAAGAAAGTCACCAGGTTGTGAAGACCCTGAAAAGGAAACTCTGTTAGCAGTTTTTAAAGCAACAGACTGATATCATCTGAACTCAGCTTTACAAAGACTGATCTGAAAGTAGGAATTAACATGAATTAAAGTAGGACAGTAGGACAGAGGCAGATACAGAGACATTCAGGAGGCAATCGTTTAAGAAAATGGTCATATGGCCTTAAAATAGTGAAATACTGAACAGAAGGGGCAAAGGCTAGGGTTAACTTTAATGTGAAAGCAGCAGAATTTGGCAAGTAGTTGGATATGGCAGGTAAAGGAGAAGGGGGTCACGGATGTGTTCTTCTAATGGGCTAGAAATTCTCCCTATGATTGCACTGTACTCCAGCCTAGGTGACAGAGCAAGACTGTCTCTTTAAAAAAAAAAAAAAGAAAAGAAATTTTCTCTAGAACTGAACTATATTTGTAGATTATTCATTATAAACAATTATTTGTGGCAATATTGAGGGCTAATTTCAAAATACAAAAGAAAGGGGGAAAACTATTTTGTGTGATCTAATAAGGAACTCAAATGAGATTATCATAAAGATATTATCGCATATTTTGTTCATTCTTTTCTCCATTTTTAAAAAAGCTTTAAAAATGAATTAGAGAAAACATGGCCGGAACTCAACCAAGTGACAAAGAAAACACAAAACTCAAGTGTCATCTGATCCTAATTTTTCTTTTGAACTCCAGGCATTAAGCCACTGAATGTAAGAGTAAGCTTTATCTAAACACAAAGTGCAAACTATAAGAGCTGGAGAAATTGAACAGTATTGTAGACAAACTACATCTGTCTCACAATTTTACCTTCAGATGTGCTAGGAAAGAAGGCCAGTTAAATGGTCAAATAGTGAATGAATTCTGCTCAGCTTTTCTATCATAGTTTGTTTATATGTAGATCAGAGACTAGAATCTCAACAGCATCAAAACCTGTTTTAACCATTCATTCATTGAGCAAATATTTACAAAAAAAAACAACACTAAGTATATATTGTGCAGCCGTCATTGTGCTAGGGGAGAAGAGACAAAAGATTATTCAGATACGTTCCTTACTTCCAAGTGCTCACAGACTGGTTAGAGAGAAACACAAGTAAAGTAACCCATAAAAAGCAACAGAGTTAATATGAGATTCTATAATTTGGGCACAAAGAAGCGATGACTAATTTTTTTCTAGGAAAGTAATCTTTAAGCTGAATATAAAATAATGAGTAGTTTGCCATATGATGAGGTTGACAAAGAGGAAACTCCACACAGAGGGAACAGTATATATAAATTTACGGAAGAGTAAAGCTATGTGTGTCCGGGGAATTCCCATTATTACAGCATGTGTGGAGTAAAAAAACAAAAAAAAAAAAAAAAAAAAAAATGTGTCTGGAAAGAAGGGACTCCCTCACAGACAGCCTTCATTTGTACCACTCTAATGAGCAAACGAGGAA
The DNA here is from genome assembly GCF_001604975.1 of Cebus imitator. Classification (NCBI taxonomy): domain Eukaryota; kingdom Metazoa; phylum Chordata; class Mammalia; order Primates; family Cebidae; genus Cebus; species Cebus imitator. The sequence continues at coordinate 3,756,264 of NW_016107317.1, forward strand.
CCACTGAAGAATTTTAAGCAAGGTAGTAACATGATTAGCAGTGAGAGATGGAACAGGAGAGTGCTGTGTCAGCCATTTACAAATAAGAATCAAAAAGATTTGATGACTGATCACATAGAGGCGAGGCAGAAAAATGGGTAAGAAATAGAGTCCAGAAAAAATGCAGATTTGTAAGGTGGTCATTTGGATAAAAGTAACTCCATGTAGCGGGACAGAAAGAGATGAGGTGGCCGGACTAAAAGCGACAAATTTATTCTGGGAAATGTGAAATCTAAGAGGCCTGTTTGATATTCAGTTTCTGTCATAAATAGAGCTCGCAAGAGAGGCATCAGCTCAAGACCGGAGAGTAACTGTTCTAAATGAAACACTGAGGTCACCTAAGAAGAGAATGAAACTTAGGATGTAATATGAAATGGGATGAGGGATGAGAAAATAATTCCGGAAAAATCTAGAAACTTTTCAACTTGTGAGTGTTCTGAGAATGCACAAAACCATGAACTGAGGCACCCAGTGCTGCCAACAGATGGTGCTAGAACTTACTTGAGACTTTTACTTAGTAAGAATTTTGGATACCTATTCCCCATCCCAAGTAGCAGAGCTTCTAAATTAATACCTAAGTGTAGATGAATAACAAAGTGGAGGGAGATGTTAATCAGGAAAGAACAGTACCACCACCCGAGCCAAAGGAAGAGAATATTCCTTTTATTTAAAAGAAGGCAAAAATCACTACAAACACACATTTATTCAGCAAATAGACAGGTCTACAAAGTACCAGAAACCCTAGACGGTAAAAATTCAATAGTGAACGAAACACAGTTTATGTCCTCAAAGAGTTTACAGGTAAATGCTACAGCAAAATCGAGTAAAAACTAAACATTTTCCTTTTGGTTTAGCTTTTAGAAGACAGCAGGTGACCTACAGACATAAGCTCAGCGCCAGACACAGTGGGCTGAATAACGTAGGAGAAGTGAAGAGGAAACCATAGACATTAAGCTTCTCTTCAAGAATCATAGGTGGAAACAAGACAGAAATAAGGCAGCAGCAAGAGGATGTTAACAGACTATGTTCCATATATGCAGAATATCTCACCAAGACACATGTAAACTCCAAGAGCTTACTGTATACACATTTGAACAGAGGTACATATAAGAGAGAAGAATCACATTTTAAACTGACTCCATAATACATTTTGCAATAGAGGTCAGAATTATTGAAATTAGATTCTAATGTTATTGATGTTGATTATTAATTATTCTCTTACTATCCTCAGGTTTAAGTCAAGTTGAAAATTAGAAGGCAATCATGAAGCCACAAAATTTCAATCATCCTCAGAAGAAGAAGGAAATGAATGGGGATACCCTAATACAGTCTGGTATTAAATATATTCATGGGACCAAATGATATGTTAAAGGGAGATAGAGATATAAACTACTTTAGAACTGGGTTTACCAGCTCCTTCAAGACATGATGGAGAGAGATTAAAAAAAAAAAAAAGCTTTGGGGATAGGAAGAGAGACATGATGCAGTAGAAGCAGGTAAGTATTTTAAGTACAAGTGCTTATTAGAAAGAATAACGTGATATGAATAAGTCTAGCTGACATAGTCTGCATCAGTTTTATCACTCCAGCAAATCATCTCAGGACAACATTATTTTGACAGCATATGACATGAATCAAAAGCATATCATAGGGAGAAGAAAGAAGCTCCTATCTGTGTCTAGTAAACAGAGTGACAAGGTGGCAATCAGGAAAAGTCAATGTCTGACCAAATAAAAATAATTCACAGTGGTAACTATAATTCTCTCTCATTTTTGCAGTAGCTATTTATAAAATTTATAAGAAAGGCTAGAAATCTTTTATGACTTTAATAAACATAATCAATTACATGTATTCATAAATATTTGTTAAAAAAAAATTTTTTAAGCCTCATTTTCTTTAGATAATGGAATAACTGTCGCCAGAAATGTACAAACTATTTTGCTACAGAAAAGCAGGAAAATGATTCCACCATCTTTTACCAATATATTTAAACACTACCTTTGAAAAAAATTCTTCAACAATAACCAATTTTTAGTGTGTCATCAACTTTTAAAAAAAGATTCTCTGGAAATAATTTGCTTGAGCCACAAATAAGAAGGAACAACCAAAATGAGGAACCAGTAATTCTTTTCTTTTGGAAAAGAGGTGCTTGTATGCTACAGATTTGGTGAAACTGCAGAGGTGAATTTATATATCTACCACTCCTCCATCACCTCACCCACTGCCAACTTGCACACAGGCCTAGTTTTATTGAGGCAAAGAGTAAACAGCTCTTCAGTTAGGTAGACAGAACTTGGAAAATTATTAAATCACAAGGTTGCCAGGGGGACGCCAACCATCTGTCTAGTAAGTATGAATGACTTCCTCCTCCTTGTGATCCTGTGTTCTACAATGCTCAACCGGCAACATAAAGGAAAGGTTATAGGGTTTTTTTTAGTAATACTGACCAAAATATTTGGTCCAAATTACCAAGAAGGTGGGAAAACTTAGGGCCTTTTATTCTTCCACAGCCAACAAAGTAATCAATGATTTGACAAATATTTATCTAAAGCCTTCTTTGTGCATAGAAATCTTTTTTTAGTTCAGTGTATAATGGCACAACCCATATATGCTAACTTAGCATTTAAAGCAATTCTTGACCCTGCTAACAAACAATTAAGCTCCCTGCAGGGCAAATAAAGAAGTTTTTTGAAACAGATAGTTATGAATCTTTCATTCATAGTAGCTAACTGGAAACACATGAGCCAACCCATTGTGAGTATCATTTCAATGGTGTGTAATTTGAGAGGTGTGTTAGAATGCGCTTGGCTCCACTAAGGAAGGAGGAGTCTACATTTTTCTTGCTTGCAAGTGAAACGCAAAAACAATTTTGCAACTTGGCAATTCATATGGCAGTCTTAAAGTTACTCACATTCGAAATTCAAGACAATAGAATTTTCCCCGTCTCTAAGGCTTAACACTTTGCAATCAGCCTAAGGTGTTAAATATGACTTCATTTTATGAATAATGGGTTATTCACTCCCAAAAGTTTTCAGGAAAAAATACTGAATACTGTATATAAAAATGACCTAAACCACACTTGTCTGGCTGGTCTGATCTTAAACTGACCTCAATAGTTTAGAATCTTTCAAAGGGAGTACTGGTATACTGCAATTTTCCCCAGAGCTCATAAATAACCAATGTTCCTTTGTGGAAAATTGTAAAATACATGTAATTTGTAAATAGATTCATTTTATAAATCTACAGTATCAGTATTTGTAGAAAAACAATACAAAATGTGAATATCTTTGCATTTGAATAGCAAAAAAATGTGAATGGAAATTAAGAGAGGGGGAAAGCCAAAAAGATTATCCTTTGTTTTCTACATTTTTAATCCCTTACCTAGAACCTGATGCTTCTGTTAAGTTTTTATGCTTCTTTTCATTTAAGCGTCTAACATCACACAGTCCGTAAGGATAAGAATGCTGTGTATCTTGTCAGTTAGAGTAGTCTCATTATTTAGTACTAGCACTTAATAAGCACTTATTTAATATTTCTTTATTGAGAGATAAACTTCATTAACTGAAACCAAATTATTTTCTATTAGGTAAAGCTGTATATGTCCAGGACTGTTAGATCAAGAAACTAGATTGGGTTGCATTAAACCAACAGGTCTCATAATGATTTAGCAAAATTCTGACCTCATATATGCGTATCACAAGAAAGAACAATGGAAAAAGCTGAAATGAATCAAACAAGATCTAACACCACTACAACAAACAAAACTCACTTTCACATACAAAGGACAGCTAGATATATACTTTATTATATTCAATATGCATTTGTGTACACATTTCTCTCCTACAATTTTTCTTTTAAAAGAAATTTTTGCCCAAGTATTATCCTTTCCAGTGACTGGTATGGTTGATATCAGTAACAGAAATAGCAAGAATAATTAGAAAGGGAAGAAGCAGCAGCTGAAATGATCACAGTTAGAAGCTTTTGAATGTAATTTCAGGGGAAAATAATACACTTCTGGATAAACTAGTTTCTTTAGCCTTAAAAATTTAGCCATGTTCTCAAGTCAGCCCCTCAAAGGAGCAATCTGGTACTCTTTTGGAAGAGAGAAAAAAACAGCTGGCTTAGGTGAGTGACCTAATCTAAAAGCCTTCCCCTGAAGTTCATGTCCACTCTCAGGAACGAACTAACACAAACCTAGATGAGCCTCTATGCATTAGCAAGCATTTGTTACACCTAATGCCCAAAACTGATGTACACATTTGCCTAATAAAGTCAATGTTAGCTAGAAATATCTGACTCAATCTTGCAAGAACAGGAATTCCCATGTTCAGAACTCAGTCTTTTATTTTGCAGTTATTCATTGAATACTTATTTAATATACATTTAAATCAAATAATATATTCTTTCTTACAGCATATAATCAAAGTTCCCTAGATGTAGCTCATGAACAGCACAGTATTTGTAAAAACGGCTTATGGTTTCTTGAGAAATTTTACTGTTTCCCTCCGCCTCCTGGGTTCAGACAATTCTCCTGCCTCAGCCTCCTGAGTAGCTGGGATTACAAGCACGCACCACCATGCCCAGCTAATTTTTTGTAATTTTAGTAGAGACGGGGTTTCACCATGTTGACCAGGATGGTCTCGATCTCTTGACCTCGTGATTCATCCGCCTCGGCCTCCCAAAGTGCTGGGATTACAGGCGTGAGCCACCGCGCCCGGCTACCAAACTATTTCTATATCAGATTCTACCAGCACTGTTTTCCCATTTTACCACTGTATCCATTAGTTTCGAATCTTATTGAAACTTTCATATTTCCCAATAACAATAGCTTGATTACAGCAATGACTTTGAAAACCATAAACATAACACAAAATGTAATTGGTAGCCATTGGCTTGGTAGTCTTTTACCCTGCACTCCAATGAGAGCTGACAAAATCATTTGTCCACTATTTCATTAGCTGCCTGGCAGAGAGAAAAGATGGAAATAATTAGAGATAACAGATATAGGTGGAGGAAGGACACTGGAGGTAAGACCAAGAGACTTTTACATCTATTTTAAGACTCTTTACAATGCCATGGAGTAGCCTATATAAAATTATTTTTATAGTATATAACTCAAGGTATATTTTAATTCAAATTCTAAAATTACCTATAGTGATAAGGGGCACCTACAAAGTAAAATGTCAAAAAAGAAAACCCACAAAAAACCTAGCAGCATATGTTCTAATATATGAACAAAACCACGGTGGGCTTTCCGAATCAGTATAAAAACTGAATGGTGTTATCAAAAACGATGAGTTTGGGTCCTTTGTAGGGACATGGATGAACCTGGAAACCATCATTCTCAGCAAACTGACAGAAGAGCAGAAGATCAAACACCGCATGTTCTCACTCATAGGTGGGTGTTGAACAATGAGAACACATGGAACACAGGGAGGGGAGCACTACACACTGGGGTCAGTTGGGGGGAAATAGGGGAGGGACGGTGGGAGGTGGGAAGCTGGGGAGGGATAGCAGGGGGAGAAATGCCAGATGTAGGTGATGGGGAGGAAGGCAGCAGATCACACTGCCACGTGTGTTCCTATGCAACAATTTTGCATGTTCTTCACATGTACCCCAAAACCTAAAATGCAATAAAATAAATAAATGGGAAAAAAAAAACTGAATGGTGTTAAGATGCATTCCAGTTAAAGTTAAGCACTGTAAACACATTTATTCTGGACTAGATTTCACTCTCTTCATAATGAGGTTTTACTATTTCCAAAATCACTTACTTACTACCCAAATAAGGTAAATCACTTACTTCATCCCAAATAAGGGATGAAGGCTTCAATCCCTCCTTTGTTTCAAACTGCCTAGCAGCCTAAACTTAACCTTCACTGTCATAACCACTATGAATGTCTCTTTTATTCAGACTTCACTCCCCATGACTGAGATCTCACCAGGCAGTGAGTAAGAGTTAGAATAGTAATTGGAAAGCTATTAAAGTTATGAAAAAATCCACTTTTCTATTAAAGCCATCTGAAGATTGAAAAAGGGTGTCAGAAGAGAGCTAAAGGAGAAAAAACAGCTGGGAGGAGGAAAAGAATTAGGGAAAGGCGTGATGAAGGAAAGCCCACATGGTTATTCATCTACTTCAAGAGTAGTAGAAGACTCTTTTTTTGACAAGACCATGGAAAGTTAGCAAGTCTCAAGATGAAGCTGAAAAATGTGAAATGTAGACAAAGTATATGGATGTTGTAGGAACTAGGGCTGAAACTTTTTGTTTCAACAGTTTGGGTAAGAAGTGTAAAAAAAATAACATAAAAAGAAATATGATGCTTTAGACAATTTATTCTGTAATTCTGCAAAGATAGCAAACAGACAAATATATAAAAAATATAGACCTGATTATTCCTAAATTTAAATGAAGTTATAATTCTTCAAATTCTTCTTACACTTACTGTTCAGGGTTGGCCATCATGGATTATTCATCTTAAAATAGAAGTGGTAATACTTTAAGCAAATCTGAGAATTAATGCACACTAAAATCTTTAGAGGGCGATTTTCAGCAATGATTAAAACACTCTGAGACACATTCTTCAGGCATATGCATTAAACCCACACCTTTGCATGCATGAGTATCATGTGAATAATGCTACAAGTATTGGACCAATGACCAGATTTTTATCACAGTAAGGATTCCGTTGCTGTTAAATTATTCAGAATCTAACAAGTCCTCACAAAGGAGCTAAATAAAAGAACTACTGACAAAATTAATGTTCTCTCAACTAAAAGGATCTTGATGTGTAAAAAATAAATAAAGAAAGAAAGAACACTGCAGTTTATAGTACACAGGACTTTTTTGAAAATAGACAACACAATGAAGGTTCTGACATTACAGATAAACACTACAACAATAAAGACAACTCAATCTGAAGATAGGGTTTCAAAAATCAACATTCCTGGATTAAAGAATAACATTTGTAAACTCCCAAATATGTATAGTTTGTCATAAAACAGTTGAAGTTCTGAAAACACTGCAAAGAGAAATTGGAGGTTACTTACACATGCATATAAACATAAACAAGCTGCTCATGCCTTTTTTGCTGGAATAAAGGTAGTACATCTACTTAGAGGTAGTTATGTTTTCATTTCTTCCATATGTGAAAGAAACTATCAAATGCAGAGTTTGCATGCCCAGACAGAAAATAAGTCATCCATTTACCAAGTTGCTCACAAAATGAATTTCAAGAAATACAAGCCCCCAAAACAGAAAGCAAAGCAAGATTTTAAAGTGTAACAGACTATTGACTAGCAAAGCAGTTAAATGTATCTTCTATCTCTATCATCAAAAGTATATCTTTCTTTAAATTCTAAAAGAGTACTTAAAATCATCTTATTGTACATTCAGGTCTAAAATTACCATCAACTTTAAATGTCAAAATTATTGTAGAAGATTAGATAAATTGTATTCAAGGTCTTTTCAAAAGAGATAGATTTTACACATATTTTTACTTGCAGCTTGAAACAGGACCTCCAATTTCACCCAAAACATGCAAGTTATCTTTCTTAAATTCCTCATAATTACTTCAGTATCACAGGACTGAAAAAGAACACATGAATTTATTTGCTACATAAAGAGCTATATTTAGAAAGCCATATGACTAGAAGAGAAGATTCATGCAATTCTTAAACAGATTTGGTATCTTTTTTATTCTCTTCTGATACAATTAGTGAATACTCTATTGTATTGTTACTTACAAAAATGAAAAATAACTGCTTATTCAGTTCTTTCTAATAATACTGTAAGCTCTGAATGTGGGAATGTGCAGAATGTCCCACCACTCCCATCATGCCAACCTATTCTGCACATGTCAAACATACTCATCTTTTTTTTTCTTTCTTTGAGACAGAATTTCACTGTTTGTTGCCCAGGCTGGAGTGTAGTGGTGCAATCTCGGCTCACTGCAACCTCTGCCTCCCAGATTCAAGTTATTCTCCTGTCTCAGTCTCCCAAGTAGCTCACCTGGCTAATTTTTGTATTTTTAGTAGAAACAGGGTTTCAACATGTTGGCCAGGCTGGTCTCGAACTCCTGACTTCAGATGATCCACCCGCCTTGGCCTCCGAAAGTGCTGGGATCTTTATAATTGGAGAGAGATGAGTGTCTTGCTTTGCCTCAAAAATTCACTCTATGAGACTCAAACATCACCTTCCCCAATAAAGACTTTTCTGACTCCCTCAGCCACAGTGAGGCTTTCCTTTCTGCTATGTGCTGGGATACACACACATACACAAACACACACACACACAGAAGCACACACACTTTTCATTTAACATACTCCACTTCTTAGATAAGAAAACCAAGGCAGATAAAGTCTGATTCCAAAGTCTCTTGTTTGTTTTTTTTTTAATATATACTTCCTTTAGCTCCACACTACTAAAACGGTTGTCTGGCTGCCTCCATTCTCTAAGCCCCTGACAACAAAAGGCAGAGATCCTATCTTACTCAGCTTCGTATTCCTAGCATCTAGCACAGAGCAGATACTCAACAAACACTCAACAAAAGATGAATGAATAAACAAATGAAATGTAGTAATGCTCAACTTCCTCTGTGAAGAAAACTCACCCCCGTTTAAGTATTTACATTAAAGTATGATAATAAATGCTAATTTCATTCAGCAAGCCTTTCGTGAGTATGTCATACATGGTGTATTGTGCTGCACTACCTTGGGAAATTTAAAGATAACTGATTCAGTTCCCTGCCCTTGAGCAGCTTTAAATCCAGTGGGGGAAAGGCATAAACAACTAGCTAATGCTACCATTACCTGTTTTATTTTGACTAATCCCCACAAGTTTTTCTCTTTAAAACAACATCATTCTTTACAACCATGTTCCATCGTCACACACCTCTGGTCAGTGGGATGTAGACAGTCAACAGAAAACAAAGCTAGAAGAATCTTCGTGGAGCTTAAATATACAATCTTTTTAGCTATTCTTAATTAGCTCAGTAATCATATAAAGAAGAGAATATAATTATATAAAGAAAAGAATATAATTAAGGACACCCTGGTATCATCCTTGCCCTTTTTCTTTTATAAGTGGCAGCACGACCAAGTGGAAAGAGCATGGATTTTGGAGTCTGGTCAGGGTTCTCATCCCAGTTCTGTCCCTTTCTCCCCATGTGTGACACAAGTTGCTTTATTTTTCTGAGCCTATTCCTTTATCTGTAATTCAGAGATAAAGAAACCTATTGGCCAGGCACAGTGGTTCACACCTGTAATACCAGCAATTTGGGAGGACGAGGCAGGTGGATCACGAGGTCAGGAGTTAGAGACCAGCCTGACCAACTCAGTAAAACCCCATTTCTACAAAAATACAACAATTAACTGAGTGTGGTGGCATGTGCCTGTAATCCCAGCTACTCAGGAGGCTGAGGCAGGAGAATCACTTGAACCCTGGAGGCAGAAGTTGCGGTGAGCCGAGATCGCGTCACTGCACTCCAGCCTGGGTGACAGAGTAAGATTCCATCTCAAAAAGAAAAAAAAGAAAGAAACATGTCTGAAACGCCTCTTGTAAGAGTTAAAGGAGATACTGTGTGTAACACCTGCCACACAAAAGGTACAATTATGTGAGCCACTCCACCTGCTGCTTGAAGACTACTGGTTCTAACTTTAGTGCAACAATATAAATATTTCTAATCCTGTCTTACTCTGTTTTCTGTTGCTTATAACAGAATACCTGAAATGGGTAATTTCTAAAGAAAATGAATTTATGTCTTACAGTTATGGAGGCTGCAAAGTCCACAGTCGAGGGGCTACATCTGGTCAGAGCCTTCTTGCTGGTGGGGACTCTCCAAGAACCCCAAGACAACACAGAGCACACATGGCAACGGAGCTGAGTGTGCTCATGTACCCACTCAAGTCTCTCCTTTTCTTACAAAGCCACCAGTCCCATTCCCATGATAACCCCTTAATCCATTAATTCATGAACGGATCGATCATTTCTTACAGGCCTCACCTCTCAACACTGCCACATGGAGGATGAAATTTCAATGTGAGTTTTGGAGGGGACAAATATGCAAACTATAGTACACTACAATGTCAATAACACAAAATGTATACCAAAAGAGAGGTACACTTGACCTTTGAAAACACAGGTTTGAACTACATGGGTCCACTTATAAACAGATTTTTTCTTTTCAATAAATACATTTGGAAAACATTTTAGAGATTTGTGACGATTTAAAAACACACAGGCTGGGTGTGGTCGCTCATGCCTGTAATACCAGCACTTTGGGAGGCCAACTTGGAAGGCTTGCTTGAGCCTAGGAGTTCAAGACCATCCTGGACAACACAGACAGATCCTGTCTCTGCAAATAAATAAATAAGTAAATAAATAAATAAATAAATTAGCCAGGCCTGCTGCTGGTACATGCCTATGGTTTCAGCTGCTCAGAAGGCTGAGTGGGGAGGATCACCTGGGCCTGGGAAGCTGAGGCTGCAGTAAGCCCAAGATTGTACCACTGCACTCCAGCCTGGATGACAGAATGAAACTGTCACAGCCTTTTTTTTAAAATAAATAAATACAGTAAAAACACAGACAAACCATGTAACCCGGATAACAAAAAACAAATTAAGAAAAAAGGTATGTCATGAATGTGTAATATATATAGATAGATACTAGTCTACTTCATCATTTTATGGCAGTAACCATTTAATTTTTTATTAAAAAAAACTAAATGTATCAAAACTTATGTGCCCACGCACACATACAATACACGGTATCATTCGCAGTCAAGAGAAATGTAAACAAATGTAAAGATGCAGTATTAAGTCCTAACTGCATAAAATTAGCTGTAGTACACACTGTACTATTTTAATAATTTCATAGCCACCTCCTGTTGTTACTGTAGTGAGCTCAACTGTTGTGTGTATCTGCTTAATCCACTGTGTGATGTTAATCATCTCCGTGTGAGCAGTTCATTTCTCTGGTAAATTGCATATCACAGTAAAAGGTGATTTCTCACTGTTCTCTCGTATTTTTCATCCTGTTTAGGACAATACCATAAACCTTGAATGAAAATATTCTGCTAGAGATGCTGGAAATGCTCCCAAGGAACAGAGAAAAGTTATGACATTATGAGATAAAGTTGAATTGCTTGGTATGTACCATAGATTGAGGTCTGCAGCTGCAGTTCCCAGCCCTGTCCTTTCATTCCCCACCTTGTCAGATGGAGGATTCATCTTGTAAACAGACAACACCTTACAATATCATTAAGTACAGTATAGTACTATAAATGTATTTTCTCTTCCTTATGGTTTTCCTAATAAAATTTTCTTTTCTCTAGCTTACTTTATTGTAAGAATACAGTATATGCATAACATACAAAATATGTTAATATATTCTGTTATCAGTAAGGCTTCCAGTCAACAGAAGGCTTACTAGTTAAGTTTTTGGGAAGTCAAAAGTTATACACAAATTTCCAACTGGGCAGGGGTCAGTGCGTCTAACCCCTGCATTATTCAAGGATCAACTGTACTTGAAAAAAGCCACTTGTAGCAGGAAAAAATAGCATGGGAAAAGATTCAAGACCATATAGTTAAGTCTCAGATTTCCAGCTGGTATATACATCAACTGCCTCTTCTCACCATACAACCTCCAAATCCTTTATTCCAGATCCTTTTTGTGAAAAATCAAACTATTATTTCCTATGATAAGATCTAAAAGAACTGACAGATGTTACTCTATACTAACAATTCCATTTTCACAAAGAAGAATCTCTGAGTTAGAAAAAAAAAAGAGGGAAATGAATTATGTACAATGTCTAGGCACAAATCTCAGCACACAGTACATGCTGTATTATATATTAGTTTCCAAGTCATTTCTCAACTGTTTACAGTAAGTAATTTTACAGAACATGTAATAAAAAAATTTAATAAAAACATTTTCCTTTCAATTCTAAACCTAATTTATAATCTGTTAATTTAAAAATCACATTTAGTTGTGCTGGTACAACTAGGAATCCATATGCAAAAAAAGTTAATCTAGACACAGACCTATATCATTCATAAAATTAACTCTAAATGGATCACATACTTAGATGTAAAATGCAAAACTATAAAACTTCTAGGAAAAACACAAGATAAAAACTAGATAGCCTTGGCAATGAGTTTTCAAATACAACACCAAAAGCCTATCCATGAAATTGATAAGTTGGCCTTATTAAAATTAAAGACATCTGTTCTGACAAAGACACTGTTAAGAAAATAAAAAGACAAACCAAATGGGAGAAAATATTTGCAAAACACATATCTGATAAAGTGCCTGATACAAAATGTATAAAGAACTCTTAAAACTCAACAATAAGAAAACAATCCCCATTAAAAAGTGGGTAAAAGATATGAACAGCCATCACATCACAGAAGATGTACAGATGAAAAAGGGCATGTGAAAAGATGTTAACATCATACATATGTCATTAGGAAACAGCAAAGTAACAATGACATAGTATTCCACACCTATTAGAATGGATAAAATTTAAAAAGCTGACAAAATAGATGCTAGCAAAGACATCGGGCAATAAGAACTCACATGCACTGCTGATGAGAACGTAATAGTACAGCCACTTTGGAAAGCAGTTTGGCAATTTCTTACAAAGCAAACCATAATCTTACCACATGATCCAGCAATTGCACTCCTAGATATTTATCCAATGATATGATAACTTATGTCTACCCAATAAATTCATAGCAGCTTCATTCACAGTTGCCAAAAACTAGAAGCAACCAAGTATCCTTCAATAGGTGAATAAACGAACCATAATATATTTGATAATGACAAAAAGAAATGAGCTATTAAACCATAAGACGACATGGATGAACCTTAAATGAGTATTGCTAAATGAAAGAAGGCAGTCTGGCAAGGCTATATGATTCCAATTATACAACATCTGGAAAAGTCAAAACTAAAGAGACAGTAAAAGGATTCATGGTATTCTGGGAGAGGGGCTGAAGGAGGTGATGAGTGAAGCACAAAGGATTTTTAATGTGTTGAAACTGTTCCATATTATACTATGATCCTATAAGGATAGACACATCAAATTATGCATTTATCAAAACCCAAAGAACTTCACGGAACAGGATAAACTTTAATGTATGCAAATGTAAGCAAATTATTTAGAAGGTCAAGGAATTCCAAGGTGGAATGCAGATTGTAACAAAGAAATCTAACTGTATTATAAATGTGTGCAACAATCTCACTAAAAAGGATAAGAGGAAAGGTGCATAGCTGACTACCTCTAGAAATGAGTAGAGACTGTGAGACTAAAAGCTAAAGCAAGAGTACAAAAACACTGTACTCTTGGTGCTACAGTTGTTTCCCATGGGATCACAGGTTAACAGTTCCAATACTGCTATACATCTATGAGAGAAATGAATGATTAAGCAAATGTATGGCAGACGAGGCAAGCCAGGTTTCTTCTCACTGTTGGAGTAAGTTTAAATACAAACAAGCGGAGAAAGCTATAATGATACCTGTGGTAATGAATTAGCATTACAGACATAAATATAAATTCATAGTTAGTTTAATATGGATTCAAAATGTTACATTAAAAATGTGTACAGATATGTTCACATACACAATGTATTTCCTGCTTTGTCACATGAGAGAACCTAGAAGCAATGACACTTCAGTAGCAACAAGCACACCTAGCACCCAGATCTTGGTTTCTAATACCATTCCCCAACAAAATGATCCAGATTCCTTGGAGACATGACTGATTCTAGGACCATGATAAGATATATACAGATGAACCTAGAGCATCTCATAGTACCAGAAAGTAAGGAAAAAACTCATAATGATGGTAGTATGTCAAAGAGGCACTGGAGCCAAGCTGTAACAAAACAAAGTAGCATTGGATTATAACCCAAAATATTTAGATAGATAGATTTATATTTATATTATATGTGTGTGTGTGTGTGTGTGTGTATACACATATATATCTCCATGAGTCCAGAACAAAATAAGTATGAATTGAGTGAATAAACAAATGGAGGAGAAGAGACAAATCTCCCATGCATAAAAAAATCCAAATAATTTATATAGATATTCCACCCTCAAAGGGGGAAGCATAACTCTCTACTCCTTAAGTATGGGCTATACATACACAGTAACTTCCTTCTAAGAGCACAGCATGAAAAGGGGAAAGAAAAGTAAAGAAACCTCATAAACATGACCTCAGCCAGGTGATAAAGATAAGTATCACAGTGACAAATCATGTCGAGAGTATATACCCTTGAAATGACAAGATGAAAAATGGCACGTTACTTCTGTGATCTTCCTACCAAAAACCCATAATCACAGTCTAATCATGAGGAAATACATTAGGTAAATTCCGATGAAAGGGCATTCTACAAAATACCTGACCAGTACTCCTAAAACATCATCAAAAACAAGAAGTCTAACAAACTGTCACAGCCAAGAGGAGCCTAGAGAGGCATGACAACTAAATACATGTAGTGGTGTCCTGGATGGTAGGGTCCTGGAACAGAAAAAGGACATTAAAAATTAAGGAAATATATTTTAAAAAAGTATAAACTTTGATTAATAGTAATGTACTGATACTGGTTCATTAATAGTAACGAATACTAATACAAGATATTAATAAGGGAGTAAGTTGCTATCGGGGTACATAGACACTGTATTTGTAGCTTTCCTGTAAATCCAAAACTTCTAAGAAATATGGCCTATTGTTTAAAATGCCATTTAAGAATGCATCTAGAAAATACTGAGAAGGTTGTAGTAAAGCACTGAAGACCCTCACACTTTCTTACATATATTCAACTTAAAATGTTTGCAACTATTCCACTGCAGAATTTTTCTTACAAAAATATTTTCAATCACTAACAGCTGCAAACAATTTCATGTAGTATTAATAATTCCCAGGAGGGATTTACTATGGCCAGAGTACTTTAATTAAAATTCCACTTTTTCCCCCTGACATACCTCTACAGATGTCCAAAAGATTGTAACCTATCATTAACTTATGTTGTTTTGTGATGATCCACGTAACTACCGAGTATGTTTCATACAACTCAGAAAATCTGAGTTGTATGTCAGTACTCCATAAATCAATGCTAAAATATTCATCCAATAGAACTTCAAGTATTTAAAGAGACAACTTTTAAAAAGCTATCATTGCTTCTCAGCCTTTTGGCTAAGATCAAGTGTAAAGAGCTATCATTTCCTATTCTGGATACTATGTTTTCTTATACAACCCTTGGTTCAAGTGAGCTGCTGCAAAATTAAAAGACGTAAGTGAAAGGGGAGAGTAGAAAGAAGAATAAAAAGCAGTAGGGGAAAGGGTGTGAAGTAGAGTGTAAGAAAACAACTAGGATTTGGAAAGTAATAAATACAAAGTCGAGTGTAGCAAGCCTATGCCATAGCATAGAAAAGAACTAACATCTGAAAAGAATCAGTATCTATAAGATCTTGAAAGCAGGAAAAAGCTAGAATAAAAACAAAATGAATCTTTATATTTGATCACAAACAAGCAAAGTGTTCAAAATTACACATTAGCTTCCTCATAGGAAACAAAAGAAACATCACCCTATTAAGAGTGGGGCTATTAATAGTGTAAGTTAAATTACACTTACTGGAAATTACTTATATATTTATATATATATATATATATATATATATATATATATATATATTCAATGACATTGGGAAGTGAAAAAAAAATTACAAAGACAATGTACCAAGTCTGTGAACAGTGGTTATCTCAGAATAGTAGAATTAAAAGCAAATTTTATTTTCCTTATTTTTTCCTGCTATGAAGTGAATGACTTGTGGTGGAATTTTATAGCCTCAATCTGTGTATTCTGCACTAAAAGCATTCTATTAACACTATTGTATTTGTGATACATTCCATCTTACCATTTATGTGACAATTCTATACTGTTTTAATTTTCAAATTGTAAATAGAAGCATGAATTCGTGACCAAAAATTTTCCACACCAGCAACTTAAGAAGTACAGCAGCACGTTTAGAAAATTCCGATCCCAAACAACAAATCTATACTAGGAGAGAGACGATTGCATTGACTTTAATTCCAATAGACTCACTAATACATGATCTACATTACTAGTGCTCACTTTCCAAAACCCAAGCAGCTGGGAAGAATAAAGTCCCTCCAATGAAAACAAACTAGAGGCAATGCACAACACAGTGACTCTTATTTTTTCAATATAAAGAAGCCTGCCCAGAATCCTAACTCTATTTCCCAAAAATGACAAAGCCAAAAAAATCACACTCCTGACACACACATCTAAAACCAAGTTTTATCTGAACTCATCCTAACATATTAGCTCTTCTACCTTCCCCTTACTAAGTCAAGAAACCTTGAAAAGAGAAGCACTTATACATTTCACTGAAACATATTTTGTAAAGGAGGATTCTAATTCCTAATGCTTCCCCGCTCTAGATGTCTACGGATTTCAAATCCTGAAACCAAGGCGTCCTGCCCCCCCGCGAGATTCCAACAGTACTACGGGCGCTATGGGAGGAGGAGGAGGAGGATTTGAGAAACACTGCAGGAGAACGATCGGTGCAATGATTTTGCAAACAGGTAGTCCTAGGAAGAAAGTAAAAGTGAGAACATGGGATAGAGCAGCGGTACATGGGTGGGGAAACCCATTCCAAATGCATGAACTGACCACGACCGGAGAATGGCCGTCTGTCTTTCCAAAAGTAAAATGGTGAGTAAAGTGGAGCAAGCTAAGAAAGTCAACAGCAATTAGGAATTGAAAACGATTCCGAAACGATGAGCTCGCTTAATTCGAGGGGGTAAACGAGGGTGGGACCCTGCCCTAAAGGGTCATTTTGAAAAGAACCCCTCCCCATTCGAGGCGGGTGGGGAGAGCAGCTCACAAACCCCAAGTCTAAAATAATAAGCCGAGATCGGGATACTCGGTCTGCAGTCGCCTGGCGGACCAGCTGAGCGCAGGTGTATCTGTCTGCGGAAGCTCAGGTTACCAGGATCACCACGGGGCCACAGCGAACCCTCCGTGCCCAGCCTTCGGGAGTCCCGGGCGCGGGTCTGCACTGGCCCCGCGGCTCTCCCGGACCCGGCGCGCGGACGCCTCCGGCCGCAGCGCCCTCGCGCACCTGGCTGCCAACACCAGTTGAAAGCAGTCAAAGTGAAGGGAGGCGGTCGCGGCGCCTGGCACCGCTCCGATCCCAGCACACAAAGGCGGATTTTCAAAACCGAGAGAGAGTCGAAGCCGCCGGACCCCCTGACCGGCGCCTTTCGCCAAGGGGCTCTTACCTCGGATCCGCCCTCGGGGCCGCGGCTTTCCCCGGAGACGCCGCGAGCCCAGGCGAGGTGGGAGGCGGCCGGGAGAAAGCCCCACAACCTGATCCGCGCCCCGCCAGCCGTCCGCCAGCCGCGGGGCCGCCTCCTGCGCCCAGCTGAAGAGAAGCGATCTCCGAGGCGAGCACAGCGCCGGCCTCGCGCCGGGAGACACCGCCTCGCTCGCCGCTGCCTGTGAAGTCTGGAGCCGCCCGCCGGCTCGCGGCCAGTGCCAGCCGCGCGCCGCGCATGCCCAGTGCCCGCGCGAGGAGCGAGCGAGCGAGCTGGGCCGGCGAGCGCGCGCCGCGCGGCCAGGAACGGGATCCGCTCTCCGGGTCTTGGCGGCAGCCGAGCCTCGGAGTTTGGTCTACTCCGGCGCCGGAGGCTAAGCGGCCGAGGAGGCCGGGTGGGCGGGAGGGGGACCGGAGGAAAGGAGACTGGGCGCTGAGCTTAGTTATCAAGACTGCGATCAAAGTCGGAACAAGGCTGCGAGCCGCCGACGAGTTTTCAGAAGTGCCCTAGCAGGACCGACTAGCCGCCTGGAGGCGCGGGAAGCGGCAAAGAGCGTGCAGAGAGCTTCGCCCCCGGCGAGGAGGACGCCCCGGGCGGAGGGAGCCAGACCCAGGGTCTGGCTGCACAGCTCGTAACCGCTGCCCTATGGCGGCAAACAAGCCGCACCTAAGGACCAGCCAGCCTTCCTCTTCCGCCTCTGGCCCTCGGACCTGTTTTCCCCTTTTTGTCACTTTCCTCTTTTTTTTTTTTTTTTTTGTCTTCCTAATCCATGCGGTAAACTGGTGGTGCCCACGGCCCTCCATCGGGTCCCTGGGAGTCTCCCAACTGCTGGTCCTTAGTGCCAGCCTGCAAGCCCAGGCCCGCCTCGCCCGGCTGCCTGGGAGGATATGTTTCACGAAGCTCTTGCCAAAAGCCCTGATGTGGTTTGAAGGCTTTTACTTTGTGCCTCTCGTACCTTAACCAACCCTCATAACTTCCTCTCCGAGTAACCCATGGGGCCTCTAAAAGAGAAGTCCATCTTCTCAAGGACACTGTTTTCTCTCTTAAAACCCCTCATTGCCATAGCTACTCGCCCTCCACCCTCCCATGCTGTCCTAACTTCAAAGTCAGTTGAGCTCCAGAAGTCAACGAAAGCCTATAAATTAAATTTGGTTAAGAGAGATTGGACCTGCTTACTTTGTGAAGCAAATAAAAGCACAGTCAGGGAGAAATGAGATAACAGGCCGAAGGGGACATGAAAATCATTCTAAAAGTTGGAATTGATCTAACGGCTAAGTCCAATCCCCTATTTTAGTGGGAATCCTCTCTCCAATATTTCCACCGGACCGCTATCCACTTGAACATTTCCAGTGTTGGAAGTTTCTATTTTTATCGTTATATATAACTATGATTATTTGTTGAGTATTTACCTATGCCAGGAACCAAGCAATTTACATGCATTATTCCTAGGCCTTAAAATGAGAATAGCCTTATTATGCCTATTAAACACGTTAGGAAGATGAAGCTCAGAAGTTTCCTTCTTTTTGCCAAAGCCAATGCTGACGCCAGAATTAACAGCCAGGTCTGCGTAACACCAAAGCCTGTATCATTTATGAACATCAAATCAATTCCTCTAACACCACTGGTCTTTGTTCTGCCCCTAGGAAGCACACAAAATGAATCTCTTTTTTGTTTTTTTTGGAGACAAGAGTCTCGCTGTGTTGCCCAGGCTGGAGTGCAATGGTGCTGTCTCTGCTCGTTGCAACCTCCGCCTCCCAGGTTCAAGCGATTCTCCTGCCTCAGCCTCCCGAGTAGCTGGAACTACAGGCTGTGAAACCATGCCGGCTAATTTTTTGTATTTTTAGTTGAAACGGGGTTTCACCATGTTGGCCGGGCTTGTCTTGAACTCCAGACCTCTTGATCCGCCCACCTTGGCCTCCCAAAGTGCTGGGATTATCGGCGTGAGCAACCACGCCTGGCCAAATCTCATTCTTACAGACACTGCAAGCCTTGAAATATTAGGAGCAACTATTAAGTAATCAACAGATCTAATACATTTCTTCAAAAATTCTCTTTTCAGTGTTTTTTCAAATAATATAGAAAGCTGTCATCGTCACACTACTCACCCTGCTTTGAATGTGTTTTGATTTTTCGTTCTCCTCTCTAAATTGTACACTCGGAATACAACATTCAAATACAGTGGGCCAAGAACTGAGTTCCAGTTCTCCAGCTGCTGATCAGCTGCCCCTTTGATCTAAGCATACCCTTCCAGTAAGGCCTCCCAAATCTGTATTAGGTTTTTCTTTTAGCAAACACACTACCTAGATTCAAAGAGAACAGCCAACTCCATTTCACATGAGCTAAATTAAACCATATCTTCCACCTTACATAGTCTATACTTCTATACGTACATGTATTTAAATCTTAATTTTTATTTTATTCTTATTAAATTTTATCCTATTTGTTTTAGGACATAATTTCAGATAAATACTAGTGATCACTTTTAACATAACATTTGTACATTTAATAAATATGCCTTCTTTGGCTCCATTTATGTCTAGTAAGAAACAGTAACGCGGAACAGGCTTTAAAAAGAGCCTGTGATATTGTAAAATATATATATTTGGTCTTCATCCCATTCCCAGCCATATAGCTCCTAAAATCATTGAAATTTCCAAAGTGATGAATGTCTTCTTATATTTTAATGAATTGACTGATAGCTGGGGACTCTTGGATAGCTTCAGCATGGGGACTGGTCATAGGAAAGAGCAAGTGTGATTAGGGTGTTGGGACTTTCAGCCTCATCCTCAAACCTCCGGGGGTGGTTAAGATCATCAATGGCCCATGACTTGATAAATCATGCCTCCGTAATAAAGCCTCCACAAAAACGTAAAAGGACTGAGTTACATGAACTTCCAGAGAGGGGAACATGAATAACAAAACACTTGGAAATTCCTGGATGGTGGTGCTCCCAGAGAGGGCATAAATCACCCTATGCATCTCTTCAACTGTATCCTCTGTAATATCCTTTGTAATAAAATGGTAAACACGTTTCCCTGAGTTCTGTGAGCAGGTCTAGTAAAATAACCAAACCCAAGGAGGGAGTCATGGGAACTCTTAATTTCTAGTTGTTCAGTCAGAGACACAAGTAAAGCAACCTGGGGCGTTTTTGATTGGCATCTGAAGTCAGGGAAGTCTTGTGGGACTGAGCCCTCAACCTGTAGAATCTGACATTATCTCCAGGTAGATAGTGTCAGAATTGAACTGAAGATACCCAGCTTGTGTTTGCTGCAGGGTTGATTGGTTGATTGCTGGTAGAGGAAATTCTCACACACTTCTTGGTAACCAGAGCTCACAGAAGTCTTCTGTGTTGATTGTTGAATAAGAGAATAGAAAAAATAAGAGAATAAAAAAAACTTTGGTTTGGGGTTCTTTACCCTATATCTTTAGACAGCCCACCACCAAAATAGATCTCCAAGATAGCAGTCATTTATCAACCAATACTTTTCAAGCACTTTAGTTCATGAAACCATACCATAACCAACATAGAGTTCATGAAGGTTTTCTAGATGCTTTGCTGAAATAAAGATTTACTGTTTCTAGCATCCCCAAATCTACTGGTCCAAGCAACTCTTTCAAAAAGAAGGAAGCTAGTTAAGTAAGATCTGTTTTCAGATTAACCCATTCTGGTATTAGTGATCCCCACTACTTTTTCTATGTGCCTAAAACCATTGTTAATAATCTGGTTTATACTTTTGTTAAAAGTCTATATCAAACTTCCCTATTTGGAGTGTCACTAAACACAAGTTTTTCCTTTTTGAAAATCTTGTTAGTTTATGTTGGCATTTGGGTTGAAAATGATGTAGAATGGAGATAGATACCTGGAGCGAATGGGACATTGAAAATATGGAGCAGGCCAGGTATGTTGGCTCACATCCATAATCCCAGCACTTTGGGAGGCTGAGGCTGGCCAATCACTGGAGAGCAGGAGCTGGAGATTAGCCTGGGCAACATGGCGAAACCCCATCTCTACTAAAACTACAAATATTAGCCAGGTGTGATGGTGCATACCTGTAGTCCCAGCTACTTGGGAGGCTGAGGCATGAGAATCACTTGAACCAAGGAGGCGGAGGTTGCAGGGAGCCAAGATCACACAACTGCACTCCAGCCTGGGCAACAGAGAGAGACTCTGTCCCAAAATATAGAAGCAGAATCTACAGCTGGGTGTAAACACTACATACAGAAAATGTAGAGAAATTATAATGACTGAATTTTATCTGGGGAGTAAGAGCTATCTCCACACTACCCAAGAGTCAGAAGAATTCTTCAAATATCCCTGTCCACTCCCACTACCCAATCTGATGTATGAATATAGTTTAGGGACTGCTATGTATACCTCTGTAGACTTACAGCCTTAAAGCCGTGTAACGTAAAACATATCCATGAGTGAATCTGGAAAAGGTACACTGTAGCTTAGAATATTATTATTATTATTAAGATCTAAATCTTCTAAGTATAACTCAGTAGACAGGTAATTTCACGTTGGTTACCACCATTGTTATTATTTCACATTGTTGAAAGAACAAACCAAAGTGCTTGAATTATTATCTTTGTTCTCATTTTAGGAGGTGCTTGGGCTTGCTTCTTACTTTGCAACTGATGTTTATATTTCTGGTTAGTTGTGGTTCTTACACCCATTTGGGTTAGCAAACTCAGTTTGCTTTAGCCTTCAAATGTCAAAATGCTCTAATTTATTTTGTACTATGTAATTAGAAATGTATGGAAATTTTGAAGCACGGTAAGTATTCTTAACAAGGACACTTTTTCTAAATATAACTTCTATGTTCACCAAAAAGAAACTATATTAGTTAAAAAATAAATAAATGACTATATAACATTGCTTACTCATGGATGAACTCTTTTGCTTTTCCATCTTTTTTTTTTTTTTTTTTTTTTTTTTTTTTGAGGTGGAGTTTCTCTCTTGTTACCCAGGCTGGAGTGCAATGGCGCGATCTTGGCTCACCGCAACCTCCGCCTCCTGGGTTCAGGCAATTCTCCTGCCTCAGCCTCCTGAGTAGCTGGGATTACAGGCACGCGCCACCATGCCCAGCTAATTTTTTGTAGTTTTAGTAGAGATGGGGTTTCACCATGTTGACCAGGATGGTCTCGATCTCTTGACCTCGTGATCCACCCGCCTCGGCCTCCCACAGTGCTGGGATTACAGGCGTGAGCCACCGCGCCCGGCCCCTTTTCCATCTTTTTTAATAATCAAGAATTAGTTTTCCACAAAGGGAAGAAAATCCAAGCAGTGTTGCTTGAGTCAAAAGCATCTGTAAAGAAGAACTTGACTCTTTCGAAGAATTTAATAAGTGGGAAATGGTCATTCATTCAACAAATGCTTTTGGACTCAACAAATAATTATACTTTGAAAGAATAATTTAGTTGAATCCAGTAGTGTAGCTGAGGTAAGAGGGTAAATCAAGGGAGACCTTTGAAAGAAGGAGAAGGGAGAAAAGAGACCAAATGAGACAGACAGAAAAGGTAATAAAAATCTAAAGAAAAAGGAAACAAAATAAAATATAGAGGACATTGGGCGCTCCTTCAGGCAAGGAACTCCCCATCTTATACACTATTCTTAAATGCAAGTACAGAGTTGGCACATATGTTAGTTTAAGCTTCACACAGAAAGGTTAATTAGATCATTTGAAAAGTTCTCCAGCTACAGATCACCTGGATGTTGCATAAACTATGCTTTGATATGCATTGTAGGACTCTGAGATAGTGAAGGGAATCTCTCAGGGTCCAAAATGAAAACAAAACAAAATTGCTGAAGCAGGTGGGGTAGGCAGTAATCTTTTAATAAAGACTTAAACTGGTCACGAGGTGAAGAAGCTAATCTTTTAAATCCCATGTTAGCTGACTCTGCTGGAAGGAAGTCAGAGTGGTTTCAGGTCCTTAGGCCCATAAGTTCCCAAGAGAGATAGACAGAAATCCTCTTTGGAGAAAAATAACTTCAAGTTAGTGTCCCAGAATTTCCCACAAATAAACATCAACCAAATAGGAATTCATAATCAAAGATCTCAAGACATATAAGAAAATTCTGCTGACACTCAAGTCAGCAGAATAAACAAACATAATTCAATTTATAAGGCAAAAAACTAATTAGCTATGATACGGCTGTATAAAGAAATTAAAAATTAAAGTCATAAATAAAAATCTATCCAAGATGACTAGGCATACATGAAAAAGAACCCACCAGAACTTCTGAAAATGAAAAATATAACTGCTAAAATTTGAAACCCCATGGAGAGTTAAAGAGTGGATTGAACATATTTGAAAAGAATAATGTACGCTACATATGAAGAAATTATACCGAATGCATCACAGAAGGGGAAAAAAGAGAAGAAATAATAAACATTAGGAGATATGGAATGTAGAGAATGTTAAGATATTACTCATGTCTAATCAGAGTCCCAGAATGAGAGACTACAAAGAATGGAGTAAAGGCAAAAGAAGAGACAATAGCTAACCATGTTCCAAGATTAATATAGGACCTGAATCTACAAAACGAGGAAGTCCTGGCTATGTACATGTATCAAGTAGGATACCTGAAAAGAAAATGAAATAGAGGCATTACATACACATGTATCATGTAAGATACATGAAAAAAGGCAGATCAATATAAACGACAGTGAAATTGCAAAACACCAGATGAAAAGGCAATCTTAAAAGCATGGGCAGGGGGAATATTATCTACAAAACAAAAACAAGTAGACTGAAAAATTTTCAACAGCAATAATGGCAGCCAGCAGACAGTGGAATATCTTCAAATGCTGAATGAAAATAACTGTCAACCTATAATTTAGTGTCCAGAAACATTATATTTTCAGAACAAAACTGGACTTAAGACATTTTTAGATGAAAACTATTCTTTTTACCACCTTCACTAGATGAACTTCTGAAGCACACTTTCAGATGAAGGAAAGTGACCCAGTAGGAAATACTGGAATACAAGAAAAAATGGTGAACAAACAAGTTGATAAACATTTGGGTTAATATAAAGAAGCCTGGTCTGTATAAAATAATATTAATAATATGAAATTTGTGAGGTTCAAAAGACACAATTTAAATGCTGGAGAATAACTTACAAATCAGAAGGAGGATAATCAGGGTTAAATCATTCTGAGGTTCTTGAATTGGTTTGAGGAGGTTAACACATTAATTTTAAGTGTCCTTAAGAAAAATATTCACAATAAGATTTTAAGAGAAATGATCCATATGGTACTTCACAACCTCCATTTTACAGGTTAACACACGTGCACACACACACACACACACACACACAACTGTCATAAATCGTGGAGTTAGTATGTGATGAAATTGAGATTTAAATTCAAGCAGAGAACGTGGCTTTGACAATTATGCTCTACAATATCTTTAAAACTCAAAAAGAACACAAATGAGATGTAGAAATTCCAAACCAGTAGAGGAATGGAAAAAGAATAAGAAGTAAACAAATATTAACAATCTTCCTCTGTATGCCATAAAAAAGCAAGAACAAAATGTAGAAGGAAAGGAGAGACATAGAAAGATAGAAGGTAAAGACTGAGAAGAGAAACATTCAAACACGTAAATAATCACAATACAAATGGACTAAACTCTCTAGTTAAAAGACAGAGTCAAAGCAGTTTTTAAAGATATAGCTGTATGTTACTTACAAAGATAAGAACATGGAAAGCTTAAGACATATCAATTATAATAATTAAAAGAAAGCTGATACAGCTATGCTGACATCACATACAATGGACTTCAAGATAAAACAGCATTATTGTGGCTAGAAAACATCATCACATAAGGATAAAATCTAGAAGAGGAAATTGAAAAACTTATTATCACGGTGTAGCTATTTCCACACCCATTCAACCACTGTTAAGATATTGATATCTCTCTCTACATATATCTATCTCCAGCTCTCTCAAGATAGATAGATAGAGAGATAGATAGATTACTTATATAGAGACCTAGATCAATATATATATAATACATATAATATATGTAGCATATAGCAATTAGAGAATACACATCTCAACAAACCCATAAGAAATATTTGTAAAAATTAACCAGCATACCTTAACACATTTCTGAGAATTTGCATCATCTAGAAAAGGGGTTAAAAAACTTTTTATGTAAAGGACTTAATAGCAAAAGTTAAGGTTTTTTGGGTCAATGCTCTCTGTTGCAACTACACCACTCTGCCCCTGTGTAGCTCAACAGCAGCCATATATAATACATAAGCAAATGACCTTAACTATGTTCCAATTAATGTAAGACACAGTAAATTCAAATTTTAGGTAATTTAAACACACCTAAAAATATTATCCTCCTTATGTGTTGTTTGACCATTTAAAAGGTACCAACAATTCTTAGCTTGCCAACTGTAGAAATACAGGTGACAGGCCAAATGTGGCCCAGAGGGTAGTGAGTCACTGACCTCTGATCCCGACTCATCTCTGTCTGTAAGACAGTAGAGTTAGAAATCAATAGCAGACCAACTTTTTAAACATTTAAGTTTAAAATGAATTTTTAAGTAATTATACATTTTAATTTCTAAAGATTAATTTAAATAGAATTTTAAAACAGATGCCTGGCCAGGCACAATGGCTCATGTCTGTAATCCCTGCACTTTAGGAGGCCAAGGCAGGTGGATCACGAGGTCAGGAGTTTGAGACCTGCCTGAACAACACGGTGAAACACTGTGTTGACTAAAAATACAAAAATTAGCTGGGCATGGTGGTGCACACCTGTAATCCCAGCCACTCAGGGGGCTGAGACAGGAGAATCACTTGAACCCAGGAGGCGGACGTTACAGTGAGCAGAAATTTTGCCACTGCACTCCAGCCTGGATGACAGAGCGAGACTCCATCTCAAAAANAAAAAAAAAAAAAAAGAATCTCAATAATGTATGAAATCATAATGAAGAAATCATGATGATA
This sequence comes from Cebus imitator, assembly GCF_001604975.1. Classification (NCBI taxonomy): domain Eukaryota; kingdom Metazoa; phylum Chordata; class Mammalia; order Primates; family Cebidae; genus Cebus; species Cebus imitator. The sequence goes on from NW_016107317.1 coordinate 3,782,619, forward strand.
AAATTTATGAATACGTAAAACTGCAAGAAAGGGAAATAAATTCTAGTATATTCTGTTAACAAAATATTCTATAGCAGTGAACTTGAGGAAACAACCGCTATGTTCCACAGTATAGATTACTCTTAGAAACAAAGTTGAGTGAAATCACAGATTATGCATAATAAGATACCATTTTTACAAAGCTCAGAAAACCATAACTGAATGATTTATTATTTAGCAGCAACACACATTTTAAAAAAATTTGTTTGTAAACAAAGGAATGCTTATCACAAAATTCAGGATAGTGGTTACCTCTGAAGGGCAGGAAAGGAATGAAATGAGGAGGCTAAGGTAGGTAAGTTGCAACAGTATTGCAAGGTGGAAAGGTGGATCACAGGTGCTCATCTTTTTTGTTTTTTTGTTTTTTTTTTTTTTTGGAGATGGAGTCTCACCCTGTCACCCAGGCTAGAGGGTAACAGTGTGGAGTGTAACAGCGTGATCTCGGCTCACTGCAACCTCTGCCTCCTGAGTTCAAACAATTCTCCTGCATCGGCCTCCCTGCCCGTAAATAACTGGGATTACAGGCACCTGCCACCACACCCAGCTAATTTTTGTATTTTTAGTAAGAGACGGGATTTCGTCATGTTGGCCAGGCTGGTCTCAAAATCCTGACCTCATGATCAGCCCACCTCAGCCTCCCAAAGTGCTGGGATTGCAGGCGTGAGCCACTGTGCCCAGCCCATAGGTGCTTATCTTAATTATCATTCTTGTTCCTCTGAGGAGGGGAAGTTGCGAATTGGATACAGTAGGGAGGAGTTTAATGCAAGGAGACAACCAGGACTAGGGAAAGGCTAAAAGCGTGAGCCAGAATGACAGAAGAAGGACAATGGAATTGTTGCTCTGATTTGTGGTCAAAGTGCTCCAGTCACTTTCTCTTATTTACCTGGACTGAGGTCATAAGAATGCCTCATTGCCTATTATCACTGACCTTTGAATGACTGATGAGCTCCATAGATTAAAACAAACAAACAACAACAAAAAAAAGACTCCTTTCTGGAAAAGACCACAGATACTCTGTTTCCAATTTTAAATGTGAAAGTTTATTTTTATGAAAAGGTTGATTTCCTCCAGAAATTTTAATGTTCTGTATAACTGAGGGAAATTTAATTTTAGAATTTAAGAGTTATTGATCCATTTACTAGTAACAGCTGAATGTTCTTTAAAATGCAAAAGAGACATTTGTTTTATCTTTTTGAGAGAATGGCGCTGTTTGTTCTGCAGAACTGGAAATTTGCCATTTACAAAGCACTTATCTCGCTATTTACAGCTTTTTCTAATCAAATCTAGGTTTTTATTTTCCTACTTGTGCCTAAGCAAAAAAA
>NW_016107317.1:3784056-3803087 GCF_001604975.1 Cebus imitator
AAAAAAAAAAAAAAAAAAAAAAAAAAAAAAAAAATAAAAAAAAAAAAAAATAGGCCAAAAAAAAAAAAAAAAAAAAAGAAAAGAAAAAAAAGCAGATGAGAATTAAAAGAGAAGAAAATAAAATAACTGTGGGGGGGAACCTTCCAAAACCTATTTAAAATTATAGTAGAGCTTTAAAATGGAATTCTACTATACAATTGAGAAGAATGAGGTGGTGACATTAACTACTAGCTTGGTTAGACAGCAAGATAGATATTTATTAAGGTGGGGGGGAGAGAGCATGTTGCCATACATTATGTAGTATGAATTAACTTATGTAAAAAGAATAACAGAGAAATATATGCCGACATTCTTCCAGTATTTTTATGGGGGAGAGGGTGATGGTGTAATAGGAGTTACTTTCACTATTTCAGTAGTTAATTTATTTCCATAATTGAATTTTAAGCCATGGACCTGTATTATTTTGTAGCAGAGAAAATTTAACTTAGTAATATTTTATTACTCATTGTGAATGTTGCATGTTTCTCAATTATTTACTCCTGCTAGAACTCAGGCAGATTTTTAAAACTTCCACCCCTAATGTCCAAAGTTGCATTTTTGTATCTTTAGGATTGCTGAGTTAGAATAATCCTTGGGCTATTTAGCAATTCCCCGGTAAGCTCATTGGCATTGCAAACACAAACACTGTTTCCTTTAGTTGGCACCCAAACTTTCTTCTTACTTAACAGCAGAATCCTCAGCAGAGAAAAGAAAACTCCTATTGCAAATTTGGAAAGTTTTAAAATGCAAATTCACATTTATCAATAGCTATCTCCCTGAGCTCACTTATACTCAAGGTAATTCCGGCAATCTTAAAGATCATTTTCCTGATCACAGCACAGAAATCCCAGTTTTGTTTTTATTGTTGTTGTTGTTGTTTTTTAATCAGAAATTCATTGGTTGCTAAGAAATTCCAATTTGGGCAAGGCAAGAGCAAATATATCCCTCAGTTTTTTGTGTTTTTGTTTTTTTTGAGACAGAGTTTCACTCTGTTGCCCAGGCTGGAGTGCAATGGTGTGATTTCGGCTCACAGCAATCTCCACCTTCCGGGTTCAAACGATACTTCAGCCTCAGCCTCTCAAGTAGCTGGGACTATAGGCACATGCCACCATGCCCAGCTAAGTGTTGTATTTTTAGTAGAAACGGGATTTCACCATATTGGCCAGGCTGGTCTTGAACTCCTGACCTCGTGATCTGCCCGCCATGGCCTCCCAAAGTGCTGGGATTACAGGCGTGAGCCACACTGTGCCTGGCTTATCCCTCAGATTTTAAAAGTAACTTCATCTTAAAGGACTCAGAAATACATACACAACCCCCAATACACACACACACACACACACACACACAGATACTCTCATCATTCTGGGCATTCATGACTATACTACAGACGTACACAATCTCTAAAGTATACTAGAAAAAATTGTTCACTTTCCAAAAACACTAAAAGTTTCCCATCACTTTAATGAACACTTTTTTAAGATGCAAAGCTTTCAAAGCATTTTCTACATTTTATCGTATGAAGGATGCACTTCTTTCTTTTTTTTTTTTTTTTTTTTTTTTTTGAGACAGAATATTACTCTGCCACCCAGGCTGGAGTGCAGTGGCACAATCTTGGCTCACTGCAACCTCCACCTCCTGAGCTCAAGCGATTCTCCTGCCTCAGCCTCTCAAGTAACTGGGATTACAGGCATGCACCACCACCCATGGCTAATTTTTGTATTTTTAGTAGAGACAGAGTTTTTCATATTGGCAAGGCTGGTCTTGAACTCCTGACCTCAAGAAATCTGCCCGCCTCGGCGTCCCCAAAGTGCTGGGATTACAGGGCATGAAGCACTGCGCCTGGCTGAAGGATGCATTTCTGATCTTATTAACCACACTCATCATTCTGAGCATTCATGACTGCACTACAGAGGTACGCAACCCTTTATCCAAAACCCTTGTAACCAGATGTTTTTAATTTTGTAAAGGGAATGTGGTGCTTATACCGTATATTCATCCCACCCCAAATAAGTTCTGTAATTAACACATTATTGCAGCAGCAAAACATATTCCCAAAAATTAGAATGAACTTCCTAAGTAGCCTCACATCAGTTCAGGTAAGATTTGCTGCCAAACAAGTAGAAGATGAGTTAGGCTTTCCTACCGAATGGAATTTGAAAACAAGCAAACAACCCAAACCAACAAAATGAGTCTTTTACCTTTGCCACTGCGGGTAAGTCACTGCGCACTTAGATAGCAGTGCCTAAGGGGTGCCTGAGTTGTTTGTCTTGGATGAAGAGTCCTTGGCTAACATTTTGAGGGCTTGAGGTCAGCTTCTCTAAGTCTTCCTGCCTCTTTGCAATCTGGCATCCTTCCATTAGTTTTGTTGCTATCATTTCCTCTGCCACCTTTCCTACTCTGTTAATTCATTACTTTTAACCTGCTGTGACTTAATGACAGAGATACCAAATTTATAATTATACATGAAATTAGAGTAAATAGGTTTTATATAAGAAACCCAAAAGTTGTTTTATAATAAGATACATAAACCTTATTCACATTCATGATAAAACCTATTTCAACAATTTAAAGGCTTTTGTTTGCTAGTGATTCACACCTGTATTTGCAATTTTTGAGATTCTTATCTTAAAAAAAAAAAAACCTCCACTCTCTGCTTTAAGAAAAAAAGAGAGACATTCATTGTCTAATTTTATGATGTCATCTATTTTCAGGGTCTGATATCTTATAAAACTATATTATTATAATATATGCGTATGTGACATTTTGGTTATCGAAAATTAAGCTAAGGTTTAAAACTTATTCACTCTAGCACAAAAAAGGTTACGATAATAAAGAGAAGTATTTGTAAAATCTTGGAAGTAGAATCTCAGCATGACTTTTGTAAACAATAACAGTCAATTGCCAATATTTTTATTATCATTCAACTTGCAGTCCTTCCATATCCTGTCCCCGCCTTATGCATTTATCTTCCTTTGTTAATGCTCAGTATGAGCCTTTCCACAGCCCCAGCATGTGGAGCCCTTCAGAGGCAAAGCCCACACAGGCCATACTTATCACTGCGACACATAAGTAATCTGAGGAGGAGTAGAGGGGTCGCGAATGGAAATCAACACAGGAATGTCCAAGACTCAAGGTTTCAGGAGGGAAGTAGCCAAAGCTGGTCAAACATCAGTACTGAGTGCTAAGAGGGTGAAGTGATGAAAGCCCTACTCCAGAAGAGTACTGGGAGCAGTAGAACCAAGAAACCCAAACAGGAGACTCAAGCATAAGAAAATCTTGAGGGCCTCTGACTCACCCATTTAGCAATGGTCCAACTACCTGCCAAGCACAGGGATGGGTCCTGGAGGTAAAAAAAAAAAAAAAAAAAAAAAAATAGTACAAAATGGTCCCCACCCTTCAGGGTGTGCAGTGTTAGCAGTTAGACATAAATAGCAACAACCATATACCATGCCATAATAGTACAATTTAATACCAGGCACTATCTGAGCAGAGGGAAATGAGCGCCTGATGCTGCTATGCAAAACCAAGAGTGACATCACAGAGACTTGCTGTGCTTCCTTTCACTGAATGGCTTCCAATTCCATGCTGCCCCTCCAGCTCTCTGAGGTGCTTCCATCACAGCGCATTAGCACTTGCTCTTCCCTTGCCCGAGGGAGCTCTTCTTCCAGATTGCTACACGGCTCACTCCGCTCACTCCGTTCAGGACTCAGCTCAAGTGCCACGTCATCAGAAAAGATTTCCCTGACCAACCACCCTATTTAAATTATACTCCTACCCTCCCTAAACACACACACACACACACACATACACACACACACACACACATGTGCACTCTCTCCTTTCTCTCTCTCTCCCTATTGTATTACATTGCTTTTTTATCACAGTGCCCATCACAATCTGAAGATCTTGTTCAATTATTTATTGTCTGTTTCCCTCATGTAAATTCTGTGAGAGCAGGGATATCTGTCAGGTTTGTTTATTGCTATAGATTCCCAGTGCTGGGCAGAGTTTAATGAATGAATAAGGAGAAATTTGAGCTGAGTTATGAAGAACATGTAGCAGTTTATCAAGGGAATTGGCAGGAGGTGGAGGCAGGAACACAAAATGTACATAAGCACAAATAACAAGGAGTCAAGGCACTGTTAAAGAAATTTAAAGAGGGAAATAAAATAATCTGTTCCTGGCACACAGTGTGTTTATATTACATATTATTAAATAAACGAGTGAATCTGTGAATAAATGGTTGAATGAATAAACAGCGTTGTGCTTTGGAAAGTGTATAAGGGGGCCAGCCTGGCGCTGGGTACGCTGTGGGCTGTCTTGCAGCTTGCAGGGCTAAATCAGGTGAGGTGGAGCTGCTACAGTCCTGAATTCAGAGATCCCAAAATTGATAAGGAAAATTATGGCAAGCCAGTGGCTGAAGTAACTGAGGAGAAGTACCATCAGGAGCTCAAGGAGACTCGGCTGGTCAAAGCTGTTCCAATAACAATAACAAGCTCTGTGTTCAAAGACCCCATAATCAGTAAATTCGCCACCATGATGATGAAGGGGAAAGCAAAGTACTAGCCCAGATCCTGCATGACTCAGATTGTGGAAGCTATGAAAAGGCAGCAGTTTGAGAAGTATCATGATGCTTCTGCAGGGGAACAGCTAACCATTGAATGCAACCCCTATACCAGTGGGTCCCCAACCTTTCAGAAACTGGTTTCCACAGGCAGGGGAGAGAGGGTCGATGGGAAGAGGGATGAAGGGGATTGAAGATTTCATTAGGCATTGGATTCTCATAAGGAGTGTGCAACCTAGATCCCCGCATGTGCAGTTCACAATAGGGATCATGCACCTGGGAGAATCTAATGCTGCTGCTGATCTGACAGGAGGCAGAACTCAGGCAGTAATGCTGGTTGCTCACCTTGCTTGCTCGCCACCCACCTCCTGCTGGTGACCTGGTTTCTAACAGACCATGAAATTTACCACGGGTCCGTGGCCTGGGGGTTGGGAACCCTGTCCTACACCGTCTTCCACTAGGCAGTGAAAAACTGTGAGCCTGTGATTGGGCTGGTGCCCATCCTCAAGGGAGGCTATTTCTCCTGGGTCCCTGTATCCTTACTCTACCGATGTCACCACTTCCTGGCCATAAAGTGGATGATCACTAAGTGGCACCAAGGGATGCTGAGGCCAGCCAGAGAAGCTGTCACATGGGCTGCTAGAGGGTTTTTACATCCAGGGCCCCATGATCGAGAGGAAGCATGACATGCACAAGATGGCCAAAGCCAACCTTGGCTCACCACGGCTGATGGTAGAGGTTCCAGAAGGAGCCCAGGGCCCTCCGCTGCAAGAAATAGTGTGAGCCACGGCCACTTTGAAAAATACCTGTGGGTTAAGAATGTAGTTCCTTTTTAGGGGTCAGCAGGCCTCATGAGAAGGATGGAGCAGCATGATTATTGCCTGGTAATCTTTCTTTCTTTGAGGCTAAAATTTGCTCTCTCTGTACCCATCTTTTTGTAAAGAGAGAGCATATTGTCTTGGAAATGTCCTCCTATAAACTTAGGACCCAGGTTTCTCATCCCTTAGCTTGGGATGGACCTTTCGATGATATAAAAGGAAGCAGTTTTAGCTATTAGAAAAGATTTATTAGAAAATTCTCACACTAAACTGGTATAGCATGTAGTACAGTACTACCATTCACTAAAACTGTCTGGAGGGGGAAAAAGAAAGTGTATAAGGATAGACTGATGGAATAGAAGACAGGAAATAAAGAAACCTCAAAAGCTGGTCTTCTGTAAAGAGAAAAATAGGGTTCTAAAATGGCTTTAGCCCCTTCCCAGCCCCAACCCCACAGAAAACCAAAAACAAATATATAGTGCTGAGGTTATCAGTAGCAATATACAGAACTCAAATATAAGGAGGAGATGGTTCCTGAGACCACAGAAAAGTGAAACAACTTTGAGCAGGTGGTAAGAAAATCAGATGCCCATATCCAGCACACCCTTCCTCCTTCCTGGCACCAAAAATGTGGAAAATTTCCCTTACTCATGGTTTCTATACTGGAAAAAGTGAGATCAAGGTGAGCAACAAGCTTCTCCACCATCTCAGGTTCCCTAGCAGGAAACCTGTCCTTGCCTCAAACCACAGGAAGCATACAGAGCGATGTAAGTAGAAATATCCCTGAGGGCAGCCAGACACAAGGAAGGGAAGTGTAACTACCATTCCCAACCCTGGAAACTCTGCTCTGTAACTCTGCTCTGTAACTCTGCTTTGTAAGAAAATGCCAAATCAGAGAGGCCAATCAGCAGCACCATGCAGCAGGAGGTACATTCCACAGGCTGATTCCCCTAGGCATAAACCCCTAACCGGTTTTTCCTCACTAATGAGTTATCTTCTTTCAGACCTTTCTCACTGAAGATAGGCTATGTGAAAGTACACAGTCAAATAATTAAAAAGAAAAAAGAATGAAAAGGAGCAGAAATCACCCACAAGATATAGAAAATTACCTCAACAGACCAAATCTGGAATTACTGGTGTTCCAGGAACAAAAAACAAATACCACATGTTTGCACCTGTAAGTGAGAGCTAAATGATGAGAACACATGAACACATAGAGGGGAACAACACATGCTGGGGCCTATCAGAGGGTGGAGGGTGAAGAGGATCAGAAAAAATAACTAATGGGTCCTAGGCTTTATACCTGGGTGATGAAATAATGTGTACAATAAACCCCCATGCCACAAGTTTACCTGTGTTCAAAACTGCACATGTACTCCTGAACTTAAAAGTTTTTAAATAAAAGAATTATTGATGCTCAAGGCAAATTGAGCAAGAGCAACGGGTAGAAATCTTATTCAAAGAAATAGTAACAGAAAACTCTCCAATAGTTGAGAAAGATATAAATATCCAGATACAGGAAGGTCAGAGATTGCCAAGTAGATTTGACCCAAATAAGACTACTCTCAAGCATATAGTAATCAAACTCTCAAAGGTGATCAACAAAGAGAGGACCCTGAAAGCAGCAAGAGAAAAAGAAACAAATAACATAAATGAGCTCCAATTTATCCAGCAACAGACTTGTCAACAGAAATAATATAGGCCAAGAGGGAAGGGGAAGCACTTTCAAAGTGCTGAAAGAAAAACACTGTAATCCAGGAATACTATATTCAGCAAAACTATCCTTTAAATATAAAGGACAGATAAAATATTTCCCAAACAAAAGCTCAGCAAATTCACCACCACTAGAGCCATTTTAGAAGAAATGCTGAAAGGAGTTCTTCAAGCTGAAATATAAAAATAGTAATGTGAAAAAAAAGTTTGAAATTATAAAAAACACTAGTGAAATTAAGAACCCAGACAAACCCAGAAAACTCTAACACTGTGTTTGTGGTGTGTACTCCACTTATAACTATAATATAAAGCCCAAAAGACAAACCTATCAAAACCAAAATCGCTACCGACACCTATTAAGAGATAAGCAATATGAAAATATCTAAATTGAGGCTACATAAAGTCAAAATGTGGAGATTATAAAGTCAAAGTGTAAGGTTTTTAGATTTTTTTCATTCTTTCTATTCTTTGTGATCTAAGTTTTTATTGCTTTAAAATAACTTGTTATATTTTTTGCTATCCTGATAGTAACCACCATGCCAAAACCTATAACAGATTCACTAAAAAAGGAAGTCACAGCCAGGTACAGTGGCTCATGCCTGTAATCCCAGCCCTTTGGGAGGCTGAGGTGGATGGATCACCTGAGGTCAGGAGTCCAAAACCAGCCTGGCCAACATGACAAAACCCCGTCTCTACTAAAAATACAAAAATTAGCTGGGTGTGGTGGTGGGCACCTGTAATCCTAACTACTCGGGAGGCTGAGGCAGGAGTTCTGGGCTTGAACCCAGAAGGCAGAGGTTGCAGAGAGCCGAGATTACACCATTGCACTCCAGCCTGGGTGACAGAGGAAGACTCCATCTCAAAGAAAAAAAAAAATAACAAAGGAAGTCACTTAAGCACAAAAGAAGACAGTAAAAGAGGGAGAAAGGAAGAGAGAAATTAAAAATAACTAGAACATAGCAACAAAGTGGCAGTAGTAAGTCCTAACCTATCAACAATAACACTGAATGTAAATGGACTCAATTCCCCAACCAAAAGACATAGAGTGGCTGAGTGGATAAAGAAACAAGACCCAACTATATGGTGCCTTCATGAAACTCACTTCACCTAAACAGACACCTATAGACTAAAAGTGAAAGAGTGGAAAAAACATTTTATGCAACTGGAAACCCCAAAAAAGCAGGAAAAGCTATATTTAGATAAAATAGACTAGAAATCAAAGACTTTAAAAGCCGACAAAGGTTATTATAATGATAACGGCATCATTTCAGCAAGAGAATGTAACAATTATAAATATATGTGCACCCAATGCCAGAGCTCCCAAGTGCATACAGTGAACATTAATAGATGAAAAGGGAAATATAGACCGCAACACAATAAAAGTTGGGGATTCTACTCTCCAATCTCAGTAATGAACAGATTCTTCACACAGAAAATCAATAGATTTAAACTACACACAAGACCAAATAGGCCTAATTGATATTTACAGAGCATTTCATCCAACTGCTGCAGAATACACATATTTTTCATCAGCACATGGAACGTTCTCCAGAAGAGACCATATCTCATGATAGAAAACAAGTTTCAACTAAATCAAAAAAGTAGAAATCATATCAAGTATGTTTTCTGACCACAATGGAATAAAAGGAGAAATCAGTAAAAAGAGAAACCTCAGAGAATACACAAACACATGGAAATCAAACAGCATTTTCCTGAATGACCAGTGGGTCAGTGAAGAAATTAAGAGAAAATTTAAAAATTTCTTGAAATAAATGAAAATGGAAATACAACATACCAAAATCTATGGAATACAGCAAAAGCAGTAGTAAAATGGAAATTAATTACAATAAATGTCTACATCAGAAAAGTAGAAAGACTTCAAATAAACAATCTAATGATACACCTCAAGGAACTAGAAAATCAAGAACAAACCAAACCAAAATTAGTAGAAGGAACAAAATATAAAGGTCAGAGCAGAAATAAATGAAATTGAGACTTAAAAAAATACACAAAAATCAATGAAACAAAAATATAGTGTTTTGAAAAGATAAACAAAATCAACAAACTTTTGGCTAGACTAAGAAAAAAAGAAAGAAGACCCCAAGAAATAAAATCAGAAATAAACAAGGAGACATACCAACTAAGACCACAGAAATGCAAAGAATTAGGGATGATTATGAGCAACTATAAGCCAACAAATTGTAAAACCTAGAAGAAATGAATAAATTCCTGGACACATACGACCTACCAAGATTGAACCATGAAGAAACAGAAAAATAATGAAGGCCTGAACTAGAACATGAGAATAGAGAAGAGAGATCACATTTGAGAAGCAAGCCAAATTGTCGTGTGATTGATGTGGAGGAGTCGAAGCAGACAGAGGATTCTGGCATGGGTGTCCAGGTGGAAAACCAGGCAAGGGGGCTGCAGTGGGGAGATAATCCATTCCTTGTTGGAGATCTGGGGATTGAAGTGCCTTTTTAACAATGAAGACAACTAATACGTAGTGTAAAGTGTAGGCCTAGGAATATAGTCAAGACAGAAGACAGGTTTGGTATCGATGGATGTCTTCATCTTCAGAAAGTTCTGTTAGAATAAGGAGACAAAACATAAGGACCATTTAAGAAATCAAGAGGCAGAGAGAAGAAAAGGAGTCTCCACAGAAAACGGAGAAGCAGCAGCTTAGGGTGATAAGATAAAAACTATGGGTTCAAGCCCCTGGAAAACATGCAGTGTGCTCTTTAGATCACCAGGGGTCCCTGTGCCCTGGCTCATCAGAAAGACTCAAATACACTGGAAAAAGGAATCATGAAAAGCAGGAAAGAGGGAGGGATGGAAGGGAGCTTGGAAGGAGTGAACTGGTTAACAGTAAAACTACAAATGTAGCAAGAAAGATAGTGATAGCTAAGAATCCAAAACACATTTTATTTCATCTTATTTATTTTTTGAGACAGGCTTTTCCCCTATCATCCAGGCTGAGGTGCAGTGGCATGATGATAGCTCACTGCAAGCTCAAACTCTTGGGCTCAAGAGATCCTCTTGCCTCAGCCTCTCAAAGTGCTGGAATTACAGGTGTAAGCCCCCACACCCAGTCTGAAATGTATTTTATTAACATGCCAGACACTGTTTTGACCAGGTTCCATAGCTTAATTTAGTCAATTCTTATGACATCCTTGTAAAGTAAGGATTATTATTATCCACACTTTACAGATGAGAAAATGAGGCACAGAGAGGTGAACTTCCCTAAAGTGACACAAGAAATCAATGAGAAGGGCAAGATTGAAACCCAGTCGTCCAGCTTCAAAGCCGACATTTGCACAGATAGAGGAGTGTACTTTGTGAGGGAATTTAAGTGTAGGCGATTTCAATGGAGTGGCAGCTTCGTGGCCTGGGAAGGTGAAAGGAAGGCGGGGAAGTAGAGAGAGCAAAGGTAAACTGCTTTTGCAAGGAGCTTAACTGGGAAAAGAGAAGGATAGACTAGTAGCTGGAAGGGAACATAGGAGTGACAGAAGCTGTTTTGTGTTTTTAATGAGCAAGTCTGGAGCATGTGGGCTTGATACATTCTGTTTACATTACACTGTAGAATTTGCTCAAGGAAAACGAGGGGGTTGGATGAAAAGTTACAGATTCCTTCCAGCTCTGAGTCTACTATTCCACAACTTTAAAATTCTTTCTCAGTGAAGCCAGATGGAAGATTTCACTTGATAAAATTAGTTGGAAAAATCATTTACTACACTTTTAAAGAGGTATTTAAATAGATACCCAAAGACCTATTTATTCTAATATCCTTTTAATTCATGAGCTTTTAATGTTTTCCCAAGCTGGTCTGTGACATTTCTTGGCCTAAAGAGAAATTTAAGTTTTTATTGTCTTTAGATTTGGCCTAAATACATATTTCTGCTTTCCTATCTAAGGTTAGGAAAGGAGTCATGGTCATCTTGGGTTCATATTCGTTTTCTCCATCACCTTTTCCTTTCTGTACTCTGCCCCTCTTTCCACATGAAAAAAAAAAAAAAAGTGCAGGGGTTTATGAAAAAAAAAAAAAAAAAAAAAAAAAAAGGCCATGTTTCTTTCACAACACATCTTAAACTAATGTAATCACTAGTGAAGGTGTTTTCTGCAATTTTCTGTCTACTAAATATCCCATGAAACACCTCAGCTTTCTCCTTACCTGGTATCTTTCACTTATGCTAAGCTTTCTCTTTTCTCCTTCTCTTCCTATGAGCAAGAGAGAAAGACAGACTGGTAGCTGGATAGGCTAGTAGCAATGGATGCATGTTAATCCCAGAAATGACTCCGAGCCTCATTTTCTCTCTACATCACTGCACAAAGCCCTTTCTCAGCACGCGTGCTTCAATTATACATATTCCTATTTTTTTCATACTTTTTGCACTTTTTTTTATCTCCAGTTGCTCCTTTTCCTATCCATACGTCTGTTTTCAATTATCCCCTAGTAGGGCTATAAGAAAGGGAGAGATTGGCTGCAAAAAATATAGAACTCATTTTTTTCCAGCTTTCAGATATGTTTTGGCACCTACCAAAATTGGTACATACTCAGTTTTGGAAATTCACAATACTTCAAACAAAGTAACGTTGCAATGGGAAGACTCATCTCAAAAGGAATTAGGGAGCTATTCACTTAGCGAATCTTTGCTCCTTGCTCATTTCTATTCTGGGCACTCCTCCATACGATGGATGAATAGCATTATCTCTCAGACAAATGCAAATAATCTTCATCGAGAGATCTTTATGTTTTCCTCTGAAGTATGATATCTTTCTAACTCACAATTCCCTGGAGCAAGGTGAAAATTAAAGTATTTCAGGTTCAAAGGTGTTCTCTCTGAAACCCTGATGAGCTACCTTCGGACAAGAATGAGAATAAACAGGGATGGTGATGATATTCTAAGTGGATCAGGTTATAATGTTAATAAGTAGGAAATAAGATGTGGCTGCCTAGTATCAATAATTGATTTATTCACATTTTCCCTGACACATGTTAATCCAAATCCCAGCATTCATAATAGTAGTTACTGTATTTTGGCAGGCATATATGTACCAAGCTGAGATGAACAGAGCACAAATAATTCTGTCAGTACTGTAGCCTATGCTACAGTGGCACCTCATTATAAAGAGATCTAAAACATTTTTGTGACAGCAGGCAACCCTTCCGTAGAAATAATAGAAAAAGTCTCAGTATCTCTAAATCTAAATAATGATTTACACCCTTTATCATTACAGGATGGGCTTTTGGAACTATAAAATATTGTAGAATGCTCAGCAGTAACCTGGACAACCTAAGTACTTCTCTATATAATTGAGCCACATTTTCAAATATTAACAGCCCTGATGATTCCAAACCAACGTAATTAGCTTAATTAAGTATGCTTTCCTCCATCTTATTCTTGGTAAAAAATATTTTTACGTTATTTAATATGATTAAAAAGCCATTCCTTTGTTCTACTTCTTATTTTTATTTTTTTCTTAGTTAATCAAGAATACCGAAAGCCTAATTTTTAAACCAGGAAAATGTTCCTGGAAACATTTCAATTTTCAGGAAATTGGTTCCCTAAGAATATGGAACATTTTAGCTTGAAACAATTAATTAGCAAATGACCAAGGCAAATGCTTTTTATTAAATTTTACTTCTATTTTTACAAGGGCTAAAAAAACTAAAATATGTGCTTTGTACCATCTAATAGTTAAAATTCATCTGTATGTAAGAACGTGAGTCTTCTATAAAAGAAAACATTTTCTCTAAATGAGTTTTTGAATGAATCAATTTCCTCTATTACTGGGTCCCAATAGTTTCTGAGTTTTTGACAAGTCTTGTCTCCTAGAGTTTCTGATACTCTTTCCAAATGTGTAGTGGGAAGGAGCTTCTCTTTGCTTTTTCTGGGAGAAAAAGCCAGAACTCTCACACTGCAGTTCTCTCTCCTGACCTCCTGTCCTTCCTCACTCTTAGCTCCCAGAACTCCTGCCAAAGGTTACCAACTGGTTTTAACCCAATTCTAACTTTTCGACTGAGGCCTTGGAGAGGCAACCTAGACTTTTTAAACTTTGTTCTTTTGTTTCATAAAACACAAGATTAAAAGATTATTATAAAATATTGCCATTGGAACACCTAAATGGCCTTGGCCATGCTTACATTTGGCAGAATCCATGAGAGCACTGTGGTCCCAAGGCCCTTTAAGAGGTGGAGTGTTATTTCTTAAATGGATTTGGACCATATGCAATACATATAAGAAAGCTGCATTTTCTCGCCACAGTGGAAAACATCTGTTTTGCTAGTGAATTTGACTCTATTGCCAGAGTAACTTTCCAGATGTTTTGAAACTCTAAACAACTGCATCCTTTCTGATCTGCTCTGGTTCAAAAATTGATTTGCTAAGAAAACACATAGGTCTGTGACATAAATGAAAACAATAATATTTATCTTAACTAATCCATATTACCAAAACATTTTAGACATGGCCTTGGATTAATGGTATAACGTAGATTACTTTCCTTTCTAAAACATGCATACAGACATGTATATACATAGGCTCTTGGAAGGGAATACAGTGCAAACAATCATTCCCAATCCCTTCAGTGTAAATAACTGCTGCTGGTAGACCATTTATGCTCCTGTCATTTTCTCAGCTTTTACTGGCTTAACTTAAAGGGTACCCTGGTAGGATATAAGCATGCCCAGCACATATTTAATCCTCTCCTCTTTAATGACTCCTGTACAGCATGCAAAGTATTTGACATTATCTCACTTTCAGCCTTCTGTAGCACCTACGTTAGCTATTTCTTCCCAGTTAGCCACTAGCTACTGTTTTGTTGTCATTGTTTTTTGTTCATTTAATGTTGACATTATTTGAAGAAATGATTTTTATTTTTTTTTCATACTCAACTGCCAAACAATACAATATTTCTTTTTTCTACCTCACTATATCTCATGATTGTACTTTGTGATCTTTATCCTAACCCTGTTTGAATCTAAACCCTCTATGTTTTTGTTCCATTTATGTTCTAACTCCTTGACTTTTTCAAATACTCAGCTTTTCCTTTTCATTCTTTACAAAGTCTTTCAGCAGATCATACTCCCATTTCTGCTATGATCCAGAAATGCAAATGTTTGAAAGGCAAATTCTAAGTTGAACAGAACGAACCTATTGTGTATTCAAGTTCAGTATGTATTTTCACTTACAAATATTTGCCAGCCTTTTGTATGTGTCTTCATTTCACATTATACCTAAGTTTCTAAACGCCAAGACTCTGCTTTGAGTATTTCTTTAGATTCTAAAGTTGGTCAGTCATTTCTAATAAGCACACTTTTTTTCATTCATGCTCTAGAATGTAGTCCACATCTTGTTCACCTTCATATTACCAGTGCCTAAAGCAGAGAATCTGGCAGACATTCATTTACCATTTATGGAATAACTCTAACATTTGCTTGGCAGGGATTTTATGTCTCGGGCACAGTGCTAAGCATAGATTATATGCGATGTCCTGTGATCTCAACAACTCTGGGCAGTAGACATTATTATTCCCATTTTACTCTTAAGGAAACAGAAACTCAAGAAAAAGGGAAACTCTACTCATGTACAAATTTACATTGATAGACAGTTGCTCTGTCTATCAATTATTTAGCTCCAAAGGCAGGCTCTTTGAATAACACGAAAAACAAACTTAAGCCATACAAATACTTTTCTTTCCCATTTTCCTCTATCATGGCTGGTCCCAGAGAAAACTTTAAAGTAGAATTGATTTTTCCGTATATCTTTTCTTTCCCCTTAATACCTAACTTTCAGTGCCCAAATCCTTTGACTTATCCTTCCAACCAACCTCAGAAACTTCTATTATGGACACTTCCTCCCTCATCCAGGGTCTACCTGCCATGGTCTGTATCCCCACCTATCTTCAGTCATGCTAAATTCTGGTTTTTCCCTTCATCAAATCTTGGGTCTTATTGTTTCATAATCTTTGAGCTTCTGAGATTGAAACATTGTTTATTAGGCATGGTGTGGTGGCTCACGCCTGAAATCCCAGCACTTTGGGAGGCTGAGGCAGGCAGATCACAAGGTCAGGAGATGGAGACCATCTTGGCCAACATGGTGAAAACCCCGTCTCTACCAAAAATACAAAAATTAGCCTGGCGTGGTGGCACGAGCCTGTGGTCCTAGCTACTCAGGAGGCTGAGGCAGAAGAATCACTTGAACCCAGGAGGCAAATGTTGCAGTCCGCCAAGATCGCGCCACTGCACTCCAGCCTGGCTACAGAGCAAGACTCTGTCTCAAAAAAAAAAAAAATTATCTGCCCATTTTATGGGCAAAAAATGTCTTTGTAATGACTGTAATCAAAATAAATGAACTTAAATTGGACTGAATAGAAGCTTAGGGCAGCGCCTTGGCAGGATCCTCATCGTACACCTCCAATCAGACTTCGCTGCACTAGGCTGACATCTATCTCCTAAGAAGAATCCTGGTTGAAATACACAATGGCTACAAATTTTCTTATGTAACTTCCATGTTGAAGCCAGCATCAGAATTAAATCCAATGGTAAGGTCTAAAAGTGAAAAAAGAAACTACCAGCAAACTCATTAATTATTAAGTCTGTTAAATCACACACACACACACACACACATACACGCACACACACAAGGGTACAGTCATTGGGAATTATGATGTCTGTTTTTTGCATACTTCTGTAATATGTTTATTTTTATTTTTATTTTTTTTCAGATACAGGATCTAACTCTATCACCCAGGCTGGAGTGCAGTGGTCCAATCATAGCCTACTGCAGCCTCGAACTCCTGGGCTCAAGAGAGTCTCTCACCTCAGCCTCCTGAGTAGCTGGGACCACAGGTGCACCACCACACCTGGCTAAGTATTTTTATATCTTAGAGATGAGGGTCTTGCTATGTTTCCCAGGCTGGTCTTAAACTTCTGGCCACAAGTGATCCTCCTACCTCAGCCTCCCAAGTCACTGGAATTACAGGAATGAGCCACCACACCAGGCTAACAAAGAAATTTAAATACATTGACTTATGGCTGGGCAAGGTGGCTTACCCCTGTAATCCCAGCACTTTCGGAGGCCAAGGTGGGAGGATCACCAGCAGTCAGGAGTTTGAAACTAACCTGGCCAATACGGTGAAACCCTGTCTCTACTAAAATTACAAAAATTAGCCAGGAGTGGTGGTGGGCACCTTTAATCCCTGCTACTCGAGAGACTGAGGCAGTAGAATTGCTTGAACCCAGGAGACGGAGGCTGCAGTGACCTGTCGCACGTCTGCACTCCAGCCTGGGTGACAGAGTGAGACTCCATCTCGAAAAAATAAAAAATAAAAAAGTATAATAAATAAATAAATACAATGCCTTAATCATTAATTCAGTTAACAAATAGTTATTGAATACGTACTGTATAGAAGGCACAAAAGAGAGGTTACAATTCAAAAGGCAATATAAATCACGTTTACAAATGATTAAAATGTAAAGCACATAAGATGAAAGGACAAAGTATTTTGAGTTAGAGTAGGGAAGGATTATGAGCAGCTAGCAGAATCAATGGTGATTTTGACATATTAATCTTTATATTTTACTTATAGGCATAATAACCAAAGTATTTAAACATGTGCTATTTTTCAGGCATTGTGTAGGCAGTTTATAGCACTACTGAATCAATTAAAATTGCTTTTGGCTGTAAGTATCAAAATACTCTATTACAACTTGGTTAAACAGTAGTGAGACATTTAGTTATTTCACTCAAAAAGATGTCTGGAGGCAAGCAGTTGAAGAATAAGGGAAATGATTCAACAATGTCACAAAGGACATGGGTTCTTTCCATCCTTCTCCTCTGCCAATTTTGTGATTGTGGGATGACTAGGGGACTTTCTCTAGAATCGTGTATGACACCTCTTCATATATATATGTACAATACAATTATGAAGATACAGAAGCTTTAAAAACAGTAAGAAATGAGGTACTCTCTTCAAGGGCCTAGCTCTGTTACATGGGAGGAGATCTTTTCCAAATGTCCCCAGCTAACTTCCCCAGGTCTCTTTGCCTAGACATGGTTCACATACCCATGCCTTGAGCAATCGATGATGAAGGAGAAGAGGACTGCCATAATGTAGTAACCACCACACACAATGCTTCTCTACCATCGCCCAAGACTCCAGGATAAATAAGCAACATGTTTGCATTGATAATGGAACTTTATTGCTTTTCATACAATTATTATTATTATTATTTGACACAGAGTCTCACTCTGCTGCCAGGCGCCAGGCTGGAGTGCAGTGGCACAATTTTGGCTCACTGCAACCTCCACCTCCCAGGTTCAAGCAATTCTCCTGCCTCAGCCTCCCTAGTAGCTGGGATTACAGGCACTCGCCACCATGCCCAGCTGATTTTTTGTAGTTTTAGTAGAGACGGGGTTTCACCATGTTGACCAGGATGGTCTCGATCTCTTGACCTCGTGATCCACCCACCTCGGCCTCTCAAAGTGTTGGGATTACAGGCGTGAGCCACCGCGCCCGGCCTTCGTACAGTTATTAAGGTAATTTTCTATTCATCAGCCATGGTCAAAGTTTAGTCCCACAAAAGTATATTAATCTTATTTTAGTGACCAAGAAACAAAAAGCCTTCTATAGATAGAAATAGTGATCAATTAAAGTAAAGGTCTTCTGTTTTTTTCGTTGTTGTTGTTTTGAGTTAGGGTTTCATTCTGTCTCCCAGGCTGGAGTGCAGTGTCTTCATCAAAGCTCACTACAGCCTGGACCTCCCAGGTTTAGGCGATCCTTCCACCTCAGACTCCCCAGTAGGTGGGACTAAAGGCATGTGCCACCACACCCAGCTAATTTTTTTTTTTTCTTTTTTTTTTGAGACTGAGTGTTGCTCTGTTGCCCATGCTAGAGTGGAGTGGCACAATCTTGGCTCACTGCAACCTCCGCCTCCTGGACCCAAATGAGTCTCCTGCCTCAGCCTCCCGAGTAGCTGGGATTACAGGCGCCTGCCACCGTGCCAGGCTAATTTTTGTATTTGTAGTACAGACAGGGTCTCACCATCTTGGCCAGGCTGGTCTTGCACTCCTGACCTCATGATCCACCTACTTCGGCCTCCCAAAGTGCTGGATTGCAGGTGTGAGCCACCTAGCCTGGCCCCGGCTAATTTTTTATGGAGATGGGGTATTGCCATGTTGCCCAGGCTGGTCTTGAACTTGTGAAATCAAGTGATAGACCAGCCTTACACTCCCAAAATGCTAGTATTACAGGTATGGGCCACTGTGCCCAGCCAAGCTGAAGCCTTGTTTAACATCTTTGTCATTTGGCCCAATCTGTGATCCTAAAATTTTGCTGAGTCAGTTGGTTTCAGCTAGGGACTAGTGAATGAAAACTAACCCATATGAAATTATTACTGAAGTGTTATAGTAAAGTTCATGGCCAGTAGAATTAAATTAATATGGCCAGCGTATCTGAAAACATTGCACCTGTCAGAGTAACGCTCTGTTTCAATTTACTGTGTCAACTTCTTACACTTCTCATATTCTCCTATAATGTCACTTTCCACTTCAGTCAGATCAAATATTAAAGTAGTATGTTTATATACTATTTATAGTATGATAAAACTGTTTTAACTATTAAAAAGTACAAAATCTGGCTCGGCATGGTGGCTCATGCCTGTAATCTCAGCACTTTGGTAGGCTGAGGAGGGCAGATCACCTGAGGTCAGGAGTTCAAGACCAGCCTCGTCAACATGGCAAAACCCCGTCTCTACTAAAAATACAAAAAATTAGCCAGGCATCGTGGCAGGCAACTGTAATCCCAACTACTTGGGAGGCTGAAGCAGGTGAATCACTTGAATCTGGGAGGCAGAGATAGCAGTAAGCAGAGATCATGCCACTGTACTCCAGACT
>NW_016107317.1:3803135-3828195 GCF_001604975.1 Cebus imitator
ATATTACATGACTATTGAAACTCTGATACAAATGTTTTATTTAAGGGCTTCTTCATTTATATTATAATAAATCTGTCTTTCTTTCTCTCCTCTCTCTCTCTTTCTCTCTCTTTTTATCTCTTTCCCTGAGAGAGGGTATCTCCGTGTCATCCAGGCTGGAGCACACTGGTGCAACCAGAGAAAACCAGAGCTCACTGCAGCTTTAACCTCCCAGACTCAAGCAATCCTCTTGCCTTAGCCTAACCAGTAGCTGGGACTACAGATACATGCCACCACACCCAGCTAAATTCTTAATTTTTTTAGAGATGAGGTTATGGTGCCAGGACTTGTCTCAAATTCCGGGGCTCAAGCGATTCTCCTGCCTTCACTAGATATGGTAGCTTATGATTACAGGCACGATCTACCATGCCTGGCCTTATTACAATATTTTTTAAACTATATTTCAGTCATCTAAAACAAACCACCCAAACTTACTAACTAAAACAACAGTTATCCAGATACCGGTGAGGTTGTGGAGAAAAAGGAATGCTTACGCATTAGTTCAACCATTGTAAAAGACAGTGTGGTGATCCCTCAAAAACCTAAAGAGAGAAATATTTGACCCAGCAATCTCATTGCTGGGTATATACCCAAAGGAATATAAATCATTTTATTAGAAATACAGTTGCATGCATATGTTCATTGCAACACTATTCACAATAGCAAAGACATGGGCTCAACCTAAATGTCCATAAATGATAGACTAGATACAGAAACTGTAGTACATATACACCCTAGAATACTATGTAGCCGTAAAAAAGAACAAGATCATGTCCTTTGCAGGGACATGGATGGAGATGGAGGCCATTATCCTCAGCAAACTCATGTAGGAACAGAAAACCAAATACCACTTGTTCTCACTTATAAGCAGAAGCTAAATATGAGAACACATGGACATATAGAGAACAACACATGCTGGGATACTTTGGAGGATGGAGAAAGGGAAGAGGGAGAGGATCAGGAAAAAATTACTAATGTCTAGTAGGCCTAATACCTGGGTGATAAAATGATGTGTGCAACAAACCCCATTGACACAAGTTTACCTATGTAGCAAACCTGCACATGTACCCCTCAACTTAAAATAAAAATTTAAACAAAATAGGTGTCATTTATTTCATTCATAAATTTGCAATTTTGGAATGGCTGGGTTGGGATGGTGAGTTTCTATTTTCCCATGGCATCAGTTGAGGCAGCTTGCCTGGAACAGAATCCACTGGCAAGTTAATTCACTTACATAGCTAGTGTCTGTTTTAACAAAGATACTGCAGAATAGGTGGCCCAAACAACAAGCATTTCCTTCTCACAGTTTTGGAAGCTGGAAGTCTGAGATCAGGGTGCTAGCATAGTTGGGTTCTTGGTGAAGGCCCTCTTCCTGGACAGATGGCTGTCTTCTTTTTATATCTTTACAAGTTGGAGTGAGAGAGAGAGAGAGAGAGAGAGAGAGAGAGAGAGAGGAGATACTGATGGCACCTTGGCTCCATGTGGACCTCCCCGTGGAATTGATTGGGCTTCCTCACAACATGGCAGTTGGGTTCCAGAAACAAATATTCCAGTAGGAAGTTGAAACTGTCAGCATTTTATGAATTGGCCCAGAAGTTTCAGCCTAGCATCAATCCTGCTATATGCTAGTGGTCAAGCAGTCACACAGACCATGCCCAGATTTAAAGCAAATGGACATAAATTCCTTCTTTTGATAAGAGGATGAAAACGAAATGTAACCATCTTTAATCTCTATAGACTGGAAAGAGGGTTTATTTTTATTTTCAAGATTCATTCCCATGGAAATTCTTTCTTCTTTATTATATAATACTGTTAAACTGTGAAGATGACCAGCTTTGTAAATAAAACCACGATAAAAATATCACAGAGTTTAAGGAGTTTATTTATTTTTACATCATGATAAAAATATCACAGCGTTTAAGGAGTTTATTTATTTTTACATCACAATAAAAATATGGCAGAGTTTTATTGTGGTTTATTTAACCACAATGAAAATATAGCAGAGTTTTTAGATCCAAAGTTATACTCGAGTCAGGATTACTTAAACTTCAGTCAGGATTCAAGTTTCATGTCTAACGAATGCTTTTCTACTCAAAAAACTGGTCAGAACAAATATTGTGTCACCAGGATACAATATTGGTGTGGTATTTATTTGGTAATAAAAACTAAGAAATATTTCTTGCTATACTTTTTATTTTGATTAAATATTTTTTATTGGGTAGACCATTTTTTCTTTTAAAAGGCAAAATTTTAATTCTCTTTCTGATGAATATTCTTAAACTGTATTTAGATAATGTAGTAAAAAGTAAACTAGAATAGAAAATTTTTCTGTGTAGGGTTAAATGGAACACAGCATATCACTTCTGATGATAAATGAAAAATGTTATTATGTAGCAAGAGAAAAGTACCAACTGAATATGAGGCATAGCCAGGTAGTTTTCAATTAATTTTTTATTTTTATGAGGATGATGTGCTCGGATTTAATGGAAATGGAAAGATTTCATGATACAGTAAATGACATATCTGAGAGCATTTACTTCTATTTGTTGAAGAGGAGAATGTCATTCTATTTCTTTGATTTGTGAGAAAACTCTATGTTCTCTAGTTTTACAAGCATCATTAATATTGTTTGTCAGTTATTGTTCAACAACAATGTGCAAGGTTAGGCTTGTGAAAGAATAAGTGAAAGAATAAGAAAAAAATGAGTAGGAATTGTTAGTGCCTTTCCTTCCAAGGATAAGTTATGCAGATTTTCTGGTGCTATGAGGAGACTGCTTCCTCCTTGAACCTCTTGATGATGCTCTGCTTCTGGGGTTTTTCACCTGAGCTTTATTTTATCTAGTCAATGGCTTCATAGTCTCTGACGGTCTGTCCTCCTTCTCCCTGGAGAGTGTTGGTGTTCTGCAGTGTGTTCCTTCTGCTCTTCAATTATAATTCTACATTTCCTGATCATGGTTCTCAAGATTTGTATATCTAATCCAAACTTCTCTACTGAGTTCCACACATACAGGCCACATTGCTATCTGTATATCACACAGGAATCTCAAACTCATCAGCCCCAGATTAAAATCATCCTCCTTCTTCCAAAATCATTAAGAGTTGCTACTCTTTACCCATATTTGCTAGGTCACTAGGTCCTACCAATTCCTTCTCAAAATATGTTTATGTTTGCCCATCCTTTTCATCCTCATGACCACTAATATATTTCATGGATTTTGCATTTCTTCCCTAGGTTGTTAAAAAAAAGTCTCCTTACAGGTCAAACCACATCCAGTTTCACTCTAAGCCATTCCTCAAACTGCTGCCAGGCTGACTGTCCCCCTAAATAAGATCATGGGACAACCATATGTAAAACATCATCTTTTATTGTTTACAGAGCAGGGTCCATTATCTGTCATCAGGTAGAATAGACTTGCCATGATATGTCTTCCTCTCTATTATCATCTTTTTCCAATTTCCTGTAAGGCCTATCATATTGTCTCCTGCTCCTCTACCTTCATGCATGCATACAGAGATAAACACACATCACATATATACATATAATGTGTGCATATATAAGTGTACACATATATCACATACGTACACACATGTAATATGTATGGATGCATACGTAAGCGCACATACACGCTCTTTCTAAATGGAATGGCTTCCCGCTCTTCATTGCTATACAGTGTCCCTGTTTGCTAAGATCTAGTGTAAACATGACCTTCTCTTTGAAGCTTTCTATTATCCTTCCACCTCTGCTGCCTATTACCACTCCCTACACTGTGCTGCTAAGTGTGCCTAAATCGAACATGACTTTTATTATTGTACTTACAAGATTGTGTTTCTATTATCTTTTGCATGTCTGTCTTCTGTAGAAAATTAGAATTTTTTTTTTTTTTTTGAAACAGGGTCTCACTCTGTCACCCAGGCTGGAGTGCTGTGGCATGATCTCAGCTCACTGTAATCTCTGCCTCCTGGGTTCAAGCAATTCTCATGCCTCGGCTTCCTGAGCAGCTGGGATTACAGGCACCTGCCACCATGCCCAGCTTAATTTTGTATTTTTAGTAGAGACAGGGTTTCACCATGTTGGCCAGGCTAGTCTTGAACTCCTGACCTCAAAGTGATCAGCCTGCCTCGGCCTCCCAAAGTGCTGGGATTACAGACATGAGCCACCACACCTGGATGAAAATTACGATTCTTTAAAGATAGGAAACATGGGCTGGGTGTAGTGGCTTACACCTGTAATCCCAGCAATTTGGGAGGCCAAGGAGAATAGATCACGAAGTCAAGAGATCAAGACCATCCTGGCCAACATAGTGAAACCCCATCTTTACTAAAAATACAAAAAAATAGCTGTGCATGGTGGCGTGCACCTGTAGTCCCCGTTACTAGGGAGGCTGAGGCAGGAGAATCACTTAAACCCGGGAGGCAGAGATTGCAGTCAGCAGAGATCACACCACCGCACTCCAGACTGGTGGCAGAGTAAGACTTCATCTCAAAAAAAAAAGATAGGAAACATGACTTACTTACTAGCAGCTACCAGCATCTAGTGGCATTACCCACCACAAAACATATAAATTAATTGGTGTAGAATGAAGGAAAGAAAACTACATTAATTATAAAATGCTTATTAGTTCCTGAAATTCTATCACAAGAATAAGAACCTCATTATACTTTGACAGAGAAAAGGCTTAAAGTTCAAATAGCCAGAAGTAACACTTTGGAATCCAGTCACAATTTTTAAAAACTAGTCTATCAGTTTTAAATAATATCAGATGCTTTCCTATGTAGTAATTAAAACCAGAAATTTTCAGAAAACATGGGCATTGGGAAAAAAAGTAAAACAATTGGTATTAGAATAATCATTGAGGCAGAAAAGGCTAAAAATTGTTTGTTATGGTATGAAAGCCTTGATATTAGTAAAATTATAATGTAGAACAATGTGAAACACATAAAATAACCCAGAAAAGGAAGAACAGAAATTGTATATAAGAATAGTAATAATAATCACTACTATTTATTGCTTATGACACGACAGACATTGTGCTGCACCCCTTCAATCTTATCTTTCTATCCTCACAGCAATGTTGAATGTAGATATTATTATTATTTATCCTATTTTGCAGATGATGAAACTGTGTCTTAGAAAGGTTAATCAACCTAATTTACCAAGATCACATAGTTTATCTAGTAAGTGACGGAACCACATCTAAAATTCTGACTTGGGAGCCCTTATCTATTACATACAAAGAAACAATTTCTTACCCATGTTTGACCACGTTTCTCCAATCTTTTACGAGGAGAAATTAGGAATCATATCTGAACCAAACTTTATAGTAATTTTAGTAGGCAGATGAGATGAAATTTTGTGACCTTGCTCTTGAGGTCATAAGAGCAACAGGTGGGAATGGTCTTTCCCCTGAAGTGAATATGCTTCCCCTGTCGATCATCAATCCACTGAATAAATCTCAGTTTCACAGTGAGAATTGGACAGCAGACACCAGATGGACATAGGAGAGAAGAGATGTTTCCTTTCTCTTAGGCTAGAAAGTGGTTGATTTTTGTCTCCCAATAAAGGACACACATGAATGGCTTTGTGGGAATTGAGGAGCTGCCCCTGACACACAGATCTAGTCAAGGTGTGTGTCAAGCCTGATCAGAAATGGGGGACGAGAACAGGGATTGGTGCAAAAGTTGTACTTAATTCTCAGGGTTGTATACCCTCTCCATAGTTACCCAAAGTTCAGTGAGATTCCAATAAAAGTTACAGTCTGATCTCACTTCTTCTATGAGGAGTTAAAAAAAAATTAGGACCCAGCCTGCGGCCTTGCTTTCAACAAAGCAAAAGAGTACAGAGTAGTACAGCTGCTCCTGGACCAGCGTGGAAGTAACAAAGGCAGTGAACAAGGGAAAGTAACTGTGCCTAGCAAGGCTGATGTTTCATGAGGGTCAGGGGCAACGGAGCACCCCAACAGATACAAAGTAGAGAAGGATGGATTCAACAAATTAACAAATAATTCAACACACATTGATCATTTAAAGTAAATGTGATCTTACTTTTAGTTGCACACTGTTGAGGCTGACCTCTGAATCACATTCATCATGCTGACTCCCTGCTTTAAGACCTTTTGTGCCTCCCTACTGTCTTTAAAAGGAAGCTCAAGTTCTTGAGCATCCCACAAGCAAGGCAATTCACTAACAGCCCCATTGCTAATGTCTTCTCTCACCAGCCTCTGACACCACAGACAGGCCCTCAAATTCAAATACACTGAATTAGGAGCATTTCTCCAAATGTGTGCTTTTATCCTCTTTGCCTCGAAAAACATGACGCTCTCTCTGTGTCTAATTATTTTCCCCAAACTCTTCATCTGGTTCTGCCCCTAAAACTCATTCTTTAGGGCTCAACTCAAGAGTCCTCTTTAAAAGAGTCTTTGTGACTAGAATGCAATTTACGTGATCGCTTCTATTTCTGATTAAAACCCTAAGAAAACTTGTCCTTTAGAATTGATCACTCTGTATTGTTATGCTATGATTATATATCTGCTTCCTCTTTGCATCATGCGCTCCTAGAGTGCCTAGCCTATGGTAGGATGCAATAATATTTGTTGAGTGAATGAATGACTGGTAATTCTCTTGATCATTCACAGTAGCTGCTGTAGTCCTCGGAGATTTGCATGTGCTGTTTCTTTTGTGAGAAGTTATGTATTCTGGAGGCTGATCCTTCCATTAATTTGCAAATTAACTTGACCAGAATTGAAATTAGTGAGGAGGGCATAAAAGACTTAAACATTCTAACAACATTTTATTTTCCTTCTTTAGCTGCAGTCATTGATGTTATTGCTGATTCCTTCATGTATTATATGAACTAAATTGATCGTACTTAGAGCATGTTCAAATATTTAAAATATAGATATCTTATTTGTGGCTCCCTATATGGCTGCTAGAGGAGGCAGATCTTTCTTTTCACTTGATCGCTGATTTTCTCACAATGGACACTTTCCTAGTGCCCCTTTATCTCTCTCTCTCTCTCTCTCACTCACTCACACACACACACACACACACGCACACACAAAGGTACACACAAAAAGGTCTCCTTAAACAACGTACAGTATTTGAAATGAATGAGAGTATTTTAGGAAATAAAGGTTGGATTAATTCTCCCTATTCATACCAACTGTGACTTCAGCACAGCTCTTTGTAAATAAGTCTTTCACAATCATGTGATTTTCTGGCACGGGCTCTTAATTGTGGAGTAAAAGAATGCATTGGTCTGATTCCTGACCTAGTAATCAAATTTCATCAAACTTTTATACAAATTTGATTTACGGCAGTCTAGAATAGAGATTAGGGCTTGCTTTTTAAACAATATATTTTTACAGAACAGACTCTTTTCACTAGAAATTCTGTCCCAGATTTTATGATCTCTCTCTAGATATGTACATTTTTTGAGACGGGATCTCCCTGTCACCCAGGCTGTGGTGCAGTAACACACTACTCACAGCAGCCTCAACCTCTGGGCTCAAGTGATCCTCCTGCCTCAGCCTTCCGGGTAGCTGTGACCACAGGCATATGCCAACATGTCCAGCCAATGTTTTGTTTTGTAGAGATGGAGTCTCCCTATGTTCCCCAGGCTGGCTCAAACTCCTAGACTCAAGCAATCCTCTCCCTCAGCCTCCGAAAGTATTGAGATTCTAGGCATGAGCCACTGCAACTAGCCTGACCTTTCTATTTTTAACTACTGGGGGAGAGCATCCACTAGCCTCTTTGTCTCACTGTGTTCCAATTGTACTATTCTGCTAGTATTTCAATGCATAAAAATGGTTATGAATAGTGACTCATTAATGAGGTTGACAACCTTACACACTAATTGTGGAATGGAAGTTTTATGTTTTTATGTAGTTACATTAACAATCTACTAACTACTTTTCTCTAGCACTGATTTTGTATTCTTTTTGCTTCAGGATCTGTGCAATTTTCACCAAATATGTGTTTAAAAAGTATTAAAAATATTCTTCTTTTTTCAACACTCACCCAAGTCAATGCTAACTGGCTCTACATGCTATCAGCCTCCATACCAATATTTCATTTGCAAGGATTGTTTAAATTATTTTTCAATTATAAAATATTTCATACATTAAAAAACGGGTAGAGATAATTAGCACATGGAATGCTCAACGCCATTAGTTATCAGAGAAAGGCAAATCACAACCACAATGAGGTACCACTTCACACTCAATAGGATGGTTGTAATTAGAAAAGACAGACAATAATGAGTGTTGGTCAGGATGTGAAGAAATTAGACCCCTCACATATTGCTCATGAAAATGTAAAATGATGAAGCTACTTTGGAAAACAGTTTGGCAGTTCCTCTAGTTTGCACATAGAGTTACCATATGACCTACCTATTCCACTCCTAAGTAATATAAACATATGTTCACATGAGAACTTGTACGCAAATGCTCATAGCAGCATTACTCACAACAGACAAAAAGTAGAACAAGTCAAATGTTCATCAGCTGATGAATGAATAAACAAAATGTGATATGCCCCCAAATGAAATATTATTTTGCCAGGAAAAGAAATGAAGTGCTGATACATGCCACAACATAGATGAAACATTGAAAACATTATGCTAAGTGAAAAAAGCTAGTCGCAAAAGACTGCATATTGTACAATTCCATTTATATGAAGTGGCCAGAATAGGTCGAGTTATAGTGACCAAAAGTAGATTAGTGCTTTTCTAGGGCAGTGAAGGGTTGGGAGGAACTAGGAAGTGAATGCTCATGGGTACATGATTTCTTTTTAGGACAATGAAAATGCTCTAAGGTTGATTGTAGTGATAGTTGCACAACTCTGTGAGTATCCTAAAAAACAATTCAAATTGAGCAATATACATGGAATGGAATATGATATTTCAGTAGAACTGTTAGGAAATAAATGAAATGAATGATTTTTAAAACCCTAAATAATGACAGAGGTGATATGTAGTAAATACCCATTAAAATATCTCCAAAATCTAAAAATATGTTTGCCAGGCCAGGCGCGGTGGCTCACGCTTATAATCGCAACACTTTAGGAGGCCAAGGTGGGTGGATCACTTGAAGTCAGGAGTTCAAGACCAGCCTGGCCAACATGGTGAAACCCCATCTCTACTAAAAATACAAAAATTAGCCAGGTATGGTGGTGTACAACTGTAATCCCAGCTACCTGGGAGGCTGAGGCAGGAGAATAACTTGAACCCTGGAGGCGGGGGTTACAGTAAGCTAAGATTGCTCCTCTGCATGCCAGCCTGGGTGACAGAGTGATGAAACTCCATCTAAAAGTATATATTGATATAATATACATTATATAGATATATATGTCTGGCAATTTTGCACCAGATATTTTTTAAGAAACAAAAAGTTTCAAAATAAGTTGAAATCCCCCATCTTCATTTTGCCTAGAAAGAACCACTATCAGAAAGTTTTTGCACATCATTTCCATCTATATATTTTTTATGTCTGTTATTATTTTTGAGGTGGAGTCTTGCTGTATTAACCAGTCTGGTCTTGAACCCCGAGGCTCCAGAGATCCTCCCACCTGAGCCTCCTTAGTAGCTGAGACTACAGGCATGCATCACTGCATCCAGTTCATAGTTTTGTCCTTTTACTACTTATGTGTATGTCTATAAATAAAACATGAGTCTATTTTGAATGCTTTTTACATTTTGCATAAATGTAATGAAAAAATAGCCTTCACAGCTTGCTTTTTACACATTGCATGGCATTTTAAAAGTTTAAATCTATCCATATAAACATGTAGATCTAGTTCATGTACCTAAATTCTGTTTAGTATTACATTGTGCTAAAATAACACAATTAATATCTATTGTTCTAGTGGTGAAAATGTAAGTTGTTTCCCAATTTTCAGTACCACAAAATACTGGGAAAAATATGTTTCTGTGGGCATGTCTACATATGTTCATCTAGGGGCACATACCTGAAGTCGGAAATGTCTAGGTTATAGGTTATGATCAGTTTAAATGAAGTACAGTACAAGCTTATTATCAAATTATTTATACCAAGTTACATCCTTGCTGGCAGTGTTTGAAATATTATTTCCTCCAACGCCTGGGCATCATTTAAAATTATCATTTTAAATTTTTGTCAATTTGACGGTACCAAAATAATATCTCATTGCATTTTAATTTTGTTTTCTGGAATTCAGGTGAGACTGAACTTTTTTTAATGTACTTGCTGGTTTTTAGGTGTTGCTTCTGTAAATGTTTTTCTTTTCCTTTGCAATGACTGTTTATATATTCTGGATAATAATCCTCTGTTAGTTATATATATTTCAAAAATGTTTCCCAATTTTGGCTTGTATTTTAAATTTTTAAATAGCGTCTTTGTCAGATGCAAGTTTTAAATTTTTATATCGTTAAATTTAACCATTTATATCCTAATGGCCAGTAATTTTAGTGATATGAACATATTCTGTATTTTTTCTAAACATTGTAAGGTTTTGGTTGTCATATATGGATGTTAATTTGTCTTGCCTTATGTTAATAAAATGCTGTTTTAATTACTATACCATATAAGTCTTGCTATCTTGCTGTTTTTTCTTGTACCCTATTAACACTGATGAGTCACAGAATCAGAATAAACTTGAGAATCTGTATACTTGGATAAAATAAATTTCTCAAAATGATGAGAAGTTGGCACTGCCTCTGGAATGCTATTTGGAATGATTCACAGTAGTACCTGTTAGTGATGTGTGCAACTATCTGAAAATGTTTTTAATCACAGCCAACTGCTATAATTTTAGTTTATAAAGATAATTCCCTTTGGACTTTGAATAGTGTATCTACTGAATAGAAGGGTTTTCATCTGAAGTTGTATAGAATACCATTAAAAACTGGGGCTATAAGAAATGCATAGAAGCTTTTTTAAGCTTCTTATACATAACATAAAACTTTGTGTCCATGAGAAAATCACTTTAAAGGCAAGATAACTACATTCTGGAATAGTAAGTCATGTTAATCATAATATGAAATCTGTCAGGCATAGCAGACATTTATATATATTCTGTCTTTAAGTTTTACTGCCAAAAAGTGTTGAATATAAGGAAACGTACAGATAGAAAAAATTAAGAACATGAAAAAAGTTTTACTACAGTAGGAATCAGCACTAACTAAACAGCAACATTTCTAACCCTCAGCTCTTTGTAATGCCTGTTGGGGTATTTCATGGGAATAGAACACCACAAATTAAAACGCGACATTTCTCAGATGATTGGCCCCCATCAATTTCCCCTCTTCAGCTTCTTTATTTCTGTCATGCGTACCCTTGTCTTTGCAGTTTCCCAACTATAAAAGCTTGATGTTATCTTTTATTTATTTTACTTCTGTATATCTATGGTAGGCAGAATAATGGCTTCCTCCCTTTCCCCAAAGATGTCCA
Source organism: Cebus imitator (assembly GCF_001604975.1). Taxonomy (NCBI): domain Eukaryota; kingdom Metazoa; phylum Chordata; class Mammalia; order Primates; family Cebidae; genus Cebus; species Cebus imitator. The sequence continues at coordinate 3,814,598 of NW_016107317.1, forward strand.
TGTCCTAATTTCTGAAACCTTTGAATACGCTATGTTATATGCAAGGGTGTATTTACCCTAGATTGTGTGGGTGGGCCCAGTGTCATCACCAGGATCCTTTAAGTATGGAAGGTGGAGATGGAAGAGTCAGCGTCAGAGTGACGTAGCTTCAGAAAGACTCAACAGGATATTTCTGGCTTTGAAGATAGGGATTCAGGAGCCAAGGAATGCAGGCAACCTCTAGAACCTGGAAAAGGGAACAAAACAGATCTCCTACAGTCCCCAGCAGGAATGCAGCCCTATTGAAACCTTGATTTTACCCCAGTGGAACCAATTTCGGGCTTCTGACCTTTCAGAATGGTAAGATAAAAAACTTGTGCTGTTCTAAGCAAACTACTTTGTAGTAATTAGTTAGAGCTGCAATAGGAAACAAATACACAATTCAATTACTAATCATATATTCATTGATCCTTTTTTTTTTTTTTTTTTTTTTTTGAGACAGGGTCTCTCTCTGTCACCCAGGCAGGAGTGCAGTGATGCCATCTTGGCTCAAAAGATGGCATCACTGCAGCCTTGAACTCCTGGGCTCAAGCCATCTTCCCACTTCAGCCTCCCAAGTAGCTTAGGACCACAGGGGCACGCCACCGTACCTGGCTAATTTTTTTGGATTTTTTAGTAGATACAGTTTTTTTCCATGTTGCCCAGGCTGGTCTTGAACTCCCGATCTCAATCCACTTCAGCCTCTCAAAGTGCTGGGATTACAGGCATGAGCCATCGTGCCCAGTCAGCTGATTCTTATTTTCTACTACCTCTCAAATGTCTTTATAGTCTGGATAAAATGGCAGGCTCCACTTCAGGCCTTCATTTCTTAACTCCTGGATGTTGCCATAGATTCCTAACAATGATATAGGGTAGTAGTTCCCAACCTTCTTGGTACCAGGGATGGGTTTCATTGAAGACAATTTTTTCACAGACCCAGGGGGTGCAGGATAGTTTCGGAATAATTCAAGTGCATTACATTTATTGTGAGCTTTATTTATATTATTATCACATTGTGATATATAATGATATAATTCTACAACTCACCGTAAGTTACAATCAGTTGGAGCCCTGAACTTGTTTTCCTGCAACTAGACAGTCTCATTTGGGGGTGATGGGAGACAGTGACAGATCATCAGGCATTCGATCCTCATAAGGAGCATGCAAACTAAATCCTAGATCCCTCCCATGCAGAATTCACAAGATGATTTGCACTCCTACAGGAATCTAAGGCCAGGGCTGATCTGACAGGAGGTGGAGCTCAGGTAGTAATGGGAGGGGTGGGAGCAGCTACCAAAACAGATAAATCTTCATTCAATCACTGCTCAACTTCTGCTGTACAGCCCAATTCCTACCATGCCACAGACTGGTACCAATCTGTGGCCTGGGGGTTGGGGACCTCTGATACAGGGGATCTAGTCCTAAACTGTGAATCAGGTCTAGTCTGTTTCTGCTGTTAATTAGCTTGTGACCTTAGGCAATCTCTCTGCCAAATTTCCTTGCCCTCCACCCACAATACACACACACGCACACGACACCAGAAATTAAGTTGACTAAGATGATTATTACATATCTTTCTAGCTCTGGTTAGTACCATTTTGCAGTCTGCCTCTTGCTTCCTCTTCTATACATCAATCCAGAATTCTTCTTAAAATTAAAACCTTTTTGGTATACATGAAAACCTGTTTGGTATAAATTAAACTCTTACGTAGAAGCGTGCATTGACTTTTCACTGCTTAGAGATCAAATAAGTCTGTATTAGAGACCTTTAACAACCTGCCCACCACCCCATGTCTCTGCAAGTTTTTCTTTTCCAGAGCTTGGTACTCACTGTAGCAAAACAGGACTCATTCATTCCTTAGACGTGATGTGTTCAGGCTCTTCCTCCTTCCTGAAATACCCATCGCATTTACACCTAGTTATCAGAGTCCTGCTCTTTCTGTAAAATGCGCAGCAACTACCACTCCCCTGGGACTGTTCCTCCCCCGCAATTGCTGCCTACACGATGTTTTTCAAACCAAATTATCATGAGAATTTAAAAATGATCTAAATTTTCCAACTCAACACTAAAGATTCAGGATGGTAGAGAGATGATAGAAGAGAGATAAAAGAAAAGAGAAACTAGTTTGAAAAGTAAGGCTTTGCCTTTCGAATCTCCGGAAGGAGTGGGGGAACAAATGTGTTTAGAACTGATCTAATATGACTTGCATTATTATTTCTTTATCAGTATGTCTTGTCACCCACGGTATAAGCCCTTAGTGACAGAGTCATTTCTAATATTTCTTTTTATCTTTGTCATTTTAAGAAAAGATACCTTACCAACAAAAATTACTTCTTTGCTTAGTGTTGTAATACACAAATGATAATGACATTGATACACCAAATCCAGTTTTAGCTTTCACAATTCCGCAATGAGGATACAAAATACTTAATGAGCTCATCAACCAAGTATTTGTTAAATTCCTACTTGTGCTTAGTACATATCAGCAAAACGATTCCCGGTGCTGGACCATGTGGACTCTCAATCTCCCTCATTCCTCAGCCTCAGAATCCCACGTTTTCAGCAGCACTTTTTGGTAGATACCAAACATAACTCATAGTTCTCCCCGCTCCTGAATTTCTCTGGTTTGCTGGGAGGGAGTTCCTCCTACCAGTGGTCCAAAGCTTACTTCACTGCAAGCTGTGTAGTTACAGTCATATTGCCAGGGCAGTCAGCTTCAGCCAGTGGAGCAATGCAGGGGCCTAGAATGAATCCAAGATGTGGCTCCTTCTCCAAAACCAAGGGCAATTTCTTAGGAAACTGGGTATCTATGAAAGGTGGCATAAAAATTAATTTCGTTCTGAAACTTTATAAGAAATGTTTAGATTTCCTCAATTTAGTTAACTCATAAGAGTACTTAGTCAGACTCTTTGCTTGAAACTTTCTGCCCAAAGCATCTATTCAGCCAATGTTTACAGGTCTGACTAGAACATTATCTTTATGGGGGCTCTCCAACTTTGGCATTTTATTCTAAAACCAAAAGGATTTCTGTATGATCCATTTACACTGCTATACTCCACGATGCTGAGTGGTCATGACGAAGGTGAGCTCTTGGCTCAGGTCTGGGGTAATAACTTCACTGCAAAGTGAACCTGAGCACTTGGTCTGAAATCCCAGACACTATGTCAGCACATATTCATCCTTGAGAATCTAACACAATGCTATTTAAAAATTGTTTCATATAGCTAAGTATTTCATTTTTTCCTACTTGTTCTCTTTCTAGCCAGCTCTCTTCCAGATTTTTCTTGTCTTTTCTTTTGTTTGCCACACTTAAGTTCATTTCTGCATACATATTGTACCAACTGTCAGTAGCAGACAAATGCCTCCTTCTTTAGCTTGTCAATGACTTAAATTTTCTCTAATATAACCTGACAAGGGCATTGTATTAGAAGTGTCATTTACTTCTCTCATTTAGTCATAGATTTTAAGTCTCTTTCAAAGACTCTGTATCTTTCTCATAGAGATTCCTTTGGCTATACAATATTTTTGTTTCCTACACAGAACATATATTTATATGGGACACAATGAAACTGGCAAGGAAATGACTGTTTCTGGTTTTTAAAACCACAATAGTATATTGTATATTAGCTTGGAGCTAGCTATTTCCATCATACATACATACATATACAGTGGGCTAGTTATTTCCATCATACATACGTACAGATGCATGTATTACACTACCATCTTTAAACCATGAATCATGTACATTCTCATTCACATACAAAGCCATGCATATACATATTAACCATTGCAGGCCAGTCGCAGTGGTGGACACCTGTAATCCCAACACGCTGTGGGGCCGAGGCGTGCAGATCATGAGGTCAAGAGATTGAGACCATCCTGGCCAAAATGGTGAAACCCTGTCCCTGCAAAATATACAAAAATTAGCTGGGCATGGTGGTGCACACCTGCAGTCCCAGCTACTCGGGAAGCTGAGGCAGGAGAGCTGCTTGAGCCCAGGAGGCAGAGGTTGCAGTGAGCTGAGATCACACCACTGTACTCCAGCCTGGCGACAGAGCAAGATTCTGTCTCAAAAATAATAATAGTAAATTAACTATTTACTATTATTAGTAAATAGATTGCCACACAGCCGCAATCTCTCACATTTCCATTTTCTTCCAACCTTTCTCTCTCTTTTACTTCTTAACTATGTTCATCATAACCAGGACAATGACCTACTGGGTAAACTGGCTATCATGCCCAATATATCTGGAAAAACATTTTAATACACTGCTTTACAGAATGAACACAGCTGGAATCCAGAGAACAGTGTGGTTTTTAAAAAATTTTTATATTATCTCATCTTACTTGAGGCTATAGAGTAAGCCTTACATGGTCACCTTTAAGTCTTCTCCTTTCTAAGAATCCTCAATTCTTTTATTTTCTATCTTTCAGCAGTTGGTGCTAAAAATGGTGGGTTGCTACCATCCCATAACACACTAGCTCTCTCTTGGGAGAGCACAGATGAATTGAGGGCACTTTACAGTCCTTCATGTATGTAGGATGGGATAGCTCAGAATCTTCAGAGTCGAGCAACTATAAGACAAACAAACCTTTTTCTTTCTAATGTTGGTCATCACTCATAGCAAATTTCAATGCACAATCATGCTATAAAGAACTAGACCCGATGATAGAAAGAAATTCTTTTCCCTCACCCCTTAGCTATTACATTCACTCTCCTTTCTACCCCATGCCCCACCCTTCTGGTACTATTGACTGGTGTAATAATCCCAGGAGATTGTCTCCCCCATAGAAAGACTGAAGCATCCTTACCATCATAGAAAGACAAGTAAAGTGATGCCCTTGGAATTTCTGCTTGGATTTGGTACCCTGAATCCTTTTATTGAGAGATCCAATTCAAGGGTGAGAGTAATAAGCCAACTAGCTAAGAAAGAAAGCTATTTATTTTTCTTTTGAACTATGAAAAGACCATGTTCATGAGAGTACATGCTACAAAGAAGAAAGGAAGGATGTCTCTGGAACTTTGTCCTGTTTTCTGCAACAAAATGTGAATGAATAGTTCAAGGAGTGAAAACCTTAAGTGATAATTGATGTCTCTCAGGGATAAGCTGGATTCCCAATGTTTTGAAAATGCTTTGAGTCCAAAAATTGATAATCAGAAAGTATTTTTTGTTTGTTTAATGTATCCCTACTGTGATTTCAATTAAACTCCAAATTTTGTTTTAAAAAAAATAGATGAAGAAGACAGACAGTCCTCTTCTGCCACAAACATGTAACATCTAGCTGGACATAGCAGACATAGATACCCAGAGTCTTGAAGACTAGCTCAGGGTGACCCAGGTTACATCTTGGCCTGAGCAAAATTCTGACTGGCCTGAGGCTTCAGGTCTGCATGAGGCACTTGCTTTACACAATTGCTTTGGGTAACAGTAACTGACTATCCAGAATGGATGGTCAGGATTTAAAGAAATCACCTGGGAATGTCTTAAGAAAGTCAACCCAGGCTTCGTGACAGCAGCATAGCTCCTGGGGTGTAGGTAAAAATCTGACTAATTCATGAGACTTGACAAGGAAAATGTAAATAACAATGGAAGATGGAGAAACAGTGAGTATAAAACTAAAATTGGGGAAGAGGCCAATGTGAGCTTCCAGGTCATGTTGACAGTATTTGAGAAGGAGTAAAACAGCCTAGGGATGAAATCCCTTAACTAGCAAGAATCCTTCTAATTTCAAATGTAAACTCTTTAAGGGTAAGAACCTATGGCTATTGTTGGGAAAGGCAACCTGCTAACAGTCCCTGCCTAGTCTTTCTGGATATTCCAAGAATGCAAGGCTCTCACTGGTCTTCACCTGGGCCTTTCTTCAGGGTTATGCTTATAGCAAGTGTCATCCTTGGAGGCATAAGGAAGCATCTTCTCCTAGACAAAGAACAGAGTTGCTACCCTGCACTCTGAAAGTTCTCTAAGTAGAGTGGTCCCCTCTCTAATGAGTGTGTAGACATCTGTACAGGCCCCCGGTGTCATCCCCATGAAATTTGGTGGTTGTGGAAAATTGATACAAGAAAATGTGAAGATCATGCTACCGGTGGCATCATGAGTAATAGAGTCCTTTATCTCTGATTCAAGAGTCGCGTGTCTTTTCCCAGTGTCCATGATACAGTAATGGGCTAGCCTATTAGTTTGAAAGTAGGGTAAAATCCCAGACTGTCTATAGTTCCTGATGGCTCTATCCCCAGCCTCTAGAAGAGTAAAATCACATGGCACACTATGTATTAGTGGTTAAAAGTTCATGCTAGGTGTTCACTGCTCAAATTTAATTAAATCAAATTAATGGGACTTCCATTAAGAAATGTTTCTAATAATTTCTGAATATTTGTCAAATTATATATTAAACAGTTACCAAAAAAATATTTGGGAAAGAGTATCAGCATTTTAATTGCATTACACATAATGTTTGAATTCATTTGTTTAATTCCAAAAATAGACATTTTATGAAAATAATAAATACCAATAATAAGGAAATTAAAAAAAAATCCTTCATTACTAATTTTTCAGTGTACTCAGACCAGAATCCAGACCAAGAAGCCTTGAAAAAATAAGAAATTCAGTTTCCCCCTTTGGTCTAAGGAAGACATTGATTCAAGGTCCTCTGAGTTCCATTCAGACTTCAAGGATAATTCTCTCATTTATGTCTATAATTGATTTATTAATAAAATAACCTCTGATTAGTTATACCTTTCAACATTATCTTTTTCCACTTACGAAAAAAAGAATTAAACAGTTTACACTTGAACTAACATTTGCAGGACCCATCTGGGTGCTATGCACTTTCACATAAACAGTCATGCATAATCTCTTAGCAACACATGGCCAGTGTTAAGTCTCTGTAACTAGTTCATTGTATTTTTTTCAATATGTTGCAATCCTTTTTGCATGTGGGTTCCACGCCTTTCTAAATATTTAGTAATTTACAGGAAAAGCAACCTTTTTTTTCCTGGTGAGAGGTGATGGTATTTGTTTTAACCGAAATGGAGAACTTCCTTTTCATTTCAAGTAATCTGATACTCTAAGCTGCTAGCATGGCCACAAGTAACACTGAAACAAAACTTCAAGCAAAACGGATCATCGATGTTTAATTCAAATGTTTAAGAATGGTGACTGTCTTGAAAGGATCTTCCTGAATAATCTTCTCTAGATGTCTTAAACTATATTATAGATTAAAAGCACTGCCGGGTGCGGTGGCTCAAGCCTGTAATCCCAGCACTTTGGGAGGCTGAGGCGGGTGGATCACGAGGTCAAGAGATCGAGACTATCCTGGTCAACATGGTGAAACCTCGTCTCTACTAAAAATACAAAAAAATTAGCTGGGCATGGTGGTGCGTGCCTGTAATCCCAGCTACTCAGGAGGCTGAGGCAGGAGAATTGCCTGAACCCAGGAGGCAGAGGTTGCGGTGAGCCGAGATCGCGCCATTGCACTCCAGCCTGGGTAACATGAGTGAAACTCCGTCTCAAAAAAAAAAAAAAAAAAAGCACTTTTTTTTTTTGAGATGGAGTCTTGCTCTGTCACCCAGGCTGGAGTGCGGTGGCATGATCTCAGCTCACTGCAACCTTCAAGACGCTGGCTGAAACGATTCTCCTGCCTCGGCCTCCCGAATAGCTGAGATTACAAGCATGCGCCACCACGCCCAGCTAATTTTTGCATTTTTAGTAGAGATGGGGTTTCATCATGTTGGCCAGGATGGTCTCGATCTCCTGACCTCGTGATCCACTCTCCTCCGCCTCCCAAAGTGCTGGGATTACAGGAACGAGCCACTGCATCCCACCCGAAATGAAAAGTACTTTTTCACAAAGAGAGAATAAAATAGGACCCTGTAGATAACTTCCTCATACTGTTTTACCACCACTCTCTCAAAAAAATTTGTTCACAGAGAATTCTGGAATTTTGGAATTTGGACATATTGGAGGGTTCCCCAAACCCCAGGCTGCAGACCACTACCTGTCCATGGTCTGTTAGGAACCAGGCCACACAGCAGGAAGTGAGCAGCAGGTAAAAGGGCATTACCACCTAAGCTCTGCCTCCTGCCTGATCAGCAATGTCATTAGATAGATACTCATAGGGATGCAAGCTCTATTGTGGACAGCAAGGGATCTAGGTTGTGGACTCCTTATGAGAATCTAACTAATGTTTGATGATCTGAGGTGGAACAGTTTCATCCCAAAACCCTTCTACCAACCCCATCCATGGAAAAATTGTCTTCCATGAAACCGGTATCTGGTGTCAGAAAGGTTGGGGATCACTGCTTTATTGGCCATGAAAATCTCATCTTTATAAATGAATGTCAACAAAACCATTTAGACTATTCAGACCATTACAATAGGCTAAAAAAATAGTTCCATTGGAATTAAAAGAAACATAGAGTTGTAAATTTTCATTTAGGTGTTTCATCTAATAACAATGCAAGAGTTCCTAAATGTAATGTATTTCCTATGTCACCACATAACCAGGATGACAAACATTATGCAGATTTGCCTCTCTGAAGCTCCGAAACAGAATTTTAAAAGATGAACAATGATCCTATGACAGGCAAATGAAGTTGTCTTTCATCTTCATTTTTTTAAGTATTGTACATCATTGCTAGTCATATCCACTTTCTTGAGTATTCTTTCTACATTGTCACCACCATCGGAAGACTGCAGGTCCTTGATGATACAGACCATTTCTTACTCTTCAAGTATATTTGTATAACTGTGCCCAGCTCAGTGCTTGGAACATTGTACATTATTAATAAATGTTGGTTGAATAAATAAATTTATAAACCCCTATATTCAACCCTCAACTTATTACCTTTTTATCTTTACGCACACTTTTTTTGGATTCCATCTATATGTGAATTTTATCCAAATATGTATGTCATCCTATTCCCTCACCTTCTTGGGCCTTTCAACTCCAACTGATTGCTGGATATTTCTCTCTGGATGCTCTGTGTATTAATCTGTTGTCACATTGCTATAAAGAAATAATTGAGACTGGGTAATTTATAAAGAAAATAGATTTAATTGGCTCATGGTTGTGCAGAATGTATAGGAAGCATGATGCTGGCATTTGCTTAGCTTTTGGGGAGGCGTCAGGAAACCTACAATCATGACAGAAGAGGGAGCAGGCACATCACATGGCCAGGTCAGGAGCCGGGTTAAGGGAGGTGCCACACACTTTTAAATGACCAGATCTTGCAAGAACTCACTCGCTATTGAAAGGAAAGCAGCAAGGGATGGTATTAAATCATTCATGAAAATTCCAACCCCGTAAGCCAATCACCTCCCACCAGGCCCCACCTCCAAAGCTAGGGATTACAATTTGCTGTGAGATTTGTGGAAGGAAACATATCCAAACTTTATCACAGTGCAAGTCCGTAATTTCAAAGCATAAATGAACTGCACTAGACAACATAGGTGATGTGAACAAGGGTGAATCACAGACTTTGCCCTCCAGAAGTTTACAGACTAGTCAGATAAATGAGCACTTTGTTTCTTTCCTTCTTTTTTTGAGACGGAGTTTTGCTCTTGTTGCCCAGGCTGGAGTGTAGTGGCATGATCTTGGCTCACTGCAACCTCCGGCTCCTGGGTTCAAGTGATTCTCCTGCCTCAGCCTCCCAAGTAGCTGGGAGTACAGGCGTGCACCACCACATCTGGCTATTTTTGTATTTTTAATACAGACAGGGTTTCTCCACTTTGGTCAGGCTGGTCTCGAACTCCCGACCTCAGGTTGAGACCGGGTTCTGGGATGCGAGGGAGGCTCAGCTCCCAAATAGGATGTGTTCTTCCAGTCTCTTGGTCCTTTACTCACCCAAGAATGGGAGAGGACCCTTCCAGGCATGGTGGGCTTGTTTAAGTAAATATCGGACCCCAAAGAGCTTTGCAGAAAGTGATTTATTTAGGCAGAGAGAGAAAAAGGAGAAAGAAATAGACAGAGAGAGCAGCTCCCACGATGTCGTGGAAGGGGATCCAGAAATGGAGTCTGCACAGATGTGGGGAAGGGGACTTTTAACCTGTGTGTTATTCCTGCCCCATTCAAGCTTTCTGTCCTATGGAAGGAGTTCCTTTAAACTTCCACTGGAGTGATTGATCTTTGATTATCTTCCTGCGCTCACAAAAAGTCAAACAAAGACCTCTAAGCTCCTGGATGGGGAAGTGGGTGGAAGCATGGTGCTAGGAAGTTCTTGCCTTTGAAATCACACCCCCTTGTGGACCCGGGAAGAGAATACATTCCCTCAAGGTAATCTGCCTGCCTCAGCCTCCCAAAGTGCTGGGATTACAGTCGTGAGCTTCTGGTCCCAAGCAGAAATGAGCATTTTCAAAGCACAGCATAAGTATTATGGGAGAAATATAAACTAAGGACTGCAATGCCTGGGACTCTCTCACAGACACTAATTCTTTTAGCAGGAAAGTTTCATCTCTAGCTAGACATGAACTTCAACATTCAACATTCTCCAGCATGCTTTGCTCCATATTTATGCCCAGATCATCCCTGAGTTCTTCTCAATTGGCCTCAATGCCCTAATTATATCCAAAATTGTGGTCATAATTCTTGGATCCTGATCTGCTTTCCCACTTGCTCCACTGTTGTGGCTTTCACATGCTGGAGGAGGTCCATGAATCTTTCCAACTTCTTAGACTCCTATTTACTGCTCTGAGACTTTGGCATCCTGGCTGTCTTTTATGCTCCCATCCTGCTTCTAAGTCTGTGCACGTTAAGAGGATAAAATCGTATTTCAGGAAATACTTTAAGAAACAATTAGCATTTGATTTAAATATGCTGCCAGCAGGCATGCAAGTAACATTGGAAGAAAACAAAATTTAAGCAGAGGAACTAATATGAGCAAAGACACCAGAGAAAACCTCAGGACATATGCCCCCAAAAGTGGATGGAGTAGTTTGTTGTGCTTGGGCCTTCTCAGCTCCCGCAAGTTTTGCCCACATCATCCTCACACTCAAGGACTAAACCTGTTATTAGGGAAAAGGGATAATATTGTGTAAGAAAAAGGAACAGCGATGGGAGAAGAAAATAAATACATAGTAAAATAAAGGAGGAAAGAGCTTGAGGGAGGGACAGAATTGTACGAAGGCAATGTGAGCGTGTTGCTGATGGTATATACCATGATTCCCTGTTCATCAGCCTGAGGCTAAGGGTTATGAGAAACAGAGCAGCAAGACAGACGCTCTACAGAGTTTCCAGATGAGTACCGACCGGATGAAAGCCATCCTCCTAGCCACCCTGAGTTCTTCTCTGCTCCCAGGCATATCACAGGAATTAAGGAACTCCCCATGTTTGTTCATGGGCACTGCTAATGGCAGCACTCTCTGCTGTGAGCCTACAGAGTGAAGCAATGTCATTCCTTATGACAATTGCCTCATCTCCTCATTCCCCTGAAGCTGTTGCTGCTGCCAACTTTGCCTCTTCTCTCAATCTCTCTTCCTGCTGAGGCTGCTGCTGCCATCCCCACTACATACACGATGTTCTTCTCTGAGAGGTGTGATGTGGGGTCTTTTGTGCTACAGCCTGGGTGTGTGTTATGGGGATGAACAGATAGGATGAAGGAATGTTATAGAATTGAAGAGAAAAAATGAAATGGTTCTTGGATAAGGTAGAATTTGTCCTGAGCTTTGGAAAATGGTGGTGGTAGGAGCAGACAGATTTTGAAACACAGGGAAAGTAAAGGAGAGTTTTCTGAGGCTGAATAAAACTATCAACTATGGAGTTAACAAAGTGTGTCTAGGAGTCTGTAGAACCATTTAGCAGGTGATGAGAATTCACATAAGGAACTAATGATGTCATGTTTTGTCTTAGAGCTTTTTTTTTTTTTTTGAGATGGAGTCTCGCTCTGTAGCCCAGGCTGGAGTGCAGTGGTATGATCTTGGCCCACTGCAACCTCTGCCTCCTGGTCCTGGTTCAAGCAATTCTCCTATCTCAGCCTCCCAAGTAGCTGGGATTACAGGCACAAGCCACCATGCTTTGCTAATTCTTGTATTTTTTAGTAGAGATGAGGTTTCACCATGTTGGCCAGTCTGGTCTTGAACTCCTGACCTTGTGATCCACCCACCTTAGCCTCCCAAAGTGCTGGGATTACAGGCGTGAGCCACCGCACCCGGCTTTTTTTTTTTTTTTAGTTTTATGGTAGAAAGAGATAATTAACATAAACAATAGCCTTTTATGAAGCTGGGATGCTTTCTTTTTTCTTCCCTGTTAAAGGGAGTTGAGAATTGTCTTCAACATGAATTGAGAAATTTTTCTTCTTCACATGGTCTTCACACAGAGAAAGAAAGACTGTTTTAGCTAGAGTAGGCAGAGTGAAGACATTTGTCACAGCTGTTCAAGATCCTCCAGGCAGAGCTAATGCATTTGCTTTGGGAGCCAGCAGGGTGGTCCTTAGCAGGGACAGAACCAATCCATACAGAGCCTTTATGTGAATGAGGAAAAGATTCTCCTTCATTCAAACAGATACACGCTCAAGCAGGCATGTACATTGGCAAGACAAGTGTGAGCTGAATTTAAACCTACTTGCCCACTAGTCATGTGCCCTTGAGTAATGTACAACCTTCACGAAAAAATCAGGAAGCCCTTGGGTTTAAGACATCTAGCTAGATTTAAAGTGAATCTGAGAGGCCCCATCCCACTCTCCTAGCTGACATGAAGAATAGATAGAGGTTTCAGATGACAATTGGGCTATTTTCCGGTGCAATGAGATATAAGCCTAGATTTCCTATCCCTATGCCTTTTTTTCCTCTGTTACCTTGAGATTGCATTACTTGTAGCCTTGAGTGTTTAAAAGAGAAGATCAAACCCATTTATTTAATGTCACAATCAATATTGATCCCAGGGTATCTACAGAATATATTCTCTATAGGCAGTGTTCACTATGGCTTTGAGGAGTTGAGGGAGAATTTACGAGCACAATTCTTTTTTCAGTTAGAAAGAAACCACATTCAAGATGTACTAAAATAGTTGGATAAAAGTGCAGTGTCTTACTTTATGCACATAAGATGAGCTTGTATTTACTAGCCAAAGAATTTATAGCTGAGAGAAGTAGATTTCAGTTTCTGAGAATTTCTTTCAACTCAGTCCAATAGTTCATCGTAGAAAATTGGTTCATAAGAGACTCTGAGAAATGATAAGGTCATATATGACTGAATTATGGCTTTCAGCTACTAGCATTCTCAACCGATAATATTGCCTCGTATGATGTAATGCAATTTGTAAATAGCCAGTTAAGATACATTGTCCCATTACATACAGTGAAATATAATTGTTCAGACACGTTATTACAATAGAATGTAGCTATGTATAAACCATGCTTTCTACTCATAGACTTATTGTGGGACTCAAAAGAAAGCATAGACCAAAAAGTACTTTTTCAGCAAATATAATTGTAAGATAAGATGAAGCATTTTATACTTTTCGATATCTGGTAATTAAATGGGAAATTAATATCAGGATGTAGCTGCAATTTTTTAAGGTAGAACAGTTTTTAAAATTCTTGGTAGGATTTTTTTTTTTGCTGTTTAAAACAAACAAATTAGAAAAC
>NW_016107317.1:3828595-3832722 GCF_001604975.1 Cebus imitator
GACAGAGCCTCAGTCTGTCAGCCATGCTAGAGTGCAGTGGCATGATCTTGGCTCACTGCAACCTCTGCCTCTTGGGCCCAAGTGATCCTCCACCTCAGCCTTCCCAGTAGCTAGGACTATAGGTGTGCACTACCATCCATGCCTAGCTAATTTTTGTATTTTTTGTAAAGACGGGGGTTTTTCCATGTTGCCCAGGCTGGTCTCGAACTCCTGGACTCAAGCAATCTTCCTGCTTCAGCCTCCCAAAGTGTTGGGATTATAGGCATGAGCCACCACGCCCAGCTTCTTTCATTATTTCCTACATCTCCGTATCCTACCTAATCCAAACTTATCTGAAGCCTCTCTAGCAAGCTTTCCCCAATCTGTCCTCCCTCTTTGGAGTTTCCATGTCACTTATATCCTTGTAGTCATTTAACTAATTTTGATGCAATCCTATGCCATGTTAGATTATATCTGTTAATATGTATGAGACTTGTTTCCCTAGCAACACTGTAAGCCCCAGAATAGGAAATGAAGCTTATCTCATTTTAGTTTCTGTATAGAGCTTGGTGTAGAGCTGAGCACAGAATTGGTGCTACTCAATTCAGTGAATTTTGTTTATTTATTTGTTCAATTTGCTATATGGTTGCATTTTGATTCAGGGAGAAAGACAAAGATTATTCAGTACATTATATTGGAACAACTAACAGCAAATTGATGATTATTACGTTTTTTTAACAACTAAATAAACTTCAGGTATATTAACAATTAAATGTAAAAAAACTACAAACATGCTAGAAAACATGCATGACTCTTTATTAAAGAAATGTAGAGGGCTGGGTGTGGTGGTTCATACCTGTAATCCCAGCAATTTGGGAGGCTGAGGCAGGTGGATCATCTGAGATCAGGAGTTCAAGACCAGCCTGGCTAACATGGTAAAACCTCTCAATTCAGTCAATTTAAGTCAGCTTCCCTCCAACCTGTAGGTTGTGTAAGTTCCCAAGATGTTTCTCTTCTCTCACCACTACAAACTGTATCTAGATATCCATATACACACACATACATATATACATATATGTATATATTTATTATATTACATTAATATAATATACACATATACATATATACATACATATATAATGTGTATATATAATATATGTATAAATAATATATACACAGGCATGTATAAACATGTATATATTACATATGTAATATGTAATCATCACGCTTGTGATTAGGTTATATCATATAAGATCCAGTCTTAGTAGACTGGAGAAAGAGACTCTCTTGATGGCCTTCAAGAAGCAAACAACTAACCAGGCACAGTAGCTAGTGCCTTTAATCCCATAATCCCAGTTACTCAGCAGGCCGAGGCCTGAGCAGGCCTGAGCCCAGAAGTTGGAAACCAGCCTAGAAAATGTGTCGAAATGCCATCTCCTTAACAAAAAATTGGAGCAAACAACTATGTTGTGAACTGCCTATGGAGAGCGTTACATGGGAGAGGAGAAGCAGCAGGCAATCTCTGGGACTGGAAAGTGTCCTCTAGCCAACAGCCAGCAGAAAGCCAAGGTCCTCAGTCACATAACACAAGAAAATGAATTTTGCACATGACCTGAATGAGCTTGGAAACAGATTCTCCCTCAGTGAAGCTTCCATCTGAGAACACAGCCTCACCAACATTGATTGCAGACTCATGAGACTGTGATAGTCAAAATGCTGAGATAGTTCCCAAGATTCCCCATCCCGACATACACACCTCTTCTCCCAGTTATTCCATTAAACACTAATTTAGGTGCTACCATGAAGGAACTTTGCAGATGCAATTAAATTCTCAAATGAGTTGACCTTAAGATAGGGAGACTGTCCTATGCTGGCCTAAGCTAATCAGGTGAGCCTTTGAAAGGCATTGGGACCTTCCTGGAGAGATTTGATGTGTGAGGAGTATTCAATACATGGGAGATTCTCCATTGCTGGTTTTAAGACTGAGGAGGTCTTGTGTCAAAGAATGCAGAAAGCCTTCGTGGGCTGAGAACTGTCCCTGGCTAACAGCCAGCAAAGAAACTCAGGTTTCATCTCTATAACCATAGGAACTAGATTTTGCTTGGAAAATCTGAGGTCCATGAGACATTTTGATTTTAGCTGTGTGAGACCCTCAACAGAGAATTTAGTCACACTGTGCTCAGATTTTGACCTGTAGAACAGTGTGCTAATAAATGGGTGGTGTTGTCTAAGTTGCTAAATTCATAGTGATTTGCTTTATTTGTTACACAGCAGTAGAAAACATGTACTTCTCATTGGTGATATAAGTTGAGTCCATCTCAGTTAAATAGAAGTGAAAATATTCAGTACGATGTCCGGAATATAGAAGACACTAAATATTTATAGGCCTTTTTTCCCACAGGACTTCTGAAATACAGAATTTCTTCTTCCATCATTGTCAAAGTGATCAGATAACATTTGCAAGAAGAAGCGTGCACCATCCAGAACAAGTTAAACAAAAAATACTATGCAGCAATCTACTGAAATACAGCACTGTCAAACCATTTCTTGGATCCCTCTGATAATCCAGGGATCAAAACAAAGAAAACAAGTCACTAACTTTATCTGCATGTCTTAGAATTGGCATAAAAAGAATTCAAGTTTCTATCCTGGTTCTTAAAAGGCAGAAACGTAATATCTCATCTTTTAAACTATTTGACAATGTTGCTATTTCTCCAGCTTCCCAGTCTTTTACTCACTAAAGGCCAAGGATACTGAGATCATGGGAAAGGGTTCAACAAATTGTCTCATGACTGACTCATAGACTTGGCAGCTGTAAATCTGTTTGTCATGTATATAAGATGATCTCTGTGTTGAGAATTCAAATGTTTAAATTCTGGTTTATGTATCATAGATAATTCGAGCATTGGTTGCAAGGTTTTGGGATACATGCCAAGGTAAGTGTGTATTGTCTGAAATTTAGAAATTCTCCTATAACTTAAAGCTTCTCACTTTCTGTTTTAAGAGAAGTTTTGAACTGAGTGCAATGACCTATAACTGTAATCCCAGCACTTTGGGAGGCCACAGTGGGAGAATGTCTTGAGGCCAGGAGTTCAAGACCAGCCTGGGCAATATAGCAAGACTCCACATCTACAAAAAAAAAAAAAAAAAGAAAGAAAGTTTATTCAATTAGTTAAGTGTGGTGATTCAGGTCTGCAGTCCCAGCTACTCAGGAGACTGAGGTGGGAGGATTGCTTGAGCCCAGGAATTTGAGGCTGCAGTGAGCTAAGAAGATACCACTGCACTCCTGCCTGGGTGACAAAGTGAGACACTATCTGTTAAAAAACAAAACAAAAAACAAAATTATGCATCGAACTCCTACTAGTTGAGACCTGTTTGTACAATGCCAGAGATGGCTCCATATCATTTGTAAAAATAAATGATTCTAACTCACATACATGTTCGTTGGCCATTTTAGTGTGTTGGTTTTTAAAATTTATAAGCGATCTTGACCATTTCAGGATCCCGGGTACCATGAATGAAACAGATGTATTTAAACTTGCTCTTTAATAGTGAAGAAAGATTCAGCATACTACAGGCTGATTTCACCAGGGTTCTGATTAGTTTGGGGGCATTACAGAACGGTACCTTGTAAAGGAAAGATTTCTTTTTCATTAGAAACACATTTGAATAATGAAAAAAAGATACTTTTTCAAGTTTGTGATGTTAAGAGATAGGGTAGGATAGGATGTCCCAGAATTTTTACTCATGCAAAGCCTTTACTTATGGCCTTGTGGAGATAATTGTATCTTTTACAAGATACATTTTTTAAGGCAACATTTTATGTTGGCTGTGAGCTTATCATAACAAAGATTTAATTTTTTAGCAAGTATGTTTGCTTTTGAATGGAAAAACAGTCCAATATTCATTCAAGCAAGAATGTTTTGTAGTTAAAAAAAAAAGAAAAAAAAAGAACAAAAAAAACTTTTATGCCTCAAACAATGGCTCACACCTATAATCCCAGCACTTTGGAAGGCAGGTGGGTGGATCATCTGTGGTTAGAAGTTTGAGACCAGACTGGCCAACATGGTGAAACCCATCCCTACTAAAAATGCAAAAAATTAGCCAGACGTGGTGGCGGGTGCCTGCAGCTACTCAAGAGGCTGAGG
>NW_016107317.1:3832754-3851676 GCF_001604975.1 Cebus imitator
CCAGACATGCTGGCATGTGTCTGTAGTCCCAGCTACTCAGGAGGCTGAGGCAGGAGAATCTCTTGAACCCAGGATGCAGAGGTTGCAATGAGCCGAGATCACGCCTCTGCACTCCAGTCTGGGTGACAGAGTGAGACTATGTCTTAAAAAACCAACAAATGAATGAAAAAGAAAACCCTACAGACCACAAAGCTGATCCAATGTGGTGTTGAAGTTATTCCTCAAAGCTTCTATATCTAAATGTATGACATTAATAAACATAGCTAAATTCAACAAAAGCATTACTGTAACATCATATACAAGCTAACGTATTTATTTACACCTTTATGGTTTTAAGCCATAATATTCAACAAATACTTGCTTCATGCATAAATATGATATTAAAATTTGTTTGCCTTTGCTTTTTATTTTGTTCTGGTTCTTAATGAAATTTTTTTCTATATGTACTTTGGCTATGTGTACAATAATTCAGCCACATTTATTTCATATTGTGGCTCGCTAAACTACACCCTGAAATACTGCAGTGGCATTTGCTTTACTGTATTATGTGACCTCCAATTACTGGTGTATGTGCTGGGTAGCTTCCTGCTATATATCAGTGTTGAATGACAACAAAACATTTCTTTTGAAATTTGTAATTTCCATTTTTCAGGATTAAAGGCTAAAAGTTTTGCATATTCAGAATGTATGCCTTCCTGCTAGATTACAGTATTCAGTATTTACATTGTCCAAATACTACATTTTCCCTCACAATACTAATTTCAATACTTGCTTGATAACATGCACTCATCCCCATTCCCATACACGAATTTCATTATAAACTGGAGGTATAGCTTATATACCAGCAAATGTCAGTTAATAGAGTATTTCTGGTTAGGGGATTTGGTGAAAGATCTCAAAGTAATGTTTGAGCTGGACTGTGGTTGATGGCCTGGAAGTAACATAGACAGAAGTGACTGAGCAAATAAAAGCAGATCTTTGAGGAAGTGTCTCAAAGGTAGGAAAGTTCACAGCATAATTGTGTTCCTGCTGTAACTCAGAAGACTAAAATCAGTGTGTATGAAAGGAATTTTAGGAGGTAAAATTAAAAAGCTTGACTGGAGCCAGGTCATGGAAGCCCTTGAATGACAAGCTATGGATACAGAAGTGTATTTTGTAAGAAATTGGGAGCCATAGAAGGTTTCTTTGATTTTTTTTTGTAGAGCAGAAATAATACAATCATGCTGCCCTTTAAAAAAGATTAATCTGGCAACAGTACTTTAAGTGAATTAGAGAGGAGAGAGCTGGCAGGTAGCAACACCTGCAGAGAGGCCAACAGGTGCAGATAATGTGCCATAAAGGTAATAGCGTCTAAACTAGAGCAGGTGCGTTGAAAACCCATAGAAGGGGCAGAAGGAAGAGATAGGGTGGAGATTGAATCAAAAGAATTCATTAGTTATTTGGATCTGGAAGAAAAAAAAGAGAGAAGAGGTAAACAAATTTCCCTTGGTATTTGAGATAATGGTGGTATGAGTTACGACTCAGCTAATATGGCCATTTTGGAATGCACAGAATTACTGAATTTGAGGGGTCAAAAGATCATTCAGATTGAACTCTCCAGTAGGTGGTTCACAGCTTAGAAGCAGAAATTAAAAGGGAGGTCAAGTTTGGAGATGCTGACTTGGTGGCTGTGGTAGCCATGAGACTATGCCCAACACATCCCTAACACTGGGGAAGTACGTTAACTGAGGGCCCAGGGATTGAACTTCAAACCCACTTTACCTTTTGACCTGATAATGTGCACCCCACAGGTGGCTTCTTGCTGATGACTGGTTGTTGTGGAGATAGAAAGGCAGATCCATTCCTAAGAAGACAAAGAATTCCTTTGTTAGCCAACTTTAGCTCCAGAACTCAGTTGTGCTGCAGTGTAGACAGCTGCCACTCATCTTCCTCTGTCCAGTCTTTTCTTCTCTCCTTCACTTGGGGTCAGATTTGCATTCTGGTCTAATGGTCTCCTCTGTCTCCCAGACTTCTCTAGCTCCCTCCGTTTTTTTAATTAACACAGACATTTCACATCAGCAATAAAATACTTGACCATTTAATGCTGTCTTGGCATTTGCTTCTGAGGGCGCCCAGATTAACATTAGTTGTTTGAAAAGAGGTGATCTATATTCCATGTGCCATTTTGTGCAATTAGAATTAATGTTCAATATAAAGTTTAAATAATCAAGCAATTTTAAATTAAATTTAATCGTAAATTATAAAGTTATGTTTTGTAGTTTATACCTTTAAGTGAGGATGTTCTGCACTTTATATTTTAAAATATTATTTTAGAGGGAAAAGGTAAAAATAATTATAAGAAATTCTAGGGGGCGGTTATATTTAATGTCTGATAAATATCCCAGAGTTATAAAACACTGGGCTGGAGTCGCAGATAAGAGTGACCTTTGAGACAATTGAAAACCCTAGGTAACAAAATATATCTTTCATTTTCCACCCACTCAGAAATATGTGGTCCCATTCATGTTGTTCTTCAGCTTCTTCAGCTAGTTCTTAAAAGCTTTGGGCCACATAATTGTTTTTAACACTAAAAAATATATTCTGATAATATATGTATTTCATAAACAAGATAAATATGAAAAACAACAGCAAAACTCACAATTAAGCTGACCGCCCACTATAGCATAGTACAGTAAGTTTTGCAAACACTGAAGGTTTTTTGTTGGTAGGCAGCAAATAAGCTAAGGTTTCTCTTACACCCTTGCTTCAAAAGCAAATTTACACTAAAAATGTATTACTTCAAGTCAATCAAAACCAAATGGCTTAATCAATACAGTAATTAGGCTATCATCTGAATCATTCAAGCAATTATGGCTTTCAGGTGTATTGATGTGAGTATTCTAAAAGCCAGCGTCAGATGAGAACTGACCCTTAGGTTGCTAGAGCTATGATAGGGTATCTCAGATGCTAGAATTTAACTTGAAAGAAAATATTGTATGGATAAGTCTTCACTCTGAGAACTTTTATTTCTTCACATTCTTAGGAGTAGTTTATTTTCTCTTTGGCATCAGTCTTTGGTTTAGAAATCTAGTACGTTGTTAATTCTACCTCCATTGGATGCCTTTTGACTCAGGAGACTAACAAACTATGTTAACAGGAACATCTGTTGATCTTTTGAAAGTTAGCCAATGATTTGGAGTTTCCTTGGCCAGACAAGTCATGGGATCAGAGCCCAGTTCTGAGCTAAACTTAAGGACAGTAAGATTAGTTCTGACATCTAGAAAAAAGAATTGAACACATGGGAAAACTTAAGACTTAGAAAAATTAATATTCTCTGATTTTTTCACAGTTAAAGGGAATGGAAAAATAGGACTAAGGCTAGATAGAAAGGTTGTAAAACTTATATATGCACAATTAAAATAGAGGGATGAACTATTACGTGGAATGTTTGGATCATACAAAGCTATGCTATGAAAAAGAACAACTCTTTGGCCTGGTACTACTGAAACCTGATGGTTCACTAGCTATAGAATTACTAAATTCTAGCAATAGAAGATAAACATATTTGATATTGAAATGCTAAAATTAACTGTTTCTAGAAAAATGCATCTCTCACTAATTCAGGCTACTTTTGGATATCATGGACCACCACTTTGTAATAGTTCAGGTTTCAATTCTTTCAAGATTTTCGTTACTCTTTTAGCTACTCAAACAGAAATCTACCATGTCTTCAGAGATCTTTCATTAGGTAATCTTCCACAGGCTTTTCAAATCTTTATCTTTTGTGCTAATATACTAATCCTTGGTGATAACTCCAGCGCCTATGGCTGCATTGCCATCTACATGGATTTCTTGCACACATCCATCCTTCTGTTCCTATCCTGTTCTCTGCCATGCTAACTCCCACATCTTGAGCCCCACCTCCAACCATCTTACCTAGACAATTTTTAATTGTCTTTGAACTATAATATATTCCTAAGTCTAATTATATTCTCCTCCACATCACTGCTGTGCCATGATGCATAAAATATATTTCTCAACTATACCTGTAGACTTTAAAATAGCAGGTATATATGCTACTTTTTAAAATATCCTTCACATGTAAAATCAATTTTGTTTTACCTTCATCCTACTAACATACAATATCATCTATACAACATCCCAGTTTTCAATGATCACTTCTTATAAAAATAAAATATGCTCAACTCTGACAGATGCCTCATCCTTAAAATATTCTCTTCCTCAGAACAAGAATCTCCAAGGGGAGGGGGTAAGAAATACTTTATTCCCTTAGATTCTTAGGTATCACAAACTCTGCTCTTTCTTCTTACTTCACAGTTTCTTTTATGCCAACTTTGCTGACTTCATCTTCTCTACACAACCCTCAAAAACCACGGTTCCTGGGTGACTTTTTCTCTGGGTCTTTTCTCCATATGTATCTTTTACTTTAGGTGATTTCTGTTCCCCTATAGCTGTCAGGAGTGGTTTCAGGTGGAAGTTTTAGAATATGGCTAAAAATTACTTAGCATTTTAACATTGTCAAAATATTCGAATTGCAATAATATTACCTGCATAGGAAATACTTAATTTCTTGATATTCCCTGGTTGCCAAATTCAGGGATTTAAAGGAAAGTTCTTTTCCAAAGTCATGTTCATATATATATATATATATACACAGAACCATATATATAAAATTATATATATATATATATATAGAGTCATATATATATAATTTTATACATAAAATCCCCATAGCAGTATGTAGGTTAACTGCCAAATGAGAGTCAAATCTATACCCCTGTTTGTCAGTCAGCATATCATCTTTTCCCCCCAAGCTTTTGAAGAAGGAAGTAAAGGAAACAAACAAAAACTCCCCAACATAGCTTCAAAGCATAAACCTTACATAAGTGCGGTAGCCAAATAGATCACCTATTCAGTTTATGTTCTTTCTGCTGAGATGGCCAATTTTTAGAAGTGGTTACCAATTTACTAGAATATGAATTGTGTTCCTCAATTTATTTCCGTGAAAATGTAAATTTTAAAAGATTGGAAAGAAAGATTGACTGTAAAGTCAGCACCTAAGGAAAGTTAAACCAGTGACCTTAGAAGTAACACTTAATGTCTCACTTTTTAAAGATTTGATATTGTCTTAACTTTGACTCAGCATGCCTGCCTAAAATATAGCTGAATGTAACTTTTAGGATCACCTGTCATCTACTACAGATAGAAAATAACAAATAAATCAACATGTCAACATTATTATATTTCCAGGGTCATAAAAATATTGCTGTTTCATAAAAGACAAAAGAAAGTAAGGGCAATGTTATTTATTTTCAAATACAAATTATATTTCCCAAGAAAGCATTTTTCTGAGTCCAAAACTCCCACATTAGCTTTCCAGGAAGAGCCCAATTCTCCCCACTAGCACACTGCCGAGCCTATGGATCCTTCCTGGACTCTGTGGGTTTATGGACTTGCTGTAACTTAGACTGATGATATAGAGAAAGGATTTAAAAAGCGATCCACTTTCCCTTTTCATCTAAACATATGCATGTACTTTCTAATATCTATTTTAGATGAAATAAATAAAATACAATTATCTTAAACAGTAAACCAAGTAATATACTTTACTCTAAAAACTCGCCGGGCACAGTGGCTCACGCCTGTAATCCTAGTACTTTGGGAGGCTGAGGAGGCTGAATCACCTGAGGCCAGGGGTTCGAGGCCAACCTGACCAACATGGTGAAACCCCATGCCTACTAAAAATACAAAAATTAGCCAGGTGTGGTGATGCATGCCTACAATCCCAGCCACCGGGGAAGCTGGGGCAGGAGAATGCTGGAACCTGGGAGGCGGAGGCTTCAGTAAGCCGAGACTGTGTTACTGTACTCCAGCCTGAATAACAGAACAAGGCTCCATCTCAAAAAAGAAACAAACAAACAAACAAACAACTTATGCATTCTCAAGTTTGGTGCACTATAAGATTTCCCTCATAGTTCTAAATGTTTTTATTATGTGCATATATTTTGGGAACGATGGTATGAATAAGACTAAACAGGCCAGGCACAGTGGCTCACACCTGTAATCCTAGCAATTTGGGAGGCCGAGGCAGGGGGATCACTTGAGGTCAGGAGTTTGAGACCAGCCTGGCCAACATGGTGAAACCCTATCTCTACTAAAAATACAAAAATTAGCAGGGTGTGGTAGCTGGTCCCTGCAATCCCAGCTACTCTGGAGCTGAGGCATGAGAATTGCTTGAACCCAGGAGGCAGAGGTTGCAGTGAGCTGAGATGATGCCGCTGCACTCCAGCCTGGGCGACAGAGCCAGACTCTCTCTCTCTAAATAAATAAATAAATAAATAATTAAATAAACAGTGGCAAGAGCTGTCTAGTTGATATATAACACAGAGAGAATGAGTTGAAAACAGAAAACACAGCTAATAAGCAGATTATCTTAAAGTTTACAGTATCTCCGTAAGAAGGAATTCCATACTTAGATGAACTGGGCTCAAAGCCCAGGTCATCTATGTGCCTTTTAGGGTTGGCAGAATTAAGTGAGAGAATTCCTTTAAATCCCATTAGCACAATAGCTGACAATAGACAGGGCTTGATAGCTACTATTCTTATTGCCAAGCCTATCTCTCAACTATCTTCAGATACTTTAAAGAGAACTATCTTTCTCTTTCCATCCTACTTCGATACTTTGTTTACATCTCTCCTTATAGCACTTCTGTGAATTTTGGTGATTAATACATATGTCTGTCTTCCTTACTGGAGATTGGTTTCAGGAGGCAAGGACCATGTTTTCTTCGCCTTGTATTTTTCTCACAGTACTCCGTTCCCAATACTTAACCCCAGGTTTACACATGCTAGACTTTAAATAAATGCTTATTAAGTTAAAATGACAGAGTCCTTCTCATCTTTCAAGGCTCATGACAAATGTCACTTCTCCACTAATTCAGTCTAAAGAAGCCTCTCCACTCTACCGTCTCCCCTCCCACAAAAGAAACTCTATCATATCATCTTTTATGTTTTTCACAGTCCTTATCACTTTTGGAAATTATTGAATTAACGTATGTACTTGTTTATTGTTTGTCCCTTCTGAGAGACTGTGAGTGTCCTGTTGGATGAACCATTGCTCACCAAGGAATCTTTAGCCTTGGGATAGTAAGTATCAATTTAAATACTCAGGACGTATTTCTTAAATGAATCATACCTCCCAGGACCCAGGTATGACAATGGCAGTAGAATAAATGTGTCCCAGGGCCCCTTATTTAAAGAACTGATAAAGTTGGTGATGACTTTTGAAGCTTTAGAAGGTGATATTCGGAAACAACTGTGAATGAAGTGTCAGTCCTGCCTCGCTTCCTTTACCTTTGCTGTCCCCAGCTACCCATGACCACAAAGAGCACCGCCTGCCAACTTAAACCCAAATGAATTCCCAAACCAATCATGGCATGAGGAAGGAAAGCTGTAAGCAGTTGCTGGAGCTCTGAGTGAAACCGAGTTAGTGAGGCCTGGGTCATATCTGGATGGCTAGATGAGGTTTTCCTATAGGGAAGGTCTGTCAAACTGTATTCCCTAGGCAACAATTTCTCTCTTACTCTACATAGTGAAAGACTCTGACTCACTAGAAGAGGGCAAGGACATTGCATTATTTGAATGATGCAAACAAACATTTGAATTACATTTATGTCATGTAATACATGGGGATGGCCTTCTACTTGCCTCATTTAAATATGTCTTAGGGTTTGGGAAATGATCTGGTACCTTAAACAGATCCAAAATATCTGATAGAGGTGGGGCACGGTGGCTCACACCTATAATCCCAGCACTTTGGGAGGCCAAGCAGGGAGGATCGCTTGAGTCCAGGTGTTCAAGACCACTCCAGGCAACATGGTGAAACCTCACCTCTACAAAACTACAAAAATTAGCTGGGCCTGGTTGGTGCATGCCTATAATCCCAGCTACTCAGGAAGATGAGATAAGAGGATCACTTGAGCCTGGGATGGGTAGGTTGCAGTGAACAGAAATCATGCCAATGAACTCCAGCCTGGATAACACAGTGAGACTCTATCTCAAAAAAGAAAATAATCATAATGTGGCAGAGCCCTTCGTAGAGATAGTTTTAAAGCCTGATAATCAATACAGAACAAGGGTTTCTTGTTCTTCTTGTTCTTCATCTGACTGACAATTACGGCAGTCTCAACCAATGACACGAAGTGTGGGATATATTAGGCTTTAGACAGAAAATGAATCCCTTTTGGCAGAAATCTATGACTTCAATGTCAAAGCAATTACATAGGCTATGTCATAATATAGAAGCATCAACTCAGTTTTTCATTAAAAGTAATGTTTCTTGGACCAAAACTCTTGACTCTTTCAGCTGGCATCAAACCCATCAGCACGTTCTGTCAGCTTTTCTCTCAAAACATATCTAGAATCTGACCACTTTTCAACACTTTCACTGTTACCACCCCAGTCCGGATTTCCATCCTCTCTCCTCAGGGATCCTCCTAATTTGGATTCATGTGTTAAAGTCAGATCACTTCACTCTTTTGTTCAAAACTCTCTAGTTGGCTTCTCATCTTGTTATCAGAAAGGGGTCCCAGTCCGGACACCAAGAGGATCTCGAGCAAGAAAGGATTCAGGGCGAGTCCATAAAGTGCAAGGAAATTTATCAAGAAAGTAGGGAAAGAATGGCTACTCCACAGGCAGAGCAGCCCCGAGGGCTGCTGGTTGCCCATTTTTATGGTCATTTCTTGATTATCCGCTAAATAAGGGGTGGATTATTCAGGAGTTTTCCAGGAAAGGGGAAGGCAATTCCCAGATCCCAGAACTGAGGGTTTCTCCCCTTTTTAGACCATATAGGGTAACTTCCTGATGTTGCCATAGCATTTGCAAACTGTCATGGTGCTGGTGGGAGTGACTTTTAGTATGCTAATGCATTATAATTAGTGTATAACGAGCAATGATGGCAACCAGAGGTCATTTTGTCACCACGTTGATTTTGGTGGGTTTTAGCTGGCTTCTTCACTACAACCTGTTTTTATCAGCAAGGTTATTATGACCTGTACAGTATCTTGTGCTGACCTCCTATTGCATCCTGTGAGTAAGGATGCCTTAACCTCCTGGGAATGCAGCCCAGTAGATCTCAGCCTTATTTTACCAAGCCCCTATTCAAGATGGAGTAGCTCTGGTGAGAATGTCTCTGACAATCTCACATTTAAGTAAAAGCCAAACTCTTTATAACACCCACGAAGACCTATATGCTCTCCCTTCGTCTCCTACCAGTCCCCGCGTAGATTACGGCACTGAAACCTTGGTGGACTCTTGGTCTTATCTTCCCCTGAAACGTTCTTCATACAAATATAAGCATGGCTTCCTTTTCATTTCCTTCAGAACTTTGCTAAACTGTGACATTTTCAATGGTACTTCCTATAGCCTGTTATTTTTCTCTGCAGCTTTCGTCACCATGTGCCACACCATAGGTATTATTTGATTATTTATTTACTGTCTGTCTGCCTTCTCTAAAACGTAAGCTCCATGGGAGTGGAAATTTTGGTACGTTTTGTTCACTGCTCTATCTGCAGTCTCTAAAACATTACCTGAAACAGTAGCACTCAATAAATAGTTTTTCAGTACAGTATAATTGTATCTTTCTCTGACTCGTTCACTAGACTCCAAGTAAATACGGCATTTTATTCATCTATGTCAGTGCTCCACAAATGTTCTTATAATGAATTAATATGAAATGTTCTAAAAAGAAATCTGTAGTTTTGTTACTTTGAAATTCATGTTATTCTCAAACCAAGTAGCAATTAATGGCAGAGATGATATTATTTTTGTTTGTTTGAGTAGATTAGGAAAATAATTAAAAAGAAAACCATTTGAATATTCACTTCCAATCATTTTTAAATTAAAATTGTGCTCTAAAACCTACAAAAAGACTGAAGCAGACATTGAATTCTCCAGATATTGAGCCCGTTTCTTAGCTTGACACAAACACTTAGACTTCTTGTTCTTGTATTTAACTCTATTTTTTCCATTTCTATATACAGAGGATAAAGAGAAACATTCATCCTCATAGAATGGCATAGCATACAGAAGTGATGAGGGCTGTGCTCTAAGAGGATTAAGCACACAAAGAAGATAATTAACTTGCTGAGGTCCCACAGAAATGTGTGGAATAGCAAGAATAGCATTCAGACTTTCCGTTATGTCAAGGAAGATCGATCAGTCAAATAGCTGCATGTTCATGATGCAGAGTTGGTTTGTAGCCCTAGGTGTTAACATAAGTTAAGAAAAATGTTTAACCCTAAACAAACACAAGAAAATAAAATGTGAATAAAAATGGTTTTAAAGTATAGGTTGATATCTAAAGACCAAAACACAGTATACTTTCTGTTACTAACTTTAAAATCATTCATGATTGCAAAGAAAAACTCCAAATATTAAAGCTTTACTATGGAAAATGATAAGAATGCAGAGGTATTGATGTTTTTAGACACAAACCCTTATAATTGATTTCATAGCTACTATCAGGCACTTTTGCTGGGTTGGAAAATTACGAATGATTTTAATTTTTCTTTCTTGAGCTTTCAGAGTATTGCAAAAGGTTTATAAAGAGCATGTATTCTGTAATCAGAAGACAATTATGAAAAATTACTACATGCTTACATAGTCTTCTCTAATGTGTAGTAATCACCCTTGAATGTAATGTTCAGTCCTAAAATTTAGACATTATAAATGCACCTCACGTGTTCAAAAGCAGAAGGCTTGGCTGATCCAGCAGAAAAACAGTTCCGAGTATACCAAATTTTACCAATTCCCTGAGAACTGTGTCTTACAAATTGGAAATGTAATGCCAGGCAGATGTGTCATCATTGACAAAAGTGAAACTTAAAGAAGAATCATTTTTGACCAGCAATCAGACTTTGGAAAGAAAGGAGTAGAGAAAGGGAAAAAAACTCTGGAGAGAATTTGAGATTTCTTTGATACCAATAATACCTTATATAAAAACAGTGGTGGAAAATGGCTATTTAAAAAAAATATATTGCTAGAGAAGCCATTATCCTCCAAATTCTTAGGAATATTTATTAATATTCTTGAATACATTATTGCAGGCAAGATTTTAGAATCATTTAGAATATGTGCCACCAGGACATTCCCCACAGGAATATCCCTTATCCTACCAGCCCTGAGCTTGGGAAGCTTGGTTCACTTTGACCCCCTCCCCCCACTATGAATGACAATTCTTAGGTCTCTGCCATTGTGGAGTCAGCTGGCATACATAGAAGGAGGGTGGCAGTCTGTTCATCCTTCAACAACACCAGTTAGACTGAAGAATTCCTGCGGGCATCGTCTTCAAGTCTAAAAGTGTAAATCAAGAATAAAAGCAAAATGAAATTCAAAAGAGAAGGGAATTCTTACTACCTTTTGCGTGGTGAGTTAATTGGGATAGAATTACTTGAGATGATAGCAATAAACATGAGATGTTTATGAGAAAATTGATTTAAATTTTAAATAATTAAATCTCATAATTTTCTTAGTGTGTATTGAAATATGCTCTAAACATAAAAAATATATTATAATTTGTTAGTTGAAAATCAGAAGTATTTATGTAAATTATGCACAATCCCTAAAAAGGTACTTAGCAAGCTGTAAGTGGGACAGTATATGGGAAGAGATTGCCATCTGGTGGCTGAAGGAAAAATACATTTTTGTGTAGGACAGGTATAAAAACTTGTTTAAACAAATAAATGTTAGTATTCCCCTCTATCCTTTTTTAAAATTTATTTTATTATTATTATTATTTGTATTTGTATTTTAGAGGCAGGATCTCATTCTGTCACCCAGGCTGGAATGCAGTGGAGAGAGCATATCTCACTGCAGCCTTGACTTCCTGGCCAAGCTCTCTTTTTTTACACCTTAGCCTCCCAAGCAGCTGGTACTACAGGTAAGTGCCACAACACTCGGCTAATTTTTTAAAAATTTCTGTAGAGACTGGATCTCACTCTTGCCTGGGCTGATCTCCTGGCCTGAGGCTATCCTCCTAAAATTTAGACATTATAAATGCACCTCACGTGTTCTATTTTATTATCCTATTTTATTAACTATCCTATTTTATTAACCAAATCCTATTTTATTAACCAAACACTTCTATGTTAATTCAAGAATCGAATAAGATATAGAGGTATATGTGGTGACTTTTTAAATATGTAAATGATTTTTCTTAATGTTACGTATTCTTTCCATTTAGAGGTGTGATATATGCCATTGTGGAAAAATATATTTTTATATATCATATATTTCTAAACTATAGAAAAGTATAGAGAAGGAAACAAAATCTGTAACTCCACCACCTAGAGACAATTACAATGAACATTTTAATAAATTTCCTGCAACGTGTTTTCTATACATTCACATTCTTTTCATATAATTGATAGCACAGAAAGGATTTAGTTTTGAATACTGCTTTAAAAACATTAAGTGTTTTTAATTTAAACATTTAAAAGTGTTTCAAGTTTGCTGTCATTTGAGAGAGGTTCTTTTCCTGGAAGAGAATAAAATATGCATACGTATGAATAGGTGACAGTAGCTTTTGTTCAGGAATTGCAAGTAGCTCAATACTGTTGGAAAATGAAAGTTAAATGCTTCCAGTTCACTGACAGTGTCTGGGAAGAGAACAGGAGGTGGAGAGGTATGTGGAAATCTGACCAAGAGGAACCGTAAGCTTGTCATTTATCTACAGTCTGTTTATATGGATAATTATTGAGGAATTCTGGGTAATGAACCAAGGTTATTGGATTTGAACACCACAAAATAATAATAAAATAATTTGACACTAATATGGAGGACAGACTAAAAAAATGGCTGTCAAAGCTGGCTGCACTTTAGAACTACCCAGGGAGCTTTTAAAGTGCTGATCCCTAGACCTCAGTTCAAACTAATTAAATCAGGGTCCTTGGAAATGAGATAGTTTAAAAAGTTTCTCAGATGATACTATTATGCTGCTAGGGTCGAGAGTCACTAAAAGGAGATGAAACTAGAGACAGAAATATCATTTAGAAGGGTGTTGCTTTAGACCATGTGAAAAATGAGGTACGCTTAAATTGGGCTAGTGACTGTGTGTGTAGAAGTTCTGGCAGAAGTGACACAAGTTGCTAATTAATTGAACACAAGGTATGAAAATAAAAGATTCAAGAATTATTCTCTAATAGTGCCTTGGTAAATGGTGGTACCAACAGGAAAGACAGCTGATTAGCTAAGTGTGTGGGAGGCAAGGAAGGCGTGTTCATTAAAAGCTACTATTTTCCTTTAGATCCATCACCAATGGCACAACATCTTTAGACATATTTTCTGTTGCCCTCTTGTAAATCCTTTTGCCAGATATTGTCTCTTAGCTCTACCCTACTTTCTTTGTGATGGTGTGGCGAGGACGCTACCAAACCTCATTTTTGCTACCCCACGCTGTTCTGTAGTAGCGTCTTCTAGCAGGGGGCGTGAGAGGAGGACAGCAACGCTGGAGAGGAAGAAGGGACTGCTTTTTCCGGTTTGCTGCTTTATGGCTTCCTGTCTTCTTGTGGTTCTATTAAAAGCTAATCCTGCTGCACTTTTTTTTTTCCACCCCATAGCATTTTTGTTTGTTTGTTTGTTTGTTTCTGTAGCAGCAGCAGAATCCAGGTTGCGCTTTTTTCATTACTTGAAGAACCAGCCTCATGACCACCACCAGCCACTCAACCACCACCACCAACACGAGCATCAGCTAGCTGGTGTCTGCTCCTGAGAGGCTGGAGTTTCAGGACCACAATGCCCTTCTCTGTTTCTATTAATAAGCTTTTTTTCTTTGTTCTTTTTGATCTCTCAGTCTTGGGGGTGATACTTGTTTTCTGAATTGCTTTTTCCATGATTTGTTAGGGTTCCCTTTTTACCATTTCATAGTTAACACCTTTATAGCTATATAACTATTGTTTATATTAAGTTCTCTCTATTCAAATAACAGGTGTATTTTCTGTCTCCTGATTAGACCATAGAGGGCCACTGTGGATAAAACATGCCCTCTCAGCATTAATTTGGCCTGGCAGCCTTTCTAAGGACCACCACTCCATGTTTCCAGATTAAACAAACATTTAACTATAATGGCAATTTAAGCACTTATTTTTATAGAAGAATTAAATAAGTATTCCCAATCTTTGCAAAATAGAAGAACCTAGGAGTTGTGACGACTTTATCTGATTCTTTCTCTTGTACCCCTCAGGGGAGAGACAAAGCAGGGAAAATCCTTGCATTTAGGCCTTCACATGGTTGTCCCTTGTTTCTGAACTCTATCTGCTCATATCCTGACCTTCCTGTTGCAGACCCTGCTCACTCCTCCACCATCTAGGGTCCTGATGTATTTTCTTCAGAAAATACAACTTCTTTCCATGTGGCAGAAGAACTGTCATCATTATGTGTGACTAAACTACACAGGCTAGATGGCGATGGGGTTTTCCTTGGCCTGCATATTGCGAAAGAAACACAGGAGTTTGCCAAGGGAATACTGTGTGTTCTGGTACTGTAAGTGAGGTAAATGTGGTGAGGGCTCTGTTAGATATAGAAAGTTCCTTTTCAAACTATACTACAAGGCTATAGTAATTCAAACAGCATGGTACTGGGACCAAAACAGAGAGGTAGACCAATGGAACAGAACAGAGGCCTCAGAGGCAACGCCACACATCTACAATGGTCTGATCTTTGACAAACAGGACAAAAACAAATAATGGGGAAAGGATTCCCTGTTTAATAAATGATGTTGGGAAAACTGACTAGTCATGTGCATAAGGCGGAAACTGGACCCATTCCTGACACCTTACGCTAAAATTAACTCCAGATGGATTAAAGACTTAATCATCAAATTAAGTCAAGAAGGCAAGATTAGAGGAAAAAGAGTGAAAAGAAATGAACAAAGCTTTCAAGAATATGGGATTATGTGAATAGACCTAATCTATGTTTGATCAGTGTACCTGACTGTGACGGAGAGAATGAACCCAAGCTGGAAAATACTCTTCAGGATATTATCCAGGGGAACTTCCCCAACCTAGCAAGGCAGGCCAACATTCACGTCAGATTCACCAGGAAACACAGAGACTACCACAAAGATATTCCTCAAGAAGGGCAACCCATCTCTACTAAAAATGCAAAAATACAAAAATTAGCTGGGTATGGTGGTGTGTGCCTGTAATCCCAGCTACTTGAGAGGCTGAGGCAGGAGAATCACTTGAACTTGGGAAGTAGAGGCTACAGTGAGGCCAGATTGCGCCACTGCACTCCAGCCTGGATTTCAGAGTGAGACTCCATCTCAAAATAAAAATAAAAATAAAAACAACTCCTAAGTATCTGGATCACCTCTGGGTAGTTCTGTATTGATTTCCTCTTCAAGATTCTTCATATTTTTCAGTTGCTTCACGTGGCTAGTAATTTTGGATTTTATACTGGAACTTGTAACTTGTAAATCATATATTTAGAAATTCTGGAGTCTCTAAATTCTTTGAAATTATTTTATTTATTTATTCATGTTTTGTTAAAGCAAGAAATTCTCAACTCTGTCATTTCAGCAGCAGACAGCAGCACAAATCTCCTATAAAGTCATTTAATCTTGGCTGGGTTGCATAGTCTGAACAATGCATTTGTAGGTCAGGCATCATCTACATGATATGGGCAGAGTTTGTACACAGTATTTAGAGTGTTTTGTCTCTGTGAATCTCTGTTCTGAGATATGTGTCCTCATTTCCCAGTTCCTATGGTTTTCTTGAATGATAACCTCTGGTTCTTTAAGCCAGTAAAAACATAGATTTCCTATCTGAGTTTTCACCATGCTACCTGGCAATGAGTGTGGCCTGCCCTTAGTCCAGGACCCATAAAATTGGTAAAATCACCCAATGCCCTTTCCTTCTTCCAGTGTACATTCTCCTCTAGAGTCGGCCTGGTTTTCTTTGTTCACTGGTGCCTTCAGGTTCTGGTTTCTTTATTTTGTCCTGCATTTGTAGTTGTTATATGCAAGAGGTTGGTCTGTTATATAAATACATATACATAAAAGATTTAGATGTTTAAAAAAACCACAAAGTTACTTTTAAAAGCGTGGATTAATATTTTTATAATGTAAGAGTATGAAACACCTTTCAAAGCATGACATAAAACCTGGAAGTCCCTAAGAAAAATATTGACAAATTATACCACACCATATAAAGTAAAATGTCTGTATGATTAGAAGCATAATAAAGTAAGGCAGGGCCAGGAGCAGTGGCTCACGCCTATAATCCTAGCATTTTGGGAGGCCGAGGTGGGCAGATCACCAGAGGTCAGGAGTTCAAGACCAGTGTGGCCAATACGGTGAAACACCATCTCTACTAAAAATACAAAAATTAGCTAGGTGTGGTGGTGCATGCCTGTAATCCTAGCTACTTGGGAGGCTGAGGCAGGAGAATCGCTTGAACTCAGGAAGCAGAAGCCGCAGTGAGCCCAGATCATGCCACTGAACTCCAGCCTGGGAGTCAGAGCGAGACTCCCTCTCAAAACAAAAATAAAGAAATAAGCAAGTCAAAAGAGGAACTGGGACAATACGTGCAGCACATGTGACACAATGAAAAGACAGTTTCCTGAATGCGCAGACTTCTCTTCCAAGTCTGGACCTGACATACAATAGCCTATTCATCAACTGTACACGCGTTACACACGTCATAAACTCAACATGTCCCAACTGATGTGTAATATTCTTCCCCAAAACTGCTCTTCTTTCAGTGTCCCCTCTCTCTTTAAATAGCAGCACTATTATCCAGTTAAGTGAGAAATTGAGACATCGACTGACAAATTCCTTTCCCTTCCTCTCCTAACCTTCATTAATCATGCTATAAATTCTTCCTGCTAACCACATTTGAATAATCCAATGTGACAATCTTCATTGTTGCCTCCATCATCTCTAGCCTAAATTATATCATAAACTTCTGACTGCTGTCCTGGTATCTGCTCTCATTCCCATTCTTTATGCAGCAGCCAAAGTTCTGTTTTTACAAAATAAATCTGATTGTGTCATCCACTGCTTCCAGCTCCACAAAGGGTAATGTCCAGTATTCTGAACTTGGCCTATGAGGTCCTGAGTAATATTTATCCTTGTCTTCTTTGACTCACCCTTGCTTACCTTTCCCATCTTTCTGTCTCTCAAACTTGTCAAATACCTTCCCAACATATAGCAGTATTTGTCTGGAAAGTTCTTTTTCTTATTCTTCAGCTGGCAGATTATATCTCGTCCTTATTCTTCATTAAAAGGCACCCACTACCAGAGTAGGTTGGATTTTTCTTTAAAAAGTGTCTAAAGGCAATATTAAAAGACCTCAAAAGACTGAATGTGAAGGTATTTCACAAATGACAAAATACAGCCAATAAACATAAAAATGTTCAATACCATTAATAACTACAAACGCAAATACGAATTGGAATAATGAAATATTTCCCACTGACAGATTGGTAAAGTTTATACCCAATATTGGCAAAGGTGTGCATAGATGTAAATTAGGATGGCAATTTGACCAAATCTGCTGCCTTGTAAAAAAATATTAAGTGGTCATTTGCTCTGAGTCAACAATGATAGAGTTTGCAAAGTACTAGGAGTTTGGTGCTGCTCTAAGGAGGAGAAACTGTTGAAGCTGAAAGTGTTAGCTACTTGTGTCAAAGATTAAAAAGAGGAAGGTGGACCCTAAGAAATGGGCAATCTGGTTTTTTGTTGTTGTTGTTGTTTTGTTTGTTTTGTTTTTTGAGACAGAGTCTTACTCTGTTGCCAGGCACCAGGCTGGAGTGCAGTGGCACGATCTCGGCTCACTGCAACCTCCGTCTCCTGGGTTCAAGCAATTCTCCTGCCTCAATCTCTCGAGTAGCTGGTACCACAGGTGCGCGCCACCACGCCCAGCTAATTTTTGTATTTTTTAGTAGAGACAGGGTTTCACCATGGTCTCGATCTCTTTACCTCGTGAT
This sequence comes from Cebus imitator, assembly GCF_001604975.1. Taxonomy (NCBI): domain Eukaryota; kingdom Metazoa; phylum Chordata; class Mammalia; order Primates; family Cebidae; genus Cebus; species Cebus imitator. The sequence continues at coordinate 3,850,740 of NW_016107317.1, forward strand.
CCGCCCACCTCGGCCTCCCAAAATGCTGGGATTACAGGTGTGAGCCACCATGCCCGGCCGGCAATGTGGTTTTAAAATAGTGAGTTATATGGGGAGGGAAGGGTAAAAAGAGTAACCACAGCTACTCTGGAGGCTGAGGCAAGAGGATCGCTTGAGTCCAGGAGTTTGGGGGCAACATGGGCAATATAGTGAGATCTGATCTCTGAAAAGGGAAACCAAAGAGGACAGAATTCTTGATACTGGCTTAATGACATCTGAATGAACTGATAAGCAACAGTAGAGAAGTAAAGGACTGTTTTATACAATCCTGTAGATTCCACATGTTTTAAAATACTTATTTTGCTATAATTTTGAAATTATAGGAAAGTTGCAAGAATAGAACAAAGAATAATCATATATTCATTTCCCAGATTCACCAAATTTTTAAATCTTTCACCACATTTGCTTTATTATTTAACTATCACCTATAGTTATATATATACACATATAAAGCATATAATTCATTTATTCTGAACCACTTGAAATTAGGCTTTATGCGTCACTACAATCCGTATTCCAGTTTTGTCGATATCCCAATAATATTCTCTAAAGCATTTTTCCCTCCAGTACAGGATCTAGTCTAGGATCATATATTTCCTTTAATTGCTATGCCTTTGTATTACTCTTTATTCAGAAACAGTTTTCTAGACTTAAAAAAAAAAAGTCTTTCATGATATTGCCATTTTTGCAGAATACTGGTCAGTTTAGAAAATGTTTTTCTGGCCGGACGCAGTGGCTCATGCCTGTAATCCCAGTACTTTGGGAGGCCAAAGCAGACAGATGGCTTGAGCTCAGGAATTCAAGACTAGCCTGGGCAACATGGTGAAACCCCGTCTCTACAAAAAATACAAAAATTAGCCAGGCATGGTGGTGTGCATCTGTAGTCCCAGCTACCTGG
>NW_016107317.1:3851786-3861250 GCF_001604975.1 Cebus imitator
AAAAAAAAAAAAAAAAAAAAAAAAAAAGTGGAAAGAAAGAATATGTTCTTCATTTTGGTTTGCTGAGGTTTCCTTGTAATTAGATTTTAGTTATGCAGCCCTGGTCAGATACTTTGTAAGTGATGTTGTATCCTTCTCAAAGTATTAGGAAGTGTACAAAGTCTATCCCTTATGGATGATGTTAATGATGTTAATTTTGATCCTGCTGTCAAGAACTGTGAAAGGTCTGAGACCTTTTTGCTGACGCAGGTCAGTGAAGATGCTGGTCTGACTTCTTAGGTCAGACACAAAAGGTATTATTATTCATGGTGCTGCTGCTAATATGAGAAGCAGCATATTTACCTGTATTCTCAATGCCCCCAAGTTCCACAGGAATAATACAAATAGGTTCTGATGAGTATCCACATATGCAGTCGGTTGCATTACAGGAGAAAGACCTTGAGCTTAGGGAACTCAAATCTTTTATAATGAATGATAAACATTATTTCATTGTCCTATGCAGGGAGAAGCTATCTATCTTCTAAAGCTGTTTACAATAAAAACATTCCTAAAAAGAGAATCCAGAACAAAATGCAGTATGTTTCTGCTCATGAGATTTGCAGAAATAGTGGGGACCCTTGGAAAATTTTCTGCCATCACCTGGTCAAGGTGTTGCATGGTTTCTCCACTGTACAGCAATTATTTTTCCTTTTGCAACTAACAAGAAGTTTGGAAAAAACAGGCAAATATCCTACTCTTATCATACTTATCATCCCTCTAGATTAGGCATCTATTGATGACCTGCCCCCAAAGTCCTTTTCACAGTGCTAGTTGCTATATTGTTTTAGTCTTGCTATTATCCTCTGGATGGATTCCGTACTTTTGCTGTGATTGTTTGGTGGATGTTGTAGTCTTCCTTATCTGGGAAACAGTAACACTTCTTTTGAGGAGACAAAGTAATAATCCAAAATAAAAAAGAAATGAATTAAGCTATTCCTAAGGGATTGAGAAAATCAAATAATCATGGGGAATAAATCTTGCATATATCATTTTTACTTACAGAGGTCTTAAATGCAGAATTTAAAAATTGTTCAATAAAATTTTAACTTTTTAATCTTAAACCTCTATTGGTTTCCAGTTGGTTTCATTCCATCTGAAGATGAATGCCTGTAACTATAACTACCACCCATTTAGAAAAAGAATTATTCTCCTTTGTTTTTCTCTTCCTCTCACTTCTTTCTATGCTGAGCTTCTAATAACGCTTAACTTACGTGTATTGCTTAAAGAACTCCAGGAACAGGCCTTGAAAAACTAAGCATGAAATCAAGGTTGTGGAACGTTCCACCCCAGGAAAAATGCATTTCATCTGTTGTAGTTCATCTATATTCCTGTCGCAATCAAGCTGACACCAGCCAGACGATTAGTTGTCCCGTTGCTCAAGATAGTCATCAAGACCAGACATATTGCTCCACATGTAGTCAACCCCTGTGCATGGTCCATATCCAAGGTTCCTATAAAAACTCTCTAGCTAGTCTGAGAAACTTGAGATGGTCTTTGTGGCATGAGTCCACTATCTTCCCTGGTTGTCAGCTCCTAGATAAACCTGCTTTTTCTCCCACCAACTCTTACCTCTCAAGTTTGGCTTTTGAGCTGTGAGCAGGTAAACCTGAGTTCTGTTACATGCCTATACTTAATGTTTTAAGTTATTATCAGCAGGGATTTTTAATGCTGTTACATAGTTTTGATTAATATTTGGAATCCCTTTGGGAGGCTGAGGTGGGCGGATTGCCTGAGGTCAGGAGTTTGAGATCAGACTGGCCAACATGGTGAAACCCTGCCTCTACTAAAAATACAAAAAGAAATTAGCTGGGCATGGTGGCACACATCTGTAATCCCAGCTACTCAGGAGGCCGAGGCAGGGGAATTGCTTAAACCAGGGAGGTGAAGAAGTTTGCAGTACATCGAGATCATGCCACTGAACTCCAGCCACATTCATAGGAAAAGGGGGAGAGTACTAAATCAAGGGAACACCCAGGGGAACAAAAGAATCTGAACAACAGCCTTCAGCCCCAGACCTTCCCTCTGACAGAGGCTACCCAAATGAGAAGAAACCAGAAAACCAACCCTGCTAATATGATAAAACAAGGCTTTTTAATATCACCCTCCCCACCCTGAAATCACACTATTTCACCAGCAATGGATCCAAACCAATAAGAAATCCCTGATTTACCTGAAAAAGAATTCAGGAGGTTAGTTATTAAGCTAATAAGGGAGAGATCAGAGAAAGGTGAAGCCCAATACAAGGAAATCAAAAAAAAGATACAAGAAGTGAAAGGAGAAATATTAAAGAAACAGATAGCTTAAAGAAAAAACAATCAAAAATTCAGGAAACTTTGGACACACTTTTAGAAATGTGAAATGCTCTGGTAATTCTCAGCAATAAAATTGAACAGGTAGAAAAAAGAAATTCAGAGCTTGAAGACAAGATATTTGAATTAACCTAATCCAACAAAGACAAAGGAAAAAGAATAAGAAAATATGAAAAAAGCCTCCAAGATGTCTGAGATTATATTAAACCAAACCTAAGAATAATTGGTGTTCCTGAGGAAGAAGAGAATTCTAAAAGCTTGGAAAACATATTTTGGGGAATAATCAAGGAAAACTTTCCTGGCCTTGCTAGAGACCTATACATGCAAATACAAGAAGCACAAAGAACACCTGGGAAATTCATCACAAAAAGATCTTTGCCTAGGCACATTGTCATCAGGTTATCCAAAGTTAAGATAAAGAAAAGAATTTTAAGAGCTGTGAAACAGAAGCACCAGGTAACCTATAAAGGAAAACCTTTCCTATTAACAGCAGATTTCTCAGCAGAAACCCTGCAAGCTATAAGGGATTGGGGCCCTATCTTCAGCCTCTTCAAACAAAACAATTATCAGCAAAGAATTTTGTATCCAGCGAAACTAAGCATCATATATCAAGGAAAGATACTGTCGTTTTCAGACAAACAAATATGTGATACACCACATAAACAGAATTAAAAACAAAAACCACATGGTCATCTTAATAGATGCAGAAAAAGCATTTGACAAAAATCCAGCATCCTTTTATGATTAAATCTCTCAGCAAAATTGGCATACAAGGGACATACCTTTATGTAATAAAAGCCATCTATGACAAACCCACAGCCAACATAATGCTGAATGTGGAAAAGTTGAAAGCATTCCTTGTAAGAACTGGAACAAGACAAGAATGCCCACTCTCACCACTCCTCTTCAACACAGTACTGGAAGTCCTAGCCGGAGCAATCAGACAAGAGAAAGAAATAAAGGACATCCAAATCAGTAAAGAGGAAATCAAACGGTCACTGTTTGTTGATGATATGATCATTTACCTTGAAAACCCTAAGAACTTCTCCAGAAAGCTCCTACAACTGATAAAATAATTCAGTGAGGTTTCTGGATACAAGATTAATGTACGCAAATCAGTAGCTCTTCTAAACACCAACAGTGGCCAAGCAGAGAATCAAATCAAGAACTCGACCCCTTTTACAAGAGCTGCAAAAAAAAATAAAATACGTAGGAATATACCTAACAAAGGAGCCAAAATACCTCTACAAGGAAAACTAGAAAACACTGCTGAAGTAAATCATAGATGACACAAACAAATGGAAACATATCCCATGTTCATGGATGGATAGAAACAATATTGTGAAAATGACCATACTGCCAAAACCAATCTACAAATTCACCTCAGTCCCCATCAAAATACCACCTTCATTCTTTACAGAATTAGAAACAAAAATTTTGCCAAGTGTAGTGGCTCACACCTGTAATCCCAGCACTCTGAGAGGCCAAGATGGACGGATCATGAGGTCAGGCGATCGAGATCATCCTGGCCAACATGGTGAAATCCTGTCTCTACTAAAAATACAAAAAAAAAAAATATTAGCAGGGCATGGTGGCACTTTCCTGTAATCCCAACTACTCAGGAGGCTGAGGCAAGACAATCGCTTGAACCAGGGAATCAGAGGTTGCAGTGAGCCAAGATCGGGCCACTGCATTCTAGCTTGGGCAACAAAGCCAGACTCCGTCTCAAAAGGCTCACGCCTGTAATCCCAGCACTTTGGGAGGCTGAGGCAGGTGGATCACGAGGTCAAGAGATTGAGACCATCCTGGTCAACGTAGTGAAACCCCGTCTCCACTAAAACTACAAAAAATTAGCAGGGCATGGTGGCGTGTGCCTATAATCCCAGCTACTCAGGAGGCTGAGGCAGGAGAATTGCCTGAACCCGGGAGGCGGAGGTTGCGGTGAGCCGAGATCGCGCCATTGCACTCCAGCCTGGGTAACAGGAGTGAAACTCCGTCTCAAAAAAAAAAAAAAAAAAAAAAAAAAAAAAAAAAACAGTTTAAAAAAAAAAAAAAAAACAATAACAACAAAAAAGACCAACAATTCTAAAATTAATATGGAACCAAAAAAGAGCCTGCATAGCCAAAGCAAGACTAAGCAAAAATAATAAATCTGGAGGCATCACACTACTTGATTTCAAACTATACTATAAGGCCTTAGTCACCAAAACAGCATGGAACTAATACAAAAATAGGTACATAGACCAAAGGAACAGACTAGAAAACCCAGAAATAAACCAACTTACAGCCAACTGATCTTCAACAAAGCAAACAAAAATGTAAGTTTCTGACTTTACATGGAGCTGAGTCAAATTAGAGAGCCAAGTGAAATACAGGGGTAGAGGAAGGGGAATATAAAGGAAATAAAGAGGAAAGGATGCCCTTTTCAATAAATAGTTCTGGGATAATTGGCTAGCCACCTGTAGGGGAATGATACTGGAATCAACTCAAGATGGATTAAGGACTTAAACCTAAGATCTGAAACTATAAAAATTCTAGAGGGTAACATTGGAAAAACCCTTCTAGACATTGGCTTAGGCAAGGATATCATGACTAAGAACCCAAAAGCAAATGCAATAAAAACAAAGATAAATAGTTGGTACCTAATTAAACTAAAGAGCTTTTGCACGGCAAAAGGAACAGTCAGCAGAGTAAACAGACAACCCACATAGTGGGAGAAAGTCTTTACAATCTATGCATCTGAAAAAGGACTAATATTCAGAATCTACAATAAACTCAAACAAATCAGTAAGAAAAAAAAATCCCATCAAAAAGTGGACTAACAACATGAATAGACAATTCTCAAAAGAAGACAAACAAACGGCCAAAAAACATATGAAAAAATGCTCACCATCACTAATGACCAGGGAAATGTAAATCAAAACTACAATTTGATAACACCTTACTCCTGCAAGAAAGGCCATAATCAAAAAATCAAAAAACAGATGTCAGCATGGACGCAGTGAACAGGGTGCACTGCTGGTGGGAATGTAAACTAGTACCACCACTATGGAAACAGTGTGCAGATTCCTTAAAGAACTAAAAGTAGAACTACTATCAGATGCAGAAATCCTATTACTGAGTATCTACTCAGAGGAAAAGAAGTCATTGTTTGAAAAAAAATACTTGCACATCCATGTTTATAGCAGCACAACTGCAAAATTGTAAAACCAACCCAAATGCCTATTGATTGATGAGTGGATAAACTGTGATGCATATCTATATCTATATACATATATGTGATGTAATACTATGCAGCCATAAAAATAAATCAATTAACAGCATTTGCAGTGACCTGGATGAGATCAGAGACTATTATTCTAAGTGATGTAACTCAGGAATGGAAAACCAAACATCGTATGTTCTCAGCAATATGTGGGAGCTAAGCTATGAGGACACAAAAGCATAAAAATGATACAATGGATTTTGGAGACTTGGGGGGAAAAGTGGGAGGGGGCAAGGGATTAAAAGACTACAAATGTGCGGTACATACTGCTCAAGTGATGTGCACCAAAATCTCACAAATTGCCACTAAAGAACTTACTCATGTAACCAAATACCACCTGTACCTCAATAACTTTTGGAAAAATTAAAATAATAATAATTTTTAAAAGGTCATTGTCCACACCCCCAAATTGGAACTTTTGTTTGCAGTTGTATTGAATCTTTAAATCAGTTTGGAGATGTATTTGCTTTCTAGGTCTGCTGTAACAGATCTTGGCGGCTTAAACAACAGAAATTTATTTTCTCAGAGTTCTAGATGTTAGAAGTCCAAGATTAAGGTGTCCGTAAGTTTACTTTCTTCTGAGGCCTCTCCCGTTGACTGGCAGATGGCCACCTTCTCACTCTGTCCTCATCCGGTCATTTCTTGGTTTGTGTTGTCTGTGTCCTCATCTCCTCTTTTCATAAAGACAACTGTTGCATTGGATTAGGGCCCACCACATATGACATAATTTTACCTTATTTATCCAAATACAGTCACATTTTGAGATAGTGAGGGTTAGGACTTTAACACAGGAATTTGGAGGAGGGGAACCCGATTCGGCCTGTAACGGGAACACTGACATTTTCCCAAAATTGAATCTCCCAACCCACGAACACAATATATCCATTTTCCATTTATTTTAATATTATTTAATGCCCTTCATAGGGAATAACACATTTTGCTGAAATGCATTAAATAATATTGAACATCATGTTGGGTAATCCTTTATTTAACGAGATCCCCTTTTCTCTCTTTTGTACCGTGGTTTAAATCCTAGAGGCTGACATTTACGGGCCCCATTGGAGGGCTCCCCTGTCTTCTGGGCTCTGGCTGAGTTAAACCAATGGGAAGCATGGGCAGGAGATCTAAAAGGAGATATTCATTTCTCCACTTCTTGGGCTGATGGGCTGATGACAGTTGGCAGCTGTTGTGTTCCTCTACTGATTATTCCAGCTCTCGCCCAGTAGCCTTCTCCTGCAGCCATACCTTTCTCGATGAAATCAGGTTCAGATAACTGCTCCCTTTCAGTTTTGCATTCAGATCCATGGTTAGTGTTCCATTTTCTCCTTGGGGTTCTTCACCATTTGTTGTTAGTTACTTTTGATCCTGGCAACACTTCTGTTACCGATCCCTTCACTACATTGCCCTCAACGTCTACATTTCAGTGTGCCTTTTTTTTTTTTCTGCTAGGAAGTACACTTTTTTTTTTTACTCCTATGTACTTTATAACGCTTGAAGCTATTTAATATGGAATATTTTAAAATTACATTCTCTGTTGTTGCTAATGTATAGAAATGTGGCTTCTTCATTACACTTAAAAACCCAGTAGGCCGGGCGCGGTGGCTCACGCCTGTAATCCCAGTACTTTGGGAGGCCGAGGCGGGTGGATCACGAGGTCAAGAGATCGAGCCCATCCTGGTCAATATGGTGAAACCCCGTCTCTACTAAAAATATAAAAACTCAGCTGGGCATGGTGGCGCATGCCTGTAATCCCAGTTACTCAGGAGGCTGAGGCAGGAGAATTGCCTGAACCCAGGACGCGGAGGTTGCGGTGAGCGGAGATCGCGCCATTGCACTCCAACCTGGGTAACATGAGTGAAACTCCGTCTCAAAACAAAACAAAACAAAACAAAACAAAAAACCCCAGTAACCTAGCCATTGCATTCCAGCCTAGGTAACATAGTGAGACCACGTTTCTTTTTAAAAAAAAAAAAAAAAAAACTCTAGTAGCTTTCTAAATTCTCTCATTAATTCTAATAATTTGTATTAGTTTTTTTTTTTTCTTTTGAGACAGGGTCTTATTCGATTGTCCAGGCTGAAGTGCAGTGGCGGAAACTGGGCATATTGCAGCCTTGGACTCCTGGGCTCAAGAGTTCCTCCTGCCTCAGTGTCCTGTGCAGCTAGGATCACAGGCACGTACCACCATGCCCAGTTATTTTTTTATTTTTGTTTTTTGTAGATCCTGGGTCTCACTTTGTTGCCCAGGCTGGTCTTGAACTCCTGGGCTCAAGTGATCCTTCTGTCTCAGACTCCCAAAGTGCTGGGAGCTGGAATTACAGGCATGAGCCACCACATCTTGCCTCTTTTCTTTATAACCTCTAAAACAATTTCTAATCACAGATTTACAACTTTCTTTAGAACATTTATGCATTTTAACATTACTTGAACATCTAGTGTGATGCTATATTGAAGAGGCAGTAGCAATCACCTCTGTCTTGTACTTAACCTAATACAGAATGCTTTCTGAGTTTCACTATTAGGTGTGGGACTTCAGATACTCTATCAGGTTAAAAAAATTCCCTTCTATTTCTAGCGTCTACAAGTTCTTATAAGTGAAAGATTGCTGAATTCTATCAAAAACTTTTCATACATCTTTTGATGATTTTTCTCCTTTAACTCTTAATATTGTTAATTATATCAAGTACATTAACCTGTCTTCTGACATTAAATTGACCTTGAAGCCCACACAATTGGTCATAAAACATAATACTCTTAGAACTCAGAATCTAAATGTGCAGGAAGCAATACATTCTTTAGAGCCAAAGCAGGTACCATAACTTACCAGTTATATTCTTATCTACACACAATGAGCAATAAATGAACATTTATCAGTATTTAACTGACCAGTTGTGTCGTTTGGAGTGGGTCTTTGATTTACCTCCATAAGTAATGCAACAATCTATTTAATCAGTAAACAGTCATGCTGAGCATTCACTAAATGCCATTCACTTTACTGGCACTAGAGTACAGATGACAAAGCCATAACCATTGCCGTTAAGGAGCTCATAAGTGTGTGAATGGTGTGTATGTGTGAGACAATAGAGTGAGGTTGGCACAAAGGAGGAGTCGAACAAAATAAAATAAAAAGCATATAGTAAGTGCTTTACTGTAAGTGAATGAACAAGTAGTAAGGAAAAAGAATGGAGACACATTTCAAGTTCTCAATTTGTTTGACTTGAATCTTACAGATGGTGTTTGCTGCAAAAAGATTAAGGAAATATTCACAAACATTTATGTTGATGAAATATTTATTGGTATGTGCCAAGACGTTTTGACCCTCGGGATAAAGTACTAAAGAAAACACAAAAATCCCTGTTGTATTGGGCTTACATTCTAACAATAAACAACCTGCCCAGAGAAAAGGCCTCTCTCCTGGCTAGGAAACTGTATGAATAATGAACAGCTCTGGTCGTTACACAGAGCCACAGTGGGCTGCCTGCTGCAGACAATATCTGAGTTTCTGTTTATATTTAAATATTCTTTTAACATTTCTATTTTTGTTCATGTATTTAATTTGCAAATTATCACCCATATACATACATACATCGTATCAAAAGATGTGTAAAAGTTTTTGATAGAATTCAGCAATCATTCACTTATGAGTGTAGGCTCACTTTATCGAGGACAGTATTTCACCAAAAAAATTGGGGAATCTACAACTCTGGAGTTCTCCAAAGTCAACCAAGGAAAAAGTAACTTGAATTTAACCGCATTTAAAACCACTTAGTATCGACGCCTACAACACTAGCAACATAGGAAAATTTACACAGCAGGAGATGGCTGGGGAATTTTTTTTTTTTTTTTTTTTTTTT
>NW_016107317.1:3862528-3919180 GCF_001604975.1 Cebus imitator
GGCCCGTAGTTGATTTGGCCTTCAGTGGCATCACGCCTTATGGGTATTTCTTAATCAGCGCTTGCAAAGGTGAGCAAGGCCTCTGATCCTCGTCCCCAATGGCTGGGACTGGGCTGAAAGGGATTGGGACCCGCAAGCTCCAGTACTGAAGCGCGGGGTGAGGGTGGGGGGGCGGGGAGAGAACGCTGTTAACCTCTGAAGTGAGGGCCAACACTGGAGGTCCGGTGGAGAAAGCAGTGTGTTGGAGAATCCGCAACTGGAGCTAAGAGGCCTCTGGACGCTTTTGTAGAGACTATTACCTCCAACTAAGATCTCTCTCCTTGTTTTCTTTTTATTGCTATTTTTGGAGGAGCTGGACAGCACTTGTCTAGACTCTCGGGACAACGTTGTAAATAGCTTTCAAGGATTTGGAAAGGAGAAATTAGGCCAGGCCGTGCAATACCTTATGAAGATGTTCGCTCTTGTCTCACTGGATATTCCTTTGTGGCATTAGCCTCATTTTCAAATGGGAAACTGAGATTTAGGTTAAGATGTTTGTCCAAATTAAGACTCAAGTCTAGATTGTTTTGACGCAGATCAGTATTCCCACCGAATTACAGATGCTTTTCAGAGAGAATGATCTGTTCAGCTCTTCAGTTAATTTATTTCTGGACATTCCTTAGTGACTTCAGTGGGCGGTTAAATAGCTGAAATAATTTTTCCACTTTGTCATTGAACATCATTGTATATTTACATTTGAATCTTAGACTTTAATCTGAACTTTAAATCACATGTTTTAAAAAATATTTTCTAGATGGTAAACCTATGCTACGCCAGGGAGATACAGGAGACTGGATTGGAACATTTTTGGGTCATAAAGGTGCTGTTTGGGGTGCAACACTGAATAAGGATGCCACCAAAGCAGCTACAGCAGCTGCAGATTTCACAGCGTAAGTGTAGCCAAGATGGCTAACGTTGGTGTTCTCTGTAGATTGTGTCCAGAAATAATGAAAAACTTCAACCTCAGATATTCATAAAATTCTGAATCACTGGCTGCCATGTGGAATGCCAGATGTTTGAGCTCACCAAAATTCCATTGTGGTCCTGTGTGCTTCTTTGTTTTCAGTGGTTCTCAAAATTTTCAGAGGCTTAAATGACTTATTCCTTATGTTTTGATTAAGACTCAGGAATCTGCGTTAACAAACACTCCAGATAATGATTGTTGATCTCCTTTATGAATGCTGCTCTGTATGTACTCCTTAGTGATATTATCCTACATGGATGGCCTTAGGTTTTTATTTCAATCCCAGTTTTTGTTAACTGGCTTTAGGCTTTTTGACACTCATCGTGTCAAACAAACAAAAAACTCAACTTCTCTTCATTTCCTAAGTTTTGAAAGGTTGAAATGTAAAGCATTCTTGATTTTCCCTTACATCTAGATTATCATCATTTTTTGAGTTTTCCAGTGGGATGTCTCTTGATTACAGTGTTCCTCCATGTAGTATCTGCTGCCTTAGTTCAGGATCATTTTTAACTTTCTTCCAGTAGTTTCTTTTCCTCCTTTTCGTATTCCATATTGCTGTCAGTTGTTTCCCTAAAAACATATTTGATCATGTCACTTCTCTACCTAATGATTTTCCTGTCTTCCCTTTGCAATTTTAGTATTTCATGACCTTTGGTATACATTAGAATACTAGGAGAGCTTTTCAAATATTCAAATGTATGTGTCCCAGAAATTCGTATTAAAAATTTTTTTTTGGCTTTTTACTATATGTGTGTGTGTGTGTGTGTGTGTGTGTGTGTGTGTATGTGTGTATGTGTGTGTATTTATACTTTTTGCTACATGCAAAAATATTTTGTAATACTTTTTACTGTACAGACACTAGCTGTGTTTCCCAGGCTGTCTTAAAACTCTTGGCCTCCATGCCTCAGCCTCTCAAAGAGCTGGGATTACAGGGGTGAACTACCATGCCTGGCACAGAAGTTCTGGTTTGATTAGGCTGAGGATGGAGTACTGAATACTGATCATTGGTGGTTTTTTTTCTTTCTTTTCTTTCCTATGTGCAGCCTTAGAATCGCTGACCTGAAGGACACACTTCAGTTGTTGACACTTTACAGTTTGCTTCATCCTAGTTCATCAGCATCATCTTCTGGCCCTGCACACCACAAACCCTGCAATCTAATTATACTAAACTTATTGTTGCCAGAATATACCTTACCTGTTCTGACTTTTGACTGTTAATTATGTTATTAAACTGACTTGCAGTGGCCCTCTTTGCCTTTTTTGGGAATGTATCATATTTTATAAATCTTGTTATCTCCAGTTCCTACTTGGTATTTGTAACTTAGGAATTTGACACTTCATTGTTTAAACTGATGAAGGTAATATCAAGAACTGTTGTACATACACAGGTTTATTAGACTTAAGAGGCTAGAGAGTGCAAGTATTATTGATTATTTATTTATCTATTTATTTTTGAGCAAGAGTCTCGCTCTGTGCCCAGGCTGAAGTGCAGTGGTGTGATCTCAGCTCACTGCAATCTCTGCCTCCCAGGTTTCAAGTGATTCTCCCGCCTCAGCCTCCTAAGTAGCTGAGACTACAGGTGCCTGCCACCACATGTGGCTAGTTTTTGTATTGTCAATAGAGACGGGATTTTGCTGTGTTGACCAGGCTGGTCTCGAACTCCTGACCTAAAGTGATCTGCCTGTCTTGACCTCCCAAAGTGCTGGGATTACGGGTATGAGAGCCATCGTTCCTGGCCTTTATTTATTTATTTTTTTAACAGAATCTCACACTAAGGAGTAATTGTAAATGTGCTACCTCCTTCATTTTAGGTAAATTAAACATACCAGTTGTAGAATGAAAAAAATCAAGGTAGATTGATTTTGGTGGTGGATACAGACTGTATGCTCTTCTTTGTTGAAACAGCATTGTTTTTATGCTTTCTTAACATTTCAAGTCTCAATGTCTGTGTTTACAAGTGGTATTAAGAGCATGAAGGTTAGAGCCAGATGACTTGTATTTGAATTGGTGGCCTCAGACACTTTATTTAACCTTTCTTTTTCTTTCATGGTACCTACCTCATTGGTTGGTTATGAATATTAAATAATATGTTTCAGATACTTAGAACATTGCCTGAAGTCTATTAAGTCTATGAAAGTGTTACATATGTAAAGTAACAATGATAGCTACCACTAAACTATTACCACCCACACTTGATCAAAATCATATATTATTTTGAAACTAATATGGCTAAAGCCTTGAAACATTTGGCTTCATATAAGGAAGGTTGAGTGGATTTAAATGTTAAGAAAGAAGATTTTCGTGATTTTTTTTTTTTTCTTCTCAGTTAAGGCTTTAGGTGCTGTGTTAGAGTGGAAAATAATAACAAACATTGGCGCTAGGGGGGCATGCATTCATGTGCTTAACTATGCTGTGTATTTCCAGTTTGATCATCATAGGATTTTTTGTTTGTTTTTTTGAAACAGGGTCTTAGGTGCCTAGGCTGGAGTGCAATGGCGTGATCATAGCTCACTGCAGCCTCTATCTCCCAGTCTCAAGCAGTCCTCCAACCTCAGCCTCCTGAGTAGTGACCACAGGCATGTACTACTGTGCTTGGCTAATCTTTGTATTTTTTGTAGAGACAGGGCTTTGCCATGTTGTCCAGGTTGGTGTTGAACACCTGGGCTCAAGCGATCTGCCCACCATGGCAGGATGTTTCTTAAACCTCGATTTTCTGTAAAATGGGACTAAGACCCATGAGATTATTGGAGAAACAGAGAGATCTTTCTCCACCATATATCCCTGAAGTCCAATATGATCTTTGTCACATAGTAGGTACTCAGTAAATGCTAGTTGAGATTTATTCCTCATTTCCTCTATGTCTTGTCTATGGGGTATAAAAATGTGTTTTCATGTGTGTGTGTGTGTGTGTGTGTGTGTGTGTGTGTGTGTATTCCAAATGCCAGTTGAGATTTATCCTTCATTTGTGGTATGTTGTGTGTATGTGTAGTGTGCATGTGTGTCTGTGGGAATGTGTTTTCGTGTGTGTGTGTGTGTGTGTGTGTGTGTGTGTGTGTGTGTGTGTGACTCCCAAGAAGTTCCTCCCACAGCCTACCTGAGTAGTCATAGTTGGTACAAAGCATTTCTAGAAACATCTTTTTTTTCCTTCACTCTTAAATTTCTTGGAAAACTCATTTATGTTGTGGTTATCTAGAAGTGGATTTTGGTCCTGTTTCTTGGGGAGAAATTCAGCAGAATAGGCCTGTGGACTATTGTAGCATGTTATCTTAAGAATTTGGGCAATTGAGCCCGGTGTTGAGTACAGTGTCCCCAAAACACCATCTTCTTTGTATGTTTGGGAAGAGTGCCAAAATAAAGACAGTTCTGTGCTGTGCTGCCAAGAGTGCTTAAGTAGATCTGCGGTTGGGCCCAGGGGTTTATAAGTAATCAAAGTATATCACTCTTTCTTGTAAAGCCAATAGAAATGTCTAATTTTAATTTTAATAAGGTTTTTGACAAATCAAAAATGGTATCTCCTAGATGACTTGGTCAACATGTTAAGGTAGAGGTTGCAGTAAGCCAGGATCACACCATTGCACTCCAGCCTGGGTGAAAAGAACGAAACTCTGTCAAAAATAAAAAATAGTACAATAAGACATAATAAGTTGTCATTAGTTTAAAATAATGGATTATAAGACAGTATTTGCAAACCTCATGGTAACCTCAAAGCAAAAAACATACGATAGAGCTGGGCATGGTGGCTCATGCCTGTAATTCCAGCACTTTGGGAGACCGAGCTGGGAGGATCACTTGAGCCCAGAAAAAAAAAAGAAAAAATGTTAAGGTAGTTAGGCAATTTTTTAAAAATCTTAAATGGGTTTAAATAAGCAAGTTAAGCAGCTCCTATTATGAGACTTATGGTAAGTTCATTCTGAGGATACAAAAAGTTAATCAGACAAGATTATGTGCAAGAAACTGGGGCTGTAAGAGGTATCAGTAGTTTGAGGAGATGACAAGTACTTCATGAGATGTGAAGAAAATAAGTGTTGGAGGGTTAGCTGCTGAAAGGACATTGTTAATGGTGCTTTACTGTCTTGATTTGAGGTCTGCTGCCAACTAATACATATCAGTTTCTTTCCTGGAGATTGAATAATACATTAGTAAATATTTAGGTTAGATGCATTTTAGGACTCTTAACTGTGAATAATGGAAATATGTCAGAGTTAGTACATGCCCTATTAGAAAATATCATGCCTCTATTTTAGTACTAAAATAAATCCTGTTTCTAAATAGGAGACATCCTGTTTCTAAATAGGAGGAAAAACTACAGACACGTTACTTCTTGTTAATATTACTACTTTGGTCACTCCAACTCTGTCCTCACCAGTGAATAGACACAGTCTAAGCAGATCTTAAGATTTTAGAGCTGGCATGATGGCATTAGACTGTAGCTACTTAGGTGACAGAGGTAGAAGGATCTTGAGACCAGGAGTTCAAATGTAGCTTGGGCAATATAGCAAGACTCTGTCTCTAAAAAAAGAGGTTTTAAGCTTACGGAAGATTACTTAATATGCTTGAAATTAGCATATATAAAGATATTGCCCAGATTTCTTTTGAGACTTGTGAATAACTAAAATAGTAATTTTAGATACATTTGTTGTTTTCTTCACTTTTGATGCCTCTGTCATTCTAATACTTGTGAACTCTTAACACAACCATGAAGTGCATTTCCCTGTGATTAAGGATATATGTAAACAAAACACAAGGCAAAATTAAGCACAGTAATAAGTGTAAGTGGAGTTCTGTGGCAGAACAGAAAGGAATGGTTAATTACTGGAGTTGAGAATAAATAGGTTTAAAGAAAAGATAGCATTTGAAATGAGCCCTGAGAGTGAGTAGAACTTTAATAGCTAAGAATGTAAAATACAGACTTAAGAGAACAATATGAATAAGAACATAGGAGCCTAGAAGAAAATACATAAGTTATTTGAAGAATAGTTTATAATTTGATGTGGCTAGATTCAGAGAAACAATACAAAATGAGGTTGTGGGGGCAGAGAGTTGTATTGGAATGAGAGAGAGAGGAGCAGGTTTCCTGTGCAAAGAGAAATGAATACTGGGGAGTTTACTAGCAAAATTACTTATAGTTGTCATTATTTCTTTTAAAACGTATTTATTCAGCCACTCATGTGACCCACATTATTATAATAGTGCAAGCTTTGGTAGTGTATCATCAGAATTCCTGTTAGATGGTCTCGTATTTATTAACCACATTACACATGCTATTAATGCTTATCTGGATTTTCCCTTCTTTTCCTCCTGATACATTTCTCTTTGCTTCTTCAGATGGCTAGCTCTGTTACATAGATTTTCTGGACAATATCTAAGTGCTTTTTTTTTTTTAGTTTTTATAGCCATATATATTTGTCTTTTAATTATATTTCTTAACTGTGTTATTTAATGCATGTTTTTCTCCTCAGCTAAAGCTCTGCTAGGGCAGGAACCTACTGCGGGATGTTTTTTGTCTCCCATTTGTGCCTTAGCACTAAGTTTAGAATGATACATCTTTAATATACTTTATTATGTATTTATTAGGTAGACAAAGGAAAAGATATTTCTTGCTTTTCTCTGCTTTTTTTCCGCCTCTACCATTTTATTTCCCACTGTGTTCCTAAAAATAAATACCAATTGCATTCAAGTGGAAATCTCTGTGGAACACAGCTTCTTTACTCTTAGCAATTCTTTTCCCTGTCTGCAAAGTTTTCTTGTTGATTTTTCACTGACCTGTTCTGATCTAAAATCAACTTTTTTTTCCCCTTATTTAAGCTTTTTTATTTGGGGGAACCCTTTTAGAGTAATTTTGTAAAGCATTTTTCAACTATTATGTGTCTGGAATATACACACATACATGTATGTATACCTACAACCACCAGGTATTTTGAGGCGGGGTGGGTCAGAAAAAACGAATGTAAAGATTAAAATTATCTTACAGCATTTAATCAAAGGCTGATACTTTGGGGGAAGTTAACTATACTACAGTATGAAAATTTAAGTCAGCTTTGAAGAAAAGATGAGGTGGGAATTGTCTCTCCACTATCTTAATTTAAAATTTTACTTAACCTGTACAAAGGGTTTTCATTCCCCTGTAAAATTTTTAATGATTTCTGTTTATTTTTTATTTTTTGTTGTGCATTTGAGTGGAAATAGAGAGAAAATTGGCATGGTGAAACTAAAAATTGTTTAAAATATATTTATTACATGCTTGCTAAAGGGATATTATGGCTATCAGCTAAAATAAAAGTAGGATGGGTTGGTTCATGAATCTTACTTAAATTGTTAATATCTTTTCTACTGTCAAAGAAAATTAGATTAGTTATAAAGTCTTTACAGAGAAATTTCTTTTCCCTTAAGCTTGTTTAAATATTTTATCAAATGAAGTCTGTGAGGGATATTAGAGTTAAAGGAGGTTTATAATATATTTATGTAACATTTCATATATCTAACTTATTTGGTACTCATCAATATTATAATTGTATTTATACTTTTAATGTATTAATATTGTGTAAGATTTATCCTACTAATTTTCCTTTTTTACTTTTAGCAAAGTGTGGGATGCTGTCTCAGGAGATGAATTGATGACTCTGGCTCATAAACACATTGTCAAGACTGTTGATTTCACACAGGTACCAGAAAATGAAATTTATTTTAGCGAGTTAAGTTCCTATTATACAATGTGATAATGCTTTTATATTTGATTGGTGTGTATATTTGATTTATACATTTTGTGTGGAATATTTGTTATTTCTTGGTTCATATTTGATTTGATTGTATATGAAGTTCTATGAATTTGTTTCGTGGTTAATCCTGTCAAGCTTTTAAGATAACGGTGGAACAAGTACCAGTCCTTCAACAATAGCAAAAAACATCTGAAAAGCTCAGTAACCTTTCCCAACTACTTATAGAAGGGAGAAGATAAATATGAAGTAATCACAAAAGGGCCTCTCAGGAGGGAGAAGAGTAGGATCGGGCAGAATGAAATAATTCACCTATATGTCGTGTAGTGTGACACTTTTGGTCTGGAAAGCTTAAAAGGCTTGGCAGTTACAAGAAGGGCAGCTGTTCCACCGCTTCTTTCAGAAGTAATTGGCTATGTCCTGCATCTCTTTGTAATCTCTGTGAGCTAGATTTTGATTTTATTTGGTGTTGAAGAAGTTTGAAAGAGAAATAACTATTGAAATGGTTACTCTCTTAACGTTTTACTTTGTGTTTTCAGGATAGTAATTATTTGTTAACCGGGGGACAGGATAAACTGTTACGCATCTATGACTTAAACAAACCTGAAGCAGGTAAGCATAATTTATGCATCACCTTGTAGTTTTATTTCCTTTTAATTTAAATAACTGATTAAAGGATTTCATGCTCAGTACTCAAATTTGAAAAATATAATCAGAAAGAAGAAAATTAAAACATAATTCATCAGTTTTTGGTTTATAAACTTTGTCTTTTTTTTCCCTGCACAGTTTTTAAAAAATGAGTTCGCTACGTTGCTCTTGTATAACCTTCTTCCAAATTGAAAATTTACTGTGGCGAATTTTTACCATTAAGTTTTAAAACAGTGCAGAACAGTGTTACTATTTCTTGGTACAAAAGAGTGGTTACTTATATAGAGAGTGGTGATGGTGAGAATTCTCAGTTGTACACATATTGCCTAGATTTTTGAAGCATGTAAATATATTAGCTATTCAAAAGAATTTTTAAAAATCTGCAATGACAGTTTTTTTCACGTCACTAAATAGTCTATGAGCTATTTGTAAGGACTTTCTGGTTTTCCATCCTGTGGATATATCATCGGTGAATTAACTAGTTTCCTGTTTTGGCCTGTTTGGGCTATTTACAAATTTTAAATTTAAAAGCAGTATTTTTGCTAAATATCCTTGTAGTTGCAAATATTTTCACAATGATTTCTTTATGATAATTAAGCAAAAGTAGAATTGGTGGGACAAAGAGGAGTAGAATTGTTGGAACGTGGCTGGGCACAGTGGCTCACGCCTGTAATCCCAGCACTTCGGTAGGCCGAGGCTAGCAGATCACCTGCGGTCAGGAGTTTGATACCAGCCTGGCCAACATGGTGAAACCCCGTCTCTACTAAAAGTACAAAAAAATTAGCTGGGCATGATGGTGGGCACCTGTAATTCCCAGCTACCTGGTAGGCTGAGGCAGGAGCATACTTTGAACCTGGGAGGCAGAGGTTGCAGTGAACTGAGATCATGACATTGTACTCCAGGCTAGGGTACAAGAGCGAAACTCCTCAAAAAAAAAAATGAATTGTTGGAAGCCATTGATAGATACTACCTAAATGTCTCCAACAAAGTATAAGTGTATATATATGTATCTATACCCAACATGTTTTAGTAAACACTGGTAACTAACTTTATCTTTGTTAATTTAGTAGAAGAAAATAATTCTGTGGTATCAATATGAATATTCATGTGATTAAAATGATGTTGAATACCATTTTAATGTACTTCCTTCTTTATGAAATAACTGCCTGTCTATACCGTTTGCCTATTTATCTCTTGTGTTATTCATGTTTTTCTTACTGGTTTTTAAAGTTTCTTTATTGAATTCTAATTTATCATTTGCTTTTAAATTTTGTTAAGGTGGTTTTATGGTATATACGTTTTAAAAATTTTGATGATGAAATCGTTTATGCATTCTCTGATTTTACAGAAACATGGGTATCTTCCCCTGTCCACATATTCACCTTTATTTTATAATATTTTAATCATTTCCCTCACCATATATATACTTAGGTATCAAAACATGGCAGTCATAATTTTGTTTTATTATATATTTGGTATCTTTCAAATTTGATTATGTGGGCATTTATGTAATCATAAATCTATAAAATTTAAGAGAATCAGAACTGCATTGAAAAGTAAGCAGTTATTCTGTTGAGATACCTTCCATTTCTGAGAGCTTTTAAAAATATTTTACATTTTTAAAATATCTTATTTTAACTAAGTGTTAGGGTAGTTTGTTATGAAAACATTTTTAAGATGAGGAAACAAACTGCATTTACAGATTTTTTAAATTCTCCATTGTATGTAGGAGTTTTTTCTCCTTTCTTTTTTGATAAATGTATGCCAAAACATAGCAAAATACTCTGACCTCATTTAATCTGTGAACTCATTCAACAAAGTAAGGTGGTTCAGGGATTGGGTGGACATTTTTCATCTCTTTACCTTTCCCAAAGCTGCTTTTTGAAAGTTACGCTTTCACTGCTTTCACTGTTCTAGTAGCAGAAATGATAGCAACTTCCTGAGGTTTTACTGTGTATCAGGCATCTGTTAAGCACTCTTCTCATTTGTAACCATTGTTATTTCATTTTAGAGAAAGGAAATATAGTTAAAAAGTTAAGTAACATGCCCAAAGGTGAAAATAGTATTGAATGGCATTGCCTCCACTGTTTGCTTTAGTTCCCAGAGGCAGCAGTGAAGGTTTTTTGAAGTCCTTTGAAAGGATAATTTACAGATTCAAGCTCCCATCCTTTTTTTTTATGCTTTCCTCACAGTGTAGAAACATTTTCTTTGCTGTCCTGCTTTCTATTTCCCTTTTCCTTCCAACCCTTATTTCCTGTTAGTTACTACCAATAGCTGCTTGAATGAAGGTCCCAGAGTTAGCATTAGTGCTAAAATCAGTTTAAACTGTCTTGTTCCTGGGTCCATGTTCTTATTAAATTATGCCACATTAATTATTCTTTTATTTCATGGCAATAGAATATGCTTTTGACTATTATCAGTTGTGCAGTAAATTAGCCTAGAGGGAGTGAGTCCTGCATTCACTCAGCTACATGTTGCAAGTGTGGTAGTTCCTTTGGTCTCTGTCATGCAGGTAAGTTTATGTTCCAATATAGAAAAACTAAGTGTATTCTGTATAAACATGAAGTTTGAATTGGGCTGGGCTTTGAAAAGTTGCAGCATAATTTAAAATGTGTGTTTAAAAAATATATAATTGTTCCAATTTTGTTCAGTTTAAAAAATCACATATTAACAAATGTGTACTTTAAATTGTTTTATCTCAAGAACCTAAGGAAATTAGTGGTCACACTTCTGGTATAAAAAAAGCTCTGTGGTGCAGTGAAGATAAACAGATTCTTTCTGCTGATGACAAAACTGTTCGGTAAGTAATTTTTCTTTAATAGTTTACAATTTGAGGCCGGGCATGGTGGCTCATGCCTGTAATCCCAGCACTTTGGGAGGCAAGGCAGATGGATCATTTGAGTTAAGGGATACAAGACCGCCTGTCCAATATGGCAAAGCACTGTCTCTACGAAAATTACAAAACTTAGCCAGGCGTGGTGGCATACAACTGTAATTCCAGCTATTCGGGAGGTGGAGGCAGGAGAATCACTTGAACCTGGGAGGCGAAGATTTTAGTGAGCTGAGATTGCAACATTGCACTCTAACCAGGGTGACAGACAAAAAAAAATAAAAAAAAAAAAAAAAAAAATTACAATTTGAAAATTATTTTTCCTTTGATTATATTTTAAATATATTTAATAACTACTATGTGGGGAAAACGGTGTGAACATTAAAATTTAATTTGTGCACAGGCCACATTTATCTGGAGCTGTTCATTTACTATTTTAGGTTGAGTATCCCTAACCTGAAAATCTGAAATTTGTAATGATCTGAAATCTGAGACTTTAAGTGCCTACTTGATGCTTAAAGAAATGCTCGTTGGAGCATTTTGAATTTCCAGTTTTCAGGTTAGGGATTCTCAATCACTAAGTGTCAATGCAGATATTCCAAAATCTGAAAAAGTTTGAAATCCAACCTCTTTCTGGTCCCAAGTATTTTCAATAAGGGATACTCACTTTGTATATACTGACAGCAAAATTCAGAAGAAAACTAAAATTACTGATACCTTTTTAAGCAGGTGTTCTTAACCGGGGTCTTTGGATAGGCTGACTAAAGGGAGGGTCCATGAAACCTCTGAAATTCCTTACAAAATTTTGTGTGCTGGTACCTGATATATATTTCTTTGGAAAGATGTGTAGCTCTCATTAGATTCACAAAAGCAGAGTATAAGAAACACTATTTATAGCAATACTGAAATGGACTAGATTAGAACTTGTCTTAAAAAATGTAGTTTTGCCACATTGGGAAGTGTATTTAGGTATTAAAGTTGATTTTACTTACAAGCTACCATGTGTAATTTGACATTGTATACAGAAACCCAGAATTTCTTTTTATTATCTGTAGTTTGTGACTTGGGATGAATGTTGTTTTTCTGTAATTGTGATTATTCTTTCATTGGCTAATCTGTAGATGTAATTAGGATTTATAAATTTTTTTCTTACATGACTAAACATCATATTTTTATCTTTATTTTGCAGACTTTGGGATCATGCTACTATGACAGAAGTGAAATCTCTAAATTTTAATATGTCTGTTAGTAGTATGGAATACATTCCCGAGGGAGAGATTTTGGTTATAACTTATGGACGATCTATTGCTTTTCATAGTGCAGTAAGGTATGTCCAAGAATACTTCTCATTTTCTTTTTTAGGTAACAAAGGTCCATTAGGCAACTTAAAAATCGAAAGGTATTTGCTTTTTTTTAAAAGTAAAGAGGAAGGCCGGGCACGGTGGCGCATGCCTGTAATCCCATCACTTTGGGAGGCCCAGGTGGGTGGATCACGAGGTCAGGAGATCGAGACCATCCTGGCCAACATGGTGAAACCCCATCTTTAAAAAAAAAAAAAAGGAAGTAAAGAGGCCAGGTGTGGTGGCTTATGCCTATAATTGCAGCACTTTAGGAGGCTAAGGTGGGAGGATGGCTTGAGACCAGCCTGAACAACACAGTGAGACCCCCATCTCTAATAAAATTAGCTGGGTGTGGTGGCAGACGCCTGTAGTCCAGCTGCTCCAGAGGCTGAGATGGGAGAATTGCTTGAGGCTGGGAGGTTGAGGCTACGGTGTGCTGTGATCTTGACACTGCCCTCCAGCCTTGGTGACAGAGCAAGACCTCCTCTGAAGAAAAGGAAAAAAAAAAAAAACAAAAAAACAAACAAACTACTGGATTGGTGCTGTAATTGATGTTTTTTACTATATAAAACCAGTGTGGGCTGAGGCGTGGTATCTCACGCCTATAATCCCAGCACCCTGGGAGGCTGAGGTAATCAGATCTCTTGAGGTCAAGGGTCGGAGACCAGCCTGACCAACATGGTGAAACCCTGTCTCTAAAATAAAAATACGAAAAGAAAAAAAATTAGCTGGGTGGGTGTTAGGCACCTGTAATCCCAGCTACTTGGAAGGCTTAGGCAGGAGAATTGCTTAAGCCCAGGAGGTGGAGGTTGCAGTGAGCTGAGATCGTGCCATTACACTCCAGCCTGGGTGACAGAGTGAGACTCTGTCTCAAAAAACAAAACAGTGTGATCTGGATTCCACTATTTATTTTTACCTTAAAATTTTAGAGAAGGAATAATCTTATTTCCATTCCTATGTGCAGACTTAATTATTTTTTTAAAGAGATTCAAGTTTTGCAACTTTAAATGTAGTAAATACTCTTGTAGAAAGACTGGATGATATAACATAATTGAAAAAAAGTACTCAATATTATAACCATAGGTGCAAGAATGTTAATGGTAGCTATATTTTCTGCTAGTCTTTTTTTTCTATGTTGTGTTTGTGGGTATACAGTATTTGTGTTTTTTTCTTTAATTACTAGGACCATAATGAATGTCATTTTGATTTTTTAATTTAAAAATATTGTTAGCTATTTAAAACTTCTTAGAAAACATTTTTAGTTGATACACTATATTGCATTATAGGTTGTATTAAATTATGGGTTAGTTTCCCTATTTTAGCATTGCGGTGAATGCTCTGGTACATCTCTGAGTGTTTCTTTACACGAGATAGGATCCTGTAAGTAGAATTATCAGTTCAAAGGGTAAAAATGGGTTTAAAGTTCTTAGTTACACATGACACTTAATTGATTTCCATAAAGATTATACCACATTACACTTTGATTGGTATTTGACCAGTGTCTTAACCATGTGTTTAAAGGGCTACTTACAGAGTTAAACTTCACTAAACTGGGAGAAGGAAAGAAAAGGCAGTAAAATTGGAGGAGAGCAATTAAGAATGTCATGGAGTTTGTACACATACAGTGATCTGATAATAGTAGAATACTATTGCCTGGAGCTGTCAATTGGTATATTAATGCTGCTCATTCACTTCTGCAGTTAGACAAATCCCATGTTGGTGGCAAAAGTTTTCTGGCCCATTGAATATTCTAGCATTTGAGCCAGACGTTGTTATGTAGTGATCCTGCATAAGTCATGACTAACTTCAATTATCATGCTTTAAAGTGTATGATGATCGGAAACATTTAGGAGCTGGGATACTATAATGTTTTGTATTGGAGGCCTTTCGTGAGTTTTAGGGTTAAACTGAAAAAGACCTAATGTCCAGACTGTAATTAATTTTAAGATGAAGCTATTATTATGCGTTGATTTTTATTATGTAACTAGAGCCCAAATTTTGTTCGTTTTTAACTGCCTTATAGTAAAAACTTTTTAGCAGTTTATATTTTATGACATTGAAAGTTTATCTTGCTGAAGAGCTTAAACCCTAAGCAGTTGATAATATATAATCGTTTATATTAATTCATTATCTACTGTGAAAACTTTTTCTATTACAAAGATAATATGTACTTGTAGAAAAATGAAACAATATAGGTGAAATTTATTTAAAAGCAAAAATCCCAATGTATTATTCATACTGTTTTAATTAGCCAGCACTCATTTCCAAGCAGACATTCACTGTATAAACTGGATATCTCTCTATCAAAATGTCTTTGTATTCCTGAGATGAGCTCCACTTGGGCATAGTATATATCTGAATTTTTGTTTTGCTAATAGAGCTTTTTTACATCAGTGTTTATGTTTGAGTAAATGTATATTTAATTGTTCCTTGGATTTCAGAATTTAAGAACTGTTTAAATAACTCATTAATTTCTTGTATTATTTATACAATATTCAAGATTTGTAAATACTACTTAATTTTTTTTTTCAGTTTGGACCCAATTAAATCCTTTGAAGCTCCTGCAACCATCAATTCTGCCTCTCTTCATCCTGAGAAAGAATTTCTTGTTGCAGGTGGTGAAGATTTTAAACTTTATAAGTATGATTATAATAGTGGAGAAGAATTAGGTGAGTTGTTTTCTTTGTCCTCCCGTACAGTGATGTGATTACCTTTATCACATGTTAAGTTCCAGTAATTAACACCTCATTTATATAACATGCTGAAAGCCAGTTTTTCAGCTAACTTAACACCTGGTGCTTGTAAGTGAAAAAGTAAAGGAGTTTTAACCATTTGGGTTAGATGCTTTTATAGATCTGTACACAAAGTATGCAGAAATTTGTCCTTCTAACTGAAGTGCATCATTATGCTGATATTATGCATTATAGTACCATGGTTTTTAGGCTTTATTGGCTGGGAGGGAGGGGGGAATCTTATGTCAAAGTCATATGTTAAACAGATGCAAGGAGATCCATTGTTTCTGAAGTATGTTGTCGGCGTGTAACCCCATCTACTTGGCCCGTCTTCCTTTTGGCCAACTTAGGAATCCCTAAGACTCTATAAAGAACAATGTGTGTGGGAAAAACTACTATAGCATATTGCAGGGATACCTTTAGGAATCTGAATTGGAGAGTTATTTTTCTGTTTTTTATTTATTTTATTCTATTTTGGAGTTCAGTTTTGCTTTCATTTTTATAACAGTCCTTTGTAAGGGGAAAGAAAAGGCCTGTGCATTAGTTTGAAGTTAACATATATTTATCTGATGGACCAGATATTTCACATAGCTACATGTGGTTCTCAGTGTCTACTTTTAGCCTTCCCGGATAGTTTTTGCTTTTAATTTAAAAATATATTTAGCTTTTATAAATATATATTTTTGTCTATAAGCTGTCACTTCTTGTTCTTATCTGTTTCTAGCTGTCCTGCTTTACCACTCAAAGAACTGAGCTTGCTAGAATTATACACAAAGAACAAAAGATAATTTTTTGTGTTTTGTTTCTTGGGGAACATTGATTTGTCTGGGTTGCACAAATGGAACCTTGGTGACGGACCATGTAGAATCTATTTTAATTGCTTATAGTTGAGCTTTTATTACTTGAATACAAGCGACTTATAAATCAGATATTCTTTTCTGTTACTTTTATTTAATGCCAGTTTTCAAAGTTTTAGAATGTTTTGTTTCCGTATTTTATTATTTTTCAAGATGAGAAAACTGAATTATTTGCCTGAGATCTGAAGTCACAGTGAATACCAGACCTGCTCAGCGTTTCTCTTTCCAAAAGCTATGTTTTTCTACTCTTACAACTTTTCTATTCTCTGGTTGGACAGAGATGGGAGACAGAATAGGAACATTGGTCCAGTAAGGAGCTTTGAGAACTGGTTAGGTGATGAGGCATTAGAAATTAAATGAGAAAGGTTCATACATAAAGGTACTACTTGAATATAATATTGCTCCTAATGTGTACATTTTCTCATTAGGTTCCATAGATTAAAATATTTATGGATCAGTGTTGATCCTGTATCTCGCCTTTCTGTGTGACAGTGGACTGTAGATAGCCTGGTAGGAAATTAAGAGGCAAAGTGTGTGAAAGAGCTCCATCTGGTGGCTCTCTAGAGTCATGATAAAAATGGTTTTCTGAGAAATAGGCAGTGTAGGATACGGAAATTGGAGATTGAACTGATAAGCCTTTAGATCTACTTTCTATAGAATTTATAGGGTGTTCATTTGCCTCTTTTTCTCCATTCTTAATGAGACATGAAGCCTCATTTGCTTTTTTAAAGAGACACTCTGCAACTAGAATGTGTGCTAGATTTGGAAAGGAGTAATCTTACAGAGAAATGTTCAGTGATGTACCACTTTTGTGATGAGAAATTATTTTTAATTAAGTAAAGTTTTTAATGTTTGTCCTTAAAAATTTTTCATCTCCCCAATAACACAGACAGTATTTTTTACCATATCAATATTTAACCTAATAGTTAAAATTATCTAATAGCCTTCTTCTTTCTCAGAATCCTACAAGGGACACTTTGGTCCTATTCACTGTGTGAGATTTAGTCCTGATGGAGAACTCTATGCCAGTGGTTCTGAAGATGGAACATTGAGACTATGGCAAACCGTGGTAGGAAAAACATATGGCCTTTGGAAATGTGTGCTTCCTGGTAAGAATTTTTATTCAGAATTATATGATTTTAAAAATGTATGATTTTGTGTCATTTTTCATCATTAATTTTATTTTAGGGTATCTGTCTTCTATAAATTTTAAATTATATATTATGGTTTAAGCAGAGAGAAGCTCAGGATTGTAAATTGACCAGAGAAAGAGTTGTGTTCTTGTGTTTGTTTGAAGTTTTTTGTTGTATGGCTGGGTGAGGTAGCTCATACATGTAATTCCAGCACTTTGGGAGGCCCAGGTGGGTAGAGATCACTTGAGGTTAGGAGTTCAAGTCACTTGAGGCCAGGAGTTCAAGACCAGTCTGCCCAACATGGTGAAACCTTATCTCTACTAAAAATACAAAAATTAGCTGGGCATGGTGGCAACATGCCTGTGATCACAACAACTTGGGAGGCTGAGGCACAACAATCACTTGAACCCAAGAGGCGGAGGTTGCAGTGAGCTGAGATCACGCCACTGCACTCTAGCCTTCGTGACAGAGTCAGACTCGGTCTCAAAAAAAAAAAAAAAAAAAAAAAAAAAACAACGAAATATGATATGTTGTACTATCTAGTCTCTTTCTAAATTTTTTACTGGCACATTTTATGACTGGAATAGATCTAATTCAAAATTTGCTAGAAGGCAATATAAGGAATTTATCAGTAAATGTATCTGATCTCTGAATAGTGTTACTCACCAATAAAAGTAAACACATTTTTAATAAAAACAGATAACTAGTTACTAATCCCTAAGTAGTTACAGTATGAACCCAAAAGTAATTTTTAAGAAAGACATACTACTTTAGAATTACAATTATTTAAAAAAGAGCTATTTCTATTATATTTTATAGCCATTGCTTGGAATAGTTTTATGTTACTCTTCTTGCTTATTGAACACTAGAAATTACTTGTAATAGTGTAATTCATATAATCATCACTGCTTTTCTTTTTACAGAAGAAGATAGTGGTGAGCTGGCAAAGCCAAAGATTGGTTTTCCAGAGACAACAGAAGAGGAGCTAGGTAAATGCTAATGAATTGACTTTTGTAAGAGTCCTGGGGGATTTAAAATTGACTTTGACAGAAGTTTTACTCATTGGCAGAAGAAATTTATTGAATATGAACATATTTAAATAATGGAAAGTTTAAATATTTATACGTACATATATATTTATAAACTAAATATTTAAGTACCTTCTGCATAGTAATAGGCACAGAGATATAGTATGGGCACGACTGATGTGGTTACTCTCTCAGAGCTTAGAGTCTAATTTGGGAGACATGCCAAAACAAACAAATTATTGTAAGGGGAATTTTAAAAAGCTTCCTAGAGGAGTGATATTTAAACTGGGACCTGAGGATGAGCAGGAGTGATTTCGGTAAGGTCATGAGATGGGGTGTTGATAGGGACAGGATGGAAAAGTTTATCGCAGGAAACCTATGTTAACTAAAAGCGCAGAACCAAAAAGGAGCATAGCATATGAGGTACTAAGAGAACTCCGTTCCTTGAGGTTAAAGAGCAAAGGCAAAGTGAAGCTGGAGAAGCTGGATCATTTGAGGGCCTCTTGTTATATCAGGACTTGGGGAGTTTTATACTAAAAGCAATGCGAAACCTTTGATTTTTTAAGAAGAGGAATTTAAAAGATTGCCTTGGGAGTTTGAGACCAGCCTGGCCAACATGGTGAAACCCTGTCTCTACTAAAAATACAAAAATTAGCTGGGTGTGGTGGCAGATGCCTATAATCCCAGCTACTCAGAAGACTGAAGCAGGAGAATAGCTTGAACCTAGGAAGTGGAGGTTGCAGTGAGCTGAGATCGTGCCACTGCTCTCTAGGCTAGGTGACAAAAGAGAGACTCTGTCTTAAAATATATGTATATTGCCTTGGCTGTAGCATGTAGAAAGAACTGGACTGGGAATAAGAGTGAACATAGACAGTTAGGGGGCATTATAGTCCAGATGAGTGATCATGCAGATTGTTTTGTTTTGTTTTTGAGATGGAGTCTCGTTCTGTTGCCCAGGCTAGAGTGCAGTGTTGTAATCTCAGTTTGCTGCAACCTCTGCCGCCCAAGTTCAAGCAATTCCCCTGCCTCAGCCCCCTGAGTAGCTGGGATTTACAGGCACACGCCACCACACCCAGCTCATTTTTGTATTTTTATTAAAGATGGGGTTTCACCATGTTGGTCAGGCTGGTTTTGGACTCCTGACCTAATGACCTGCCCCCTTGGCCTCCCAATGTGCTGGGATTATAGGCATGAGCCACCGTGCCCAGCCAAACATGCAGTTTTTAATAAGGGAATTACAATGAGAACCAAAAATGGTAGATGGAATTGGGAGTCTTTTGTTAGACTTGTTAGAATTGTGAGATTGATGAGTGGGGGTATAATAAGGAAGATTTGAGATTGCTGCTACGAGAAACTGGGTATGATGATTTTTGGGGAGAAGGGGAAGGTGTTTACTACCATTTACCCGATTAGAATTTTCCTTAAATTTTTTTACTGTTAAATTGCCTTCTTGCTAAAATTTAATGTTGATGGTTAACGTTTTGCTTTAAATAGCATTAAATATTTGGATTTGAATCACTAAAAGAGAGGGCCAGATCTTTCAAAGACATGACTTTAATTAAGGGCTTATTAGATAGCTGGAGTCACTGAAAATTTAGGCCAGAAAGGGACCCTTGGAGGTTGAGTTATGGTGTAAGATAGTCTAGCAGATAAAACACATGAACTCTTTCTTCTTTGCCTTTTCAATCCTTTTCAATGACATACGTCTCTAGTTATTAATAGCATGCAAGTTGTTCTCTTCTTCCCCTTGCCATAGTATGCTTCAAAAGCACTTTTTTATTCCTTCTTAAACAGAAATGTAGATTGCTGCTTTTATTAAGTTGACTAATGTGACTTTTTTTTTTTTTTTAACTTGTAGAAGAAATTGCATCAGAGAATTCAGATTGCATCTATTCTTCAACTCCTGACGTTAAGGCCTGAATATCAATCATATGCTGCAGTTAGTATACAACTTACGGACTAAAACGAGCAAGCAGAGAAAAGCATCAGCCTTCCAGAGTTACTCTCTGCTTAATGCAGAAACAGCAGTAAATAATGGGGAAAATGAATTAGCTCCAGTGCTGAAACAACTAACTTGGTGTTACCTGTAAGTGAAAACTCGAGTATCATATGAAGGGAGGTGGTTATCCTCTTGTAGTACAGTGGCCTGTCATCTTTTTAATGAATATATACAAGCCAACATCCAATTTCTATTATCAGTTAGGATTCTTGTAGCTGTTTATGTTATTATGGAGAAGAAAAATATATTGGCTTATTTTTTGACTTTCTTCCTTAAAGCAGAATGCCTTTTTTTTTTTCTTTTTTTTTTTTTTGGCTTTAGTTGTAAAGAAGAGGGAATACATGATAAAGTAACTGGTTTGATTCCTCTTTCATTGTACACTGCTTCTGAACATCTAATTGTTTTTAGTTGTCTAAATAAAATGCCTCTAAAACAAAACAATGTTAAGTTTTTTGGGGGGAAAAACTCCTAATTTGAGTTTTATAAATGGAAATAGCCAGAAAGTTTTTCTGTATCATAACCATAGCAAAAGGTAAGCTGATTAAATAATCTATAGTAACATTATTTTCTAGTACTGAGATTCATTACTTGTACTGAATTTTTGAAATTCTCATGTCCTTTACTAGTGTTTCATTTACTTCCTCTATTCCCAGATTGGATAGAAGAAGTGCTTGGCATGTGTTTTTAAATGATATATTTAAATAATGCATGCTAGTTATGGGGGGAAAAATCAACTGAAATTAGCAGTAAGCAGAATGATCACTTAAAATCCTACCACTCCTCAAAAAACTTAAAATCGAATGATTGTTAATGCACATTAGGGCATCTCTATATGTATATACGGATAGATAGAATGGATTTTATAAAAATGGGATTACTATAGACCTGCAGTGGTTTAAGAAGTATGGAATTTACCTCATTCTTTAAATTTGGGTAGCATTCAGAAAGCCCTTTTATCAGCCTTCTAATAAATTAGATCAGCTGAGTTCAGACTTATAATTATTTATAAGTTATTTATTTATAGAGGGCATATTAGACTAGTAATTTGAAAATACTTGAAATGAATAAATAAAATCTCTGCCAACTTGCTTTTACTCCTGATCAGTCTCTGAGTGACCCTTGATAACTTTTCTTAAAAGCAATACGAATCAACCAAAGAATAAGATTAATTTTTGAGGATTTGTGATAACCAGAAGAAAGCACTGTAGGCTGTGAACAAACTGTGAGGGCCAAGAGAAATTTAGGGGAGCCAACTGGTGATCCACATGGGTTTTCATAGAGTGGTAGTATTTTCATGTCAGCTTGTTACATGCTTGAACCTCTGGTTTGCAGCAGTGTTGTCATTGTATCAGTGGTTGCTCAGACTCTAATTAGAGTCTGATTTACCCTCAATAAAATTTGGTATTTATCAGATTGGAATCATGAAGTTGCCTGTTATTTATGAACCAAGGGAATTTCTACTTAGGTTTCATAAAAGTCTAATGACCCTGTACAGGTACAATTCTTTGTGTATTGGCTTCTCGCTGCTGCTATAACAAGTGACCACAAATTTGTACCTTAAGACAACACAAATTCGTTATCTTATATTTCAGGAGGTCAGAAGTCCACAATAGGTCTTGCCGGGCTTAAATTAAGGTGTCAGCAGAGCTGCAAGCCTTCTGGAGGCTCCACAGGACAATCTGTTTCCTTGCCTTTTCTAGCTTCTAGAAGCCAGCTGCATTCCCTGGCTCACGGTTCCTTCCTCTGTCTTTACATCCAGCAGTTTCCATTTTTTAATCTCTGACTCTTAATGTGACTCTACATCTCCTGCTGCCCTTCTTTTACTTATAAGGAGGTTTGTAATTATATTGTGCCCACCTGGATAATCCAGGATAATCTTCCCATTTCAAGAACTTCAATTTAATCATGTCTGCAGAGTCCCTTTTGCCATATAGAGTGACATATTCACAGATTCTGGGGATTGGAATGTGGACATCTTTGTGGGGGCTATTAGTCATTAGTCTGCTCACCACAAATTGTAATGGTAGAATCCTACAGTAGAATTTAACAAAACTTTCAAGTACATATTTCTAGAGCAGTGGTCACTTTTCTGTTCTCACTAAACCTTCAGCAGCATTCAATAATTGTCCACTTCCTTGTTTTTGATTTTTTTTTTTTTTTTTTAAAGCTTCTATGAAACTATGCTCTTTTTATACCTTACTGACTCCTGTATTTGCCAGTTCCTTTTATTCTTAACCTCAGATCTGGACTGTACTTTCTAGCTCCGTTCTCTCTAAAATATTGTCTGCTGTATGACATTCAGTATCTTCTGATACCTTCTAAATTGTCTATCTGGCCTGCCTTTCTGAGTACAGAGTTTGACAGCATAGTTGAGTGCTCCATCTTAACCTTTTATAAACCTCTGAGACTTACCTATCATTAAGTCTTGATTTTTTAATCAAACCTATTTCTCCCTCAACATTTTCCCATTCCACTAACTGGTACTAACTTATACTTACTTGTTCAAACTAAAAGACATGGAAATCATTTTGGTTCTCTCTCATCCCCATATCTATATGCAAATCCTATGGGCTCTTTCGAAGCTGTGCTTTGCCTCCTCTCCATTGTTACCACCTTCGGCAGGCTACCTTTATTTCTCAGTTTCTTGGTAACCGCTCCCTCTTGCCCCTACTCATTCACCTGGTTCTTGTTCCATCCTCCTCCACACAGTAGGAAAGGTATTGCTTTAGGATTTGAAGAGACCAGATAATTTCCTTAAGATCTGTAATGGCGTCCCATTATGTCAAATTCTTACAGTGAGTTGGCTCTTGATAACTTTTGTGACTTTTTCATATTTCTCTTTGTTGCCCTGCTCTAGCCACAGTGGCCTCATTTCTGTCTTAAGTCCTTTTCACTTGACATTTCTGCTACTTTGTTCATTCTTACCTAAAGGTTTGTGTGGCTGATCCTTTCTTCACATTCAGTCCTCAAGCCGGTCTGTATTCCATCTCTTGTCACTTCTTATTTAGTCTTATTTTATTCAGACTTGTTAACACTATTCGAAGTTAGGTTGTATGTTTTTCACCTTCATTGATACTCTCCCCTTCCCTGGAAGGGTGACTGGTATATTGTGAGTACTCAACAGTTGTTGAAACAAGTTCCTCACCAAATCATGTGAGACCAGGAAGACTATTTTCCAGTTATCTCATATGCAGCAGGCCATCCTCCACTGAAGAGTGGGACATGGCAGGAACCTACTCAAAGCTCTTACCTCTCCAGTGAACCTGTGTATAGCTTTAGCTGGTGTGAGACTCAGTTACCTAGGAAGAATCCAGCTCTCACTTGGTTTCCCATCCATTCATCCTCTGGAGTATCTTCTCTAGGTCCTAATTTCTAGAAGGTCATGGTATCCCAAGTTCCCACCTAATATTACTAATTTACCTTTTTATGAATCAATTGCTTCTCTATTTTAGTGTTATCCAGAGGTTTCTTCCAGGAAGCCAGGATTGAGCGTGGTCATTCAATTCTCTTAAGAATATTTTTCATGTCAGTAAAGTTAAACACATTGTTTTTAATGTTTATAAAATAGCATAGTAAAGATGGACCATAATTTATAACAAATTACAGATTACATCTTTCAGTAGTTGCTCAAATTCCATGGAAGTATTTAGCTGCCTTTTCTTTGAGACCAAGGTTGGGGGGAAATGGATACAGTTTTTCATAAGGGAGCAACAGCAAAATGAGGCATTGAAAAAGACCAATTGAAAATATTTCTTTGCTAGGTACATTGCTTATGCTTTACACCTAGGGGATTAATACCTTAAGAAGCAGTTCCTATTAGGTTACTGTGTGTTACTGTGTATGTCTGTGCTACACTGGGGCGATACCCATCAAAACATTCTTAAAGCAGGACCATTCGCAGATAAGTGGGGTTTAGCTTTTCTTTGGTTATGTATTTAATATACGAATGCTTAATTGCAAGTGTGCCATAGTGTCACTTACTTCGGCTGAGGCGACTTTGTATCAGTAGAGTTCTGGGAGGCATCTAACAAACTTACCTTTGGAAACAAGGCCTAAGTATGCATCTAAATGATAGCTAATGAACGATAATAGTACTTTAATGAGAGAATAGAATGTGGGCAAGTTGAAAGTAATTGATTTTAGTTTAAGGATGAGTATGAAAATGATATAAGTGCCTTATGTTAGGTTTTAATGTTAAAATATGTGCCACCTTTTAATCTCTCCCAGTAATCCAATAAGATAGGTAATTATCTCTGTTACATGTATGGGAAACCTGAATTTCAGAGATGTTTTATTGTCTATCTAATAAGTTTAGCTTCCAAGAGATTAGGGAATAGTATGTGATTATATATTGCCAGGTTTTAAGCAGTCTTCTAGCACTTACAGGCGAATCTCTCTTAGATCCAGTTTCTTTATCTGTACAGGGAGGAAAGAGTTCTCACAGATTTTTTCAGGAAAAATCTTACAAATATGAAAATAATTTATGGAAAGGGCTTAATTCATAGGAAGCACTTAAATAGTAGCTAGTATTATATATTCTATCAGTCATTCCCAAACTTTAAGATTTTGTGGCCAATAGATTTTGAAATGGGGGAGAGGAGATGAAATGGTTGGCTTCTTGCCAACTGAGGCTATTAAAAAAGAAAAAAATAATTATCACCACAATTGTTATAAAAGGACATTTTAAAATTCAAATTGGTAGTTAACAACATAGTTTGAGAATGAAGGACTTCTTTAAATTGAATAGATTTAGCTTCATAAAAGATTCCAGTATAATTCTTTTTTTTTTTAAATTTTACCATGAACTACGAATTGGATGTTCTATTAGTCTCCCTCTAGTTCTAAAATATTTTGACTCAAATATTCACATTCTTTATAGTCCTCCCTGCTCCTACACTTTTCTCCATCTGACCTAGAAATACTAGCTGACAGTTCTTGGTCTAAGTGGTTATTTACCTAATGAACTTGTGAATAATGGTTCTTAGAAATCATAGGAGTAGAGACTATATCACATGAAATTTGACTGGATAAAACAATAGGCAGTATAAGAGATGTAGCAAAGACAGCAATATACACTCATTCATCTAACAAATATTTATAGTCTATGTGCCAACTACTATACTAGACCCTACATATGATGAACCAAACGCAAATGATCTGTGCCCTTTGGAACTTGAAATTTGTTTGACTCCTATCTCCCAGGACTGGTAGGTTCTTAGAAGCTTCAAGATAAATACTACCTATTCATAGAGCTTTAATTAAAGGAGAAGTGAGGGTGGAAAGACAATTAGGTAATTTATTTGGCAATTTAAAATTTACAGTGAAAAACATCAATGAATAGGAATAGCGTGCAAAATTTACATGGTTTAAAAAATATAACATGTAATACTTTAAAAGCAATTTTACTCTTACAAGAGTCAGTTTGGGCTATGGCTCCAGATTGGCATGCATAGTTTACTTTCCTCTGCTCCTCCTTTGTGGTTCTTTACATTTATTTTGAATAAACATCTTTTGAAGAAACATTAAAATTACAGATGCCAAGGTCCTAGAGATTCTGATTCAGTAGGACTATGAGGAAGTCCAGATCTGCTTTAGAAAAAGCTCTTCGGTGATTCCCAGGTTGTGGTCTATAGATCTTTCTTTGAGAGGACTTGCCTTAGGGATACTTCATTAGTTTCAGAAGGCAATAAATTTAAAAGAAATCTTCACAAAGTGAAATATAGGAACATTTCTCTGTGAAATAAACTCATTTTTTGCATACTGTCCCTGTCGTCTCTCCTACTATTGCCAAATTAACATACTTTTAAACTGCAGAGATTAATTTGAGATTAATACATTCAACAGGTCTATTTTAGAAAAAGTCCTTGAGAAATTCTTGACTGATATATTGCTAAAACATTTGCTTTAAGAGGCTGCCCTAATTCTGATATTTCATCTAAGTTAGGATATCACAACTTAAAAAAGAAACCCATACACTTACGTAATGAATGGCATGGACTCTGTTTTGGAGTTGTGTCTACTTTTAAAAATAGAATTTCATTTATTGCCTTTGTATCTTCTAGAGTTGTCAATGCTTTCCAGCCAGAGGCCACCAGTAACACACCTACAAGTGGACAACGTTGGGTTTATTGACTTACTGTAACAAGGGAGAATGCTTGCCATGGGGACCTAATGTGAGGTGTCTCAGTAAGAGGGTGTTAGAAGCAACATAGGATTTGGGCCTATCGTAGGTGATTTGGGAAAGTTCAAGGAAGGAAAGACCTTGATCTGGACTGGATGATGGTAGGAACTGGTGATAATTCTATAATAGGGTATCTTAATTCTTATCTAAAACATAGAAATGGAGCAAAACTAGAACTGATTGGTAAAGAAGTCATACTAGCTAGGATAGGGGCTATTTGGACAATATTCATGGTTTTCTATTATCAGACATGATTATCAACAGTCCTGTTTTTGTTGATTCATTATGCTCACAATGGCCTTGGCTGATGTTCTGTGAAACTGTATATGTTTAACCAGGGAAAACCATGGTCCAGTTATGAGTTTCAGGCCAGCTCCAGGCTTTCATTGCCTGCTTTTCTGTTTTTCAAGGTTAATATGAAAAAGGTAAGTGTTAAGCTGGGTGCTGTGGCTAACGCCTATATTCCCAGAGCTTTGGGAGGCCAAGATGGGTGGATCACCTGAGGTTGGGAGTTCGAGATCAGCCTGACCAACATGGAGAAACCCCGTGTCTACTAAAAAAATACAAACAACAACAAAAAAATGCCAGGTGTGGCGGTGTATGCCTGTAATACCAGCTACTTGGGAGGCTGAGACAGGATAATTGCTGGAGCCCGGGAGGCAGAGGTTGTGGTGAGCCGAGATCACTCCACTGCACTTCAGCCTGGGTGATGAGAGCAAAACCGTGCCTCAAAAAATAAATAAATAGCCTGCCGGGCACGGTGGCTCAAGCCTGTAATCCCAGCACTTTGGGAGGCCGAGGCGGGTGGATCACTAGGTCATGAGATCGAGACCATTCTGGTCAACACGGTGAAACCCCGTCTGTACTAAAAATACAAAACATTAGCTGGGCATGGTGGCGCGTGCCTGTAATCCCAGCTACTCAGGAGGTTGAGGCAGGAGAATTGCTTGAACCCAGGAGGCAGAGGTTGCGGTGAGCCGAGATCGCGCCATTGCACTCCAGCCTGGGTAACGAGTGAAACTCTGTCTCAAAATACATACATACATACATACATAAAAAAGGTAAGTGCTATAGTATGTATGAATAGGATCTAGACACATTTGAAACATTCAACAGTGGCTGTGTGTGGACAAGGCTGAAAGCTCGGTGTAGAGGAGTATATAAAGATTACTATGCCTATTTAAAACAGCTCAGTAATTACTGAGTGAACCTGACAATAACATTAACAGCTTCCATTTTTTAAGCATCTGCTGTATGCCATGGTATGTACTAGGTGCCTTGCATATATTCAACAGCTTTGCAAGGTGAACATATTTTGATCATCTCCATTTTACAGGTGAGTAGGCAGACTATTATTTCCAGAACCACCAGGTTACAGTATTAAATGGAAGAGCTGGTATGTTAATGGGTTCAGCTTATTTGGAGCCCGCTGTATTTCCACTATACCAGGATGCCTTTCTATTCAGAACTTTGATGTCTCAAGGTATAGCAATGGAGATAAAATACATTCTTGGCAGGATTGTTCAGAGACTCAAATGCTATCATACATCGATGTATGATGTATGAAAGCATCTAGCACACTCACTGGCTCATGGTAGACAAGTCAAAACTAACTGTACTCTGCTTTCATGCAGAGGTGCCTCTAAATGTGAGTACAGGTAAGTTAACTATACTGAGGCTGTGGAGTGACTCGAGGATTTTAATTGCTTGGTCACAGAGAAATCAGGCTAAAGAATTTTACCATTATAGGATCATAGAATTTTAAAGAATCAAGAAATTATCAAGGTCATCTTTTATAGATGAGAAAAATGAAGCTCAGAAAAGCAGTTCATTTGCCCAGTGTCACACATTTAATTATTGCTGGAGCTAGGCTAAGAAACCAGGTCCACTGACTTCTAAGCCCTTCGTTCTCCAGGCCACACAGCTGCTGCTTTTCATGACGTGTAGATTAGAAGTCACTGTGCCCTGGGGCCCGTGATTGCTCCTTGGTTTCCCTAACAAAGATTCGGGATCACTGCTGACATTTCAGATTTGAAGTTGCAGAGCTCTGCAGTTGGATCTCCTCCCTTGTTATGTAATCTTACAGTTAAAAGTTTCTAGGAATGCTTTTTATTAACGTTTCAATTGGCAATTTCAGTATTTTTAAAAGGGTGTTGGTAGCATTATTTCCGGGAGCTAGGTAGCGCTCCCGTTCCGCATCTCTTGGAGAAGACAGGGCAGGGGAGCGGCGAGATTTCCTCGCAGAGCACCAGTCCAAGGGTCCTGACCGCGTGGCCCAGGCCCGCGACTCCACCCCTGGAGCGGGCAGGGGCGGGGCGAGCGCGCGGGCGGGCGGGAAGGCGGAAGGGCCCGGCGCCGCGCAGAGGCAGGCGCCCACCAGCTGGCAGCGGCGGAGCGGCACGCGCCATGTCTGCGCGCAGTCGGGGCACCGAGCTCGGTAAGAGGGCTGCGGGGCTTCCCATCCCCTCTCCCTCGTGTCCCGCGCCCCAGGGACTAGCGCGGGACCCGCCGCCTCCCAGTGCCTTGGCCGTGGGTCCCCGAGGGGTTCTCGCCGGGGCGGGAAGCAGTGGCGTCGGGTCCGCACCCACTCCAAGCAAAGGCCGAACCCGCGAGGCGTAACTCTTGGGCACTTTCGCGCCGCCGGCCTTTGCACCCAAGCTTTGCTCTTGTATGTGGAAGGGTTAGGTTATCACCTTCCAATCTGTTAGTTCACTCTACCTCCCTGGTTGGGAGAAAAACCCAACAACCTAAAAAACAAAACCCCCAACAAACAAACCCCAAGCAGGTAAAACCACATAAAAACCTTCCTTCTCCTCCTTTTAATACAATACCCGTGTAAGTTAATGCAGTATTTCCGTAGATAATTTTAACTGTAAGTTAATGCAGTATTTCCGTAGATAATTTTAACTGTAAGTTAATGCAGTATTTTCGTAATTTTAACTGTATCCCTGCGGCCGTGCTGGTGGAAAAGTTCTCAGCCTTCTGTGCTCAAAGTGTAACACTGCAGATGGTGTGTGATTTTAGAGTGACAAAGATTTGTTAAAGTACCTGTATTAATTCCCCAGTTTTCATCTTTTTTATATTGGTTCAAATATTACTGGCAAGAAAACTTAGTTCATATTGCCTGAAATGTGAAAAATTTATAATTCGAACAGCAAAACCATGATCAAGATAAAGATTAAGCGCCTCAGTTTAAGTATTATAGCTTGGATATCTGTGTATCCAGGATCCTTAACTTCTTACCTGTGTGACCTCGGGCAAACTAATCACTTTGCATTTAAGTTTTTTCATCTGTGAAATGGTTATTGTAGTAGTAGTTACCTTATAGGGCCGTTAGGAGATTAAGTGGGAAGACACAAGTAAACTATAAAGTAGTTTGGTATATTGTGGGCATCTAGGAAGTCTTCAGTATAGATAGTATATGGAGTTCTGGTTTTAGGGACTAACTTTGAGAAAATTGGCTATAAATTATATGTAACACATACAGGTACTTCCTCCCCGCCCCCCTTAAAAATGACTTGTACTAAAACAGCCTGCATTTCAAGAGATGTTCTGGAATTTTTGTTGAATGGTAAGAGAGTAAATCTGTCATTTTAAAGACAGTTGATTTCCTAACCTAGTTGATTTTGTTTTAGTCACCGTTGTCTAGGTGATTATGTTTTAAATTCTAGTCCCATCTCTGGAACGTGGACTTTATTAATAACGGCATATTTCTTAGATTGGGATATCCTTGAAGGTGGTTAATATGGGACAGGTTTGGGGTGGTGTCTTACCTTGGTATTCCCAGGGATATTACCATATGATTATGCATACATCAAGGATGTGCCCTAAGTTTCCCCAAACTTAGACATTTTAAATTTGTCTTTCAAAAAACATAAACCATTTTTACATTTTTTTTTCGAGTTGGGGTCTTGCCCTATGGCCAGGCTGGAATGCAGTGGTGCGATCTCGGCTTACTGCAACCTCCGCCTCCCGGTTTCAAGCGATTCTCTTGCCTCAGCCTCCCAAGTAGCTGGGACTACAAGCGTCCGCTACCACACCCAGCTAGTTTTTTGTATTTTCAGTAGAGACGGGATTTCACCAAGTTGGCCAGAATGATCTCCATCTCTTGACCTCATGATCCACTCTCCTCAGCCTCCCAAAGTGCTGGGATTACAGGTGTGAACCATTGAGCCAGGCTTAAATTTCTTCATTTGCAGTAATTAGAATAACTTGCATTCATTTATTGAAAAGTAAAAGCATAGACATAAGTAATTGCCAGGTAGAATAATGGTAAATGTGATTTTTATGCAGTTATTGAAATGATTGTAGCTTTGTTTTTATTATTTTCTTTGTTAAATCAGATTTTTTTTTTCCTTCACAGGTATTAATCCTTAATCCAAACAGGTTTAAACTGAAATGCTAAAATAAGTTATTTGAATTATATACTAGGGAAAAATCATTCAGTATTAATTTATGCAGTATATTAACTGATGATTTTTAAAATAGTTTTCTAATTGAAGGTCTTTTTAATAATCATAACTAATTTCTAAAATAACATTTTTGTTCTCTTATTTCAATAGGAATTCATGGTTATTGTAAAAATTCTAGAAAATATAGTTAGCACAAGAAATACTGTAGAATTATTACTAATCCAGTCACTGTTATTTATATATACTGTATATACTTCTAGTTCATAGACCTAAAAAGAGTTCCTTTGAGACTAAATCTGACCTTCATGATTAAAAATTCTTTAAGGAAAACATTGGCATTTAGATGTATGAAAGATGTTTTCCAAATAGGGAACATACCCTCTAGCTTTAATGTTAGAGAATGGGGCCCAGCATTCTGAGTTTTTTTTAATGGTAGAGGATGGGGCCCAGCGTTCTGAGTTATTTTAATATTAGAGGACGGGGCCCAGCATTCTGAGTTTTAAAAAGTCCTGTAGGTAGTACTGAAGCATACCCAAGTTTGAGAACCATTAGCTTAAGGATCTCCAAAGTACTATCAATTCTGTACCTAGACTGTTATGCTCTATGTAGTCTATTAAAATGTACAGATACTCTTCTATTTTATTAGATGCCACTTAACTATTGCCTAAAATGTAGGTGTACACCGTGATCTTTCTTTTGTTCACTAATGTATCCCAGGTACCTAGAATAGTGTTTGGTACACAGCAGACCTTCAAAAATGTCTTGAGGCTGGGCACGGTGGCCCATGCTTGTAGTACTGGCGCTTTGGGAGGCCAAGGCAGGCGAATCACTTCAGATCAGAAGCTGGAGATGAGCCTGGCCAACATGGCGAAAGCCCCTCTCTACTAAAAATACAAAAATTAGCTGGGCATGGTGATACATGCCTGTAGTCCCAGCTACTTGGGAAGCTGAGGCATGAGAATTGCTTGAACCCACAGAGTGGAGGTTGCAGTGAGCCGGAATTGTGCCACTGCACAACAGACTGGAGACAGGCTCTGTACCAAAAAAAAAAGAAAGAAAAGTCTGTTGAATGAAGGAATGAATTGAGACCTGCTTCTTGCTTGGGGGAACTGGGGAATCTACCTGGGCCCCATGCATGGTTGCATGGACAGGTGCTGTGAAACACTGCAGCTTCTTCCTCTTTGTGAATATTATTAAGATTGAATTTTGTTTCTTCTGTCTTCAAAGATACCTCAAGAAGCCTATAAAGGATGTAGACAGTGTATCCTCCTTGCAAATGTTATCTTTGGAGGTGTCTGGAGAATGGGGGTGTTATTAGATGACTTCTAAGGATCTCTCTGCTTTGTCTCCGTGTGTCCAAATACTCTTTTGTACAAAATAAAATTTCAAAGGCATCTGAAAAATAACCATGATGGGGTTTTGTATTTTTCTTTTTTGAGACAGAGTCTTGCTCTGTTGCCCAGACTGGAGTGCAGTGGTGCAATCTCAGCTCACTGCAACCGCCGTCTCCTAGGTTCAGGACATCCTGCTGCCTCAGCCTCTCGAGTAGCTGGAATTACAGGCGTTCACCACCACACCTGGCTAATTTTTTTCATATTTTTAGTGGAGGCGGGGTTTTGCAATGTTGGCAAGGCTGGTGAGATTTTGTATTTCAAGAAGCACATTTATTTAGGTAGTTATTGAGAACCAATCTGTACTAGGTAGTATTACCTAGTCTGGGGGATACAAGGTAATCAGGGATGATAATTGCCTTCACAGAGCTATTAACAGGTCTGGTTCAGGAGCTGGGCATCAAGCTAGAGCTACAATTTAAATAAATGCCAGTGTGAGATGCAATTATTTTTCATTTATTTTTGTCTGCAAATTAGATAGATGTACCTACACGGTGCTTTAAATGGGTAGTGAAAACAGAATGTCCTAGTCCTTTTGCATTATAATTTTTAATTTCCTTTTAAAAGAACCTATGAATTAGGGACTTAGGGAACTCATTTTTAGGGAGCTCATTTTTGGCATTCCTGCTAAGGTGTAACTTGGGTACAGAGTGTTTCTGATTTGGATGATGGTGACTTGCCACCGCAAAGTTAGTGTTTAATGTTTGGAATGGATTTTTATTATTTTTTGTTGTTTTAATAGAAATGGGGCATCACTGTATTGACCCGGCTGATCTCAAACTCTTAGCCTCAAGTGATACTCCAGCCTCATCCTCCCAAAGTGCTAGGATTATAGGTATGAGCCACCGTGAATGGCCTGGAATGGAGTCTTAAACCTTAATGATAGGCAAGGCCATCTGCTTGCACAATAATTTTTCACTTTATTTAATACCTACTGTGTGCCAGATAATGTGCTTAGGTGCTGGGCATAATGATAGTGTTAACATTAAACTCTAGCTGCTTGTAAGGCATTATGCTGAATGCTTGAAATTCTCATTTAGTCCACAACGACCCTGCGAGGGAGATATTATGATCCTTATTTACACATGAACAGCTTGAGGTATAGAGAGTTTTAAGTAACTTGCCAAAAACCAGTTAGGTACAGCTAATGTGACAGAGCCAGAATTCAAGCCCAGGTGATATGGTGCTAATCATGCTGCATGCTTAAACCACCACACCGTGTCTACTGGTACTAACTGGGAGCGCTACACCCGAATGCCAGGAAAGTCAAATAGATAACTGGCGAATAATGTTAATGTTACTCTTTTAGGTTTCATTTGTTTTTTTAAAACGTAAAAGGTTATTGTTTTATTGCCATAACCCACATCTTAACTATTGCAGTTTGTTGCCAAGAAGATGGAGTTTATCCCGAGGGAGAATGGAAAAGTCCAAACTTTGGTAGATTATGAGAGTAGGTTTAGAT
The DNA here is from genome assembly GCF_001604975.1 of Cebus imitator. Classification (NCBI taxonomy): domain Eukaryota; kingdom Metazoa; phylum Chordata; class Mammalia; order Primates; family Cebidae; genus Cebus; species Cebus imitator. Next base: position 3,896,258 of record NW_016107317.1, read on the forward strand.
GTTAGTGAAGTTTCACATTAAAACCAAACTTCCTCTGTAACTGCTTCATGTGGATATGCTGATGAGCCTCAGAGCATCATGGGATGGTGACCAGGGAGTGACCTCCAGGTGAACAGAGTGGGGCTTTTCTTTGTGTTGGGTTTGTTTTGGTTTCTTGTAGTTTCTTCACCTTTCATACCGCAGTCTTTGGGCTGACCTCAGCTTCCTCGGTTTAAAAAAGAATCCTGTGTCTTTTTTTTTTGAGACAGAGTCTTGCTCTGTCACCCAGGCTGGAGTGCAGTGGCGCGATCTCGGCTCACTTCAGCCTCTGCCTCCTGGGTTTAAGTGATTCTTTAGTCTCATCCTCCCAAGTAGCTGGGATTACAGACATGTGCCACCACGCTTGGCTAGTTTTTGCATTTTTAGTAAAGACAGGGTTTCACCATGTTGGCCAGGCTGGTCTGGAAATCTAGACCTCAGGTGATCCACCTGCCTTGGCCTCCCAAAGTACTGGGACTGTAGGCATGAGTCACGGTGCCCAGCCCAAACCTGTTTCTTGATGTATGCTTTTTAAAAAATTTTACAATAAGAGGTGGGTTCTTGGTGTGTTGCCTAGGCTGGTCTTGAATTCCTGGTCTCAGGCAGTTCTCCCTCCTTGGCCTCCCAAGTGGCTGGGAATATAGGCTCTAGTCATGGTGCCAAGCTCTTGTTCTTCAGGTTAAAAAAAAAAAGTAGAAGTAGTAAAATATTTTATAATTTTGTTAATTTGGAGTGACTTTATTTGACCTGGATTTCTGTATCTGGAGTTTCTCTTAGTAGTTTCTTGAAAAATAGAACTGAAATATCTTTAGTTGTAAACAAGATAAACAATTTAAGGAATCTATGGGTCACAAGTAAGAAGTGACCTAATATCACCTTATAAAGTTCCCATATTTCTTTTTCTTGAGACAGAGGGCTTAATTTGTCTTCAAGTTACAAAAGTCATTTCCTACTGAAATTAAAAAAAAAAAAAAAGAACTAAAACATAAGTCAGTATATTCTTTACTAGGTGGCATATGAAAATTTGACACTAGCTCTTAGCTCAGGTGGTAAGAGAATTTAAAAATTTGTAGATTTCTGCAGGGAATTTCCCAACTGGAGTTAACTTGTGATTTCTTTAAACAATAAAATTGATTTGCGTAATTTTAAGTTAATATGGATTTTATGTCTGAATCTAATATTTTTTCCTCTTTAATACTAAATATTTAGCATACATATATTACTTTAGCTTTCATAGAATACTTTTACTAACATAATCTTGTAATTCTCTCAGGAATCCGTTGTGCTAGGCATTATCATTCTCATTTCATGGATGAGAAAACTAAGGCACAGAAAGCACAAGTAACTTGCGTAATACCTCAGAACTGGTAAGAGTTGAGGTCAGGACTCAAATGCAGAATTTCTGATTACAAGTTCTTTGCCCTTTGCTTTTACACCAGCAGTCCCCAACCTTTTTGGCACCAGGGACCGGACTGGTTTTGTGGAAGACAGTTTTTCCACCGACTTGGGTGGGAGTGGGTGTTTCAACAAGGTGTTTCTGGCTTATCTTAGAATTTCCCTTTCCCAGCACCAGGGTCAGCCAGTTCTCCAAGGAGCAGTTCTTTCAGTGGATAACGATACTGAGAAACCAAGATCTGAGCACTAGGTATGCTCGTTGCGATGGGTGTCTCTGTTCCCAAGGCTCTCAGCTGGGAGAGCTGAAAAATGAATGAATACACCTTATATATTCATCTGCCTGTCATCTCTCTGTATCTACGTAATGAAAACCATGAGTTCACACTGTTGCCTTCAGTTCTGGTCCATCACCACAGGGTTTATTCCAGTTTCTTCCCTTTCCATGGGTAAAACACTCCACATGCAGGGCTGTGCTTCCCCTGACCCCAGCAGACGCTTTTCTCATTGTTCTCAGGCTCTGACCCCTGAGCTAGGGCTCCCTCCTATGAGGATGCCTTCCTCATCCAGGTGGTGCTTCCTTGGCCTCAGCAGGCTGCCGTCCATAGGATTCTCCCTATTACCCTAGTATGGGGCTGTGGAGCTCTGTGGCTGGCTGGCTGTCTCTCCAGGTGGATATCCTCCTTACCCTGCCTGCGCTTCCAATCCCTGTCTTGCTCCTTTTTGTGCAGATCCCTTCTTTCTTCTGATTGGACTCTGGGCTGCCCCCATGCTGTTTGGCTCACTCTGCGCCATAGTGGTGCCCCCATTTCAACCTGGCTCAAATGACTACCTTGCTTACCTCCTCTCCAGTGCACCACCCCAGCAGTGTAGGACAATTGTTTGGGAAGGGGAAGGCGGCCAGAATAATTTTTTTTTGTTTTAAATTTTTAAAATGTAAATATATAAGAATATGTTAAAAACCTTTATGTGGAGTGCCTGCTGTTCCTGGCACTCGTTACTTGCTGCTCATGGTCATGGCATGGTCATGGCCAAGGTGAGCCTGAACCTGGTCTCTGCTTTCCCAGAACTCACAGTCAACTAAGGGAGATGTTTATGTAAATCACCACATACAGTATGGTAAAACTGACAACAGGAACGTGGTGGGATTGGAAAGATAAAGATGAATTCACAGATGGTCCAGGGGAGGTTTTTTTGGAGAAGATATTTCTGATGGAGTAGTTTCTGCAAAGGCACTAGCAAAAGCAGCCCGGCATGTTTCATTAGCTGTAGGAACTCAATTTTCATGTATCTAGTGTAATCTCATTATACTATAATGACTAAGAGTAATGTTTTCATGAAAAAAGAAAAAAAATCCTTCATAGCCTATGTATGAAATACGTACACTGAGTCAATAATTATGTACATTTTAGATTTTAAGTGGGTCATCCTTTTGTGAATGCTAACTACTTTGATTTTATCTTAGAAGTCTTTTACTTTTCGCTTGTAAGCATAAATGATGAGGCTGTCTTTTATTATTCTGATACTGTTTGATAAATAGAAAAACTATAAAGTAATAATTTGGGTTTGTTGTATAATTAAATAATTAAAAGTCCTGCGTGGTGCCTGCCAAGTTAAAAAACATTTTTTTTTTTTTAAAGCATCTAAGCCCGGTGGATTTTAATTATTAGGAAGGAAGAAAAACTTCAAGCAATTATTTAAAATGGGATGCCTCTGCCAGGAAAGAAAGACTAGTAAATGAGACAGCAGAGCCCTTGAGGATGCGATTTAAACATGTCACCAGAAATTGTTTAAGTGGAGAGCTCTGGCCCTTTTAAAACACTGTCTGTCACTTGAGGATTGGGTCACCTTGAAATGTGTTCATCTTTTGAGTTAAAGGCATGAAAAGGCACTTTGAAATTTTTCAGTTAACTTTGGTGTGTGTTATGTGTGTATCTACGGATGTACCTCTCCTCAGCCTGCCTCAGCCGAAGCAGTGAGTTCCCTGGAAACCAAAGTGGTTGCAAGGGAAGGATAAATGTTTAATCTTGGCTCCAGCAGACTATACAGATTTTTTAAATGTTGAGACACTTTGGTTGCAACTTCTGGCTCTCTTTGTATAGTCAGGCCTTCCTCCCCCAAAGCAGTCTAAGATAAGAGTAACTGCTGGTACTTATTTCCTAAAAAGGTGCCACTTAACTGGTGTCTTTGTTCTTTTGGAAGGTTGTTAATGATGCTAAGGTCTTTAAAGTCTGGAAAAACATCCAAATTAACTGCTCTCATAATCCAGATTCAGATAAGGTTTGCAACTGTTCACCTAATGGACTGCCCCACAGCTTCAGAAAGGAGTGTGTGTGTGAGAGAGAGAGAGAGAGAGAAAGAGAGATTTCATTCAAATGTCTAAAATTTGACATTGAACTAGTTATCTGGCCTGCTGAAAGTATAGTTAGAGATGCCTTATCTGTGATGTAGAGATCCTTGAATAAACATTATCCCTTATGAATATTTCAGATACTCTTTTCTAGGAAAATAATAATGTCCACACATACAAGGCTACCTTTTTTTTTTTTTTTTTTTTTCATCATGGAATTTCCTAGCAGAAAGGCATGCTTGCTCTAAGTCCAACCCCTTCTGTTGTGGATGAGAAAACTGAGACCTAGGGAAGTTAAGCCTGTGGTCACATGGCTGGTTAGAGGCAGTGCTGGAATTGAAATTCAGGCTCTCTGTATGCTGGTTTAGTGTACTACGTTACATTACTCTTTTCCACTAGTTTACTATGATCATGGCTGGGCTCTGGCCTTGGCTCAGCTAAGATGCTTGTTAAAAATACAGATTCCTGAGCCCCACAATAGCTTTAATTATTTGTATTATGGGGAGAAAGCCCGGGAGTCTGTATTTTTGCAAGATCCCCGGATAGCTCTTGTGAATGAATACTGCAGGGTCAGAACATTGAAATAAGCTGTGGAGTAGACCCAGGTTCAGATTCAGAGAATCTTTCATTATGATTTGTTATTTTTTGATAAATCTTCTGTCATTTTTACCTTTAGCTTATTATCTTTATATATATATCATATATTTAACATTGATAAGCAAGGTTTCTCTAAGTAAATATGGAGATAAATTAGCCTTTTTATTTTATTAAGTGAAGAAATGTGTTAAAGTGAATGTGAAGGCATTGGAAAAATAGGGGTGACATAGTGAAGTAAGTGCATGTGTCTGAAAAGCGCACTGTATTTGAAAAGGTACGTATTTTATTTAAATGATGCCAGTGGCTGGTGGACAGATATAAATCAGTGTTCCTGATGATTTTGGAAATTGATATGGGGATATCTTCTCTTTGGTGTCAGAGACTAAAGAAGATCGACCCCTAATCCCATTAGCTGAAGATGTGAGATTATCTAACCAGAAAGAGTAATTCAATTAATTTTCTGGTAGAAAAACACATATTCATGTTTCCGCGAGATTATGGATTAAGTTTGTATTTTGGACTCAGGGAAGAAAGTAGGTTGTAACAATTCCTACTGTATTTGGTGAAGGAGCTCAAGATCTGTATGTTGTGACATTTTGAGGGAGATTATTTTTTCTTCAGTAAGCAGCAAGAAATTTAAGTGCTTCTAATAATTTTCCAAAGAGGCCGGTGCGGTGGCTCACACCTGTAATCCCAGCACTTTGGGAGGCTGAGGCGGGCAGATCACCTGAGTTCAGGAGTTTGAGACCAGCCTGGCCAACGTGGTGAAATTCTGTCTCTACTAAAAATACAAACAAATTAGCTGGGTGTGCTGACGAGCACCTGTAATCCAAGTTACTAGGGAGACTGAGACAGGAGAATCGCTTGAACCCAGGAGGTGGAGGTTGGCGTGAACCGAGATCGTGCCATTGCACTACAGCCTGGGCGACAAGAGTGAAACTCCATCTCAAATAATAATAATTTTTCAAAGAATTAAACAAGAAATGTATTTTACTTTTGTGTCTTTATAAGCAGAGTTTTTCTCTTTCAACTTTTGACTTCTTAAGAGGCAATCATTATTGTAATCTCAAAGTCATTCTTTTAGCACGTGGATGTTGAATACCATGAACTAATCAGTGTCCATGTCTTTGTGAAAGTTAAAAGAGCAATAGAACTTCGGATCCCTGCCCTTGAGAAGCTTACCTTCATCAAATTTTAAAATATCCCTGAGGAGGTACACTGGCTTATTCTTGTCAATGAAAGCAAACTGTGGCCATCACTAGGATATATACTTGCACGGTTGGAAATGATTAATCAGTCAACATTGTATTATTAACCTTTAGATAATCATTAAAAAACACTGTGGGAAATCTCTTGAGCTAGGCAAATATTTAATGTGGATTTTTATTACTGAAGACATTTCTATATATCTGTTTCCAGCAAGAAAAAAATCATAATTTCAGTCTGCAGATGAATGCTATATTTGACTGACTGTTGCATTAAACTATGAATTAATATAGAGACATTTTGGGAATAGCATGTAAAGTCTAGAAAATAGGCATTGCTGCTGATAATACTGAAGATTGCCTCAAAGGAAAGCGTCCTAAGGAAAGTTCAGTTGTTATGTTGCTTGACAGTAGTTATTTTTCCAGGCCAAGTTGAAATTAGGTATCCTGTGGAATGAATGTCAGGGAATGTGTACTTGCCCACTTATGCTTCATTGAATGCATTGTGGTTTATCTAGGAAGGACACAGGATTGGGACCCAGGCACTTTAGGCCTAGATCTGATAGTATCTAGCTGTGGAATCTTGAAGGGGAACGGGGGTAGGAGGGGCTTTAGTACATTGGCTTGTACTTTCCAAGTCTGTAAAGCAGACACATGAGAAGGTAGGTTCATCAGTTGTAAGGTTTGTACCACTCTAGTGGGGGATGTTGATAAAGGGCGAGGCTATGCATGTATGGGGGCAAAGCATATGTGGGAAATCTATGTACATTCTGTTCAGCTTTGCTGTGAATCTGAAACTGCTCTAAAACATAGTGTTTTTGTTTTGTGCGTACACACACACACACACGATCTCTGAAAATCCTAGTTCTGAACTTCTTTGAGTCTTCTGATCATTCCTTAAAATGACTATTTGGTAGAATTGTAGGTCTGTAATGTTTGTTCCCTGTGCTTGGACTTCAGACCTTTTCCTTCCTTCTGTGGCCAGCATAATCTTCTCTGGCTTTCAAGGCTCTGAATTCCAGTGATTGGTTTACATTTTCCACCCTTTCTCTGATGATTAGACACATTATTTTATATATATGTATATATATATATATATATATATATATATATTTTTTTTTTTTCTCTAGATGTCTCATGAATGTAGACCTTGACTTAAAATTCCTTATGTGAACAGAGCCTTTTACTTTATATTCATTCCTCTGCATGGCAGAATATTGGTTATAGTCTTACTGTGTTTTTTTCATAAAAATATCTGGTGAATTCATCTCTTCTTCTCTTCTATTCCCTAGGCTTGACTCATTCTGTAGTACATCTGAATCACAATGGTGGATCCATAGCTGGTTTCTTTACCTCTGGGCTTTCTCATCTGCCCCTGGAAAATCCATATTTGGTTAAACTTTTCTTGTTGTTTTTTCAAATAGAACACATTATATTCACCTCCAATTTGCTTTTCTGATTATTTGGTTTCTTTAGAATGTTCTTTTCATTTCATGAAAAGTATTTAATCTTACTTAAACAAATTACTGTATTCTCTGTCTTTAGTTGAATAAAATAATTGAGTTAGTGGGAACAGCCAAATAATTCTATCCAGAAGTATGTGAATGAGGTAGCCAGGTAGGAATTCTAAAGACTGAAAATAGAAATGTCTATAAAATTCTATTAAAATTATATGTGTGGTTGGGTGAGGTGGCTTACTCCTATAATCCTAACTCTTTGGGAGGTTGTAATGGGAGGATCTCTTGAGCCCAGGAGTTTGAGATTAGCCTGGGCAATACAGCAGACTCCAACAAAATGTTTCAAAATTAGGTGGGTGTGGTGGTATGCAGTTATGGGCTCAGCTACTGGGGAGGCTGAGGCTGGACAAGGTCACAGTGAGTTGTGATCATACTGGTGCACTCTAGTCTGGGTGACAGAGCGATACACTGTTTCTAAAATATATATATATATGTTAAATAATTGAACTCAGTAAATATGTTTTTCACTCTAGAGATTGTAAATACAATATTCTAGAAATAACTTGTGTTTTTAGATTATAGAGATCTGTGTTTCTATCTTAGCCCTGACAAGCATGATGTGACCTTAAACAAGTAATTTAATATCTGTGCTTAAATTGTTTCCTTGTCTGTAAAATGGACCTAATGCCCACCTGGTAGAGTTAATAAGAATATTACATGAGAAATATAATTAAATCACCTTTAACTTAATGAGTGATCAATAAATGGTAGCCACTATTGTAGTAATTCCAATCGATCCTATATGGTCGTGCTAAAATACTTGGATTTCACCATTTCACCTCCTCCTTGAAGGCTTACTTGGTCTCCTCTGCTAGACTTTTCAACACTGATCTCCTAATATACTTTTCCTTCTTTTATGGTACCTACCAATTTCAGTCTTGTGTTTTTATGTTCTGATGCTGCCTTATTAATAGGCTGCTTGAGGGTAGGGTCTGTGCTTATCAGGTGTCTGTATCCCTCATGTCACCTCAAACAGTATTTTTCGTGAGGTGAGGACTTGTTTTCATCACTGTTTATTGAATGAATAAGGAAGCATTGCTCCCTTTTTCTGGGAACTTACAATGGCCTTTTACTGCCTGGTATACCAAAGCCAGACACTTCATTTTCTCTCTTATTGAAGATCCTGGGTCATTTGGTCCCAATCCTGTTACCCTCCCATCCCCCAGCCCCAAGCCCTTTGCTCTGGTCAGGCTATCTTGGTCTTTGTTTTTGGGAATGTTGGTCCTGTTTGGAATGCCTCTTGACATTATCCCCTCTGCTATTGGAAATTATCCCTGGCCTTGAAGGTCAAGCTTAAATTCCTTCACTTTCATGAATCCTTCTCTTACTCTTCTTGAGATTTAACGCTTAATTCTTTTCATTTTTTTTTTCCTCTGTAAATTACTCTATTTTGATCACATGCCCTTTAACACCAAAGACAATGACTAATATATAAAAAAAGATACCAGTTCTTCTCTGGGAGAAGTTGTTTGTCAGTAAACTTTGGAGAATGAATCAATGTGGAGGATTTACTCTTTTAAGTGTGAAAACAAAAGATGTTAAAACTTGAAAATACTTTTAAAAATGTTTTGCCTAATTATAAAGGTATACGTAGATTACCTTTATAATTTATCCATAAATTAGCAAGGAAATTAAAATTCGCAAATTTTTAAGGAAATCGGAATTGCCTAGTATCATCCCCTGAAGAAGTAGGACTTTAGTCCCTGTGGGAGATGGACTGCATTGGGGAGAATTTAATCATTTTTGCTGACTTACAGGACCTTGCACACATCCAAGCTGCTGTATTTTCGTGCAGTGAAGCCCCCATTGACTCCTGAGGCTTTTCTTTTTTTTTTTTTTTTTTTTTTTTTTTTTTCGTTTTTTTTTCTCACTCTGTCACCCAGGCTGGAGTGCAATGGCGCGGTTTTGGCTCACTGCAACCTTTGCCTCACAGGTTCAAGCAATTCTCTGGCCTCAGCCTCCCAAGTAGCTGAGACTACAGACCGCCACCATCACATGCCCAACCAATTTTTTGTATTTTTAGTAGAGATGGGGTTTCACTATGTTGGCCAGGCTGATCTTGAACTGCTGATCTTGTGATTCACCTGCCTCAGCCGCTCAAAGTGCTGGGATTACAGGAGTCGGCCACCATGTCTGACTGACTCCTGAGGCTTTTAAACCACTTTCTGCTAATCAGTTGGCCAGTGCTGCTCCTCTTTTTTGGTGTACTGTTTTTTTGTTTTGTTTTGTTTTTGTTTTTTTTTTCTTTTCAAGATAAAGTCTTTCTATGTTGCCAAGGCTGGTGTCAAACTCCTGGCTTCAATTAGTCCTCCCGCTTCAGCCTCCTCAGTAGCTGGGACTACAGGTGTGTGCCACTGCTCTTGGCTCCCTGAGTGTATTTTGAAATAAATTTTTTGATTCCTCCATCTGATTCCTCCAACTGCTCTGTCATAGCAATTTCCACTTTCAGATATGCTATTTCAAATATACAATAGACAAGAAACAAGAAAATCACGGTTACCAGAATTGTGGGTAAACTAAGAGCAAGAAATTCTGAATGGAGGTTCTGGCAGCTTTCTACAACGGGAATTGTGTAAAAAAATTCAGCCCTCATGCCCTAGGGCATTCATTTTATGTAATGAATTAACTCTCCAGTGCATCTAGAAGGATACCAGTTCTTCACTGGGAGAACTGAGAAAATAGTTGTTCATCGAGTGTTTTGTTCTGTGATTCAAATGAGAAACCTTGGTTGGAAAATGCTGCTGGAGTCTTTCTGATTAGTCAAGTACTTAAACAATCTGCTATCTCTATCTTGCCAACATATGATAATGATCAATTAGTTATATAATCATATAAGTGATTTTGTTAAAGTTAGTTTACTTAAAATATTTTGAAAGGGAGATGCTCTTTATGGAGATGGTAATACATATAATAAAGACTAAAGTTTACTGATTATTTAGAACATATAAGGCATTTCTAGGTACATACATTATCTTCTAGTCCTCCCAGCAATTTTATTCAGATTTTTATCCTGGTTTTACAAGTGTGGGCACTGATGTTTTGAGAGGTAAGGCAACTTGCCCATAGTCATACGGCTAGCAAGAGAATGATGAGTTAGGAATTAGCTGTGGTCTTTGTGATTGCAGAGATTGTACTCTCTGAAAACAACATTGCCTCATTATATACTTATATATGTTTTATTATTCATATAACCTTTACATTCCATATGCAACTAGCTGCTAATTTATCTGTCTTTATTAAAAGGCTTTTTTAAAAATTGGGAATTCAAAATATAATGAGATTAAATGGATGACATGTAGATTGATATGGCATAGAATAGTGGCTAAAAACAATATAAGGGAAGAAAAAGTAGCAGACAAGTGAATTAGATTTTAATTTCTATTTCTCCTGCTAACTTTTAATTTAATGAACCTGTTCTTGGCTTAAAAATAGTTAATTTTTTTTTTTGATTGAAAAATACCTGTGTGTATTTATGGGATACAATGTGATATTTTGATATATGTATACAGCTAATTAACATCATCACCTCACATACTTAGTTTTTGTGTTGAGAATGTCTGAAATTTACTCTTAGCGGTTTTGAAATATATATTCTTATTAACTGCAGCCACCATGCTGTGCAGTAGATCTCAAAGACTTACTCTTCCTGTCTGACTGAAACTTTGTACCCTTGACCAGCATCTCTAATTACCTGCCTTAGTTGGAAAACCAAAATGAAGGTAGATATGAAATCTACAGGTAATTGCCAAGTGTAATTTTAATTAACACATTTAAATTTCTTGCTCATTATTCCATTTATAGAGATTTTTGAACAAAAAACAAAAAAGATTAACATTCCACTCTTTCTGTATTTGCATATTTGACTATATGATGGACATGCCATGAGCAAATGGTGAGCACAGGAAAAGGTCAAGTGCAGCATCCTGTTTGGACTATTTACCTTTGAGCCATTGAGATAGCTGATAGCAAGGACAGCAGCCCTTATGAAGCAGGGGAGATTTTGCCTGCAGGTGTGGACTGTTGCTGCATGCTTTTCCACCCCGAGGTGTCTACCTGGAGAGTGCCTTTCCCCTATTAAAAGTTGTCTGGGAGAAGAATGGAAAATTCAGTTCTCACTAAAGTGTGAAAGACTGTTGGTATAAATAGCTTTTTCGTGGAAAAGGTAAATTTGGTTGGTACCAAGAAATGACACTTTATTTGTGCAGTTTAAAATGTTTAACCAAAAGGAATATTTGGTTGTGGGGCCTGAAATCTTGCCGTTTTGACTTCTGTTCATCATGATTTTTGTACACTTGACCTTACATACCTTTCTCAGCCTTCTAGATTTGTAGCAGGGTTCTCTGTGAAAACTGGACAGGAGTCAGCTCCTGTAGAGCACGGGCTCAGCCACGTGACTTCCACCAGGGCTTCGGGTTCAGCTGGGTCTGGGAAGCAGAGTCAGGAAGCTTGTGTTCCTGTAGAGCCCCACCAGGGAGAGCGTTTCCGAAGACCAGTGTCCATTCTGCAGTGATTGCAGAGCTAACTCACACTAACTTCTGAGTGGGCACATCTAAGGACTTCCCTTTTAAAGACGGAATGGGGTGCTTTAAAGTTTTTGATGACTTGTCACATAGCTTTTGAAAGCACTGGGAAAACCAGCCACCTTGTCAAAACCTGTGCCACAAAAGAACTTCTTCCAGAGGAGAAATTACAGAAAGAGAGCAGGTGCTGCAGCAAGCAGTGTTTTGAATCAGCACCCAGCAGGTGGTGATTTCCCCACTAATTTGGTTTTGAACAGATATTCCCAGACAGTGTTGGCAATCACTGTGCTCCATAATGTAGCGGAGGCTTGTTTGTTTGTTTTGGGAGACAATATCAACTCAAGCCCTGTCTGCTTATAGTCTCAGTAGTTTAGCACATGTTAGATGCCTGCTGTTTAAGGGGTACACCTACATTCCAAGCTCCTTCTGTGTGTTTGTGTGTGTGTGTCTAAATAAATATTTAAGCACAGCCAAAGGCATTACTGGAGAGCATGAGACTGTTAAGTAGGGATCTGGAGAGTATTTGATTTTTTTCTGCATGTCAAAGGTAAGATATATACAGTAGCTATGCAACAAATCTTTCTTTTTAAAATTTTTCTTTGAAAACTTAGCTCACTTCAGTTTCAAATACAGGGGTATTTCATTTTCAAAAAATACCCTGGTTAGAAAGATTGGTTATAGAGTTTGAGCCTACCCCAATTAAAATTTTCACAAATATAGATGAGGTGTTACTCATTTAATTACATGTAGCTTTTTTGAAAAGAAATTGGACTTTCAGGTAAGACTGACAGTGATTCAAATCCTGGTTCTTCTACCTATGATTTTTGAATTTTATATGGCAAAAAATGTAAGGAATAAAAGCTAGGTCATAGAGTAACTGTGAAGATTAAATGAGGTATTATATGTAGAGTAGTTGGCAGGGTGCCTAGTGTATAGTAAGCCGAGTAAGAGTTACAGACCCTTCCCTTTACACAAAATATATTAGGAATATTGGAAAATTTTGACCTTAAAGCTAAAGAATAACTGATTGTGAACGAGGTTATTTGCTGACTAGAATATAACATGGGGTTGTGAGGGAAAAAAATTCAGAGTGTAGGCAGTTGGAGCCTCAGTATATGCTAGAATGTAATGGACGTTGAAACTACACATGTATTTAATATCTTTATGCTGACTTTCTTTCATATGGAAATGTGATTAAAGGTAGTTATCACTGTTTTTTTTTTTCTTCTAGAGGGAATTTATCCATCCCAAGTTCTTTTATTTTTAGAAGCTTTTTTGATCAGCATCTTTAAAAATGAATCAATAGCCAAACAACAGAGTAGGTGTTTATTTGATGTCTCATTGGTATTATCCTGTGACTGTTTTAGATAATCAGAGACAAGTGTTCATACACTATTACTTAAGAAAAGTAAGCTTTTTTGTTGTTGTTGTTATTGCCAAAATAGACATTGGTTTCAGAATTTACAAATGTAAGTTTTAATAGCAAAATTACTTTTATGATTCCTAGTAGGTCATTTAAAAATATTTGCTTAAAACGTTAGGCATCAGGTATAATATGAACTCAAAAACTTCAGGAAATGAAGTTGTTAACACCCCTCATAAGATATGTTATTCATAGTTTTCTGTATTTTATCTTAGAGGTAAAACTTAAAAGTAAATGTTCCTGGGAGAGGTCATGTATTACCTTAAATCCATGGTAAAGTATAAATGACCAATAATAGATTTTTCCTGAAGTGAGACTTAAATGGGATAGTTTGTGGTAAGAGTAGGACATTGAGTACTGAGCTGCGGTAATAGTGGAATAAGTTTCAGGAAAAATAGGTAGAGATATTGTATAATCTTCAAGTTCCATTAATATATTTAGTTGTATCCCTTTTTCAAGAACTTAATATACTTATTTAAATGAAATAGTTTTCTAATTATTTTAAATGTTTTATGGAGATATAAATAATATTTATGATATTTTCACAGGATTTATTCTGTGCAAATCTGTTTGAGCATGCAGGTATTTTTCAGACACTCTAACCTATATGACTAGCACAACATCCAGCAGAAGTAGCAGCTTTATGAATAATAATTACAGTTGACTGATAGTATAAATTCAGTAAATAACAGAGCATTATTGGGAATTCTAAAATTTTAATTTTGGAAAGTTCTTCATCTAGTCTGTCATTGAGAAGAAAGAGTTAAGTGGATTTTCTGTAAAGCTCTTGGTTCCTAGAATAATTGATTAAATCTTTTCAAAGGACTGAGAGTTGACTCTACCCAACAGGGGGCCAAAGTTATCTAGTTTCTTGATGAATTTCTCTTAAGTTCTAATGTGTCTCTGTACATGAAGCACATTTAGGTGCTTGGTGAAACTCTCATCAGAAGTTTTCCCAGAGTACCTAAAATTGAAAGACTACATATTTGGAAATCTAAATGTGGTTTATTAAGTCTCTTATGAAGTTATCTTCATGAGAGCATGCTGTGGTTTGGATGTGGTTTGCGTACACTAATGCTGATGTTCACATCTGATCCTTGGTGTGGCAGTGTTGGGAGATGGGGCCTAGTGAGAGGTCCTTGGGTCATGGAGGTGGATCCCTCATGAGTAGATTAATGCTCTCTCTGGGGATGGAGGTGATGAGTGAGTTCTTGCTCTCTTGGGAATAGAGTAATTCTCATGAAAGTGGGTTGTTAAAAATAATCTGGTTTTCTTGTTTTTTCTCCTCTTGCTTCTTCTCTTGAGGAAGATCCTGTCAGTTTTTTTTCACACACCTGCTACCTTTCACGTGTTTACTTCCCCTTTGACATTTTGCCATGTTATAACTTAGCAAAACCCTTACCGGAATCCAGCACCACACCCCTGAACTTTGCAGCCTACAGAACTGTGAGCCAAATAAACTCCTTTTCTTTTTAAATTACCCAGTCTCAGTTATTCTTTTATTGCAACACAAAATGGACTAAGAGCTTATAATAGTATAACCAAGATATTGGCAATAAACTGTCTTGGGATATGGAAACTTTTCTGTTACCCAGTTTATCCAAGTTGTCAATTTGACTGAAAACCATGGAAGATAACTGATTTTTACATGACAGCTTTCAAAAGCATTGTTAGTTCAAGGATTAACTCACAACGTTAGGTATGTAAATATGTGTGTGTTTTCCAAATTTGACAAGCATGTATGAACCCATGTGATACTTTACCTTAAAGTTTCACTATAATCTGTTTGCCGGGCACAGTGGCTCATACCTCTCTCCCAGGACTTTGGGAGGTTAAAGACGGCAGATTACTTGAGCCCAGGAGTTTGAGACTAGTCTGAGCAACATGACAAAACCCCATCTCTATAAAAAATACAAAAATTAGCAGAGTGTGGTGGTGCATGCCTATAGAACCAGCTACTTGAGGTGGGAGTATTGCTTGAGCACGGCATGAGTGGAGGTTGCAGTGAGCAATGATTGTGCCATTGTACTCCAGTCTGAGTGGCAGAATGAGACCCTGTCTCTCAAAAAAAGTTTCACTATAATTTAAAAAAGAAATTTCACTGAGGTTTAATATGTGATGAGAACATTTAAATTCTGCTGTTAGCGATTTTCAGGAATACAGTACATTGTTATTAACTGTAGTCACCATATTCTACAGTAGATCTCTTGAACTGAATAGAGCTTCTAACTGAAATTTTTGTACCCTTTGAGCAACATCTCCCCAGTCGTCTCTCCCCAGCCTCTGGTAACCACCATTCTACTCTGTTTCTATGAATTCAGCTTTTTTAGAGTCCACCACATATTTAGTGAAATTATGAGGTATTTCACTTAATGTAATACTATCCAGGATTATCTGTATTGTTGTTGCAAGTGACAGGATTTCCTTCTTTTTAAAGGCTGAATAGTATTCTGTTATTTAGGTATACCACATTTTCTTTAACCGTTCTTCAATGACAGACACTTACGTTGATTTCTTATCTTGGCTATTATGAATAGTGCTGCAGTGAACATGGGAGAGCAGATGTCTCTTCAACATACTGACTTCACTTCCTTTGGATATATACTTAGTAGTGGAATTGCTGGATCGTATGGTAGTTCTATTTTTAATTTCTTGACAAACCTCTATATTATTCTTCATAATGGCAATACTAACTTACATTTCCACCCACAGTGAACATGGGTTCCCTTTTCTCCACATCCTTTCATTTTTAAAAATTATCCTTTTCTGGAATTTCTACTCCTTAGATATTGGATGTTCTACACTGATCCTCTAATTTAGTTATTTTTCCCATTTTCTATTTTATTAAATTAATTTTTTCCTCCCAGATTTTTAAATAAGTAAATGTTCGTTATACCAAATGGGGATAAACTTGGCTGTAGTTTCTGTGTTTCTCCAGTCCATCTTACACACCACTCTGATCAAATCAATGAATGTAGTCTACCAGTGTTTCAAGTCTAGAGTCTGAATTTCAGGATTCTTTGTGATCTGATACCACTATACCCATGCAACCATATTTTTACTCCCACATGTAACTTTTACCATTGTTACTGTTCTGGAAACAGGTTGTCACCGTTTCCAAATTGGTGTCATATTATACTAAATGTTTGAAATGTCTTTCTGCTCCTTAATTCCCAGTTAATTTCTGCTAATCTGTCCAGGCAGGTCCGTTGGTTTGTTGAAACCTTCTCTGGCCAGCCTCGTCTTTTCATAGCGACAGAGTTGGCGCTAGAACCCAGTTTCCTGCTTTGTTTTACACTGTCATGCCCTATGTTTAGCACTACTGCTCAGATCAATTAAATGATGACTCTCAGACTACATAAACTGATTCTTTCCTTTTTGTCAATGATTGCCTTCTAATTCTGTGGTTAAGGCCTCCAACATCAAGTTGGTTGTACTACGATAAAGCATTATAAGACAGCTAACAAAGTGACTGGTGGAGTTAGTGCTTCATAAACTGTTGTCCATGGTTTTCAACTGCAAATCCAGTGATGACCCATATCACAGAACCGGAACCTAGAATTCCCTTTTTTCAGGTCAAGGCTGTGTACCCAGTGTTGGTGCCTGGCATGTTCCTGTGAATCTCCATCCCTGGCTACCCAGTACTTGGCCACAGTAGACAGCTTGTGGGTTTGGATGTGTTAGAAGTGTGCTGTTAAAACTTTTACAATAAACTCACTTGGAACTATAGTAAATTCAAAACAAAATGGGTGGGAAACTTAACGGATATTTTAACCGCCTCTTTCTTCGACTTCTTGAGTCAAGACAAGAAGTACATTTCTCATACAACTTTTGATATGTGAGTTGCTGAGGAAAACTGTGTAGTCCCAACCTGGCAGGTTAAGAGATCTTTGAAATTGTTAATGAAATGCTTCATACCGGGAACCTGGTAGAAGTATTTAGTTTCTGAAAAATCTTTTGATAATGCTTCCCCTAAGAGTTTAAGGAAAATGCCAGCAGAGTAAAAAGCACTGCCTTTTTCACAGGTTTAAACATATTAAAACAATAGCAAAAAAGAGTGTGAGTAAAAAGATCCTGTCCTTCCAGAGAGGTCAGTCATTGGTTGACACCAGTTTTTTTTTATAGCAAATATTTCCAAAGCTAACAAAACTCTTTGGAGGAGAGTTTTGAAAAACAATTGATGGACATCAAGTTAAGGTTTTTGCAAAACTAGAAATATACTAGTTTTCTAAATAAATTGAGCTGAATTTAAAGACATGGACGCCCATTGCTATGATATTTTAAAGTTTCACTGTAACTTTTTGGCTGAGCATGGTGGCTCACGCTTGTAATCTCAACACTTTGGGAGGCTGAAGTGGGCAGATCACTTGAGCCCAGGAGTTCAAGACCATACTGGGCAACATGACAAAACCCTGTCTGTACAAAAAATACAAAAATTTGCTGGGTATGGTGGCACGCACCTGTAGTTCCACCTACTTGGGAGGCTGTGGTGGGAGGATCGCTTGAACCCCGGAGGTGGAAGTTGCAGTGGGCAATGATTGTGCCATGGCACTCCAGCCTGGGCAACAGAGTGAGACCCTGTCTCAAAAAAAGGAAGTTTCACTATAATTTTTAAAAAGAAATTTCATTGTATAACGTGTACAGTATTATGTACTAACCTTACATGTATAGTTCAGTTTTTACATGTCTATTAAAGAATTTCAGTGTAATTTGATTTATATATATGTATTAGTGGAATTTTAAATATTACATTTTAAATTTGGGGAAGATTAAAAATAAAATAATTCCTGGTCTGCAATTTTATTTTTATGAAGCAGGTTGCTACTGGAATCTTTTCATATTGGCTTCTATATGTTGTTTGTTGTTGTGTAATATATTACTCCAAAATTTAGTGGCCTGAAACAATAAGCATTTATTATCTCACAACATTTCTCTGGGTCAAAAATTTGAGAATGGCTTAGCTGGGTGGTTCTGACTCGGGGTCTCTCATGAAGTTGCAATCAAGTTATTGGTCTAGGCAGCCATCACTTGAAGGTTTGGCTGGAGCTGAAGGATCCAGTTCCAGAGTGGCTCACCCTTATGGTTGGCAACTTAGTGCTGGCACCTAGTGAGAGGCCTCAACCCTTTACCATGTGAACACCCTCCTAGTGTTGCTTGAGTGTCCTTATGACATGGCAGCTGGCTCCTCCCAAGGTGAGTGATCCAAGATAGTAAGGCAAAAGTCACCATGTGTTTTCTTACCAAATGTTGAAGTCACACATGGATGTTTCCGTAATATCCTCTTGGTTACATAGGTCAGCTCTATTAATTAGGGAAGGGGCATAAGTACTAGGAGGAGAGAATCATTGTGGGTCATTTTTGAGGCTAGCCTCCATTTTCCCTTATGTGCTATGTTAATTATTTTAATTTGCTTTTGTATTAGTTTCTTCTTACGACTAAAGATTTCAAACATTCAAAAAAGTGGTACTAATATAAAGAACACTCATATATCTGTCATGACCTAACACATTAATAATTTACTGTTTGTGTTGGCAGTTTTTTCTGTAATAAATTAAAATTAATAGCTATCATAACATTTCACTCATAAACATAAAATAAGTTTGCACTTTAAAGTAATTAATATGTTTTCTTACAATACCATAACACCATTTTCACAGTAGCCAAATTTGAAATAATTCCTAGTTAACATCTAATACTGAGACCATATTTAAATTTCTCCTCTTGTACCCCAAATGTAATGTATTTTATAGCTGGTTTATCCAAGCCACGATACAAATGAAGACGATGTATTTTATTCAGTTGTGTTTGTCTTCCTTTAGAGCAAAACTCCAGTTTTAGCATCATGATACTGGGTTATGTTTTCTGTAGATTTTCTCACCTTCTGGATTTGTCTGATTATTTTCTCATAATGTCATTTAACTTATTTCTCCATCTTCTGTATTTTCTTTCTTTCTTTTTGTTTGAGATAGGGTCATGCCCTGTTGCCCAGGCTGGAGTGCAGTGGCGTGAACATGGCTCACTGCAGCCTCAAGCTCCTGGGCTCAAACAATCCTGCAACTCAGTCTCCTGTATAGCTGTGACCACTGGCATGCACCAGCATGATTTTTAAATCTTTTGTAGAGACAGAGTCTCATCATATTGCCCAGGCTGATCTCCAACTCCTGGGCTCCAGAGATCTTCCTGCCTTGGCTGAGATTACCAGAATGAGCCACTGTGCCTAGCCTGTATTTTCTTTAATTTGGAAAGTTATATCTAAAACTTGATTCTATTCAGGTTATACAATTCTGGTAAAAGTACTTCAGAAGCGATGCTGGTATTGTATGTATCACATCACGAGGCACAGAATGAATGCCTGGTTATCCCATTATAAGTGAAGTGAAGTTTGATCATTTGCTTAAGGAGACTGTAGCCATATCTGCCAGTGGTATAGTTCCAATTTCCCCCCTTGACCTGCATGTCCTGTATGAGTTGATACTCCGATACCATGTGAATGCCTGGTTTCTCATTAACTTTTCACCCATTGTCTTTAGCATCCACTGGTAATGCTAAATGTATTAATTATTTCCTTAAGGGTTACAAAATTATGAAGTTTGCTTTAATTTGATTCTTATGTTGTTAAATTTTTTCTTCTCCCTTCTTTGATGGTAACACCACCTGCACATCTTTGTGGTTTTGAATCCTTTTTTCCTGCCCCTAGATGTCCCTTTATTTTTAGGTTTGCTTATCAAGTAGTAGTTACTTAATGAATCTTGGTTAAGTGGATGGCTATACTCCCTTTATTCTAGTGTATCAGGGCTTCCCCAAACTACCAGCTCCCTTTTTCATTAAGCTAGTTGTTTTCATCATCAGTTCATCAAATATTTATGTATATGCTATGCGTCATTTAAGTACAGTGATGAAGAGCTGGGCTGTTGTTAATGAAATCATCTGAATCCTTTTGCTTTGAGGAAGCTCTAGTATCTTGTTGGCAGCATCAAACTAGATAATTCAACTATCACAACATAACCACTAGATTATGTGCCAGTGCCTGATATACAATAAATACCTAAATATTTATTGACTGACTTGGGTAAGAGTTATAATATTGATCTGTTAAGGTTCAGTGGAGCCTGGAGGAAGACTTAGTGGTTGGGGAGCTGGAGGAAGTTATTCAGAAGTGACATTGACTTGGATATTTGGTACGGTGACTTAGCATGCAAACTGGATATTTTTGACAGTAAAAGGGGAGCACTAAAAATACTTAAAATTATATAATTAAAATATTGAATGATTGATACATTGTTTTATTTTATTGGTAGATTTTCTGTTCAAGAGAAAACAGTTCTGTTCAAACACTAAAAAATTCATTCTAACTCTAAATGCATTCATGTACATCAAAGCCAAAAAATGTATTGATGCCTTTCTGTAGTCCTGTATTGTATTAATTCTGGGCTGGCCGTGTGACTCACTTTAACCAATAGAATGTGGCAGAAGTCGTGCTCTACAGCTGCTTTAACAATTTTGGGTGCTCTGAGCTGCCTGTTAAGAAGTTCAGCTACTTGGAAAGGGATAAAAGGCACTTGGAAAGGGAAAGGTTTGAGGACTACATGGAGAGAAAGAAGGAGACCTAATGTCCCATCAGAGCCCAGTCTTCCAGCTGCACCCTCCAAGGTACCAGAACTAAGAGTGAAACTGTTTTGCATGTTACAATCCCAGCCGCCATCTGACTTTAGCCACACAAGAGATCTCGATTGAGAGCAGCAGCACAACCGCTCAGCTGAGCCTGTGAGCCTATCAGGAGAAACAAAATGATGGCTGTTTTTAGCCCCAGTGTTTTGTGGCGGTTGTTATGTAACAAAAGATAGTCAAAACAGTTAAGCTGAAGGATTCCAAAGTGTAACTTTAGGATTTTAAAATTAACCCCTGTACACTAGTTAAAATCTTGTTATTTATTTTGTTCAAATCTATTCTTTTGTCGGGGTAAATTTTAGTGTCTTTATCTTTGCAAAATTGTCATCTTATAATTGCAGTTCACTAACAGTTTCAAAAACAAGAGGCTTTGGTGTTTTATTTACTTAATATCTTTTTTTAAATAAAAGATTTTCAACTGAGTTTGAAAAAAAAGCTAACATTCAAAGGTCTTATTTAGAAGATAGTTCAAGACTATCAGCTTAGATTGAGTGACAGAATGGCTCTTAACTCTTCAAAGAATCAGATGTTTCCAGTATTCAACTGATGAGAATCAGCAGAGAGAGAGTGCATATTGCCATGAAGGAAGATTTATGTTTAATGTCAGCTTTCTTACAAAGATCAGATAGTTCATTTATTCTGTGTATAAATAAAATGTTTAAAATTTGACATTGACAGCTTGCACTTTGTTAGTCTATAGAAGCATATTTGGATGAAATTATTAATTATGTGTCACAAAGAGATCCAGGTATATTTCTGTTCCATAGGTTTTCTAATTTAATAAGAACATGTTTTTATCTTAATACTTTTGTATCAAGATTTGTATCCATGTTATCACTGCAAAATCACATAATTATGTGTTTTATTCTAACCTCTTTGACTGAATTTATAGTGGTAGTCACAGCAGTGTCAGATGTCAGTTGTTTTACCTTCAGCAAAATGGACTTCCGGTTTTTTATTTGATAAATTAGATTTTGAAAATGAGTCAATATTCAAATTAATTTAACTGATTTTCTGTTTGAAGCACCTATGACTCTGCTATGAAACTGACGTATTCTATTTTGTGAATCTTCTGCTAGTGGAGCCAACAACTTAATAACTGCTGCTTTATTTCTTATACATTCAATAGAAAATTTAGATCTAAAAGTGAGCAATATTTAGAATAGTCATTTATCTAAATGAAAGTCAGGCTTAAGAGTTTTATGTAACTGTATCTTCTGAAGATGTGTTAAAATGCCATCTTTGGGTGCAGGCATCTTAACTACTAGTTTTTTGAAGTACATACTGATGCTTTTTAGCAGATTTAGGTCATCCTAGAATCTGATATGTAGGTAGATAGTTAGATAGATATCTTTGGTTTTCCATGGCACATGGCAAATGTTGAAAAACATTTTGTGCAAGTTATAGATAATCAACTTTCCTGAGAAATTGAAATTCAGAATAAAATTTTTTGTTAAACACTTTTTTTTGAGGTCATTGTTGCTGATAGTTTTTGTTGTTGCAGAATTTAAAAACCTGACCCAAAGTAAATAGTTTTAGATTTACAGAATATGATAAATCATAAAAGCATTGCTTTTAGTCCGCTTTCTGCAAGGAACCTAGTGGTTTCCCATACGTATTTCAGGTTCACCTAACCTACAGTAGAGGCTCATTTATCCTACTGACTGGAGGTATTGTGCGTTTGTGTCTCTTGCATGCTTGGACTCAGGCCAGGGCACAACTAGCTGCGGTATCAGATGGATATAACAGAGACACAACAGTGTTGATTACTTTTCCGACCATCACCCAAGACGAGGACTTAGCCATCTTTAGCCACAAATATTCTTTTTTAAAAATAATTTCAATAGTTTTTGGGGTATGAGTGGTTTTGGATCACATGAATAAGTTCTTTAGTGGTTATTTCTGAGATTTTAGTGTTCCCATCACCCTAGCAATATACACTGTACCCAATATGTAATCTTTTATCTGTCACCCCCCTCTCTGTTACTTCACGCTGAATCTCCAAAGTTCATTATACCATTCTCATGCCTTTATGTCCTTGCAGCTTAGTCCCCATTTATTAGTGAGATTATGGGATATTTGATTTTTCCATTTTGAGTTATTTCACTTAGAATTATGGCCTCTATTTCCATCCAAGGTGCTGCAAAAGACATTATTTTGTTCTTGTTTATGGCTCAGTATTCCATGATGGACGTGTGTGTGTGTGTGTGTGTGTGTGTGTGTGTGTATGTGT